>NC_077234.1:203004610-203604610 GCF_027887165.1 Monodelphis domestica
ATTTGACAGATGAAGACCCTGAGGCTGAGAGAATTTAAATGACTTCATTTCTTCTACCTCTTAAGCTGTGATGGCATGATACTTGAACTATATCTTTAACTAAAACCCAAATCACAAGATGGGGATGTTCTAAGGAAGAGGATAGGAGTTGGAAGAAATGGCAAAGCAAAACATGGCATGATTCTGGTAGTCTTTTTTTGTAGACTACCAAGGATGGCGCACACTTCTAGTGGGAGGACTTGCCAAGCCCTTTGCAGAGTTGCTCTCCCACCTTTGGTATCTACCCATCATGGCTCCAACAAATTGTAGTATGTGGATGAGCCACATCCAGGAAAACTTTCTTGGGAGACAGGCTAAATCAGGTTAAGAGTAGCCAACAGGCTTTAAATCGGTACATGATGTAGGGGGATTTCTATCCCAAGCATGTGAAGACTTCTCCTAGTGGAATAGGCAGACAAGATCAAATTGTTCCAGTAACCGTGAAGGCAGCTAAAGCAAGTGTTATGGACTGCTTAGAACTTGGTCAGACATCCATTGCAAAAGTCATCCCCATTGCATCCTGGGACATCGATCACCCTGACTTTTGTCTTGTAACTAGATTTGGATGACTCTGGAAGACAGAGTGAGGCTGATGAATTTGTGCAACTCTACTTCACTAAAATCCAATTCTCAAGCAAATCAAGACATCATTCATCTTGATATCATTAGTCTTTGTTTAAAAAAAAAAAAAGCCCTTACCTCCTGCCTTAGAATCTATACTATGCATTCATTGGTTCCAAGGCAGAAGAGTGGTAAGGGCTAGGCAATGGGGGTTAAGTGACTTGCCCAGGGTCACACAGCTGGGAAGTGTCTGAGGTCATATTTGAACCCAGGACCTCCCATCTCTAGGTCTGACTCTCAATTCACTGAGCGACCCAGCTTCCCCCATTGGTCTTTTTTGAAAACAAAGGACAAATATCGACAGTAAAATATTCAAATCACAGGGAAAGATCATTTTTATTCATCAAACCTTTGGCTTACGTTAAATTAAGTTCTTTAATGTGACAGTAAGATTTTAGTGTCACATCAAATCATCCTCATGTTAATGAGGCAAAAATATATAAGAATATAGAGCACTATATGTCTATAGAGAATGCATATTAGCTATGCCAGAGGTGACAAACTTACAGCCTGAAGGCTAGCAAAACTCCCTAGTCCAGAGGAAATTAAAAAAAAAAATTTAATTCGTGGGAGGTCCTGGATTCAAATTTGATCTCTTCCCAGCTGTGTGACCCTGAGCAAGTCACTTAACCCCCATTGCCTAACCCTTACTTTTCTTCTGCCTTGGAACCAATGCATGGTATTGATTCTAATACAGAAGGTAAGGGTCAAACAAAGGTAATTGGGAAATGTTTAACATGAAATAAAAAGAGTACAATAGAAATAATGTTAATTTGTGGTTTTCCAAGTTAATATCTGGTGGCAGAGATCCATGCACTATAATATAGATGTACATATGGGCAGAAAGAGCACACACACATAGAGAGCTCTCGGGCTGCAAGGCATTGTATATGTGTTTTCTCATTAGATCTTCACAGCCTTCTGAGATAGATGCTAATCTTATTGCCATTATTTATACATAAATATATGAGGGGGGAGAGAGAAGGAGGGAGGGAGAGAAAATGTGTGTGTGTGAGAGAAAGAGAAAGTGGGAGTGAGAGAGGGAGTATGAGAAGGAGGGAGAGAGAGAGAAAGAGAGGGAAGAAAAAGAAAGGGAAGGAGAGAGAGGGATGAAGAGAGGAGAGAGAGAGGGGTGGGACTCATAAACACGCAAAGAAAAACACATGCTGCTTTTCATTTCAACAAGACTATTTAGCAAGACTAGTTTTCTGGGGGCAGCTGGGGGGCTCAGTGGATTGAGGGTCAGGCCTAGAGATGGGAGGTCCTGGGTTCAAATCTAGACTCAGACACTTCCCAGCTGTGTGACCCTGGGAAAGTCACTTGATCCCATTGCCTAGCCCTTACCACACAGTATTGATTCCAAGACGGAAGGTAAGGATTAAAAAAAAAAAAGACTAGTTTTCCAATGAAGTCATTTGTTCAAAAGTAGGAAATACACTGTCAGCTTCCCATTCTGTAACAAACTCTTGCCTTGTACAGCTGCATCTGACATTTTGTGCCAATCTGTAAAAAATAAGTACTATAAAATTTTTGAAGAAATATGGCATCAATATTCAGATTAATGCAGAATAAGTTAAAGGAAGTTTTATTAAGGGTGTCTAGACAAAAATAGGTAAAAAAGAATATCTTCCACTTTAAATATATATAATTTACATAAATATATAAAACAATACATGTGGACATTTTCATGTAAATATAATAGACCCCTCTTAAATATCCTACATATTCACCTGCCTAGAGCAGAGGCTGGCGGAGCTTTAGGGTCTCTCTCCTTCTATCCCCTTTGCCTAATGTAGCCAAAAGATTGAGTTGTTTCCCACTTTGTTGACTAAAATTAAGACTGTAAGTTACCAAAACCCTTAGGTTTTCTTCACCCCATCTTGGGTACTGTCATATCATATCCTTATTCTGTACAATTTTTAGCCTAAATATAGAACTTTCAATTTGTCTCTACTTAATTATATTAGATTTGACCTATTGTTCTGGCCCACTGATCTTTTTAGATGCCAGTTCTTTCATCCAATATATTCACTCTCTTGTCTGCCCCAGCTTCCCCTCATCTGCAAATGCGATGAGCAGGCTTCTATGCCTTCTTCCAGTCATCATTAAAATTTTGGGCAGAACAGGGCCAAGGAGAGAGCAAACACGATATCCTGCCAGCACCGGCCCCCAACTAGATTGACCTTGAGCCGCCATTCATTGAGACTCTTTGGGTCCGGTTGGTCAATCAGTTCAGAATCAGTGTCTCCATGCCATCTAAGAGCAGTTTTTCTTAGATTCCTTTCGAAATCCACATACCCAAGTGTCCCTTCCGAATCATGACTTTCTCCATTGTGGTTTCAGCATTTCCTGGGTCAGCATAAGAAATTAAATGGGCATTTTGGGGGAGTTGTGTGGGAAGCCAGATATGACACATGAAGTCTGGCAGATGCCACAGAAAAAGTGTAGAAACTCAGAAATGCATAAAATATGTGTGTAGTATTGTATAATATCAACATATTTTAACTTTTAATACCAAAAATATACACAATTTCTTTTTTAAAGCTTAACAAGTAAAAAGTTAAAGTTTGCGAGAAAAACAAAACAAAAGCAGAAGCCGGCCAACAACACAGAGTCTAGAAATCTTAGCATCAATCTACATATAGCCTATAACCAAATACATAATCCAAATTTTACAATAAGGTACTGTATACACCCCATGAGAGAAAAAGGACAAAATTCAGCCTTCTTCTCTGGTATGAAAGAAGGGCAAAAAAATTTTACTTGGATTTTCCAGATTTTTTGCAGGGACACCTTGCCCCTAATCACAGTGATGTGGAAGGGATCCTTGTGCTTTGTCTTTGGACCACTCTAGCAGCTAGGGGGCACAGTACATTGAGCACCAGGAAGATCTGAGTTCAAATCCCAGCTCAGACATAATAGGTGGCAAGGCACTGTTTGCCTCAGAGATTAGTCTACCATAATTTGTTCTTGCTGGTTCCTAAGGATCACAGCTTCCTTTTTATTTTTTTTTAAGGACTTTCAAATCATCCCCTATAATAACACATTTGAAAATTTTCTCAGGAATCAAGATCAAGCTTATCTTCCTTCCTATGGTTGAAAGACTTCACCTTTTTTCCCCTTTAGAAAATCAGGCCAATTTACCACCTCTGTGAGGGCAAGGAAGAGGGGAGGAGAGATTCTGAATCACAAAATATCAGATAAAAATTGTCAACAATTGTTTCTGTGTGTAATTGAAAAAAAAATTAAGTTAAAAAAAGAAAAGCAAATCAGGACAAGTTTGCCTTCTTCCCTAGCAGTGATCTTATTCCTTCTATTATCTTTCTCTCAGTCCAATACAGCTAAAACTAGCCCTTCTTGCTCTATTTCTCACTGCTTGTAAGCCTCAGTTCATTCTGCCTAGCTCATTCTGGGCTGTAGAGTCCTTGACATTCTCAAAGAACCATGTCAAGTGTTTGTGTCTATTTTCAGTGGTATGCCCGCCCTTCCATCTTCAATCTAGCTCTTTCCTTATTTGGAGGGAACAAGCATTTATTCAGTGCCTTCTATGTGCTAAGTATCATGCAAATATGGTCTCATTTGATCCTCACAACAGCCCCTGGGAGGTGGGTACTGTTATTATCCCCATCTTACAGTTGAGAAAACTAAGGCAGATAGCAGTTAAGTGATTTACCTAGGGTCACACTGGTTTTAAATTTAGATCTTCCTTATTCTAGATCTAGAACTCTCCATTTACATCATTTAGTTATCTCTGGGGGGGGGGGGGGGACTGGACAAGGTGATTCAATGGATGATGTGCTGGACCTGGAGTCAGAAAGACTTGAGTTTAAATCTGGCCTCAGACACTTCTTAGCTGTGTGATCCTGGGCAAGTCACTTGCCCTATCAAGAGGATCCACTAGAGAAGGAAGTGGTAAACCATTCCAGTATCCTTACCAAGAAGACTCCTCAGAGAGCTACAGTCCATGAGGTCACAAAGAGTCAGACATGACTAAACAACAAGGGAAGAATTGAACAAATTCCTTGTGCCTCTTCTGCTTTCTTTCTTTGGACTGTCTGCCCCCCCTTGTTTTCCTCCAAAGACTCATTGATGTTTTTAGGTCTCTAGAGTGCCAATTTCTACAAATTCCACAGCTAAGCAGGAAAGCTGCATCTTCTAACTCTCAAATCCAGTAGTTTTCTTTTTTTAATTTGAAATTTTTTATTTAATTAATTAATTTGGAATATTTTCCCATGGTTACATGATTTCTGTTTTTTCCCTTCCCTTCTCCTTGTCCCCTCCTGTAGCCAATGAGCAATTCCACTGGGTTTTACATATGTCATTGATCAAGACCTATTTCCATATTACTAATATTTGCACTAGGATGCTCATTCAGAGTCTACATCCCCAATCATATCCTCATAGACCCATGTGATCAAGCAGTTGTTTTTCTTCTGTGTTTCTATTCCCACAGTTCTTCCTCTGGATGTGGAGAATGTTCTTTCTCATAAGCCCCTCAGAATTGTCCAAATCCAGTATTTTTCCCATTCTACTTCACTCACCTTAGAGAACGGCATGATCTAAGGAAAAACAACCTGAGTTAAACCTAGGAAAAATTGCCAAGTGAATGATTGATCTTTGTCATTTCCAGACTCTTGTTTCTGCTTTCTTTTCTTCTCTTCCATCCACCATGCCCTAATGCTATTCCCTCTTTTTCCCTCTTTTTCTCAGAAGACATCCTTAAAACCTATTTATATTGATAAGAGAGGTAGTATTGTATTAGGGGTTGGGATAATCTGGTCTTGGCTTCAGGAAGATCTGAGTTTGAATCCTGTTTCTCACATATACTGTGCCACCATGCACAAGTCACTGGACTTTTATGTCCTAGGCCCTCTAGTTGCCAATCTCCATCTTTTCCTCATTAATCCATTCCTTGTACTGATGAAGTCACAGATGGTAGAAATCTTAAAGATCATTTGCTATAACACCTTTATTTTACAGATGAGGAAACTGAGACCCCTAAAGCTTAAGTGAATGACAGGATCATAGCTCTGGAAAGGATCTTGGAGGTCAGAGAGTCCAACCTCCTCATTTTACAAATGAGAAATCAGAGGTTCAACAAGATTAAATTAACTAATTTAATCTAAGGTCTCACAGAAATTAAATGTCATGCGTAGGATTTGAACCCATTTTCTACAACATCACACTAACTAACCCCAAGACACATAGGGAGTAAGTTACAGTGGTGATTGAAACCCAGGTTCTCTGATTAAATCCATATAGTCAGTGAGCAAACATTTATTAAGGGGTGGCTAGGTATCACTGTGGATAGAGAGCCAGGCTTAGACCTGGGTTCAAATCTCTCCTCAGACACTTCTTAGCTGTGTGACCCTGGGCAATTCACTTAATCCCGGTTAGCCTTGCCCTTTCTGCTCTTCTGCCCTGAAACCAATACTAAGTATCAGATTCTAAGGTGGAATGTAAGGACATAAAAAAAATTATTAAGTGCTTACTGAGTGCTAAGTACTGTGCTAAATTATGGAGATTTTTTAAAAAAGATTAAAAACCTGAGGTTCCATCAGTATATTAACTGTTTTATTTAGAGGTTTTGGTTTTCTATGAGTGTGCTCTTACAGCAATGATCAATATAGAAATGTGTTTGCATAATAATAAAAAAATATTAAGGCCTCAGGCTCCTACCCTATAAAAGCTCACATTTTTAACATTTTTACATTAAATTTTTATTTTATTGTTTTTCTGAATTCCATGTAAACAAAAAGATTTTTAACCTTCATTTTTTCCCCAGCAGCATCCCTCCCTCTTCTTCTTTCTCCCCCTTTTCTTTGCTAACCTTCATTTTTTTTTAACCCTCACCTTCCATCTTAGAATCAATACTGTGTATTGGGTCCAAAGCAGAAGAGCACTAAGGGATAGGCAATGGGGGTTAAGTGACTTGCCCAGAGTCACACAGCTAGGAAGTGTCTGAGGTCAGATTTGAACCCAGGACCTCCTATCTCTAGGCCTGGCTCTTAATCCACTGAGCCACCTGGCTGCCCCCACTCACCTTCATTTTGCTGAGTTCCAGGTGTTTTCCCGTTCTCACTTTCCTCTCCCCTCCTTGAAAAAGCTTTGCAATTTGATATAGATTATACCTGAAGAGCTCACATTCTGATAGAAGGCAGCATACAAACAACTACACATATATGAAATATTAAATGGAAATGAGAGGTTGTCTCCAAAGGAAAGCACCAGCAATGGGGAGCGGGAGTGGGGAGAAGGTTAATGAAGCTTGGGGAAGGAAGTCTTGAAAGAAAAGTGGAAGCAGACATGAGAAAGAAGAGCATTCAGAGACTCTCTTCATTATCTGGAGAAAAGTCTCTTCTAGCTCAGACATTCTGTGATTTCTTTCTTTCTTTCTTTTTTTAAATCCCTCACCATCTGTCTCAGAATCAATACTATATATTGGTTCCAAGGCAGAAGAGTGGTAAGGCTAGGCAATGGGGTGAAGTGACTTGCTCAGGGTCATACAGCTGAGGCCAAATTTGAACCCAAGACCTCCTATCTCTTGGCCTGGCTCGCTATCCACTGAGCTACCCAGCTGCCCCCCCCCCCCCATCCTGAGAAAGTTAGTGTAACCATGTGTGTTTTAATAAGGGACAAAACACCTATGTTCTATAAGCTAAAGAAAGGGAAAGGAACAGCTAGGTGGTATGGTGGATACAGCAACAAGCCTAGAGTCAGGAGTTCAAACCTGATCTCAGACACTTCCCAGCTGTGTGACCCTGGATATGTCACTTAACCTGCCATTGCCCAGTTCTTAACACTCTTCTGCCTTGGAACCTGTACACAGAATTGATTCTAATACTAAGGATTTTAAAAATAAATAAATAAAAGCATTGTGTTCATTAGCAAATTGTGACAGGAAAAGGGCCACCTGCCCCTGATCATTGCTTCAAGGTTCTCTTCCTGGGTGGCTTGGACCCTTCCATTGCTAAACATGGGCATCATGGTGGAAGAGTTGCTTAACTTCTCTGTCTCAGTTCCTTTATTTATAAAAACGAGGGGTTAGATTGGATGGGCTTTGAGGCAGGTCCCTTCCAGCTCTAAGTCTATGTTTTGGGGAGGGGTGGAGGAAGGAAATAACTGTGTGTTAGGTGCCTACTAAGTGCCAAAGCGGGCAGCTAGGTGGTACAGTGAATACAGTGTCAAGTGTCAAATCAGGAGGACGTAATTCTTGAGTTCAAATCTGGTCTCAGATACTAGCTTGTGGCCCTGGGCAAGTCATTTAACCTTGTTTGCCTCAGTTTCCTCATTTGTAAAACAATCTGGAAAAGGAAATAGCAAACCACTGCAGTATCTTTGCCAAGAAACCCCCAAATGGAGTCATGAAGAGTCGAACACAACTATGTGCCAGGCACTATGACAACAGATATCATGTCAAAAATCTATCCAGAAGTGACAGCTAGGTAGTACAGTGGATTGAGCACAAAGCCCAGAGACAGAAGGTCCTGGATTCAAATCTGACTTCAAATTCTTCCTGTGTGACCCTGGACAAGTCACTTAACCCTGATTGTCTAATCTTTGCCATTCTTTCTGTCTTAGAATGGATACTAAGACAGAAGCAACAGATTGGTTTGTGTGGTTTTTTTTTTTAACCTGTAGTCATCTTCCTTCACTAGGGCATCTACAGCTCTATGTGCCACTTCTCAGATGAACTTTTTCCATGAAGGTGAAAAGTATGATTCCTTGGATCAGATAGGAGAGTCCAGTTAATGGCTCCATGTATAAACTAGGGATTGTCCTTCCTGCTCTGCAGTGAAAAGCCTGGTCAGGTCTAGTGGCACTTAGGTATAAAAGAGAGGGATCTCAGGTTGAACAAGTGGATCTTTAGAACTATTTTGATCCTTAATTATTTTGGTATTTAAAAATATAACTTGGGGCAGCTAAGTGGCTCAGTGTAGAGAGAGCTAAGCCTAGAGACAGGAAGGAGATCCTAGGTTCAAATGTGACCTTAGATCCTTCCTAGCTGTGTGACCCTGGGCAAGTCACTTATCCCCAATTGCCTATACCTTACTGCCTTGGAATCAATACTTGTATCAATTCGAAGACAGAAGGTAAGGGTTTTAGAAAATACATATATATGAAACTTTTCATATTTACAACAGAATAACCATTGAATTTGTCACCTAGCTTTGGTAGGTGCCTCTTTTGTCTGGGCAAACTAAAACATGTGGTAAAACTTTCCTCCTCCAGACAAGTGAATAACAATAGCTACATCTGTAGAGAACCTGAACACAGTACAGATTACTTTAATTTCCGTGATGTCATAAGATCCCCACAACGACCGTGTAAGGCGCCTTGTTTTGTTCTGGTTTTCACTCCAATATTAATTTGTAGATTTTAGGGCCAAGGATATGCTGGTAAATATTTAGCCATTTTCTCCCCTGGGGGGGGGGGGGGTTGAGGGGAAATGTAAGAACTCCCACTCTTAAGCTCAATCTGCATTATTAACATTTTTTTCTTCACTTTCTAAAATCTCAACAATCAGCAAAATAATAAATCAAGTGATGCAGCTGGTGATTCAGTGGAGAGAATGCCACTCCCAGAGTCAAGAGGACCTGGGTTCAAATGTGGCCTCAGATCCTTCCTAGCTGTGTGACCCTAGACAAGTCACTTAAGCCCAGTGGTCTAGCCCTTACTGCCTTAGAACTGATATTTGTACCAATTCTAAGATAGAAGGCAAGGGCTCTAATAATCAATAATCATAATGACAAAGCCCTTAATTATTTAATAATTATTATTACAATTGTTTTTTTTTAATTATGCCATGATTTGTAGCTTTTGCTGGTTTCCAAAGTGGAAATGCTCCATATGAGCTGACTGCTTTGGGGTGGTTTAACTTAAAATAGCATTTGCAAAATTCCTTTAAATATAGAAGAGGAGGGGGCAGCTAGGTGGCTCAGTAGACTGAGAACCAGGCCTAGAGTCAGGAGGCCAAGGGTTCAATCAAGCCTCAGACACTTCCTAGCTGAGTGACCCTGGACAAGTCACTTAACCCCCATTGCCTAGCCCTTACTGCTCTTCTGCCTTGGAACCAATACACAGTATTAATTCTAAGACAGAAGGTACGGCTTATTAAAATATAGATATAGATATAGGTGTATGTAGAGGTATAGCAATGGTTTGCAAACTAGCATGTAAACTATAAGTAATTTGTAAACTCAAAGTGCAAGTTTTCACCTGGGGAAACTGAGGCTCAATTTGGTTAAGTGATTAGTTTAAAGTCCTATTATTAGGAAGTGTTATAATTTGAACTCAAAGAGTAAAGACAGGTGTTGCAATAGATTGAGAGCTAGCCCAAGTCAGGAAGATTTGAGTTCAAATTCAGACTCAGATATTTACCAGCTGTGTGACCCTATGCAAATCACTTAACCTCTGCCTGCCTTGGTTTCTTCAACTGTAAAATGGGGATAATAGCACCTGCTTCCTGAAGGAACAAATAATATAATATTTGTAAAGCCCTTAGCATCATGCCTGGTGCATAGTAGGCACTTGCTAAATGCCTCTTTTCCTATATGTTTCTGTGTTGCCTTCTATGTAAAATAATTGAAGTGTAAATATTATAAGGAAGGGCCAGTACTAGCTACCAAGTATTACCTTGGTCCTGGCCTTCATCACCTCTCTCCTAAGAGAGGTTTAACTAATTTTGCTGTCCCTCCCTACTCTGGTCCATTCTCCATGTCACTCCTCTAATCAGTCATCTGCAATGGCTCTCTATTCTATTCTCCCATCTAGTATCAAATACAGATAGCTCTGCTACCTGAGGTTTTAGGATCTGTGAACACTATGATTGGTTGAGGAAGGTGGAGGTGGAAAGAAAAGCTCAAACATCAAACATTATTGGATGGGTTCTCATTGAGATAATTATTGTTCAGTTGTTTCAGTTGAGTCTGACTCTTTATAACCCCATTTGGGGTTTTCTTAGCAAAAACACTAAAGTGACCTGCCATTTCCTTCTCTAACTCATTTTACAAATGAGGAAACCAAGGCAAAGGGAGTAAAGTGATTTGCCCTGGGTCACCCAGGTAGAAAATGTCTGAAGCCAGATTTGAACTCAGGAAGAAGAATCTTCCTGACTCAGGCCTGGCACTCTATCCACTGTACCACTTAGCTGTCCCTAATTATTTTTGCAAACTAGGTGCCAAGCTCACCTTTTCTACTTACAAAATAGTATATATACTCTCAATATGTCAATGTAAAAAATAATAATAATGGCACAATCTTTCAAAGTTATTATTTTCATTTCATGTGCCTCTTAAATTTCTCTGTTCTGCTGCAAAGCCTCAGTCACTTAATTCTAGCTAGGGTAAAAGAAAAAGCTTAAACTAGGGGTCAAAATAAGAAATGAAGATGAGAAATATGAAAAAGCAATAAAATCCAATCAGTAGCTCAAGCTTACTCAAATAACAAGAAAGCTTTGTCCCTCTAACTTATCCAGCACCATGAAGTTGGTGGCCTGATATGTCTATACTAGTGATGGTGAACCTTTTAGAGACTGAGTGTCCAAACTGTGACACATGCCACCTCCTTACCCCAAACAGGGGAGGGAAGAAGTACTCCCATTGGGCTGCTGGGCAAAGGGGTAGGTCATATGAGAAATGTCCTGAGGCACAGTAGAGAGGGGAAGGTACAACCTCCTCTAGTATGCTCTGGCTTAAGTACCAAGGTGGCCCTATCAGATAATTTTTTTAATTCTGGCTGATTGCCTAAGGGCATGTTATGGGGAAAGCACTATAGACAAAGGGAATATAAGAGAGAAACAAATAGTATCATGGCTTTTGTTTTCAGAAGAGGAACAAGAGACCCTTGTGGATTGACATTAGAATGTTGAAAATGGCACAATCTTGGCTGCCTTCTATTTACAGAGCTCTTAAATACATTTAGTGGTTAGACCTTAGGCAAGTGACCTTCAGACATCATTTTCATTATTTGTAAAATGAAAAAATTAGATTCTATCGTCTTTCCCACTCTGACATTCTATAAAATGAATTTGATTGATTGGTATGTGTTAAAGCAAATACGCGGTCCATAAAATCATGCTTTCAAGTCACAGATTCCATTTTCCAGTTATTATTTCTTTGCTACCTAGTTAGGGGAACCAAATATGTCAACATTGTCATTAAGAAACTTTCTTCTTAAAAGGTGTAGAATGCTTATTCTTCTTAATAGGAAAAGGAACTTGGTGTATGCCTTACCTGGTAGGTACTTAAACATTTGTTGAGTTAATGGTCTATTAAATGCTCAAAAGTAAACAGAAACTGAGTAGAAAATGCCAAGTCCTCAATAAAGATTTACTATCTAAAAACAGTATGGTGTAACGGATCAAAAGGACAGCTAGGTTGCTCAATAGGTAGAGAGCCAGGCCTGGAGATAGGAAATCCTGGATTCAAATGTGGCCGCAGAAACTTCATGTGACTCTGGGCAAGTCACTTCACCCAACTGCTTAGCCCTTACAGTTCTTCTGCCTTGGTATTAATGCGTAGTATCAATTCTAAGGCAGAAGGGATGCGTTTAAAAAAAATTAAAAGCCACCTTGAAGCCAAGAAGACCTACGGTCAACTCTTGCCTCTGATATCTACTATATGATCATGGGCAAGTCTCTCAAATTCTCATTACGCCTAGACAACTCTAAAACTGTAAGTTAGTGACAGGTTGCCAATCTGTATCCCTGGAAGAAGTATCTAAATCTGGCAAAAAAAAGATAGAAATCTAGGCCTGAAAGTTGGAGAACTGAGTTCAAATCCAGACTTAAACATTTGCTAGCTGCAGGACCCTGAGCAATTCACCTCATTTTCCACAACTAAAATGAGGGTAATAGCACCACTTCTCATGATTTTGAGGATCAAGTGACATAATATTTGTAAAGCAGTTAGCACTGTGCTTGGCTAATGAATGTTTGTTCCAGCTCTTCCTTCTGTCCCATCCTCCTTTTCTGCCTTCCTCTTTTCCTTCTTCCCTCTCTCCCTTCCTTCCTAATAAAATCAGAGGTCCCTGCCCCCACCCTAAAAAAAGATCCCTTCCCCAAATGCCAGACAATGGATTTAAAATTTTGTAATAATCAGAGTGGTAGCCACATTTATTTTTAAATTTTTATTGTTATGTAAACACACTTCCTTGCCATTCCAAACAAGCTAGCTTGAGACCCTCATTGGTTTGGATACCTTTGCATTTAAGAATAAGACCAAAAGCTACCTAAAGTAAATTCCTTTTTTTTCTTAAACCCCTTCCCTTCCATCTTCGAATCAATGCTGTGTATTGATTACATGGTGGAAGAGTGGTAAGGGCTAGGCAATAGGGGTCAAGTGACTTGCCCAGGGTCACACAACTAGGACCCAGGACCTCCCATCTCTAGACCTGGCTCTCAACCCACTGAGCCACCCAGCTGCCCCCAAAGTAAATTCCTAAGGCTGTCACTCCCCCAAGCCATAGGTGTAACGATGTAGAGGTTAAGGATGGAGCAGTACAGCTCGCGAGAGGGTCCAATCGAAAAGGGTAAAGGCCTTCTCTCAAATAACTTTATGAATGTTCCCACAGAAAAAAACCTGCCATGCCCAGCACCAGCCCCTGGAGCCTCGGAGGGCCACTCGCTGCCACCCTGGATTACTCTAGCCAGGCAGAAGCGCCGGGGCTCACGAGAACAGCAGCAGCTGAGCAAGGAGGAAAAGCCTGCAGCACCAGCCGCGAAGTCAGACACCGAAAAGCCACCTAAAGACCCAGACCGAATAGAGGTGCTTCCAAATGGCAACTTCGTCCTTTGGGTGCTTTAGAAAGGCAATGTGTCTATCAGAAGCCGCCCAGTAACGGCACGGCACGGCACGGAGGCGTGATCGTTTCTGGTGCCCGGGGGCTCCCCGGGAGGGAGAGCTGGGCTAAACCACAGTGTGGCAACTGAGTTACCAAATTGTATCATCCATTTGGATTAAAAAACAAAACCAAAAAAACCCAGTAGCTCTGCGGGGGATTTGCACTGAAACCACAACTGGGTAACTGAGTTATCAATTTGTAGCATCCATTTTAATTAAAAAAAACCACCAGAGTGTCTCTGTGGGAGACGGTGCACTGAATACACAATTTGGTAACTATGTACCATTTGGGGGGCGGGAACCCCACAAACCTGCTCCCTCTCTCTCATTGGGCTGTTAATGAGACAAGAGATCTGAGAGTGATTCGCTTAGGCGAGGGGAGTCAGATCTCTCGCTCAGTCGCCCTGTTGCCTAGGCAACGACGCTTGGCATCTGGAGAAATGAAACAAGGTTAAAAATAACTTCCCAGTTTGACGCCTGGTGACAATGTCAACAGCTCCATTCTGGCTCCTTGCACGGTGATAAATGAGACCTGAGTGCGCCTGGTGGCACGGACTTCACGCTGGGGCCTCCGCTGAGGAGCCGTCCTGATTGGCTGTTGAGTATTCCTCACACGGGGCTCCTGGGTTAGGAATTAGAGGCTCATCTTTGCATTCTGCAGTGGAAGTCGTTTTTTCCAACCCAAGCAGCTGGGTTGGGTCCCATGGCTGTTTTTCCACTAATAGTCTCAAATTAGGTTCTGGGCTGAAATGATAATAAGATAAAGAGCGTCTGAAATAGTGTGGCAATGATGGGGTTGACAGCTTCAGCTGGACCTGGCTCTACATTTCCATGCAAACCTCCAGTTGTAAAGAGGAAGATGGACGTGATCCAGAAGCATTTCAAGAGTAAATATAGAGCCTACGTAGACAAACATTACGATTTCTTAGCCCACTTTTGCCCTAGCTAGGATTGTAGACAGTTGTCCCTTTAGTAAGGTTTGGTAGAATAAGTACAGAATTTGAAATCATCTCCTGGATTCAAATCTTATCTCTGTCACTTATCACCTTTGTTACTTTGAATAAGGGAACGAAATCATTTACCCTCTTGAGGTTTCAATTTCCCACCTTTAAAATGAGGGAGATGGATTACTTGACCTGTAAAGTCCCCTCTTGCTATAAATCGATGCTACTAAGTATCATGTGTTTCTTTGGAAAATTCTAATTTTTTAATGAAATATTTGCCACTGGAGTGGGGCATGATGTGGTAAAAAAGTAAATGAATAATGAATGAAAAAGGAAAATGAAAAAGAAAATTATAGGATTTCACAAAAAGAGGTGAAAGTCATTAACCTCAGCATTAAGTTCTGAAGGTCAGTAAAAAGGAAGAATAGATAGAAGAGTCTCTTACACCTCTTGCTGGCTAAGTTACCCTGGGAAAGTCACTTTTCCTCTAAAATGAAGGGAATTAGTTTAGGTAAGTGATGTCTAAGGCTTAAAAAAGCTGACTTAAATACTAAGTAGTTAGGGAAAGCTATAGAAGGCTTGTTTTATCTGAGGAAGGAAATAGCATGTTTACTCCCCTGAATCTGTCCGATTTGCTTAGAATGTGGTGAAGCAAGAAAAGAAAAACGAGATAGACAGAAAGAGAGAAAGATAAAACAAAGGCAGGCACAAACAGACAGAGAAAGAGATGATAAAAAAGAAAAGAGAAGAAAGGAAAGAAAGAATGAGAGAAAGGGACAGAGAGTCAGAAACAAGAGAGAATGAGAGAAAGGAGAGTCTGAAAGAGGCAGATCGAGACACAGAGAAAAAGACAAATACAGAAAAAAGAGGAAAAGAATCGAGGAGAGGGAGAGAGGAAAGAGACAAATAGAAAAAGAAGAGAGATGCTGATCTACTTATTAGAGAGGCTTTCCCTCCTCCAATACAATCAAAGATCAAGACTCAATATACATGTATGACATTTTTGACAATTGTTTTCTAACATTTGGGGATTCAGATTTTCTTCCTCTCTCCTGTCCTGCTCACCTCTCTGAGGCAGTAAATAGGTTGATATAGGTTATGCCAATGCTTTCATGCAATATGTGTTTCCATATTGCTCGTATTATGATAGAAAACACAAATCACATGTATAATTTTTAAAAAACTCATTAAGGAAATAAAGTTCAAGATGGCAGACTTTGATCTGTAGTCAGACTCCAATTTTTCCTTCTTTGGCTATGGAGAGCATTTTCATCATGAGCTCTTGTGGTTATTTTGGAGACTTGCTTTGCTGATAATGGTTTAGTCCTCATTTGCTTTTTCTTAACCTCTACATAGGAGCGCATTAAGCAACAAGCTGACTTTGTCCGGAGCAAATCTTTCCTGGTGACACCAGCTAAAACTTCTGAAGAACAGAAGCCCAGAGCAAAGCTGAACCTCAAAGAAGGACTCCATCGAGGCATTTCACTTTCCCATCAGAACCTAGGTATGGAAAAATCTCTCTAATTTTACAGGAAAGGGCTAGGGCAGTGATATTGAAGCTATGGCACAGGTGCCAAAAATGGCACACAGAGCACTACTACACTACCCAACACCCTCCCCACCCCAGGTCATTACTAGAAAGGCAAAGGGCCTTGGGCAGTGTTGCTCCCCTCCTCCTCTCCACCATACTTGATGACATCATTTTATATCACCTGCCTCTCTGCCCAGCAGCCCAATGGGAGCACACAGGGAATAATGTGGGCCATTCACAGGAAGCAGAGCTAGAGAACACCAGAACACTCAGGCCCCTCTCCTACCCCTCTCTACACTCACTGAGGACATTCCTCAGTTCACCTGCCCCTCCACCCAGGAGGCCAATGGAAGCATTTCCTCCTTCCCCTGTGTGGGGTAAGGGTTGGAGGACAGGGCATGTGGTCTCTGGGTGGGGGTGGGCACAACACTTGGTCTGGGTGTGGGGCCTGGCACTCCACCTCTAAAAGGTTCGCCATTGCTGGGCTAGGGGCTAGTTCTTGCAGTTTTATTACAAGCAATTCCATTATCTGAGCACAGTGACAAGTATTCAGGCATTGCACCTGCTTTTTTTTCCTAAACAAAATAAATTGTATACATGGCCTATTTGCTTCTCTTCACAATTATTGCTCCATTTATCTGAAGGAACCTGTGTCCTTTCAAGGACCTCCCTGTACATTGTTAAAGTAGTAGAAATGGTTTGCTACAAATTGGCAAAGCTCCCCATTCATGTTATTTTTTTTTCTTTCCCAGCAGCTCAATCTCAGGTGATGACTGAGAAAGAACTGAATCAGCTAAAGAGGGCCAGTTATTCCAGCGCAGATCAGCCATCCTGGATGGAACTTGCCAAAAAGAAGTCTCAAGCCTGGAGTGACATGCCTCAGATTATAAAATAGGTTGACTCAGAGCTGATTTTAAAAATTTGCTGCTTTGACAAGTTAACAACCCACTTAATGAAACTGCTAGTTAGTCATGACACAGGATCTATGGAACTTAAGAGTGATTTTATCATCAAGTTAGAAGTGGGGAAAATTTATGGGGAAAGGGAGGTCAGTGAAACAACTCTCATTTGGGGCCAGAGTTTACCAAAAACTTGGAAGTGATACACACTTGGAATAGGACACCTGGGAAGACATCCAGGTACCATTTCTTATGGGCCAGTAGGAACAAATGTGGATCCCCCCCCTTAAATTCCTTTTGTAACATAGGCGATGCTGCTTGAGGGGAAGGCAGACTGTCTAGAGTGAAATGTGGGCTAGGAAATTAGACTCCTTTGCAAGACTGGAATAGAAATAGTTTCATGAATATCATGAATTTGCTCTTCCATCTGAGGACAAGCCATTGCATTTGGACACCCCCCTGGCCCATGGATCACATCTTCTCCATCCATGTTTATGACTAAGACTGACATTTACTTTGGAACCAAGAACGTTCTTTTCAAAAGCAGAGGATGTGAACTGATTTATTTTCATGAAGATAAATCTATTTGGAGATAAAGAAGAGAGTGCAGAGAGAGACAGAGATGGAGACAGAGAGAGACAGAGACACAGAGACAGAGACAGAGAGACTGAGGAAGATGGAGTGGGGAGAGAGAGAGAGAGAGAGAGAGAGAGAGAGAGAGAGAGAGAGAGAGAGAGAGAGAGAGAGAGAGAGAAGAAGGGAGGGAGAGCAGTCCATTTAATGAAGGAATAAAAATGTAGCCTCTTTTAAATGGTAAATGTTCTTTTTGCTATTGCTATTGGTTTTCAGTAGTGGCTGGGAAAACAATGAATACAGGTCTATTTTTTTAAACCCTTACCTTTTGTCTTGGAACCAATACTGTATTGCTTCCAAGGCAGAAGAGTGGTAAGGGCTTGGCAATGGGGGTTAAGTGACTTGCCCAGGGTCACACAGCTGGGAAGTGTCTGAGGCCAGATTTGAACCCATGACCTCCCATCTGTAGGCCTGGCTCTCAATCCACTGAGCTACCCAGCTGCCCCCAATACAGGTCTATTTAAAGTACACACCTTGTCAGTTTGGATTGACATATTGAAAAGAAATGTTTTCTCTCCATTAAAAAAAAAAAGTTCTCTTGGCTTCTACTTTATCATTATGCATAAACATTTCCACCAACAGTCAGGCCATAAATACAATTCCTAGGATGAGCTCTGGCTGTTTCTACTTCATTTGGTTAATAGAGTACAGCGTGAGCCAAGGAAAGAAAGGACAAACAGCATTAGTCTCAGAATTGTGCCTAGGTCCTCTACCCTAGATGCATATATGTCTCCTTTGAAAGGAAGTTTTCCAGAGCCTTTCCTTTGAACAAGACAATCTCCCCAGGAATATATACAGCTGGCCAGGGACATCCTGCCACTGGGATCCGAACAATCTTTTCTGGTGTTACAGTTTGGATTTATTGTGCCCTGAGGCTCACTGCCTTTATTACATTTGAATCCTCATGAATAATTCTCCCCCCTAGACCCCCCCCCCCCAGTCCCTGAGATTGCACAGATAAATTAAGCAGGTATGCCTTAGAGAAGCTCAAGAGAAGAACTACCTGCTGCTATAATAAGGTGGCGACTCTTGGGGAAGCTCCCCAAATGATCACGCAAAAGCCCGAAGATGCTCCTTTTTTGGAACCTGAGAAAGCCGTGGCCCAATAGCACTGGCTCCCCTGATCTCGCCTTTTAGCACCACATCCTTAGAGGTGGCACAAAAGGAAGGCTGTGAAAGGGACCGGCTTCATCTCATTCAGGCAGAAGCTGCCTTGTTCTGAGGCTGCTAATCATCTCCCGCCATCAGCACCTTCTCCAGCCCCTCCTCATCCTAAATTGACAGGTTAACTATTGGCTACTGGAAGAATGCAATGCCAGGACCTAAAGGCATTTACTTAACGTGCCAGCTTAGGTTTGGGCAAGAAGCACCACTGCCTGGTCGCCCCTGACATGATAGGTTGGCATACCAAGGAGTAAGGTATATAGTGAGATGACAGTGTTACGGAGTCGAAAGAAGCCAGGAGAAGGGCTCAGAGGACCCAGGTTCAAATCCTGCTTCTGTTTCTTTTATCATCTATAAAAGTCATTTCACCTGGATCTCTCCAAGTCTGTTTCCTTATCTATAAATAAGTGAGTTAGACTAGAGGTTCCCTAAAGCCCCAACCCCTTCTGCCAATGTGTGGCAAGCCAAGAATCCTGCCTAGATTTGGAGAGGGTGATAGAGGATCTCAAAGAGCAGCGGCTCCCTGAGTACCCTGTTGGGAATGGCACGGAGGGTATGTTCCTCAGGCTGGCAGATGACAAGAAGCTGGAAAGCAATTAGGACATCAAACGACAGAACTGAGTCTTGACAGGCTGGGACAGTTGGCCAGCCAAAGATGGCTCAGAAGAGAACATTTAACAAGGACCAGGATAAAGTCTGATGCTCGAGTCAAAGAAGCACGTTCACTGAGAGGGGACATGGCCAGAAAGCAGTTTATGGGAGAAGAAACGAGCAGACCTGGGGATGGAGTGAGCAGAATGCCAAACGTGAGCCCACAGACTGCCAGAGATGCCCGTTTTATGGCATGACGTGCCTCAGTGAACTGCAGTGGTCCCTAGCCACCAGCCAGGATGATTCATTGTAACTGTCCAAGTACCCCACTGACAATCAGGGTATTTAAGTACCTGGGAGAAATCAAGTTTTTAATGTCTCCTTTAGCTAGTTTTACCTGCTTTGGGGCTTTTTAGAAACATCAGTAGCATATAGAGAACTGACTTCAGATTTCTGAGCACCCAGCAGTACTGCATGTGGTCATTGTTGTTTTTATTTTTAACCCCTATTTTCTGTCCTAATAACAACTCTAAGACAGAATAGGCAAATGAGGTTAAGTGACTTGCTCAGGGTCACACAGCTAAGAAATGTCTGAGGCCAGATTTGAACCTCCTGACTCCAAGCCTGGCACTTTAATCTCTGTGCCACCTAGCTGCCTCTTACATGTGTTGTTTAATCCTTACCTTCCATCTTAGAATCAAAACTAAGTACTAACTCCAAGGCAGAAGAGCAATCAAGGCTAGACCGTGGGCATCAAGTGACTTACCCAGGGTCACACAGCTAGGAAGTGTCTGAGGTCAGATTGGAAGTTAGTTCCTCCTCACTCCATGCCTGATGCTCTATCCACCAGGCTACCCAGCTTCCCTGAATGCATTTTTTCAAAGGATTATATCAATTGAACCAGAAAGTCAAATAACTTTTAAACCATCCTTTCCATTTCTCCCCACCCCCTTTTACCACTCCTTGAATATTTGAAAAAGCAGCTAATATTGGAGCCAGACTCCAGCCTGTACTTCACCTTAGTCATGGATTTGCTAGATAATAACCCTCAGTGCTTTCAGTTTCCTCAGATGGAGGTGACCTACTTCATGAGGAAGGCTGAGTAATCAGGATGATTGTAAAGTGCTTTATAAGTGCTTTATGCTTTCAGAAAGGAGAGACCTGTTTGATGTGGGCGTATGGGCAGCTCAGGCCAGATTTTGAAGGGTCATGTACCAAAGATGAAAGGGACGGCACATATCCAACGAGGAATATAAAAGTGCCTGCCTGCAGGAATAGTGTCAGGAAAACTAAAACCCATTTAGGAACAGAGGCTATCAAAAAATGCTAAAGGCTAACAAAAAGGGCTTTGAAAAACGTGTAGGTTGGATAAAAGGGAAATGAGAAAGAGATTGGCCCAGGATTTGAAGCAAATAGGAAAACTGAAACAGATGAAAGAAAATAGAAGTACTCAACTTCTGCTTCTTCTCTATATTAAGAAATTCTTATTGTTTAGTCATTTCTGACTCTCCTTGACCCCTTTGACTTTTTCTTGGCAAAGATACTAGAGTGACTTGCCATTTCCTTCTCCAGCTCATTTTACAGATGAGGAAACTGAGGAAAACAAGATTAAATGACTTGCCCAGGGTCACTAAGTTCATAAGTATCTGAGACCAGATTGGAACTCAGGAAGCCTTTGGGCCCAGAACTCTATCCATTGTGTCACTCTAGCTGACCTCCCTAAAGAAGAAAGATTCTCAAACTAGAGGATGGGAAAAGAAAAAGTTAAGAGGAAACTAAAACTCCAGACAAATGAAAAGTTAATGAGAGAGGCTTGAATTATAGTGAGTTTAAGCCACCAATCCCAGAACAATTACTATGTAGAATAAATGTACTATGTAGAATAAAGCCATAACAAAAGACTAGAGACAGGCAAATGCCCTGGTTTCCAAAAAGACAAAGGATGGAGTCTATTAAACTGTAAATTTATTTTATAGCTTCTGTTCATGGCAATAACCTGCGTTTATACACCACTTGAAAGCTTTGTCAAACACCCTGCAATTACTGAGTCTTCAGAACTATCCTTCAAGAGTGGTGCTATTGTTATCTCCATTTTACAGTTGAGAAAACTGAGGCCAGGAGAGGTTAAGTAACTTGCCCAGAGCCACACAGTTAGTAAATGTCTGAGACTGGATTTGAACTCAAGTCTTCCTGACTCCAGATCTAACACTCTATCTATGCCTCCTGGAAAGGGAAATAATAAACACCACCAGCTAATGGGTTTTTCAATAACAATTTATATCCAATCTTATTTAATTATCAATTAATCAACAAGCATGTAATTAAGTACCAACTGAATTCAAGGCACTACTTTTTTTTAAACCCCTACCTTCTATCCTAGTATCAGTACTAAAACTAAGATCAGCAAGGGCTAGACAATTAGGGTTAAGTGACTTGCCCAGGGTCACACAGGTAAGAAGTATCTGAGGTCATATTTCAACCAGCTCTTCCCAGCTACAGGTTGCTCTATCTTTATCCACTGTGTTGCTTGATTGCCCCCAAAGTACTGTTGTTGTCAAAGAGGACCAATGACATGGTGGTGATGTCTTGACTTATGCACGAGTCAGATTTAAGGGTGGCAGAATGGCACAAAGGCTTGCTGATGATACGAAGGCAAAAATGAAAATCTCCCTCTCCTCAAGGATCTTTTTTTTTAACCCTTACTTTCTATTTTAGTAAAACTAGGCAAATGGGGTTAAGTGACTTGCCCAAGGTCACACATGGGAAGTGTCTGAAGCCAGATTTGAACCCCAATACTTCTGACTTCAGGTCTCTTGCTCCTTCTATTGTGCCACTTAACTAACACCCAAGAAATTTACATTTTTGATGATTAATAGACAAGTAATAGAGGGAAATATCAGAGAAGTAATATGAATCTAAGCAAATCATTTTGGAGAGCTTGGAAAAAAGTAGAGTTAAGAGCATTCAACTAGTAGAACAAGATCCAAAGAATATTAATGAGCACATTGCTCCGTGTCTACCTGGAAGAGGATCGTTGATAAAGACCTTATGGACGCGAGTGGAGTGGGATCAGATATTCAACCTTTTTACCGTGGCCTAGATAAAGTCGTCTTTGTGTGAGCACATGTATCGGATTTGCTCATTAAAACTGGAAAAGCGAGTTAATATGTTCAATGACATAATCCCCTTCCAAAAAGATCTTGAAAGAAACACTCGACTGAAGCTAATAAAATGAAATTTATTAAAGACAGATATAATGATCCTTTCCTGGATTTAAGAAAAAAGGAATTGTACAAAAGTTCCAAAAAACTGATGAGGTGTAATTGACAGCCACTGAGCTTCAAAAGTCAGGATGGTGCTGATTCGAGACCTGCTTCTGACACATCCTGGCTGCACGTCTTCTAATCTCAGTGCCCGAGGGAGGTCTCTGCTTTAGACATCTGTGCAGTTCCTAAGATTTGAGGTGCTGATCTGTACCAGTAGAAGGAGTTCTTACTGGATAGTTCTCTTTTGTAACAAAATCAAAGGTTGATTTTTTTTTTAATGTGGCTAGAAAGCAACCCCCATGAGAAGTGCTAATGGACTCCAAGCTCAAGATGAAATCATCAACTACATAATATGATGGCCAAAAAAGTATCCTGTCTCCAATGAGTCAGAGTAACCTCACTAGTCTGCCCTTTTGAGGTGGCATCTGCCCTGCTCGATTCTGGATGCCACATTTTGGGAGGGAAATTGACGATTTGAGGGGAACTGGAATAACAAAGGGATTTAAAATCATGTGCTCTATAAATCAATGGAAAGAACCGGAGATGTTTAGCCTGAGAAAAGAAGATGTGGCACAAGAAAATAGGGGAAAGAAGGAGGCTCTCTTCAAATTTATGAAAAGGCTGTCATGTTAAAGAGATCCAGTGTATTGGACTTGCTCTCCTCTGGCCGATCTAGAAACAATGTGGGTCAAAGTTGCCAAAAGGGAAATGTAGGCGTAATGTAAGGAAAAATTTGCTAACAATTAACCTTTTTCTAGACATGGAATGGGCCACTTAGATTGGCCTTGGTAAGCTTTGTCTTTTGCATTTTAAAACAAAAACTCTGACCTTCCATCTTAGAATCAATACTATGCCTTGTTTCTAAGGCAGAAGATTGGCAAGGGTTAGGCAATGGGGGTTAAATGACTTGTACAAGGTCAGGAAATATCTGAGGCCATATTTGAACCCAGGGCCTCTCACATCTCCATGCCTAGTTCTCTATCCACTGAGTCACCTAAGTGCCCCTGCTTTTCTGAGTTTTTTGAGCAGATTTTTTAAAAATATGCCCAAATTGCCAATACCCTGTCCATGTCTACTTTTTCTATTTGGTTTCAAGTATCTTGTTTACCTCCCAGGTAATTACAGACTATCTTGTTCTGGTGATATTATTGCTTGATTCAGGGCCAAAGAGGTCAGCAGACTTTTCGCCAGAAAGACTTCTACCAGGACTAATGGAGTCATCTTTGACTGGATGCTTTGAGACCTCTTTAGGACAGGGCACTGCTTTGTACAAGTCTTCCAAAAGCGCCTTAAAGGAAAAAAGAAAAAGCAGCCTCTCCAGTTGAATCTCACGTCTCTTCCACTCCTGCCCTGTGCCCTGTTTGCTGTGGTCTCACTTGGTTTTTTTTTCCTCCTCCACTTTTATTGTCCAAAAGGCCTGAGATCTATTCAGAGAGAGTTAGCTGCGGAAGAATGGATAGAGAGAATTAGTGCAATAGTGTGCTGGTGGCTCTGCCTGCCTCAAATCTCTCTCCACTCGGGTCCATCCTTCATTCAGCCCCTAAAGTGGTTTTACTAAAGCACAGGTCTGATCCTATCAGCTCCCTACTCAATAATCTCCAATGGCTTCCTATTGCCTACAGAAGCAAATCCAAAATGTGCTGTTTGGAATTCAAAATCCTTCATCATTTAGGCTTCTTGCCCCTTACTCCCACCTATGTATTCTTTGATCCAATAGGTCACACTCCATCACTTGGCTCTGAGCATTTTCACTGGCTGTCCTCCATGCTTAGAACACTCTGCCTCCTCTGATGTGACCCCTGACTACCCTGACTTCCTTTAAAACCCATCTAAAATCCCATCTCCTACAGGAAGCCTTCTTTAACCCTTCTTAATACCTGTACTTTCTTTCTTTAATTCATTTCCTTTTTAGGGGGCAGCTCGGTGGATTGAGAGTCAAGTCTGGAGATGGAGGCTCAAACTGGCCTCAAGACACTTTCTAGATGTGTGACCCTGGGCAAGTCACTTAACTCCCATCTAACTGCCTTAGAATCAATATATAGTATTGATTTTAAGATAGAACGTAAGGGTTATTTTTTTAAAAATAAATGAAATAATTTTCTTTCTATCCTGTACATAGCTTTCTTTGTATATATTTGCTTGCATATTACCCTTTAGATGTTCTTGAATGCAGGGATTCTTTTTTTTTTTGCTTCTTTTTGTATCTTCTCTCTTAAAACAGTGCCTGGCACATAGTAGGCGCTTAATAAATGTTCATTGATTAATTGATATTTACCTAAATTGTTAGTCAAATGGCACATTATATACAGGGCTGTTTAAAGTTGCACCAACTCACTGGTCCCTGGAATATTTTATTTCTATTATTAAGGAAGATTTAGAGTTGGAAGAGACCTTAAAAATCATCCAGACCAACTCTCATACCTTATTGAAGGGGGAATTGGGCCATTATTGCTTAAGGTTTACAGCACCCACTTAGGATTTCGCTGGTGGTGGGAGAAGCTCTATTAATGAAAACTTGTCTTGATCACTGAGAAATTAAGTGATTTGCCTAGGGTCACACAGTCAGTATGTGTCTGGGACAGAATTTGAAATTAGGTCTTCCTGAATTTGAGACTATATCTCTGCACTAGAATACCTTTCAACCAGAAAGAACTAGAAAAAAAAATTCAGACCTCAGAACTGATGAGGTAATCCTGTCTTCCCTTCTCTGTGTGGGTATATAGTATACCTAATAGCTTTTCTTTCATCCCTCCACTCAAAATGGCTCTGACAGTTAAAAGGTAGAGTAAAGGGCAGGTAAGTAGCCCAATGGATAGAGCACCAGAAGGATCTGGCTTCAAATTTCCCCTGAGGTATTTCCTAGCTGTTTGACACTGGGCAAGTCACTGGGCAAGAATTTATCCACTAGTGTCCCAGCCCCCTCCCAACTCCCCACGTCACTGATGGGATCATCCAGGAGACAGACGTAATTCTACAAATTGCATCTTTCATGTTTTCACCTTCCAGTTTGCTCTCTGGAGGTCACATTCACAATTCATTCTGCCAGTATTAAATCT
This sequence comes from Monodelphis domestica, assembly GCF_027887165.1. Lineage (NCBI taxonomy): Eukaryota > Metazoa > Chordata > Mammalia > Didelphimorphia > Didelphidae > Monodelphis > Monodelphis domestica. Next base: position 203,030,197 of record NC_077234.1, read on the forward strand.
GGAGTCGTGTATGACATTCTCTTGGTTCTACTCATTTTATTGTCCATTATCCCATGTCATTCTTTCTAAGCTTTTCCTTTTAATTAGCCTGCTCATCATTTCGTATGGCACAGAAGTATTCCTTCACGATCATATACCACAGCTTGTCTAGCCACCCCCTTATTGATGGGCATCCCCTCAATTTCCAGTTCTTTGCCACCAACCACAGAGAGAGATGCTATAAATATGTGGGAACAAACAAGTTCTTTTCCTCTTTCTCTGATCTCCTTGGGTATTGCTGGGTCTAGGAATATGCACAGCTCCATAACTCCCCAGCTATAATTCCAAATTGCTCTCCAAATGGTTGGATCAGTTTGCAGCTCCACCAGTAGTAGATAAATATCCACTTTTTCCATATCCCCTCTGATAGCTGTCATTTTGCTCTCAAACATTCTTTCTTAACCATTGCTCTGGATCTCAACCACTGGGGCCATTTTCTCATAGTAAATTTCAACTCCACTCAAGAAACATTATTTCTATTCCATGCTTTTCCCCCCATTCCCAGTTTGAAGTATTTTGGTCTTTAAATTCGATCATTTCTCACATTCACTAGTTTATTATTTTATTATAGAACTATAATTTACAATTTCTATCTTCTCAGACCCATCTCAGTTCTTTTATTTTAGAAGATTTTTCTCTTATTTATTGTGCAGTGTATAAAAAATAACCGACTGTCATTGCATCTTTTGACATAGGCTTGAAAACAAATCACTTCGGAAACACTGGGACCTAAAAGACAAACCAGGGAATCTTCTGGCCTCTAAATCAAATATGGAAATATGAGTGAAAGTCACCTTAGTATAAAAAAAAAATCATGAGCAAGATTTGCAGGAATAAAAGGTCTCTTATTTAGATGTGCCCGTAGCCCCGTGTTCAAGGTTAAAGCTACTAGAAGTACATATTGAAATGGGCAAAAGTCTGGAATTGGTGGGGTTTTCTCTACATACTGAAATAATAATCAATAGTTAGCAAAATCAGATTCCCGAAGCTTCAGGGTATTTTGCCCATTTGGGGAGATCCACAAACTGATTTTGACTATCATGTAGCCCTAAGACAAAACAAATGCTTCCACTCAAGCCTAGAACAAAGAGCCTAGAATATTGACATCACTTTGCACATTTAAACTCTCCTGTAACCCATAAAAAGGATGGAGAAGTAGAAAAAGGGCAGAGAAAACCCAATATGCTACCTAATCTAAAACCCTACTTCTAGAAAGAATGACATTGGTGCAATGGAAAGATGCTAGATTTGGAGTCACATGGACCTGTGTGGCAAATCCTTTTTCCACTAAGGTATTTAACAACTTTAGGTCTCATTCTATATGTCTGGAAAATGAAAGGGTTGGGATAGATGCCTCGAAGTCTTCTAGCTTTAGGTCTGTTCTAAAGCAGGTGTGTGTATGTGATCATGGACAAAGTATGCGTGATGTGGTTTCTTCTTTATTTTTAAAGAGAACTTACCTTTTTAAAAAGGCAATCAAAAGAGGGGAGCTAGGTGACACAGTAGGTAGAGTACCAGGTATGGAGTCAAGAGGACCTGGGTTCAAATTTGTCCTCAGATACGTCCTAGCTGTGTGACCCTGGGCAAGTCACTTAACCCCAATTGCCTAGTTCTGTCTTTGTGTTGTTACTAAGACAGAAAATGAGGATTTATAAAAGAAAAATAACGTTTCTTAATTTTAAACAGTCAAAGGCAATAGAACTAATAATGGACCATGTGTTTTAAAAATTCAGTCTCTTCTCATCTATACCTTCCCTCCCTCTCCCCCCCGCCCAGATATTTTTGGTTGCCTATTTTTAAATACTATGCCTGTGTTTCACTGGTGTAAGAACTCTCGGTGAGGAAATTCCTTCTTCCATTGCAGATTAACATCTTTCCTGCAGTTTATAGACTTAGAGAGGTTACCTACTTGGTTCCTAAGTATCATTGTTATTGCTCTAAGAGGATTCAAAGGAATATTGTTAACCTATTCAGCACTGGGGGGTTTCTTTCTTTGTGAGTTTATATAGTAGATCATTTTTTATACTAAGGAAGCAAAAAAAGGCGACATGAACATATAATGTTTCACTATAAGAGGAAGAAGTGTAATAACTCAACAGAGCGCCTTTGTGCACAAAGACACTGTAGGGTCACGTTACCTTGGACCTAATTTTAAGCTAGATAGTTTAGACCAAGTTGATAGACCAGTCTCCAGTTTCAAGATATCAGATTTTGATTGCTTGACCAAGCATTTTCTGAGCCAGATTTCCCCAAGTCTCTCTTTTGGGAGCAATGTGAAGTTTGAAAAATTCTTTCACTCTTACTAGGTGTCCATTTAGCACTCTGAAAGAATATATATATATATATATAAGTATACTTGCTGAACTGGGAAAATCTGGCTGACTGTCCCAAGGAGTTAAGCTAGAGATAATATACCCACTTTTGTTGTTGTTCAGTCATGTCTGACTCTTCTTGACCTCATTTGCGGTTGTCTTGGCAATGATATTGGAGAGTGAGTGATTTGCCATTTTCTTCTCCAGCTCATTTTACAAATGAGGAAACTGAGGCAAAGAGGGATAAGTGACTTGCCCAGAGTCACAAAGCTAGTAAATGTCTGAGGCTGCATTCGAACTCATGAATTGAGTGCTCTCTGAATTGTCACCTAGCTACCCAACATGCTCATAGGATCATTGATTTAGAGCTCAAAGAGAACTCAGAGTCCATTTATTCTTCATTTTATGGATGAAGATGTAGGAAAGAAGGAATGAAGGAAATAAGCATTTTTAAGTGTCCTCTGTGTGCTAGGCACAGTACCAGGAATTTTATAAATATTACCTCATTTGATAATCCTCCCAACAACCCTGAGAGGTGAGTGTTATTACCGTATTCATTTTACAGGTGAACAAAATGAGGTAAAAAGAGTTTAAATGACTTACCTAGGCTTGTACAGCTTATGTCTCACAGTATGTCTGAGATCAAATTTGAACACCCAACTTGGGACCCTAGAGAAGTTTAGTGGTTTGCCTAAGGTCACACAGTAGTGAAGACCAGATTTGAAATGAGGTCTTTCAGAATCCAAATCATTAGAAGATCAGAAGAAGAAATCATATGCACAATGCAAAAAGTGATTTTGTACCTTCCCACAGTCACCTATGCTTAGGTAGAGATGGAAAAAAAAGCATAATTTTATCTATTTTGTAGGCTAAGCATCTACGGCTCTTTTTTTTTAACCTTTACCTACTGTCTTCATATCAATACTAAAACAGAAAAGTGGTAAAGGCTTGGCATTCGGGATTAAGTGACTTGCCCAGGATCACGCAGCTTGGAAATGTCTAAGACCACATTTGAACACAGGACTTCCCATCTCCAGGGTTGGTGCTCTATCCATGTATTGCCTTGACTTGCAGCTTTTCTTGGTCTTCCAAATGCTATGATCACAGCCATGTTTTTTTTATTGGACTCAGGTTAAACCCTGGATTCCCAGCATCCCAGGATTTCTCACTTTATGCCATAGAGCAATTTTGTAGAATTTTGTGTCATTTACATTATAAGCACTACTGTGTTGGTAAAGAAACCAATTGAATGACTTTATAAAATCTCAAAAGAAAAAAAAATTGGATGTTTCCCTCTATTGACAGCCTTTGTGTGTTCAAAAACCACATCTCTATTTGTGTTTGCTTAAAGTAGTATATGAAAGTCTATACTGATGCTTGAGCTTTCTGTCCTATAGGTTCTATAACAGTGAAGGCAAACCTTTTACAAATGTGAAAAATGTCCTCAGGTGCTTTTGGAGAGAGGGAGGGGAGCAGCCTGGCCCCAAGTCCCTCTGACTTTCTAGTAAGAAACTCTGGCAAACCTAATGCTGGGGCAATGGCACATGTGCCCACAGAGAGGGTTCTGAGTGCCCCCTCTGGCATATGTGCCATAGGTTTGCCACTATCTCTATACCCTCACTTCCCAAACTGAGCTCCATGCATCTCTGGGTCCACGTGAATAAATACAGGTACCATGAGAAAATCCCTATGCTAACAATATTTCCCTTCTAAAAATATGAAATGATGTATATTTTAAAAATACTGCATGTTACTTTGTTATCTTTGTTACCCAAGACAGGCATTTATCCCTCTGGGCAGCTAGGTGGTCCAGTGGATATAGTGCCAGGCTTGAAATCAGAAAGGCATCTTCCTGAATTCAAATCTTGGCCTCAGACACTTCCTAGCTGGGTGACCCTGGGCAAATCACTTCTCCCTGTTTGCCTCAGTTTCCTAACCTAGAAAATGAACAGAAGAAGGACATGGGAAACCATTCCGGTATCTTTGCCAAGAAAACCCCAAATGGGATCATAAAGTATTAGACATGTCTAAAAGAAAGGAACACCATTTATTCTATTAAAATGGACTCAATTCTCTCTAATTTTCTGCCAATTTCTTTGATTTACAGATCTCTCTCTCTCTCTCTCTCTCTCTCTCTCTCTCTCTCTCTCTCTCTCTCACACACACACACACACACACACACACACACACACACACACACACACATACATATACTTTTTTCCCTTCTGGGGAGGTATTTTGTGTCCCTAGACCAGCTGTGTGATTTCTTGCGATATATTTCACACTGTAGAATGTAAACTCCTTGAGAACAGAGTTCTTTATTCTTTCCTTCCTTCCCTCCTTTTTTCCTTCCTTCCTTTCTCTCTTTCTTTCTTCCTTCCTTCCTCTTTCTCTTTCTTCTTTCCTTCCTTCCTCTTTTTCTTGTCTTGGTATCCCCAGTGACTAATACAGCTCCTGACACACAGTAAACCCTGCAGAAGCCATTCCAAAGGGTCCTGTAGCTAAACTAGTTTGGCAAAGGCTGCTCTCTGTAAACCTACAAGCTAAGATCCCTCCCTCTGTTCCAAGATTTACATTAGAATTCACATTCTCTAATGAACACCCTAATGTAGCATAATGGAAAGCTTCCTTCAATTACTTGAATTCTTTCATAAATCCAGGGGTAAATTAAAGATATACATTATCCAAGGCCTGTTGATTTGTATTTCACATTTCCTGTAGGAAAAGCCTGACTGCAGATTTATCATGCCATTTCTCAAGCAACATAATTGATTAAATGGTCCTTTTCAGTCTCCACTGGCTTGCAGTGGTATTATTGTAAAGATGGGTTTTTCACCCTCGTGTTTATTTGTGGCCTCTGTATATACAGCATAAAGATGTCACTGAGGATGTTACTGAAATTATAGGAGAGGAAAAAATGAGCAGGTAACGGGGCGTTTTATTCATGTTCTACAAAGCAGAGCTTCTAGATCTCAGTGCACTGACTTAGCTCTACTTTGCTTCCTGTTTCATGGCAAGTTCAGCTCCTGAATCTGAGCTCACTTTCTAGTGCTAACTGATATAAGTGAGGAGCAGCTTGTGAAATGCTTTTAAGATGCTACAGCGGGTGAGCGGGTGAGCTCTGGTGTTCACTGTTTTGTATCCACACTTGTAAGACTGTAAAAGAGCTCCTTCTTCATCTCTCCATTGGGTCCTCTGAAAAGAACAAATCCACAGCATAATGATTTCTACTGTTGTACAGAAAGAACCTAATAAATATTTCGTGTATCTCGTTCACAAGTTTTATTCAGAAGTGGCCCCGGAGAGTGTCTTGTTGGCTGGGGCTGCCCACTGTCCTTTCTCACCGTTTCAGAATCAGATCTGTGAAATGCACTTGACAGTACCAAATGTATTGGGGGATGGTTGTGTACAAACTGGAGGATTCTGCAGTGACTTCCACTTTATAAAGCCATTGCACAGACAAACTTGTCTTCATGCTTTGACCTAGAAATAATTTCCATTTTTTCAAGGAGAGTGAAGAAAGGTGATAAAAATCTCCCATTTGCCTATTGGAGGGAAACACTGCAGTACATCCTGTGGGATGCTTTTTGCAATGCAACACCTACATTCTAGGTCATCTGTGTTATATCTGGATGAATCTGTACTGAATTATGTTTCCAGGGGTCTGATTAAACCCTCAGCACACACACAAACCCATATGAAAAAGAGCCAGATTCCTAAAGAGATCTGACTGTATTTTTATAGTGCCTTCCTTAAAAAAATGGGCCCCAAATTTCATAGGGAGGCTGCAGGGAAGCAGCTGTTTATATGAAAGTGAGGAGATGGTAATGGCTTTCTCCCTTGCAGGCCTGAATTGGAGGAGGCAATGTGACATTAAGCCGGTCCATTCCTCAGCAGCCCACCCTGCGCTCTTCCCAACCCTGCTCAGCTCACCCTTCCCAACTCCACCTCAGAGGATATCAGACAGGATATTGCACATAGCCAGAGATCCTTCCAATCAGGGTTGGCCATCCTGTGTGACTGTTGCAGTGGGGTCCTGAGATCATTTTGGCAGAGCCACAAGAGATGCTTTTTCTCAGGGAATGAATTGAAGAGAGGGGCAAACTGTTTTTCCTAACTCCTTGTTGGAGATGATCCATGGCTCTCATCTTCCGGGAATAATGGGGTCAATTAAAGCAGAAATAAAAATGGAGAGGAAAATTCGTTTTCATCAAACTCGGTTTTTCTGAGGATATCTGTTCCCATTCCCATGATTGCTTCTGATCCCCAACATGCAGGCTCTATGGTAGTCCCAGTTTAATTTTAAGTCTTGGCAGTAAACTAGGGAAAAGCAGATCGTTCTTGCTCCAGAGAACCAGGCTTCTTCCGGTTATAATCATCAGGCTCATTTATCATGTCTTCTTCATGCATTCTGTAGCCTGCAAAGGGATCTAGGCACTGGGGCTGTTCTGTCTCCTTAGAAGACAGACCAGCATCCAAAGCTGACGGTGCTGATAATGGACAGGTAGATGTATTAAAGGCACAAAGGCAAGTCGCCAAGCCACGAACAAATATATATATTAAACAAACAGAGGAAAGTGGGAAAAGAGCCGGGAGTTGCGTGTTTATACAAGGTGGAGTAGGAAGGTTTGAGGAGAGGGGTAGGATTTCAGGGGCTGCTTGAATGATGGCAGGAAATGAGGCTGGACAGCGGCAGTGCACAGAGGCTGCTCCTGGCATAAATGGTACCTTGGCAAACCCTTGAAAGACTTATTGGGCCTCTCTAAGCACCTACGTTCATACTGCCCAGCAGTAATTAACAAGGGAGAGATTAGCCAGGTGAGACAAAGAACCCCAAACACTCCATTGTAGCTTCTGGACACAAAACCATTGGCTGGCGGTGTTACACTACAGGGACGTGGTTTGGGAAGATTCGGGGCTCCGTAACGTCTGAGGGGTTTCCCAACCCTGAAATTCTATGCTATGGTGCCAACGAGAGGGTAATCTGCGGAAAGCAGGGCTTGGAAAATACGCTCCTTGCTTTGAAGGGGAGGAGAAGAACGAGGGGGCCACTATCAGATGGGCCGAGGCAGTAAAAGCCACCTTTTCCCCTTTTCTAGAGGTCAGACCGGCTTTGAGATTTACCGCCACAGAAGCCAGGCTTTGTTTAACTGGGCAGAATCTTTGGGCTCAGATAGCAGATAAGGAGAACCCCAGAGCAGGCTTGGTTGGGGAAAGCTTCCGAACGCCTACAAAACAAAGAAACTAATGTTGAAGAGAGATCTCCTCCTTCTTCATAAGAAATCCTCAGCTGGCATGGAAACATTTAAACCTTGGCACGCCTTAAATCTCTCAGCCAATCAGACAGCAATATGCAAATGAGCTGGCCAGATGTTATTAACCCATGCTTTGAAGTCATGCCTTCTGGTTGTTGGGTTGTTTTTTTTTTTTTAACAAAATCTCATTTTCTCATTTTATATCGATTCCCCTCATTAAAATCTTACCCTGATGCCCATATGTTCTCATAAGCCATGCCTCCAGACTGCAAACTCTGAAAGGTCAGACCTCCTACCCTGGACCTGGGATTGGCTGGGGCTGCTGAGGAGGGGAGGGAGAGGGAGCTTTAGGAGCCCTTTCTATGTACCAAGCCAGCAGAATGCTCTGGGGACCCGAGGTGAACAGGCAATAGAGTGCCTGCCCATGCAGAACTCATACAGGAGGAAAAAAGAAAATCTGCTGAGGGGTAGCTGGAAAGGGATCTGAGTCCATTGAGTCTTGGGGTGGATGGAGGTGCAGCCTCTGCAGAAAGGTGACCACAAATCATGGAGAAGGCTCACTGCTGAACCATTATGTCAGTCATCAAGAATTTCCCAGGTGCCTAGGCACTAGAAATACCAACGCAAAGATGAAAAGATGAGCCTACAAAGGGAGGGGTAGAGAACTCTCACTCAGATTAAATCATGGATCTTGAAAGAAATTATGTACTTTAAAAAATATCCTTAGTATAAATTCCAAAGCAAAAAAGAATAAAGGCCAAGACTAGGCAATAAGTATTAATTGATTGTGAAGAGTCACACAGTTAGGAAGTATCTGAAGTCAAATTATTTTTTTTTAAGCTGTTACTTTCCATCTTAGAATCAATACTAACTATTGGTTCCAAGGTAGAAGAGTGGGGAAGGTTAGGCAATTCGGTTAAGTGACTTGCCCAGGGTCACACAGCTAGGAAGGGTCTGAGGCCAGACTTGAACCAAGGAATTCCTGTCTTTAGACCTGGCTCTCAATCCACTGAGTCACCCAGCTGCCCCCTGAAGTCAAATTTTAACCTGGTCCTCCAGATTCCAGATCTGGTGCTCAAATTGTGCTACATAGGTGCCCCAAGAATGTATCCACCTTTGAAGGTTATCAAGGTATGAGGCCAGACTGTTGAATGGCTCAGGCAATATATCAGCTATGCATGATTACCAGTCATTAAAAATGAGAAAAGCTTTTCAAAACAATCTTTATAATTTTGCTATCTTCCTTCCTTATTGTAAGGAAATTTTTGGCTTCTTTAGAATTTTTTAAAGAGAAAATGAAAGGAGTCATAATAGAATCTTAATATGTAGGAAGAAGACTTGGGGATCTTCAAATTCAAACCTTTCACTTTATAGAAAAAGGAAATTTAGGTCCAGAAAAAAAGCTAAATGACTTGACCTATGTCATATAGGGCAGCTAGGTGGCCCAGGGGATAGAGTACCAGCCCTGGATGTTCAAATCTAGCCTCAGACACTAACTGGGTGACCCTAGTAACTGAGTGGCCCTAGTCAAGTCACATCATCCTGTTTGCCTCAGTTTCCTCATCTGTAAAATGAGTCAGAGAAGGAAATGGCAAGTCACTCCAGTATCTCTTCCAAGAAAAACTGTAATGTGGTCACAAAGAGTTGGACATAACTGAAACATCTGAACGACATCAACAAAACATCACAAAGCTAGTTACCAGCTGTGTGATCCTGGGCAAGTCACTTAACTCCCATTGCCTAGCCCTTACCATTTCTGCCTTGGAACACAGTATTGATTCCAAGACAGAAGGTAAGGGTTTAAAACAACAACAACAACAAAACATCACAAAGCTAGTTACCAACAGAGCCAAACAATTAAATCCTAACTCAGGCTACTGTTCTTTCTGCTATATTTTCAGGATGCTGTCCTGCATACAGTAAGTACTTAATACAGGTTTATTGATTGACTGACTAATTCTCAGTGTCAAGGCTATTACCCATACCTCCTTACAGTGGCCATACATTATCTTTGCTTAAACTAGCATAGATTTTTTTATTAATAAATTCAGATAGAGTACTTTGGAAATGTTTTTTCTTTCTTCAATTCACCGTTGTACATAATGATAGGCTTGATTTGTCCCTGTTTATTAATATAATTATTTATTCATTTAGAGATTAAATTTAGTTGTAATTTAATTCATTAACTTTTCTCAACAGTTTGTTCTTATATTAGCTTTTGAAGTGACACAACGGAAACTGTCATATGGGACTTTAGCATCTTGAAGCTTTAAGTTAATGTGATACACCGGAAAATATTCAGTAGAGGCAGAGAAACTCAGCCAACTTTCACCACTTCTCATTTCAGGATCTCTCCTGGTTCTGGGACACCTAAGCACCATAAAACAATCACACTCATAGTTTTGTTTTGGCACTATTACCATTGATGAATAATTGACAATAATCATTACATGAACAAATTGAACTAGACTTCCTCTACTTTCCACGCCCCCAGGTGCTCTATCCACTGTGCTGCCTAGCTGCCCCAAGAATTTATAAACTTTTAAAGAATATCAAAACATTGTACACAGAGACAGAAATGTTGTACACAGAGACTGACACACTGTGGCACAATCAAATGTAATGGACTTCTCTACTAGCAGCAATGCAATGACCAAGGACAATTCTGAGGGACTTATGATAAAGAACTGTGGGAGTAGAAACACAGAAGAAAGATATTCCCTTGATCACATGGTTCGATGGGAATGTGATTGAGGATGTAGACTCTAAACAATCACTCTAATGCAAATATTAATAATATGGAAATAGGTCTTGATCAACAATACATGTAAAACCCAGGGAATTGCTCATTGGCTATGGGAAGGGGGTAGGAGGAGGGGAGGGAAAGAACATGAATCATGTAACCATGGGAAAAATTCTAAATTAATTACTTAAATAAATAACCTTAATTTAAAAAAAAAGAACATCAAGAACTGTTCCTCAGCTTTAGAGGAGGGAAAAAATCTCTGCTGCTACATTTCTCTTCACCCAAATTGAGCACTATGGTATGGAAGACAGAGAGAATCATTGATCTGAGTCAGTGACTCAGTAGTGGTTCCTGGCTCCAAATGCTTCTGACTTCTAGTACTCCAGGGTATTCTCAGAAAGTACTCAGAGATAAGATGTATAAAATAGTGAGAACTCCACTGTTCCATTTTCCCAGAAAAAATCCTGGGAAGGTACACATAGCCCTTTGTGCTATCAAAAAAAAAAAAGTATCTAGATTTGATGGGACCGGACAAGGTTCTTGTTGGTCAAGATGCTTTAGCTCCAGATATGCTCCTCTTGCCTGGCACCTCCCCTCCCACATTCTATCCCTTTTCTGAAATGGTTCCTACCAGTATCTCCCGTGCTAGAAACTTCTAGCCCCATGCTGTTACTCAGCCCATCCTCACTGGCAGCTCCCTGCTTGTGGCATCAGAGGTGAGAATCCACCCTTCTGTTGGAAGCTCTTGCTGCTGAAGGGTAGATGGAACACAGGCTTCCTCAATTCAAAACAGGAGGAATGGAAAGAGTCCTGAGGACATTTAGGACTGTTGTCATTTTGCTTCCTCATCATCAGATCTGAAGCCTGGTGGTCCTTTCCATCTTGATCACTAATAACTTTATCTGTAACAGAAAGAACACTAGGTTTGGGGTTATTTTCTTAAAACCCTTACCTGCTGTTTTAGAATCAGCATTAAGTATTAGTTTCAGGGAGCAGGTAGGTAGTTCAGTGAACTGAGAACCAAGCCTGCAGTTTAGAGGTCCGGCGTTCAAATATGGCCTCAGACACTTGCTAGCTGGGTGATCTTGGGCAATTCACCCCCATTTTCTACCTCTTACTTTTCTTCTGCTTTGGAACTAATACTCAGTATTGATTCTAAGACTGAAGGTAATGACTTAAAAAAAAAAAGTAGTGGTTCCAAGGCAGAAGATTGGTAAGGGTTAGGCAGTGGGGTTAAGTGACTTGTTGGTCACATAGCTAGCAAGTATCTGAGGCCAAATTTGAAGTCAGGCCCCCAACTCCAGGCCTGACTCTCTATCCACTGAGCCACCTAGCTGCCCCTAAGAACTCTAGTTTTTAAGTAAGAGTAATTAAATTCAGATCTTGATTCTTCCATTTATGTTGTGTGACTTTGGGGGCTCAGTCATTTAGCTATCATGGATTTCAATTCCCTCATTTGTAAAATGAACAGGGTTGAGGAAGGAAGAGAAGAAGGGGGTTGTATTAGATCATTTCTAAGGTCCCTTTCCAGCTCTAAGCATGATTTTATGGTTGTAATGAAAGGACTCTGGGAAACGTTTAAATCCTATTTAAATAAAGAGATTATTTTTAATAACATGAATGATTATTGACATTATCTTACTATAGAACCAAGAGCTAGAAGGAATTTAAAAAGTTTTATCATTTAGCCCCAGCTAATATCCTTCCTTCATTTTTTATAATAATAATATAAATGAGAAATTTTGGAAGCTTGGGAAGATTAAGTGATTTGTCCAGTCACCCATCTAGTAAGGGGAAGGGATAAGATCTGAACCCACATCCTCAGCCTCCAAATCCAGGTTCCTTCCCTTTATATAAACCATGAAAGGGCCTTAAATATCATCAGGTATTCTCATGGCTGTGGGAGATCACCTTTCTATATCTTTATGGCTTTCAGAAGACAGGCTTAATGAATTGCTGTGGTCAAGGAAATTAATCATCAGAATCAGGCCAGTCCTGTGGGGATGAGTCTCTCTAAGCATAATAAGGAGGATCACCCACTGGTCACAAATGAGAATTATTTCTGTCACCTGCACTCTATTCAAGGCCTTTTTGATGAGGCAGGTAACTGGTCAGATCTTATGCTCCACTGGAAATAAGCATTTCTGTAATGCTTACTGGGTCTCACAGTGAATAGTTTTGGGCTAGGAGTCAGGAAGATGAGTCTTCCTGAGTTCAAATCTGGCCTCAGATGCTTATTAGCTGAGTGACCCTGAGCAAGTCACTTAACCCTATTTACCTTAATTTCTTCATCTATAAAAGGAGATGGAGAAGGAAAATGCAAACCATTTCAATGTCTTTGCCAAGAAAATCCTAAATATGGTTGCAAAGAATTAGACACAACTGAAAAATGACTGAACAACAAAAAATGTGCTAAGTGCTTTACAAATATCTCACTTGTTCCTCACAACCCTGTGTGAAATCGACATTAATTCTACCCTACTTATTCTTTAGAATTTTAGCCACCAGGAATGTAGACACCCCCACTTAAGGATTAAGTGTGGGGGAGTAAGATCTATGACCCACAAGTGACAAATCAGAAACAACTCACTGCCTCCTGGGCAGGCCAAAGCCAAGTTTAAGCCACCACTGGTATGTATAAGACACAAGAAGTGACACAAAGAACTGCCTTTAGACTTCACTGTCACTTCCTGTGAGGAGGTCTTGGCCATGGAACTTGACCGTGGAGGAGCTCAGGCTTAAGATCTCAGACTGCTTCCCTTTGGACTGCCACTGGTGAGTGAAAAGGCTGACTCCTTTTCCTTGGCTTTTTCTGGAGGCACCAGCCCCTGGAGAGGCCCCTCATTTTGGAGGAGGCTTCATGGCTAGAAGCCATGTTAAATTTAATCATCTGGCAATCCCCCCCCCCTTGTTGGGGCCTCTGAATTCCTGACTGGTTCAGACCAGGCTGGAGCAGCTATCTCTCTCTCTTTCTTTCTTTCTCTCTCTCTCTCATTTCCTTAATTTCTTCCTTCTATTTGTAAATAAACTACCATAAAAACCATTCTGACTTGAGTAATTTATTGGGATTTATTAATTAAATCCTTGGCGATCAACTCTCAAATATTCAGTAAAACCATAAATTTTACTCCTTATACCTTTGAGGTAAGTGCTGTTGTTATCCTCATTTTAAAGCTGAGGAAACAGGCAAATTAGAGATCAAATGTCTTGCTCAAGGTACCAAGCTGGTATCTAAGGTAGGTTTTGAATTCAGGTTTCCCTGACTTCAGGTCCAGTCTTTTTATTTACTAGACCACCCAACTGCTATTGGCAGAGCCTTGGAGAGCCCTATGTAGCAGATCTTCTTGCATGGGTTGAGCACATGGAAGGGAAGTTGGGGACTGAGGGAATTCAGGTAGAAGGGTTAAAGATTAAGGGAGAAAGGACCTGGGTAGAGAAAACAGACAAAGAGCCACAGGATTCTTCAGCATCACGTCCAGCCTGTCAGCTCCTCCTCTGATAGTGAGTCTGAAGTCATACAGGTGAACTGAATTTTATTGAGGTTTCAAGGAATGGGGGATGTGGGATTGTCAATCAAACAGATATCATGGCAGAAATATTAGCATCATATTGGCAATCAACAAGAAGACAAGAGACAGATCCTAAGACAATGGCTAAGATCATTGACAATTATGTATATATATATATATATATATATATATATATATATATATATATATATATATATATATATGCTTGGGGCATAGACAGAGACACTGGGAGATAGATGTTGGGGAATCCCCTCCCATACTGAAGTTTACTGACCCCTGTAAGAGTGTTCAAGTACAGTAAAACCTGAGGCCAAATCCATTGGAGCTAAGAATGAATTTTACATTTTCAAATACAACAAAACTTTATTCAAATATATAAAAATCATTTTAGTTCATAGCCCTATAAAAACAGAGGACTGAATGAATTTGATTGGCAGTCAGTAGTTTGTCCAAAGCTGAGAAAACAGACACAGGGAAGGGAACTGGACATATGAATACAAGTTGGAAAATGGACTTAAGTTCTAGCATTGAGGAAATTCCTTCCATTTGGTATAGGTCAGTCTAGAGTCATGGTGGTGAACCTATGGAACATGTGCCAGAGGGGATATTTAGAATCCTCTCTGTGGCCATTGCTACAGCACAGAGTTTGCCATAGGTCACTACTTGAAAGTCAGAGGGATACAGGGCAAGGCTGCACCCCTCTTCCTCTCCATGCGCGCCTGAGGACATTTCTCGCATCACCCACCCCTCTAAAAGGTTCACTATCACTGCTAGAGCATGGAGAGGCTCATATATCCAGACCCAGTTCAGAAACAAGATGAGACTTGAACCTTCCTACCTCTAAAGCAACTCGAAGTTGCCCATGCATAAGTAAAGCTCCCAAAGTGCACCTAACTACACAACAATGAAATTGGAAAGTGTTTGACAAAATAAATAAAAATATAAAGTGGTTTTCTAAGTCAATATATGACCAGCAGGGTTTCTGTTTTATATTAACACCACTGATCTATGGTTCCTGTCATGGAAATTGGCAGCATCTATACTGGTTAAAAATAAAATAAAACAAAACAAAACAAAACAAAAAACCTCCAAAAGAAATCCAGAATATCACTTAGTATGTATCTCTTATTTTGATGGATCTATGATCTCTATGCTATAGGAATTCCCTCCAACAGTACAGATCACAACCCATCCATGCCTTCCCATCCTATCACAGCACTTATTCTTGTCTTCCCATACACAAATCCTGGAGGTGATGGAAAGGCACCAAAGCAGCTAAAGGCCTTAAGGCTTCTAGTCTTCTTGACATTGCATAGCTACCAAAGGAGTGTTCATGGAGTGGTCTAGGAGGATTAGCACTTCTGGTGTGAGAGTTTGCTGAGCCTTTTTCAGGGCTCCTCATTCATCTTTGCTATCTACCTATCACCTGTGAATTTTAAAACTACTCCACCCTGCTCAGAATGTACTTTAGAAGTTTTGATTTAGCTATTTCCTGATTGTAACAGAATTTAACAGGATCAGGAATATCTTGTAGTACTTTACATTGCTCCACCCTACTTAGTCTAACAAGGTCAGGAATGTCTGCACCTATACTCAAGGATTAAGTATCTAGGAGGATGGCCTTTGATAGACATGTGCAGAAACAGCTGACAAACCCTTGGGCTGTCCTAAGTCAAGCTAAGCTACCATTGGTACAGATGAGATGCAGGAAAGTGACATAAAACCGTCTATATAGGGCACATCACTTCCTCTCTTCACTGTCTTTCCCTGGAGAGGTGGATCTGGCTGATCACTTCCTGTGAGCAGCCTGGGCGCCAGTTCGATCCTGGAACTCAGCCTGGAGGAGCTCACTCAGACAGCTTCCTTGAGACTGTCTCATGGTGAGTGATAAGACTGGCTTCCTTTTCCTTTGGGCTCAGGGAGGCCCCTTTGGCCAAAGCCTTTAACTCCTGCCTGGTTCAGCCTGAGCCGGAGCAGTTTAAATTAACTCTTTCCTTTCCCTCTCTCTTCTCCTTAATTCCTTCTCTCTATATTAATTAAAATCATCATAATTTCCAGCTGACTTGGGTATTTAATTATTTGGGATTTCCCCTGGCAACCAATTAATTTAGATTTTTAAGTCACAACACTAAAATTTTCCTTACCCACCCAACTCTCACCTGCATCTCCAAGAAGCTGTAGTATACACTGTGACCATACCCAGATAAAACCATTTAGGCAGACATGTCAAACCAAGTTGAAGGTAGCCAACAGACTTCAAACTCATTTTGAATTGGGGAATGCCTACCCCAAGCAAGTGAAAGACTTGCCTTTGTGGAATGGGCAGACAAAAATAATTTGTTCCAGCAACTATGATGGCAAACTGAAGCAGGCTCCATAGAATGTTTAGAGCTTGGTCATACATAAGATACCAAGGTTATGTGCTGCATCCCAGGACATCACTTGTCACTAGTTATCTTGATTTTTGTCTTGCCTTTGGGCTTGGATCACTCTGGAAGAGAGGGTGAGGCTGAAGACTTTGTGAATCTCAGCCTTACTTAAATGCAGTTCACTTGTAGTTCAAATCATCATCCTGTGGCATCACTGGTCCTCTTCAAAAAGGAAAGAGTAATAACAACAATATAGGCTGCCCATTGATTATCTTTTGATTTTGCTTTGCCCATCTTTATTGTCTGTTGGCAAATTTCCCAAAGACATTCTTTATGTCACATACTCTCTGCAATTCATATTTATATAGCATGAAAAAATGAAGTTTACATATTTTAAATAACATTTTATTTTTCCCTTATTACATAAAAATAATTTTTAATATTCATTTTTTAAAGTTCTGAGTTTAAAATTCTCTTCCTTCCTCTGACCCTTCCATTCTGCCTTCCCTACCTAAATTTGCCTAGAAAGAAAAATGATCATTTTTAAATGATATAGGAAAAATCATGAAGTCCGGACAACATGGAAGGAATAGAAAGAGTCCCAAAGGAAATCCTTATGATGTTTGAAAGAAGCCTAAGAATGTTTTACTCTCAGGAATAAATTCCTACTGATAATAGCTTAGGGAGACCACTTTTTTGTTCTAGATTGCATGATGGATAAAATACTATAAATGGAGTCAAGAAGACCTGAGTTCAAATCCTGTCTTACATGCTTATTAATCTGGGCAAGTCATTTAAGCTCTGCATGCCAATTTTCTCATATGTAAAATAGGAATAATAATAGTATCTACCTCAGTGTTGTTGTGAGGATCAAGTGAGTTACATATAGGCATACATACCTATATATATGCATATATATATATATACATATAGGTAAAAGTGCATTATAAACCTTAAAGTCCTATATAAATGCTAGCAATCATTATAAGTCTCATTATTATTCTAGAACCCTGTTTTAGTTTTTCCTCTGAAGGTGGATAGCATTTTCATCATAAGTCTTTTGGAATTGTCCTGGATCATTGTATTACTGAGAATAGTGAAGTCATTTGCAGTTATCATTTTTCAATACTGCTGCTGCTATGTGCAGTGTTCTCCTGGTTCTGTTCATCTTACTTCACAAATCCCATTTGTGCAAGTCTTTGCAAAACCTTCCTGCTTGTCATTTCTTAGAGCGCAAATTATTCCATCACAATCACGGGCCAAAACTTATTCAGCCAATCCCGAGTGATGGGCATCCCCTCAATTTCCAATTCTTTGCCATCACAAAAAGAGCTGCTAGAAATATTTTTGTACATAAACGTTCTTTTTCTTTTTCCCTGCCCTCTTTGGGACATAGACCTGGCATTGGTATTTCGGGGTCAAAGTTTTATGGTTACAGTTTTATATCCTATAGGGCATGATTGCAAGAGAGCTGGAACTTCTCCTTCTCCAAATCTCTCCATACTCTGCTAGTGCCTGGAAGCCAAGTCAAGAAATGGAAACTGTTATTAAAATGTCAACTCCTCTGGCAGATACACCACTTGAAGCTGTCAGACCTGTGTGAGCTGGATTTCATTTCTTTTCCTGAAAACATGGAGCCTTGGGTTCAAGACTTGAGCCTCTGCCATATAGTAACTGTATGATCCTGGACAAGCCACCTGCCCTATCCAATACTATCTAACTTATCAAGACCAAAAGTTGCAAAGAAAGTGCTGACTTGCAATGAAGAGTTTCCTTACCTCAAAGCTGTCCCTATCCCTATCTGAAACTCAGTTGGAACCAGAAGTTAGCATAAAGACCAGCCAAAGTAGACATCTGAAAATGTGAGCCTGAAATGGAAACATTTTAGTTATAGAAAGGGCAGTGAGATGGCTCAGTGGCTGGACCTGAAGTCAGGAGTTCAAATCTGACTTCAGACACTTGCTAGCTGTGTGACCCTGGGCAAATCACTTAATTCTGTTGACCTCAGTTTTCTCATCTGCAAAATGAGCTAGAGAAGGAAATGGAGAACCACTTTAGTATCTTTGCCAAGAGAAACCCCAAATGGAGTCACGAAGTGTCAGACACAACTAAAAAAAAAAATGACTGACAAAGTCATAGAAGAGTCTCTTGGGAATTATGTATGCTTTTTTTAATATGTGGCTTAAACCTGCTTAGGCATCTGGTTTTCAACACTAGAATATGTTAAAAGAAGTAAATAAGAAATAAGGGAAAGGGCTCACACTGGCAGACCTAGAAAAAGCAGTGAAAAGTGACAAATGAAAACCTGAAACCCAAGAGAAGAAATACAATCAGGCACAACTAAAAAAGCCCAGCAGACTAGATCCATTTTGAATGCAGCTTTTTCTTAAGTTGTTTTATCTTCCTACTTTCCGAATTTGACTCCCTCTGTAAGGTGCTCCTGATTACAGAATAGCTAATCATTTTATTTAGATATAGCTTAGCAATAATAACCCACAATTACATTTATGAAGTGGTTCCCTCACAATAATCCTTTGAGCCACATAGTGCAAGCACTGTCCTCTGGTAATAAAGGAGAAAGCTTGAAGCTCAGAAAAGGAATCAGAGAATCTCAGTCCGAAAACAAACAAACAAACAAAACAACAACAACAA
This sequence comes from Monodelphis domestica, assembly GCF_027887165.1. Classification (NCBI taxonomy): domain Eukaryota; kingdom Metazoa; phylum Chordata; class Mammalia; order Didelphimorphia; family Didelphidae; genus Monodelphis; species Monodelphis domestica. The sequence continues at coordinate 203,049,100 of NC_077234.1, forward strand.
CTGAGGCCACCTAGTCCAGTCTGTTACTATTGGCCAGCCCTTGTTTCAAAGAGCACCAATGGCATCAAGGGGTGATGTCACCTTGCCTGTGAAATGGATTAAAGTGAAGCAGAGGTGCACAAAGTCTTCAGCCTCACTGCCTCTTCTAGAGTTGTCCAAGTCCACTGGCAAGCCAAAAGCCAGAGCAAGCGGCCATAGTCCTGGATGCAGCCGATGACGCTGGCATCTCTGAAATAGGACCAAGCTCCAAGCACTCTGAAGCACCTACTTCAGCCACTTTTATGGCTGTTGGAATGAATTGTTCTCATCAGCCCATTCCACTTCACATGCTTTCGGGTAGGCATTGCCCTAACTCATCAATGAGTCTGAGGTCTGTCCAGTCCCCTCAACCTGGTTTAGTCTGTCTTTCTAGACAGTTTTACGTAAGTGTGGCTGCTGCACATGCCACAGCTTCTTGGAATCACAGGTGAGAGTTGGGGAAAGGTGGATAGCAAAGGTGGATAAACAGTCCTGAAAAGGGCTCAGCAAGCCCTCACACCAGAGATGCTAGCTCTCCCTGGACACCCCATACACCCAGGAGCAGCTGGTAAATAAAGAAGTACCCCCTTTTAAAATATTTGACAGTCAGCTATGGGAGGGGGGGGGAGAATATGATTCTTGTAACCAAGGGAAAATGCTCTAAATTGAATAATTAAATAAATTTTTCAAAGAAAAAAAAATATATATATATTTGACAGGGGGGGCAGTTGGGTAGCTCAGTGGATGGAGAGCCAGACCTAGAGACTGGACATCCTGGGTTCAAATCTGACCCTGGGCAAGTCACTTACCCCCCATTGTCTAAAATAAAATAAAATATTTGACAAATACTCACCAGAAAGACTTCCAGTCTTCAATGAAACATCTGTCTGTTCTCCTACCACCTCGGAGATATGCCATTTTGGACGTGGAAGTTCTCACTAATTAGGAATCAAACTAAAAATCTCTCAACAGCTTCTCTTCGCCTTTCTTTTGGTGAGGTTTGATTTGGCCTTTGCTAAGGCCAGACAGAACACTTGACAATAATGACATTTATTTGAAGAGAGCTACCATGTCTTCATAAATGAGTTTTTCCATCTAAGTGAAGGTTTCAGAAGCTTGACACTTTAAATGTCAAAGTCTTTTTTCCAGTGGAAAAAAAATTATGGAAATAAAGTACTTTAAAATTCTGATTTCTTAATATGGGAATTGGTTTTGAACAATGATACATGTAAAACCCAATGGAATTGCTCTTTGGCTCTGGTAGTGGGGTGGGAAGAGGGGAGGGAAAGAACATGATTCATGGAACCATGGAAAAATATTCAAAATCAATTCATTTTGAATTTTTTATTTTTGCTCTCCTACTTTGTTAAACAGAATATACAGAATATCATTTGACCCTTTTTTATTCACTTAGCCTAATAATATTGCTTCAGGGTTTCAATGGAGCTAAGATTTTATGTAAATATGAATACTCCTCATGGTGGTGCCAGTTTCAACTCATTAATGATTTCTTTTCCTCTGCAGTTCTTTTGCATGTCTTCCCATATCCAGAAGATCTATTAGCCATGCTGTGAACTTAACATTCATCATATTATTCTTCACTCTTGCTCCATAACAGGTTCACCTTTCTGATGATTTTTTTAAAAACCCTTCCCTTCCATCTGAGAATCAATACTGTGTTTTGGTGTCAAGGCAGAAGAGCGGTAAGGGCTAGGCAATGGGGGTCAAGAGACTTGCCCAGAGTCACACAGCTAGGAAATGTCTGAGGTCAGATTTGAACCCAGGACCTATCCTATCCTAGGCCTGGCTTTCAATCCACTGAGCTATCCAGCTGTGCCCTGATTTTTTTTTTTAATGAAAGAGGATGTTTTGGGGGCAGCTGGGTGGCTCAGTCAAATCTGCCCTCAGACATTTCCTAGCTGTGTGACCCTGGGCAAGTCACTTAACAAACCCCATTACCTAGCCTTTCCTTATTTTTCTGCCTCCGAGCCAATACATAGTATTGATTCTAAGGAGGAAGATAAGGGTTATTTAAAAAAATAATAAAAAAAAGAAATCCCTTTAAATCAGCTGAAGCTCAGAATCATTACAATGATAATCTATAATGCTCTGTCTCCCCAAAATAGGATATCCTTTTAATATATATATATATGTGCATATATATATCTGAAGTGACATGGGCACTGTTCCCCAGAAACTCAGGCGAACTATTATCAGGGAAACTCCCTGGCTCCCTTCCATCCTCTTGACTCTGAGCCTAAAAACACCCAATGACCCCCCCCCCCCCCCCCCGGGCTGAGATGACTATCTACCTTTGATCGTCCTCTAGATTTAAGATGGACAGAAAGATGCACCCCCAGGCTACACCTCGATCCTATCAGACATCTGTTTGTTCCCTAACACTAAGGAATCTTTATGTCCCCAGGCAGATGATCACCCCACCTAGCCAAATGCCTGGGTGACTAACACTGTTGTAAAAAGTATAAAATCCCCAGAACTGATGTCCATCCATGCTGTCCTCACGGGGAACAGCCTCTGCATTCATGCTGTCCTCCCAGGAACTGCTCCCCATCTTGCTGTTCCACCTTGCTATCCTCCTGGCCACTCTCAACATTACTTTCTAAATTAATAATCTCTTTTTGTTTTTAAGCTAAGTTTTGGAGTCTTGCATTCTTGCAAAAGGTATCCTTCCTGAACCCCAGGGGTACACATCTGCACCCCATAACATGAAGAAATAAATGGCAAGCCACTGCAGTATTTTTGCCAAGAAAACCCTGAAATGGAGCCATGAGGTATTGAAAAGAATTATGTAACAAATATTTATGTAAATATATGAAGATATACATATATATTATATATATAAAACAAATATAGACGAAAGGAATAGTATGTGAACAAACAATGAGAAGACCGACCCTAAGCTAGTTCTTGGTGGTGAGAATCATTATAAATATGGGAGAGAAAGCCTGAATTGGGGCAATTGGTTAGCAACACACCTGCATATGCAGTCAGTGTGTTGGTTCTGGGTTCACTGTTGTGGGAAGGAAATCACTTTAAAAGACTGATATATATTAATTTAAGGTCGCCAAGGAATTCAGCTATGTAATTCCTAAATGAAAACTCAAGTCAGCAGTCAACCTTTTATGGAGTTTAATTACAAACAGGAGGAAGAAAGGTATTAGAGATAGAGAGAGAGAGGGAGAAAGGGGAGAGAAGGGAATAGGGCTTAAATACCCCTTCTGTTTAGGCTGGGCCAAAAGGCCCAAGCCCTTAGATAGCTGAGGCAAAGAAAAGAGATCAGTCCCTATCACTCATGTAACCAAAATGGAGAAACAGTCTCAGGGGCCTCAACCTCCAGCTTCCTTCAGAGCAAGCTTCTCAGAGCACAACCTCTCCAACCAACCACACCTAGTCCTCAGACCCCGCTATCTTTAAGGAAACCATCCAAGTTCCCTCCCCTCAGTTCTCACATCTACCAATCATTGTCCATGTCTTCCCTGTGCAAATGGTGGCTCTAGCTTAACCCAGGACCACCCAGAGGTCTGTGGCTTTGCACATGTCTGTTGAAGGTCATATTCTCAAATAATTAAATCTTGATCCTTTGCTGCAGCCCTTCCTAAATCCTGTTACCCTGAGTAGGGTGGAGATTGGAATAATTAAATTTTGATCTATGCTGCAGCCCTTCCTAAATCCTGTTAGGACTGAGTAGGGTGGAGATTGTAAATTCCAAGACTTGGTTCTGTCATTCCAAGTATCTCTATTGTATCAATTCTAAAATCAATCATGACTCAAAGAAATTCCTGTTCTATGCTTAAGCATAGGTCAAAGCCCTTTCCATTGTTCGGTAAAAGGTTTCTGTCCTAAAGTAATCTTAAGAAGGGGGGAGGAGGAGGAACCTCCCATGCCAATGGGGTTCACATTCCAATAGACTATCAGTAAGAAATTTTCCAAGTATGACATTTCCCAATGGTGAAATTTCCAACATTTATAAGTCTAAGAAATTTTAAGGTTTACAATGTGATTATTGTTTGTTGTTCCTTGTGCTTAATTGCTGGAAATAGAAATGAAAAACCAGCAGAATATATCTCCCCCTCAAGGAGCTTACCAAAAAATGTTTAATTGATTATATTAAAATATCAGGTATCTTCCTCTCTTCTCCTCCTTCCTCTATCAGGGAAGGTATCATTTGACAAAATGGTGTGTATATATGTACATAGAAAACTATATCTTGTGGAGCTGCATTAGAGCAGAGCTTCATGGTAAAAGTCTTGTTCTTCTTTTTTCCTCCGTAGTATAGATGCTTATTTTTCCACATTTACTAGTCAGAGGCTTTTAGTTACCAAATGAAGGAATCGAAATGAAGAAATTCTAATTAATAGCAATCTTTAGAGCTCAGAAAAAAGCACCCTTTATTCATATTCTGCAGTGTGAGTGGGCCCCATGCCTTCCTAGAGTGCTATCTTTGAGAAAATTTATGGAGTTTAATTACAAACAGGAGGAAGAAAGGAATTAGAGAGAGAGAGAGAGAGAGAGAGAGAGAGAGAGAGAGAGAGAGAGAGAGAGAGAAAGGGGAGAGAAGGGAATAGGGCTTAAATACCCCCTCTGTTTAGGCTAGGCCAAAAGGCCCAAGCCCTTGGATAGCTGGGGCAAAGAAAAGAGATCAGTCCCTATTACTCACGTGACCAAAATGGAGAAACAGTCTCAAAGGCCCCCACCTTCAGCTTCCTTCAGAGCAAGCTTCTCAGAGCACACTCCAACCACACAGACCAACTCCTCACCACCTCCTTGAGTCTTCAGACACCTCTATCTTTAAGGAAACCATCCAAGTTCCCTCCCCTCAGTTCTCACATCTACCAATCACTGTCCATCAATTTCCCTGTGCCAATGGAGGCTCTAGCTTAACCCAGGACCACCCAGAGGTCTCTGGCTTTGCAAATGTCTGTTGAAGGTCATATTTTCAAATAATTAAATCTTTGATCCTTTGCTACAGCCCTTCCTAAATCCTGTTAACCTGAGTAGGGTAGAGATTGGAATAATTAAATTTTGATCTATGCTTCAGCCCTTCCTCAATCCTGTTAAGACTGAGTAGGGTGGAGATTGATTCCAAGTATCTCCATTGTATCAATTCTAAAATAAATCATGACTCAAAGAAATTACTGTTCTATGCTTAAGCATAGGTCAAAGTCCTTTCCATTGTTCAGCAAAAGGTTTCTGTCCTAAAGTAATCTTAAGAAGGGAGGAGGAGGAACCTCCCATGCCAATGGGGTTCACATTCCAATAGACTATCAGTAAGAAATTTTCCAAGTATGACATTTCCCAATGGTGAAATTTCCAACATTTATAAGTCTAAGGAATTTTAAGGTTTACAATACCCAAATGCAAAAGTTTAATTTTTGTTTAAATGTTTAATCTATTGTGCTAATTTTCTCTGTTTCTATCTGGTGTTCTAGTATTTTCTCTAGTCCTGGTTTCTATACTTCTATCTTAGGGGCTGACTCTCCCCCTTGTGAACTGTCTGCCAATCAGGGGAAGCAGTTGCTGGACATCCTTGACATCTCCAAGCAGGTTCCCAGCTACCTAGGACCCAGGCATTCACTGAGGACATGTCCCGAAGACCCTGTGTCCACAGCTTTTCCCTCCCTGTTATCTTAACCTCTTTTACTTTAGCTCTTAACTACCTGACCATAACTATTTATTTCCTTAAATTTAGGGTCTTCTATGTTTTAAATCATACATACCCAGCCAGCCGGACATATAATTCTCTGGTTCATCTCTCTAGTTGCTTCTATGGTAAAAGCACTCATGGGAGCCACCCAGATGCCAGATGCCAGATGCCACCATAACCTCAGCAACCATCCCAGCCTGATGCTCTGGACATGGCCTACAGTCAATATCTATCTCTCCTAACATTAGGCAGAGACAGCTCTACAACCATTCTCAGCTCTGAAGAAGTTACAGAATACTTAGACCATCGCCCCTTTCCCTTACATATTTAGAGAGGGGAGAGCTGACATGGGCACTGTACCCCCAGAAATGCAGGCAAACTATTATGGACAGAGAGATGAACCTCCAGGCTACACCTCAATCCTATCAGGCTACATCTCAAGATATCTGTTTATTAAGGAATCTTTATGCCTCCAGGCAGACTCCAGTCAGATGACCACCTCACCCCACCAAATGCCTGAGTGACTAGCTGGGGGACAGCTTTTCCGTCCATGCTGTCCACACGGGGAATAGCCTTTCCATTCATGCTGTCCTCCCAAGGAACTGCTCCCCATCTTGCTGTTCCACCTTGCTATCTTCCTGGCCATTCTCAACATTATCTCCTAAATTAATAAATTTCTCTTTTTGTTTTTAAGCTAAGTTTTGGAGTCTTGCATTCTTGAAAAAGGTATCCTTCCCGAACCACAGGGTGCACCTCTGCACCCCCAAAACACTGGAGAAGAGAATGGACTGAGGATATCCAGGCACTAATCCTGCCTGGCCCATATTGATAAGCCCCTTCTCTGAGCACAGAGAAGAAACCATCTTACTTTGGGTGCTGTCATCTATACATTTTTTTCCTGCTATAAGATCCACAGGTCATACTTACTAGACAGTCAGAGGAGCAAATGTTGTGAATGGGGCTATCTAGAGTTGAGAGTACATGGTTGGGGTTGACATGGAGAAATTTGACCCCATGTTTCTATATAATTAATAATGCTGCAAGGTTCTAAATCTCGCTAGTTTCTACATATACCCACATTACTGTACTTAGTTTGGGCTATAAGCAGCCCTGAAAACCTAGTTACAATATTTTCTTTACACTTGATGAAAATTATATAGATTCTTTTGAAGCACTGAAGATACACCAGTGAGAATATTTGGTGGTTTTTAATTAAACTATTGTTAAAAGATAGATATCACTTCATATTGCTCAACCCAATGTCTTTCCCTTCTTTAAAGGCTTAGCCTCCATGGATCCAATCCCAACTTCTTCCTCTTTAAAGCTGAGAATAAAGCACAGGTCATCCTGCCATGCCATTTTGACATTTCCTTTAGTATGATTAACAAAGCTCTTTATTTTCTTTTTGTTTTCATTTGCAAGTTATCTTCAACTGGTCTCCACTCCTAGGCAAGGCAAGCTGGTGACTACCTATTTTACAAATAAGGTTGCCTTGGAAAGGGAGAGGGGGTCATTAAGAATTTGATCAAAATAAAATATTTCCTGGTATTAAGCTATAGAAACAGGACATAGCTCTGTCTGAGTCAGTTCTTTTTTCATTGTGTAGACCTGGAAAAAAGGGTGTAGCTTAGCGATTGTTTGTTTAGTAAGGCTCTCATACCATGGTTGTGAAACTGAAAACCCAGGTTAGATTATAGGGTTTGCTCAAGTCGTGTCTCTATTGCAAATGCTGGGTTTAGGGGACCTGAGTGGGACTCACACAACAGGACAATTTCTCCTCTATTTCACTGTGATTCTCCTCTCTTCTAGGGATCACAATTTTTCAATTGAATCTTGAAGGTAAAAACATAGCATGGTTCCTAGTACATCTAGATTTGGTGTTATGTTTTTTGTACTTCCCCAAAATTTTGGGTTCCATGATTTCCTCACACTTTCTTCTTCTTTTTTCTTTTTTTAAACCCTTACCTTCTGTTTTAGAACTAATATTGTGTATTGGTTCTAAGGCAGAAGAGTGGTAAGGGCTAGGCAATGAGGGTTGTCAACATGGAATCTAGGAATCCCAAACTTGTGACCTAGTGAGATCTGATGAACCCCAAGTTTCAGGACTAGCTTATAGGTTGGAGACCCCAAATCTTGTACTTGTTCCCCTTTCCCTTGCGATCTACCCTGAAGGGAATCCCAGGCTGGCAGTTTCAGATTTAAGTGGGAGACCCTCAGGGGAATGATAAATCCTAGTTGGGTGAAATAAGCATATGCTAAGGACCCTCTTTGTCTTAGTTAGTCTCCCCTTTCCCAAGAAGCCCCCCACCTGGGCAGGAACCATCCTTTAGTATCCATGGTAAGCAGCCCCTTCTCTTACACCCTAGCCTCTAGCTATGACTCCTTTCCCAAGCTTGATTGTATCCTGTCAGTGTAGTTTGAACACTCCCATTTTCCTTGTAGCTATAGTGATGTCAATCATCTTTCCCTGCCCCTGGACTCCCCAAATGGTATATAATTTCCCCAAATTCTTTTGTTCCTCGGAGTTCATCTTGAGCAGTGGCACTCCCAGGGGTCAGTGACCAGAGCTGTCATGGCGCAGCTCTGTTGTCGAGGCCTACTAGCACTGAATCCCTTTTCCCCTTGATTAAAGAGTGATTTTGACTATTTAGTAGTTCCGTGTTTTTTCCAGTTGACAGGGTCAAGGGACTTGCCCAGAGTCACATACCTAGGAAATATCTGAGGTCAATTTTGAGCCCAGGACCTTCCATCTCCAGGTCTGGCTCTCAATCCACTGAGCCACCCAACTACCCCAACCCTCATACTTTCTTGACTGTTTCCAAAGTTAATCAATTCCCAAACTCCACTGGTTTTTGTAAAATATAATCTAATTAAGCAACTTCCGTTGATACCCGCTGTTTTATATCTCTGTAGAACTGTATATTTTCTGCATATAATACTATTAGATAACCAGTATTTTAGTGAGAAGTTGTAAGGAATGATCTGATTATTAATTGACTGAATAATTGTATATGAGAATCAGTAATAAATAATCATATTATAAGTAACAATAACAAGTTAAAATTCCTTGAAATGCCTGGCCAAAATACCTTTGCCTAGGAGAATTGGCACATGTCTTTAGCATGTTGGAATATACCTAGACTTCTTAGGATGGTGGTATCTCTGTCGGCTTTGAAACTGTAGAATAACTTTGGCCACTTCACACATTTATAGGGGAATTGCAAGATTCTTCCTCATAAGAAGAAAAGGAAACAACCTGACCTTTTAGAAGAAAGATACCATCTAAACAGGGAAACTTTGGTTTTCCCTTTCTGAAGAACATTCAGCTGACCACTCCCCCTTTTGAGGGGAGTTTGTATAATTTGACTTTTTTTCATAGACTATAAAAGGCTTGGGCAGTTCAGATCTGGGGTCTTTGGCCAAGCTGGGGTGGGTATGGACCCTGACACTTTGTAATTTACAACTCCTCCAGTAAAATAGATAGTTTGAGGTCAGAAATTTCTTCCCAGCAGTAGTTCTTTATTTTTTACACTTTCATGTAAGTAAGAAATGAAGATAAAGTTTTCACTCTCATGATCTAAATATAGGAGGACCTTTGAAAGCATATCTAGTTCTCTGTGTCTTCAGAGAAGGCTAGGAAGGGGCTCCTTTTCTTGTTCAGTGGCACTTGTAAGCTTCTCTCAACTTAACTCTCTAGCAGTCTTTAAAGAAGAAAAAAATTATTTAAAGAGCTAACCTGGGGGCAGCTGGGTGGCTCAGTGGATTGAGAGCTAGGCCTAGAGATGGGAGGTCCTGGGTTCAAATATGGTCTCAGACACTTCCCAGCTGTGTGACCCTGGGCAAGTCATTGCCTAGCCCAATACAGAGTATTGACTCCAAGACGGAAGGTAAGGGTTTAAAAAAAAAAAAAGAGCTAATCTGTCCTAGTCACATAATTTCTGAAACATTTGCAAACATGTTGCATATGCAAAATAATATAGTCAAAATCATGACAGGAATTATTGTCCTTCAAAATCTTCAAATTGTATGTAAAAATATTAAAATTTTAGCACAAGATTTCATGGAAAGAAAATTTGTTTGAATACCTGGGGGGAAATTGAATTAAAATGAAGATAAGGATATTTACACTAGAAAAATTCCAATTTTTCATGTATGTGCTGCCAAAGCAATCACTAAAAATGTCATCCCACAAACAATATATTAACTACTTAATCTGTGAAAGGCACCTTTTACTTGGTAATAGTGACACACAGATGAAAACCAAACCACAGTCCCTGACTTCAAAGATGAAAATCAAAGACAACAGCTCCCAACTCCAAGGAGGTGGCACCCACACCTTCACTTCCTCTTACTCTCATCTAAATTCTCGGCAATCTGACTTCTGATCCCATAATTCAACTCTCTCCAAAAGTGAACAGTAATCTTTTTTTTAAATAATATTTTATTTGATCATTTCCAAGCATTATTCATTAAAGACAAAGATCATTTTCTTTTCCTCCCCCCCTAACCCCCATAGCCGACACGTGATTCCACTGGGTGTCACATGTTGAACAGTAATCTTTTATTGCCAAATTTAACAGCCTCTTCTCTTCACTCTCTGAAATCTCAGATGCTGTTGAGAACCTTTTCCTCCTTAATATTATTTTTCTTTGCGTTTTCATATCTGCTTTTGATCGCTTCTTCCTTGTGTGTCTGTTCCTTTAGCAATCTCTTTTTAAATTTTTCTTTTCTTTTTTTTTCACTTCCACATGGGAACAATTTTTGACAGTTGTTTTCTGACATTTGGGGATTCAGATTCTCTCTCTCCCTCCCCCTTCTCTCAGAGGTGGTGTTTAACTCTTGTAGGTTATACCAGTGCTTTCGTGCCATATATATTTCTATATTCCCTATGTTGTGACAGAAGACCCATATCACAGATACAATAAAAACTCATGAAAGAAAGAAAGATGGCATGTTTTGGTCTGCAATCAGCTTCCAAGAGTTTCTCTTTGCCTAGTAATAGCATTTTTTATCAAGAGTCTCTTGGGTTTTTCTTAAGTTCTGCTGATAATAGTTTAATCCTTCACAGTCGATCCTCACACAATATTTCTTTTATTGTAGATGTTGTTCTCCTGGTTCTGCTTATTAATCAATTTTGCTGAATACTTGTCCATGTCACCTACTAACTATGGGTCTCCCCTATGGCTCTATCCTGGGAATCTCTTCTATTTTCTTATGTCACAGGGACTGATGCATGCCCAGATACCTCTGTTCATATCTCCCTTAGTGGAAAGCCTAGGGACCCTGCTTTCTGGGATTCTTATGAGGACATTTCTAATGGAAATGCCTTGGGAGACACTGCAGAACATAGAGATGTTCTGGAACTGATTTTAGTCACATAACCACTTGGTGGAGAGGAAGTTCTTTGATTAGCTGAAGAAACAGTAAGAAAAAAAAAAGTTCCAAGTCAGCCTCAGCCTTCACTTGGTTTGACTCTTTTCCACATGGTATCTGGTGAGAAGAGACAAGACTATCTGAATAAGCCTGGGTTTGTTTACTGCCTGAACATTTGCTCTTTTATTTTTAAATGAAAGGAAGATAAAAGAATCCAAATCATCCCCCAGTTGATAAATGTTCAAAGGATATGAATAGGCAGTTTTCAGACAAAGAAATTAAAGCTATCAATAATCATTTGAAAACATGTTCTAAATCCCTCTTGATTAGAGAAATGCAAATTAAAACAACTCTGAGGTACCACCTCACACCTATCAGATTGACCAATATGACAATAAAGGAAGATGATAAATGTTGGAAGGAATATAGCAAAATTGGGAACACCAGTGCATTGCTGGTAGAATTGTGAACTGATTCAACCTCTCTGGAGAGCAATTTGGAACTATGCCCAAAGGTCTATAAAAGATTGAATATCTTTTTATCTTGTAATACCGATAATTACTAGGTCTGTATCCCAAAGAGATTTTTTTAAATGGAAAAAGACCCTTTTATACAAAAATGTTTATAGCAGCTCTTTTTGTGGTGGCAAAGAGTTGGAAACTAAAGGGATATCTCTCAACTGGGGAATGGCTGAACAAATTGTGGTATATGATGGTGATGGAATAGTACTGTGCTATAAGGAATGATGACCAGGAAGATTTTAGAAAAAAACTGGAAAGACCTACATGAACTGATGCAGAGGGAAATAAGCAAAACCAGGAGAACATTATCCACAGTCACTATAATACTGTGGAATGATCAGGTGTGATAGGCTTTGCTACTAACATCAATACAATGATGCAGAACAATTCTGAGAGACTTGTGAAAAAAGAATGCTAGATGTAGAGTATGCTAGGAGTAGAAATGCAGATGAAACCATAATTTATCACTTGTTTGTTTGGGTATATATTTGGGGGTTTTGGTTCTATAAGAGTATTCTCTTATAAAAATGAATAAGATGGAAATATGCTTTGTGTGATAATACATGTATAACCCAGATGGAATTGATTGTCAGCTCTGGGAGTGCAGAGGGAAGAAGAGAGGGAGACAATATGAATCATGCAACCTTGATAAACTTATGTGGAAATCTACCCTAAAAAAATTTTTTTTAAATGAAAGGAAGATAAGTATCCCAGCATCCTAAGAATTGAGTTTTGCAACATGATCAACATCAATATCCTGATAAGCTCTAGGAAATAATCCTTTTAGAGTCATCATCTAGACTCAACCCAGGGGTAGGAGGGAGGAAAGGAACAAACATTTAATAAATGGGCCATACAGGGATCTAAGTGCTTTTTAAAAATTTTAAACATCTACCCTCTTCCTTAGAATTGATAAGCAAATATTGGTTCTATGACAGAAGAGTAGAAAGGGCTAGGCAATTGGTGTTAAGTGACTTGCCCATGGTCACATCAGTAGGAAGCATGTGAGGCAAAATTTGAACCCTGATTCTAAGCCTGGCTCCCTATCTACTGAGCTACCTTGCTGTCCTTGTGCTAAGTGCTTTTATATATTTCATTTGAGAGCTGAATCAAGAATTCTTTGAATGTGGTAGGACCCATACTATCTAGGAGGAACTGAGTTAATTTTGAGCCCATTCTTCCTAGAGACTAAAGTGGTATAGTACTAGGAGTGTATCCTCGAGGTATTGGGGGGGAATATTTATAATTTTGTTATTGTTATAGTTTTGAAGTAAATATTCTTTTCTAAAAGCTAGTTCATATTGTGTTAAGTGGAACTGATGTTAGGAATTAAAATATTAACTGGTTAAAAGGAATTGAGGTTCTAATTATTGGCATCTTACAGTGGTTAGAGAGGAATTAGTGGGATTTTAGTGAGTTCAAAAAGATGGCAGGAAAGAAGAGAAACACCTTCAGTATACCCTAGAACCTTGCAGGAAAAATGTAGCTGACCTGGCTCTGAAATGGGGTCAGAGCAACGCTATGCTCTTCCTTACAATCTCTATACTTAATATGCTATACTCTCTATGCTACTATACTTGGGGATCTTATCAGGTCCCGTAAATTAGTATCATCTCTCTGCAGATGAGTTGCATATTTATGTATCCACTTTCTCCTGAGTTCCGTTGACATCCCAACTTCCTTCCCATTGGATATTTCAAACTGGCTATGGACATAGACAAGTCAAACTCAACTTGTTAAAAAAAACACCCTCATTATCTTTTCCACCAAAATCTTTTTAATTTCTCTATTACTCTGTCATCTTTGATTCCTCTCTCTCACTCACAACACATATCCAATCAGTTTTTTTCCCAAATCTTGTCTTTTTATTTTGAACTTCTATATTATCCTGTCATCTTTAATTCCTCTTTCTCACTCACAAAACACATCCAACTAGTTTTTGCCAAATCTTGTGATTTATTTTTCTGTAATATTTTTTGTATCTATCTCTTCCTCTCCATGTACAAAGCTGCCACCACCATGGTCCTGGCCCCTATCACTTTTCATATTGACTAATGAAATCACTATCTAATTGTTCTCCCTACCTTATTCCTCAGCTCACTTGACTGCCAGAGTGAAGGCAACCAGGTAGTCTTACTCAATGAACTCCATTGCCTTCCTATTACTCTAGAGAATAAAATAAAGTTTTTCCTTTGTTGTTTAAAGCTCTTTATAACATAGCTCCTTCTTACATTCTATTCTCTTCCATGTATTAGAAGATCCACCAATATACTGACCTATTTGCTAGGTTATACCATCTCTGTGCCTTTGAGACACATTTTTTCCCATGCTTGGAATATTCTCCCTTCCAAAGTTTGATTGTAGAATCCTTGGCTTCCTCTAAAACTTATATCAAGTACCACCTCCCCCAGGAGACCTTTCTTAGTTTCCCTAAATTAGCTGCCAGTGCTATTCCACCTAAGGTTACCTTTGAAGCATCTACACATCCATATTTTGTATTACCCCATTAAAATGTAAGTTTCTTGACTACAGAGACTATTTTTGCTTTTATTTTGTGTCCCCCCCCCCCAGTACTTAACAGAATATCTAGCATATAATATGATTTAAAATAATAAGCCTATCTTCTGTCTTCGAATCGGTTCCAAGATAGAAGATGGATATTGGCTAGACAATTGGGGTTGTGACTTACCTAGGATTACATAGATAGGAAGTATCTGAGGCCAGATTTGAATCCAGACCTGGTACTCTATCCCCTGAACCAACTAGCTTCCCCATAAAATATCTTTTAGAAATCCTTACTGATTGATTCTTTGGTCTGGGTGGGTCTTAAGAGAAGACTTGGGATTTCCGTTAGGAGAAAACTGAGAAAGGAATGCATTCCAAGCATGAGAAACATCTTGCACATATGTCTGTGTGTGTATATATAGGGAAATATATATATATATATATGTACATATATATATATATATAGTTTTAGTAAAGTAGTAGTATTCTAGACTAGACACTGTGCTGACATTGGAGACACAAATATTAAAAAGATCTGTCCTCGATAAACTCACATTCTACTAGCATGTACCATGGGATGCCCTGACCTTAAGTGTCAGGTGAAGGAATTCTTATTTTATTCCGTAGATAATAGGGAGCCAGAGGGGTTGGCATGTTTGACGTTGGATGGACTGCAGAAACAAGAGGTTTAGGAAGATTATCAAGAAGATGGTAGATCAAAGGTTAAGAGAAGGCAAATGAGAGAGGAGGGGGTAATCTAGGGGGTGAAGTGGAGAGAGTGCGAAGTCAGGAGTCAGGAAGATTCCTCTTTCCAGGGTTCAAATCTGGCCTCAGACACTTAAGAGCTGAGCGACTGTGGGCAAATCACTAAACCCTCTTTAACTCCATCTCCTCATCAGTAAAATGCGCTGGAGAAGGAAATGGCAAGCCACTCCCATATTTTTGTCCAAAAAACCCCAAATGGAGACACAAAGAGTAGGACATGACTGAACGGACTGAACAATAAGATAGGAACAGGGGCACTGGCATTACCAAAGCCAAGGAGAAAAGACTATACAGATGGAAAGATGATCACTAGTGTCCAGTGTTAACAAAGGGTAACCAGTGTTAAATACAGTTTAATTTACTGGCTATTTTTGGTTTACATTTTGGCTCACATTTCTATGAGAGCCAATCAATCATTCACCCTATGCCAGTAGGCAGTGCCGGTATTGTTATAATCATTTTACAGATGAAGAAGTAGATAGGCTCGGAGACATGAAATGACTTCACTAATCTTGGACAGAAGCAGGGCTCTCCCTCTTGTCTTCCATCTCTCCTCTTTTCTAACGGCATGTTTGGCTGCTTTTTTTTAAGCTACCCACATTTCAGCCTTATTTGGAAGAGCATTGCAGCCATAGGTTGGTTAGTGCACTCTGGAAAGAAAACTAAATTCTTTTTCTCTTGCTTCTCTTATGGAAAATGTCCTCTACAAATCGCATTGAAAGTTCCCATATGTATTCTCAGGAAACAGATTGAGAAATGGAGGTGAAGCTATGTGACTTTCACCTCATTTTTCCCCAGAATCACAGCAGAAAGTCAAGCGTGTTTGCCTTCTTCCTACAGCAGGCAGAAGATTTAGCAATGGGGGTTTCCTAGAACTAGACAATTTTCTGCCACAATTACAAAGATCTACTTCACTGGAAGGAATATAAAGAGAATTTAATTCTAGTAAAAGGCTTCAAAGCCCTGAGATGAAAAGTGGAATTTTTTTTATTAGAGTTTTTGCTAAACCAAACCCTATTTACGGGATTTGTAGTCTTAAGTGTCTAGCTGCCTCTGGCCCAAACGTTTGAGGAAGGTTTCTTTTATTAGAAAAGATGAATTTTTTCGTGGCAATTTTGACTCTGCTCTTCCATCGCTGGAAGCAAAAGAAAATGATCTCCCTTGTGGATCATCGCTGTAGAAGACTCATCAGTCTCACAGCATCTGCTAAGTACATAGTGATACAGAGGAAGACCACCACCCTTGTTTTCAGAATGATTGAAAGCTGACATGCACTTTGGAACTGAAAATGCCCTGGATGGATGCATTTAATAATGCAAAAATCTCTTAATAAACCTCAAAATTTAAATATATCATACCTCTGGCTGGCATATTTTGGGGGTACACTTAGGTACTTAACATTTTGTTAGTTGGAGGACCCCTTTGGACCTTAGATTTCACATTGGGAATGTGATGACATAGTCTTTCAATCTCTTTTTTCCTTAGCTTTAAAAAAGAAAATTCCAAATCATGGGGGCAGCTGGGTGGCTCAATGGATTGAGAGCCAGGCCCAGAGATGGGAGGTCCTGGGTTCAAATGTGGCCTCAGATTCTTCCCAGCTGTGTGACCCTGGGCAAGTCACTTGACTTGACCTCTATTGCCTAGCCCTTACCACTCCTCTGCCTTAGAACCAATACACAGTATTGATTCTAAGGCGGAAAGTAAGGGTTTAAAAAAAAATTCCAAATCTTACAAAACCAAATAAAACAATCATTTCCACATACAAAGAAAAAGATTGTACATAAATGAAACTGCAAATCTCTTATATGTTTAGCTTACTTCTCTTAATAGCTACATAATAAATCCCACTGGAAACTTTCAATGTTTTCCTGCTTGTCTGTTTCCTTGTAGATATCCCATTCTCTTCTTTTATTTATTAGTCTTTAAATCTTAGATTTGATGTTTTCAGGGAATGTTTTTCTATTTGGGGAGTATATCCTCTATTATACAGATTTTATGTCATAATATACCAGAGTACCTTCACGTTTGTAATTTGCAATGTATCCAGTCCCAGCTGGTGAATTATTTTAGGGCATATTCATGCCTTATATCTTATGCCTAGGAGTCCACCTTCATATTCCTTTAAGTATGTTTTGAGAGTATATTGCTGTTAATTCTTTATTTTTAGGGATACATCATGGGCTACATATTCTGTGGAATTTGAGTTAACTTTTTCAAGCAGCCTAGTCTTGTGACATATCCTCGCAATAAAATTGAAGTGAATCCTATATTTTGAAGTACCTGATAGATTAAAAGAATATAGGAGGGGGCAGTTGGGTGACTCAGTGGATTGAAAGTCAGGCCTAGAGATGGGAGGTCCTGGCTTCAAATCTGGCCTCAGATACTTCCCAGCTGTGTGACCCTGGGCAAGTCACTTAATCCCCATTGCCTAGCCCTTACCACTCTTCTGCCTTGTAACCAATACACAGTATTGATTCCAAGACTGAAGGTAAGAGTTTAAAAAAAAATTTAGAGTGATAATTTTTTTTACTTAATTTAATTTTTAAAATTTGTCCATGGTTACATAGTTCTTGTTGTCCCCCTCTCCTCTTCCCTCCCCCTTCCCCAGTTGACAAGCAATTTTATTTGGTTATACATATATTGTCACTCAAAACCTATTTCCATATTATTCATTTTTGTAATATAGCAATCTTTTAAAACCAAAACTCCAAATCATACATTCATATAAATAAGTTGATGAATCGCTTTTTCTTTTGCATTTCTTGTTCCACAGTTCTTTCTCTAGATGTGGATAGTGTTCTTTCTCACAAGTTCCTCTGAATCTTCCTGGATCGTTATATTGCTGTTAGTAGCAAAGTCAATCACATTTGATTGTTCGACAATGTTGTAGTGACTGTGTATAATATTCTCCTGGTTCTGCTTATTTCACTCCACATCAGTTCATGGAGGTCTCTCCAGTTCTTTCAGAGATCCATCCTAGAATGATAATCTTTAAGGAAACTTCCTGCTCTACAATTCTATGCCCTCCAGATCACAAAATGTAGACATTCATAGATGTGTCTCCAGACATAAAATATTGGCTCTAAGAATGAGCCTTGAGATAATAAAATAGGAGCTCAAGGTCATACCCATCTTTTGGCTCCAGATGGACCTCACAGTTGCAAACAACATTTGTCCATCTTTTTTGAAGATGGAGTGATTCTTTTTACTACTCAACGCTATTGTTAAAAAGGGGAAAGCAGTCCTGCATAATTGAAGGTAAAAGACATTTAGAAAAAACTTTTAATAGAGTTAGATTTTCCTTCAATACATTTGTCAAAATAAACATCCCCCCCCCCAAAAAAGTAGATAATACAATTGGCAGGCCTGAGTTAAGAAATTCAACCTTTGATGGAAATATTTCAACGAATATAAAAAAATTCCATCCTGTTATCACAGAGCTAGGTTTTAGTCTGGGCATTATCACCAACCAGCTGTGCACCCTTGGGCATGTCAGTTAGTCTCTGTAAAGAGATATTCTAAAATGGGAAGAAGTGCTATCTACTTTTTCCCTTGGGGTATTTTTTTATTTTTCAATTTTACTTTTCTCATTTCTAAAATGAGGTGGTTTAGCTAGATGATCTCTAAGGATTCTTCCAGCCCTGAATCCTATAACCTCATTTATAAAATAAACCTCTCAATTCATTTTTATTCTCAAAACAATGCTGGAAGGTAGGTTCTATTATGTGTCTATTATGGGTCTATTATGAGTAAGGGAGGCCTCACTAGGAGTTCCTTCTTATTTTGTGCTATTTTGAAATTACCATGATATAAAAACCAAAGACATAAATTTTTAAAAAATATATTAAATCAATAAAAATCAACCAGGGAGGGGGCAACAGTGGATTGAGAGCCAGGCCTCAGGAGGTCCTAGGTTCAAATCTGACATCAGATACTTCCTAACTGTGTGACCCTGGGCAAGTCACTTGACCCATTACTAGCCTTTACCACTCTTCTGTCTGGGAAGCAATACACAGTATTGATTCAATGATAAGATTTTTTTTAATTAACCAGAAATGGGGAATTTTGCCTCAAGGGGACAAAATAGGATCAATACTTATTTCCCCATCAGTCATCCCTAAATTATTTTAATTGAGGGTCATCACAAAGTGATCACATTGAGTATCCAAGTAGGTATCTGGGCAGTGGCTAATTGGGATGGAATTAACACCTGCTTTTAAAGATACACACACATATATAAAAGATTAGAGGTCCTCATGCACACATGCACACACATACATTCATCTTCATGATCACTCAGTCCTTTATGAATTAATACAATATTATTGTGAAGTAAACAAAAATGAAAGAAATAGTTTTAGAGATTCCTAGAAGACTGGTGTCAATTGATACAGCGGGAAGCAAGCAGAGCTAAGAGAACAATTTATACAATAACAAATAAAGACTTTGGCCTTGACTGGGAGTGGTTCTATTATACCTGGATGATCTCAAGTGGAATGGAGAGGGAGGGGAAGAGCAATATACTGGGGGAGGTGGAAAGGAAGGAAGAGGCAGAGTGGGGAAAATTCTCTTGCACAATCAGGATTCTAAAGCAGATGTCTCTATAAATAAGGAAGAAGTGATGAGGTGAAAGGGTAAAAAATGGAACTTCATTCTCATCTCAACTGGTCAAAGGAAAAAAGAATATACACACATTTGGGTACAGAAATACATTTCCCTTAACAGGTAAGTAGGATGGAAAAGAGAGAAAGGACAGAAGGAAATAAGAAAGAAGAAGATTAAAGGAGGAATTGTTGTTGAGATATTTTTCAGTTGTGTCCAACTCTTTATGACACCTGCTTAGGGTTTTCTTGGCAAAGATACTGGAGTGGTTTCACATTTCCTCCTCTAGCTCATTTAACAGATGAGGTAACTGAGGCAAACAGGGTTGCCCAGGGTCACCTAGTTAATGTCTGAAGCCATATTTGAACTCAAAGAAAGAGGAGTTTTCCTGACTGCAGGCCATCTAGCTTCCTGGAGAGAAGGGATTAGTCCAAACAAAATAAACTCAAACACAGGACCTACAAAAATATTTATAGCAATTCTTTTTTAATTTTTTATTGATTAATTAATTTAGAATATTTTTCCATGGTTACATGATTCATGTTATTTCCCTCCCCACTCCCAGAGTCTATGAGCAATTCCACTGGGTTTTACACATATTTTTCAAAACCTATTTCCATATCATTAATATTTTCAAAGTCAACGCCCCCAATTACATCCCCATTAAACCATCTGATCAATCATATGGTTTTTTTCTCTGTTTCTGCTCCCACCCTTCTTCCTCTGGATGTGGATAGCATTCTTTTTCATAAGTCCCTCAAGCTTTTCCTGGATCATTGCATTATAGCAATTCTTTTTTGCAGTGGCAAAGATTTAGAAATCAAAGCAATGCCTATCAGTTGGGGAAAGGTCAAACAAGTTATGGCATATAATTTCTTTTTAAATCCTTACCTTATGTCTTAGAATCAATACTGTGTATTGGCTTCAAGGCAGAACAGGAAGGACTAGGCAATGGGGGTTAAGGGTTTTGCCCAGGGTCACACAGCTGGGAGGTGTCTAAGGCCAGATTTGAACCTAGGACCTCCCATCTTGAGGCCTGGCTCTCAATCCACTGAGCCACCCAGCTGCCCCCATGGCATATAAATATGACGGAATACTATTGTGCTTCAAGAAATGGTGAAAGGGATGATTTCAGAGAAACCTGAGGTTTGTATGAAATGATGTAGAATATAATGAGTAGAACTAGTAAAACAATGACAACAATAATATAAAGAAACAATTTTGAAACACTTAGGAAATCTGATCAGCGTTAAATTCAACAACAATTCCAATGGACAAACATGCCATGGTGAAGGAATCAGAGTGGAGAATGAGGTGAATATTTCTGGACATGGCCAGTGTAGGAATTTGTTTCATTTGATTGTACTTGTGGGTAACAAGGAGCTTGTTTTCTTTTCTTTTTCATTTGGGGGTGGAAAGAGGGGAGAGGGAGAGGGAGATTTTTGTTGATCAAAAAAAAATCCAATAGAAAAAAGAAGCAGTTCCTCCCCTCCAAGACTTTATTTTCTAATGGCGTACATTTATTCATATATATGTGCACATGTATGTACATACACACTCAAACACACATGTACATACCATACATGCAAAAAGAGTAAAAGGTAGTTTGAGGAACAAGAGCACTAGCACCTAAAAAGATGAGGAAAGGCTTCACATATGAGGTAACCCTTGAGCTAAATGTTGAAGAAAACAAAGAATTCTATGAGATAGAACATTAGAAGGGGGGGGGGGGGTGTTAAGAGTTTTTGACAATCAGGAATGGAAGGTGAAAGGTTTTGTATGTAAAACATGGAGAATATCCACATTGCTGGGTCTTAGAGTACAATAAGAAAAATACTAGGTAAGAAGCCTGGAAAGTTAGGAAAGGACCAGTTTCTTAAGAAATGATCTCTAAGATCAGTGTATTCCCCCTAAGACCGTGATGGTGAACTTATGACATGCAAGTCGGCACTGACACACATAGCCATTTTCAATGGTACACATATGCAGGCTCCACACACTGGCCACGGGGTGGGGGGGTAGGGGGATGGAAGGGGGGACCAGTGACAGGAGGCGCATACCAGGCACCTGTGCACATGGGGCTCCCATGGGTGCAGGGAGGAGGAGCCCAAGGGTTGTTAAATAAGATCAAAATCAACAAAAGAAACAGATTGACAGATGAAGTTAGTAGCACTTGCTTGGGCTTGAAGTGTACAAAATACCAATCTTCAGTTGAAGATTTAGCCAATGAAATTCAGCAACAAAAAAGTCAATAGGCAGATTAGTTAAAGAATTTCCCCTTCCCCTCACTTCTCTTAGTTCTCGACCCCACACAAGTTAAATAATATCAAGACCAACAAAAGAAACTGACTGACAGATGAACAAAGAAGTCACTAAGCAGGTAAGTGAAATCATTCGTTTTTGGTTTATTAAATACAGTTCTATATTACTATTATACATTTTTGTTATTTAAACTATAAATTTCACAAAATTATGGTTTTTTTCTCAAAGTGACCCACCACCTGCGTTATGCTCGCTTTTTTGGTGAATTTTGACATTCCAAGCTCAAAAGGTTGCCCATCACTGCCCTAAGACCAACATATTACAGAGCTTAGCATAGTGACTGGCACAAAGTGAGCATTTAATAAATGCTAATTGACTGACTGCTCATACAATGTAGATTTCTGCCCTGAAGATCTCAGGAAAGAGTTTGGACCAGTCTTAGAGGAAGCATTTTGGTCATGTGAAGAGTACACAAGGAGGGTACTTTGTTCTTGCTGGGTTTAACTCAACTGTTTTATATAAAGCCTTCTTGTTGCTACAGGAAAATGCAATCTAACTTCCAAATAAACTTTTGAAACACAAGCCACAGGGTTTTTTTTTTCTTTTTTTAAACCCTTACCTTCCATCTTAGAATCTGTACTGTGTATTGGTTCCAGGGCAGGAGTGGTAAGGGCTAGGCAAATGAGGGTTAAGTTACTTGCCCAGGGTCACACAGCCAGGAAGCATCTGAGGTCAAATTTGAACCAAGGACCTTCCATCTCTAGGTCTGGCTCTCAGTTCACTAAACCATCAAGTTGCCCCCAAAATAAGCTATTCATTGAGGCATCTCTATTTCTTATAGTATACCTTCTTATCTCTTGAGATCTTATAATAGTAATATTACTTACCAATCATTTTATTTTTATTTAGTTTTAATTTCTGAGTGTTTTTTTAACATTTAAATTTATTTATTTATTTGTTTGTTACATTAAAATGCCCAAATAACTTTCTTCTTTTTCTCCCTTCCTCTCATTAGAAAAGTAATGTTGTAATCTCTCTCTCTCTCACTCTCACTCTCTCTCTCTCTCTCTCTCTCTCTCTCTCTCTCTTCCCCTTCTGCCCCCATCTGTCTATCTAAAAATCAGGAAACATTCTAAGAAAGTAAAGTTGGTAGGGAGAATAGAAAAGGTTCTGTCACACAAACACCAAAGGCTCATGAAACATAGGAGTCACTAAAAGGAAGACTTTCAAATTTTTTTATGTCTATAGATGGAACCAGGAGTTTAGTCTAAGTCCTACCTTCATACCCCCAGAGAATGCCTAACAAAATGGAGATCCCTTGAACAAATGGAATCTTACTTCTCTATCCCTGTAGAATGGTAAGTTTGTTAATCTAGCCCAATTCCAGGGCAGTTAAGTCTAGTCATCATCTTAGACTCAAAAGTCCAACCAGACCTTGGGTACTTAGATCAATCCTGAGGATATCAGGCAATGTGATGTAGTAATGAGAGCTACTTAGAGGCAGTGGACCTGGGTTTAAATCCTGATCCTATTCATTACAACCTATTACATCAGAAAAAATTATATAACAAAATGACTTATCTGGAACAAGTCCCAAGGTCTCAGGATCCCAGCTTCTTTATCTATTAAAGGAGGAAACAGGACTAGATGACCTTTTTAGTTCCTTTCTAGCTTTAAATACCAGATTCTGTAAATAAACACTTGAGCAAACAATGATTTTTAGGGTTGTATGTTAAGTGCTGAGGACAAGAAGAGATTAAGGTAGTCCTGCTCTCAAAAAGACTTAGTTGGAGAAACAGGGAATGTAAAAATGTTATTTGTGATAGTATCCCTAAACGTAATGTACATATTTAGTGCAATATTAATCAAAGGATTTCCTTAATGAATTGGATAAAATTCATAATGGAATTGATATGGAAAAATAAGCAGGCCAAAATATTAAAGTGTCTGCTGAAGAAAAAAAAGTTGATGAAGGTAGACTTGTATTCTCAGACTTTAAGACTGTGACAGAGGCTGGCACTAAAGAAAAAGTGCCAGGCTGAAGAGTGTGTGAAACTGATCACCTCGATAGGGAAGGGGCCCCAAGGGATTGGAATCTTGAGGAGGAGAAGACTCTGACTGAGAGAGGAGTTGGTCTTTCAATCTTGAGAAGCCAAAGAGAGAAGATAGAAAAAGACTTTCTCCTGAGGGTTACCCACTTTTCCTGCTGGTGACTAGAAATCTTTCCCCCCAACATTTCCCAAATAAAAAGACTATTGAAGAAGAAACCTGAGAAAGACATTTTAAATCTCTGTCCAACTTTACTTCAGCTTCTGTTGCTGTGAGTCTAAACTGTGGCCAAGGGGCCAAACCCAAAGTGAGTCAAGCTAACTTTCTCTCAGGGGGCAATACCACTACTAAGTCTATAACCCAAAGAGATCAAAGAAAAAGAAAAAATCAATATGTACAAAAATATTTCTGGAGACTTCCGGGTAATCATGGCTGCAATCTAGACGCGGCACATTTCCTCTCCCCAGCACCGAACGAAATAGACTACATCAAAGGAGCATAAAATCACCTTTGGAGGAACAGAAGGACTCCCCAGTACCCCACAGAGGCAAAGGTACGTGGGGCTTGAACATTTCCACACTAAAATAAGAAGGAAAAGCTTGCACAGAAAAGTGAACTGAGCCGCCCTTCCCCCACCCCACCTCCCCCACTAAACCAGAGTGAGCTACCTGAGCGCGCACCGGGACAGCGAGTGAGTGGGGAGCGTCTCTGTCTGGGGGGGCACTCCAGGGTCCTTGGGATCTGGGGACTGCCAGGAAAAAACGTCTCAGGGCGCTTTCACTGGAGAAGCCAGCGGACTTCGGGCTGGCTGCGCTGAACAAGGCGCGCTGATTATCTGGGCGGAGCTGAATACCTGGGCTCGGAGGCTGGGAAGAACTAGTCTGAAGCAACCTAAATTCACAGAAAAACCACTCTTATAACCCAGACCCCAGACCAAAAAGGAAAGGGAAATAAAACCACCAAAGGGATGGCTCACATGGCCCAAAATCAAGCCTCCAGGAAGAAAGGGAAAAAAGTGACTATTGAAAACTTTTATGGTGGAAGTACCCAAGGGAAAGAGGAGAATGAGGAGGAAATCCAAAAAAATTCAGAACACGCCTCCCAAAATGGAAACTATCAACAAGCTCTGGAAGATCTCAAACTGGAACTTATCCAAAAGATGGAAACCTTCTGGAAAGAAAAATGGGAGAAAGAGATCAGCTGTCTGACAGATAAGACTGCTCAATTGGAAAAAGAACTCGAAGCATCCAATACAAGGGCAGACAAGGCTGAAAAGCAAATCCAGTCCCTAATGACCAGAATCAAGCACCTAGAAGAAAGTGAGATGATAAAACAGCAAGAATCAATAAAGCAAACCCAAACAATTAATGAATTGGAAGAAAACATAAAATATCTCACTGAGAAGGTCACGGACCTGGAGAACAGAGGAAGACGAGAAAATCTCCGTATCATCGGTCTCCCAGAAAAACCAGAGGTAAACAACAAATTGGATTTTATTCTAGAGGAGATTATAAAAGAAAATTGCCCCCACGTTCTGGAGCAAGGGGGCAAAATAGAAATAGAAAGGATTCATAGAACACCTTCTATACTAAATCCCCAAAAGACAACGCCTAGGAATGTAATTGCCAAATTCAAGAGCTTCCAAGTAAAGGAGAAAATCCTACAAGAAGCCAAGAAGAAGAGCTTCAGATATAAGGGGGCTCCCATAAGGATCACACATGACTTAGCGGCTAACACACTAAGAGACCGCAAAGCATGGAACACGATATTTAGAAAGGCAAGAGAGCTGGGTCTCCAACCAAGAATCAACTACCCAGCAAAACTGACTATATACTTCCAGGGGAAAGTATGGGCATTCAACAAAATAGAAGATTTCCAAGCATTTGCTAAGAAAAGACCAGAGCTCTGTGGAAAGTTCGATATCCAAGCACAGAAAGCAAGAGAAACATGAAAAGGTAAATATGAAAGAAAGGGAAAAGGAGATAAATCTTATCTTTCTCTTTAAGTCAAACTCTCTTCTATAAGGACTACATTTACATCTAATTATATATATTAATATGTGGGGAAAATGTTTTGTGTAACTCTCATAAATTGTATCATCATAAGAGTAGTTAGAAGAAACATGCATAGGGAAAGATTGGGGAATCAAGAAGATTTGGGGAAAGTTGGGGCAAAAAAAGGAAAAGGGAGGGGGGAACCGTGATAATACTAAGATTAACTTCAAGAAATAGGGGGGGAATCAATAGAATAAACTTTCCCATATAAAGATACACATGGGAAGGGGAGGGGAAGAACTCTCATATGAGAAGGAGAGGAAGAGAGCGTGAAGTGGAAGTACTTAAACCTTACTCTCAGTGAAATCAAATCTGAGAGGGAAGAACATCTAGATCCAGTGGGATCCTGAATTCTATCTTATCCATTAGGGCAAGAAAGAAAGGAAAATTAAGGAGGGGGAGGGGGGAGAGAGCACAAAAAGGGAGGGAAGGAGAGGGGGGAGGGGAAGGGAGCATAAAAAGGGAGGGGCTAGAAAGGGAAGCATCTCAAGGGAGGGGACTAGGGGGACTGACCTAAAGTAAATCACTGGTTCAAAAGGAGAAAGCTAAAGAAGAAAGGTCAGAACTAGGGGAAGACATCAAAATGCCAGCGAATCCACAAATAACAATCATAACTTTGAACGTGAATGGGATGAACTCACCCATAAAACGCAGACAAATAGCAGATTGGATTAGAACACAAAACCCTACCATATGTTGTCTTCAAGAAACACATATGAGACGGGTTGACACTCACAAGGTTAGAATTAAAGGTTGGAGTAAGACCTTTTGGGCCTCAACCGATAGAAAGAAGACAGGAGTTGCAATCATGATATCTGACAAAGCCAAAGTACAAATAGACCTGATCAAAAGGGACAGGGAAGGTAAATATATTCTGCTAAAAGGAAGTATAGACAATGAGGAAATATCACTAATCAACATGTATGCACCAAATGGTATAGCATCCAAATTTTTAATAGAGAAACTAGGAGAATTGAAGGAGGAATTAGACAGTAAAACCATATTAGTGGGAGACTTGAACCAACCACTATCAAATTTAGATAAATCAAATCAAAAAATAAATAAGAAAGAGGTAAAAGAGGTGAATGAAATCTTAGAAAAATTAGAATTAATAGACATATGGAGAAAAATAAATAGGGACAAAAAAGAATACACCTTCTTTTCAGCACCACATGGCACATTCACAAAAATAGATCATACACTAGGTCATAGAAACATGGCACTTAAATGCAGAAAAGCAGAAATATTAACTGCAGCCTTTTCAGATCACAAGGCAATTAAAATATTGATCGGCAAGGGTACATGGAGACCCAAATCAAAAATTAATTGGAAATTAAATAACATGATACTCCAAAATCGGATAGTTAGAGAAGAAATCATAGAAACAATTAACAATTTCGTTGAAGAAAATGACAACGGCGAAACATCCTTTCAAACCTTGTGGGATGCAGCCAAGGCAGTACTTAGAGGAAAATTCATATCCCTGAGTGCATATATTAACAAATTAGGGAGGACAGAGACCAAGGAATTGGAAATGCAAATCAAAAAACTTGAGAATGAACAAATTAAAAACCCCCAGAAGAAAACCATACTAGAGATCCTAAAAATTAAGGGAGAAATTAATAAAATAGAAAGTGACAGAACTATTGAGCTAATAAACAAGACTAGAAGCTGGTACTTTGAAAAAACAGACAAAATAGACAAAGTACTGGTTAATTTAATTAAAAAAAGGAAAGAAGAAAGGCAAATTAATAGCATCAAGGATGAAAAGGGGGATCTCACCTCAAATGAAGAGGAAATTAAGGCAATCATTAAAAACTACTTTGCCCAACTATATGGCAATAAATTTACCAATCTAGGTGATATGGATGAATATTTACAAAAATATAAATTGCCTAGACTAACAGAAGAAGAAATAGTTTTCTTAAATAATCCCATATCAGAAATTGAAATCCATCAAGCCATCAAAGAACTGCCTAAGAAAAAATCCCCAGGGCCTGATGGATTCACCAGTGAATTCTATCAAACATTCAGAGAACAGTTAACCCCAATATTATACAAACTATTCGACATAATAAGCAAAGAGGGAGTCCTACCAAACTCCTTTTATGACACAAGCATGGTACTAATTCCAAAGCCAGGCAGGCCAAAAACAGAGAAAGAAAACTATAGGCCAATCTCCCTAATGAATATAGATGCAAAAATCTTAAATAGGATACTAGCAAAAAGACTCTAGCAAGTGATTAGAAGGGTCATCCACCATGATCAAGTAGGATTCATACCAGGGATGCAGGGCTGGTTCAACATTAGGAAAACTATCCACATAATTGACCACATCAACAAGCAAACCAACAAGAATCACATGATTATCTCAATAGATGCAGAAAAAGCCTTTGATAAAATACAACACCCATTCCTACTAAAAACACTAGAAAGCATAGGAATAGAAGGGTCATTCCTAAAAATAATAAACAGTATATATCTAAAACCATCAGCTAATATCATCTGCAATGGGGATAAACTAAATCCATTCCCATTAAGATCAGGAGTGAAACAAGGATGCCCATTATCACCTCTATTATTTGACATTGTATTAGAAACACTAGCAGTAGCAATTAGAGAAGAAAAAGAAATTGAAGGCATCAAAATAGGCAAGGAGGAGACCAAATTATCACTCTTTGCAGATGACATGATGGTCTACTTAAAGAATCCTAGAGATTCAACCAAAAAGCTAATTGAAATAATCAACAACTTTAGCAAAGTTGCAGGATACAAAATAAACCCACATAAGTCATCA
Source organism: Monodelphis domestica (assembly GCF_027887165.1). Taxonomy (NCBI): domain Eukaryota; kingdom Metazoa; phylum Chordata; class Mammalia; order Didelphimorphia; family Didelphidae; genus Monodelphis; species Monodelphis domestica. The sequence goes on from NC_077234.1 coordinate 203,077,711, forward strand.
GCATTTCTATATAATTCCAACACAGCTCAGCAGCAAGAACTAGAAAGAGAAATCCCATTCAAAATTACCCAAGACAAAATAAAATACCTAGGAATCTATCTCCCGAGACAAACACAGGATCTATATGAACACAACTACAAAACACTTTCCACACAACTAAAACTAGACTTGAACAATTGGAAGAACATTAACTGCTCATGGGTAGGACGAGCCAATATAATAAAAATGACCATCCTACCCAAACTCATCTATCTATTTAGTGCCATACCCATGGAACTCCCAAAAATTTTTTTTACTGAGTTAGAAAAAAACATAACAAAGTTCATTTGGAAGAACAAAAGATCAAGGATACCCAGGGAATTAATGAAAAAAAATACAAAGGAAGGGGGTCTTGCAGTCCCAGATCTCAGACTATATTATAAAGCAGCGGTCATCAAAACAATTTGGTACTGGCTAAGAGACAGAAAGGAGGATCAGTGGAATAGACTGGGGGCAAGCAACCTCAGCAAGACAGTATATGACAAACCCAAAGATCCCAGCTTTTGGGACAAAAATCCACTATTTCATAAAAACTGTTGGGAAAATTGGAGGACAGTGTGGGAAAGATTAGGCTTAGATCAACACCTCACACCCTACACCAAGATAAATTCAAAATGGATGAATGACTTGAACATAAAGAAGGAAACTATAAGAAAATTAGGCGAACATAGAATAGTATACATGTCAGACCTTTGGGAAGGGAAATACTTCAAAACCAAGCAAGAATTAGAAAGAATTACAAAATGCAAAATAAATAATCTGGATTACATCAAATTAAAAAGTTTTTGTACAAACAAAACCAATGTAACCAAAATCAGAAGGGTAGCAACAAATTGGGAAACAATCTTCATAAAAACCTCTGACAAGGGTTTAATTACTAAAATTTATAAAGAACTAAATCAATTGTACAAAAAATCAAGCCATTCTCCAATTGACAAATGGGCAAGGGACATGAACAGGCAATTCTCAGCCAAAGAAATCAAAACTATTAATAAGCACATGAAAAAGTGCTCTACATCTCTTATAATCAGAGAGATGCAAATCAAAACAACTCTGAGGTATCATCTCACACCTAGCAGATTGGCTAACATGACAGCTATGCAAAGTAATGAATGCTGGAGGGGATGTGGCAAAGTGGGGACATTAATTCATTGCTGGTGGAGTTGTGAATTGATCCAACCATTCTGGAGGGCAATTTGGAACTATGCCCAAAGGGCGATAAAAGACTGTCTGCCCTTTGATCCAGCCATAGCACTGCTGGGCTTGTACCCCAAAGAGATAATGGACAAAAAGACTTGTACAAAAATATTCATAGCTGCGCTCTTTGTGGTGGCCAAAAATTGGAAAATGAGGGGATGCCCCTCAATTGGGGAATGGCTAAACAAATTGTGGTATATGTTGGTGATGGAATATTATTGTGCTAAAAGGAATAATAAAGTGGAGGAATTCCAGGTGAACTGGAACAACCTCCAGGAAGTGATGCAGAGCGAAAGGAGCAGAACCAGGAAAACATTATACACAGAGACTGATACATTGTGGTACAATCGAAGGTGATGGACTTCTCCATAAGTATCAATGCAATTTCCCTGAACAATCTGCAGGGATCTAAAAAAAAATACTACCCACAAGCAGAGGATAAACTGTGGGAGTAAAAACACCGCTGAAAAGCAACTGCTCGACCACAGGGTTGGAGGAGATAAGACTGAGGAGAGACTCTAAATGAACACTATAATGCAAACTCCAACAACAGGGAAATGGGTTCGAGTCAAGAACACATGTGATAACCAGTGGAATCATGCGTCGGCTATGGGAGAGGGAAAGGCGGGGGGGGGGGGGGGGGGGGGAGGGGAGGAAAAGAAAACGATCTTTGTTTCCAGTGAATAATGTATGAAAACGACCAAATAAAATAATATTAAAATTAAAAAAAAAAAAAGAAAAAAATATTTCTGTTAGTTTCTTTCTGGGGGCAAAGAATTGGAAACTGAGGAGATGTCCATCAACTGGGGAATGGCTAAACAAATTTTGACAGATGATTGTGATGAAATAATATTGCAATAATGTAATGAAATAATGACCAGAATGGTTTCAGAAAAACCTGGGAAGACTTATATGAACTGACTATAAAGCAAAGTGAGCAGAACAAGAACATTGTACATAGTAATAGCAACATTGTATTGAATGATGAAGACTGTTACCTACATCCAGAGAAAGAACTGATAGAGTGCAAATTGAAGCATAATTTTTTTCTTCTTCTTGCTTTTTTTTTTACAACATGGCTAAAATGAAACTACATTTGACATGATTTCACATGTATAATACACTAACATTTCTTGCCTTCTTCATTGGAGGGGGAGGATCAGGAGAGAGGGAGAGCCTTTAGAACTCAAAATGAAAACAAAAGAATGCTAAAAAAGATTTTTTAAGATAAAAAAAGCCAATTATATATCCACAGCAGTCCTTTCATCTACCAGTTTAGTAATTCTGTCAAAATAGGAAATGAGGTTAGTCCAGTATGACCTGTTCTTGATGAAGTCTTACTGATTCTTTGTAAACACTGCTTCCTCTTCTGGATATTTGCTAATTTTCTTTTTAATGAACCTTTCTATTTCCTTAAGAATTAAAGTCAAGTCTACTGGCCTATAGTTTGCAGACTGTTTTATTTTCCTCTCTTCCTATGATCTTTCTATATACTTGAATAGTACCAAGATCTTGGATGGTGAGAACTTTGTTTCAGAGTTTTCAGTATCTATTGCTACTGAAAAGGTTGGGGCTGCAGCACCCTTATAGACAATCTCCAGGTTGCATCCCCACAGGCATTGCTTCCTTGGGCTAGTATAGAAGCTTTTGTATTCAAGGTCAATCTCAGCTCATTTGTAATTCTGTATAATGTTCCCCAAACTGGAAGAGTTGTGCTCCACTGTTCTTACAGAACCATATATTTCTCTGAGGCTCCTTGGTGACTATGTTGAATCTGGAATCAGCAAGACTTAAATTCAGATGCTGCTTCTAACACTTATCAGGTGTATGTATTTACTTGTTGTGGGAGAGCTTGATATGTCTGGTTCTGGAGGGTATTCTCTCATAGAATGACCAGGCTCCAAGGAGTATTTGAAAATACAGGAATTTATTGAGTTGAATGGCTGGGAGGCAAGTGCAGGTAAATACTGCCTCCCTGAAGAGTGTGTCCATGAAAATGTGGTTTCTAAGACTGTGAATTGCTAAAACTGCAAAGGTTTCGGCCAAACTGTAAAGATAATTTTTAGTGTCTTGATTTATATTAAAAATAAGTGGTCGCCATGGGAAAATTCCCAAATATGAAAATAACCAAGTCAGCTGGATTTTATGGAGATTTTAATTAATACAAATGAAGGAATTAAGAGGGAAAGAGAGAGAGAGAGAAGAGAAAATAGTAGAAAGCCTGACCCTTAAGGGAGAGAGAGTCAGTCTTTATCACTCACCACAAGATCGACCCAAGCAAGCTCCAGTCCTTCACTGAAATCCTGAACTCCTGAACTGAGTTCAGAGACCTTCCTCTGAACTCCTGAACTGAGTTCAGAGCTCCAATTCAGCTTCCAAACTGAACTAAAAACAAACTGAACTGAATTCTCCTTTGAAAGAAATTTTCTCTTGTGTCACCTCCCCTAAATTTTCACATCTACCAATCACAGCAGATGCTTTTCCCCAGGACTGCCCATTCTTAGTTCTCACCATTCTTTAGTTCTCACCTTCTCTGGGTAGACTAAAACTTCATGCCTCCTTTTTTAAGCTTACCTTTTGTAAGTTGCTTAACCTTTTAGTGATTAATTTAACCTTTTATAGGCACTTAGCATCTTTTTGTATTAGATCTAAAAACAGACCACCTAGACTAGGGTTTTTACTTCACTATTAAGTATGAGTTGGGGACTTTTCATTATTCAATCAGGAGTTTACAACTTTATCTTCCCCTAAGACACTGTCTGAGCAGGGTGGAGTAATTTTAAAGTTCTAAATACATTCCTGACCAAGTACTGCCATTGTAGAGAATGGGGAATAGCTTAATCAAATCTCCTGAAGTAGAGTCTGAGCAGTTTTAAGATTCACAAGAGAAAGAATCCAGGATTTTTATACCTTAAAGGAACAGAGACTATGTGACCAGAAATGGAAGTGGGGAGCAGGGATATACAAATAACATTCCTATGTGAGGTGCCTTAGTGTCTGGGATAGAAGCATGGATACATTGATCATAGAGGGAACACTGCATATCTCAGAGAATGAGTTGATATCTAAGATACAAACAGAAGGTACAAATATCTGTGCTTATCAGAAAGGGCTGAGGGAAATGTGCCTGGCTGTATTCTCTCAGAGACTCCTTTGATCATACAGCTTTTGTTCCTTTAGTTGCATTAAGGCCAGTTTTGTTTAGCCAGCATTGCAAGGGTACAAGAATGGTGAATTCATGATGTACAAGTGCACCTGAGATTCCTCTAGAAACTTGGGGTGTCCAGAGAGCCCTGTATCCCCTTTGCTAATTATCTTTTTAATGAACCATTCTATTTCTCTAGGAATTAAAGTCATATCCCCATACCACATGTAATCTCCTTGAATTTCAGTTTCTTTATCTGTAAAATGAAAATAATACCTGTAGTACCTTAGTGGGGTATTGGGAAACTCAAATGAACTAATGTTCATGTGCAAAACATAAAGTGTTATATGTCAATTATTTTTTGCTTATAAATCTGTTGTTGTTCATACTAGAATTAAGAGGAATTGAGGAAAGCTTCCTATAGAAGGTGGCATTTATGTTAGGACTTAAAGGAAACCAGAGAAGCTGAGGTGGAAAAAAAGAAGAAAGGAGAGCATTCCAGGTACTGGAGGTAATCAAGGAAAATGTCCAGAGTTGGGAATGACAACTTTGTTTTATGAAACCCTGAGTTTACCTTTGCCCCATGGGAACCTGCCTTGAAGGAACTACCAGACTCTTGTCCCATACTGAATAATAAGTCATCAAGCACCCATTAAGCATCCTGAATAGGAATGATAGAGATATTCAAGTCTTAATTAACCTTTTTTGGTTTCTTGGTTTTTCTTATTGTATTTGGGCCTCTCCCACATACTTAAGCCTCAGGGTATACAATCTATTCCTAAACTCCTACATAACTGGTCTGTTGACCTTCCTTTCCAAATTGTAAGTAGACCTCAAAGTCATTAGTTTGATGGAAATCCCTATGAGAAAATTTCCATTAGGGAGATTCTCATTTGTAATGCATTTTCCTGGAGACATTGTCCTCAGAGTCTCAGAGCTTAGCTTGGTGAGGTGTTGTGTGCACATGACTGTGTGGTGGCCATAAGGACTCTGTCTCCTTTGTCCTAATTAAAGATTTGTTCTTTTCTAACTGCCTTGGTTGTTCTGTGTTCTTCCAGGATAACAGGAAATAGAGATTCTTGTTCAAGGTACAGCAAGGGGGCCAGTGTTACTAGACCTCAAAGTACATGATGAGATCTAGAGTTTAAGAAAATTGGAAAGGCAAGGACAGTGCACTCTAGGAAACAATTAGCAGATTTTTAAAAATTAAACTTGGAAAGAACTACATGACATAATGAAGAGTGAAACAAATAGAACCAAGAGAATATTACATACAACTACAGATTTAGTATTTGAAGAATAACTTGTGAATATTCACCTTCAGAGAATGAACAGTGTAAACCTTAAAATTTCTTAGACTTAAAAATGTTGGAAATTTCACCATTGGGAAATTTCATACTTAAAAAATTTCCTATTGATAGTGGGAACTCTATTGGAATGTGAACCCCATTGGCATGGGAGGTTCCTCCTCCTCCCTTCTTAAGATTACTTTAGGACAGAAACCTTTTGCTGAACAATGGAAAGGGCTTTGACCTATGCTTAAGCATAGAACAGGAATTTCTTTGAGTCATGATTGATTTTAGAATTGATACAATAGAGATACTTGGAATGACAGAACCAGGTCTTGGAAATTACAATCTCCACCCTACTCAGTCCTAACAGGATTTAGGAAGGGCTGCAGCATAGATCAAAATTTAATTATTCCAATCTCCACCCTACTCAGGGTAACAGGATTTAGGAAGGGCTGTAGCAAAGAATCAAGATTTAATTATTTGAGAATATGACCTTCAACAGACATGTGCAAAGCCAGAGACCTCTGGGGGGTCCTGGGTTAAGCTAGAGCCACCATTGGCACAGGGAAGACATGGACAGTGATTGGTAGATGTGAGAACTGAGGGGAGGGAACTTGGATGGTTTGCTTAAAGAGAGAGGGGTCTGAGGACTGAGGGGGTTGGTTGGAGAGGTTTTTGGTCTGAGAGGTTGTGCTCTGAGGGTTGGCTCTGAAGGAAGCTGGAGGTGGAGGCCCCTGAGACTGTTTCTCCATTTTGGTCACATGAGTAATAGGGACTGATCTCCTTTCTTTGCCCCAGCTATCTAAGGGCTTCAGAAGGGGTATTTAAGCCCTATTACCTTCTCTCCCTTTTCTCTCTCCCTCTCTCTCTCTATCTCTAATACCTTTCTTCATCCTGTTTGTAATTAAACTTTATAAAAGGTTGACTGCTGACTTGAGTTTTCATTTAGGAATTACATAGCTTAATTCCTTGGCGACCTTAAATTAATATATATCAGTCTTTTAAAGTGATTTCCTTGTCACAACAGAGAAGTGTGTATGAAGTGGAAATTGAGGGGATCTTGGAAATTTCAAAGTTCACTCTCTTTTACCACTTATTAAAAATATATGACCAGGGAAATTAATTATTTTTTAAATTTAAATTAATTATTTAAAATATAATGAGAGAGAGAGAGAGAGAGAGAGAGAGAGAGAGAGAGAGAGAGAGAGAGAGAGAGAGAAGAGAGAGAGAGATGGGGGAAGGAGCACTGTCTCAATCATTAACCCAAGACAAATGTTCCTTAGGAAATACAGAGAAAATTCCAGGCACTGCCTCAAGTAATTGACCCAAGACCAATGCCAAAAAATTCACAGAAAAATCTCTTATTTATAGGAGAATCCTGATGCAAGCAAGCCTCCCAGAAGGATTATAGCATTTTTACAATAGTTGGAGACAAAATGTTGAATAGCTTTACAATTAAACACATTCAAACTAATTAATATCTTCAAGAAACTGGAAAATACCAGGCAGCTGGGTTGCTCAGTGGATTGAGAACCAGGCCTAGAGACTGGAGGTCCTAGCTTCAAATCTGGCCTCAGACACTTCCCAGCTGTGTGACCCTGGGCAAGTCACTTGACCCCCATTGCCTAGCCCTTACCACTCTTCTACCTTGGAGCCAATACACAGTATTTATTCCAAAATGGAAGGTAAGGATTTAAAAAAAAAAGAAAGAAATTAGAAAATAGCTTTACAAAATTTACAAAAATCCAAGCAAATCAATATTTTATTTTATTTTTTTTAACACTTATTTTCTGTCTTGGAATCAATACTGTGTATTGGTTCCAAGGCAGAAGAGTGGTAAGGGCTAGGCAATGGGGGTCAAATGACTTGCCCAGGGTCACACATCTAGAAAGTGTCTGAGGCCAGATTTGAATCTAGAACTTCCCATCTCTAGGCCTGGCTCTCAATCCACTGAGCCACCTAGCTGCCCCCCTCAAATCAATATTTTAAAGAAATGATCAGGAATCTGGAGAGAAATACAAGGAGGGGAGTAGTTCAGGACTGGATTATCTGATGAGAGGATCAGTCAAGCCTTTGGATTTGACTTCCTGGAAGAAGCTTCAATAATCCAAAAACAAAGATACAACAGGAGAGTCTTCTAAGACAAAAGGGTGCTCAAAATTGGTACTTCAGGATCTAATACCATTAGCCTAGGACTCCTGCCTAGGGCAATTCCCAGACAGACAAGCTTTCCTAAGGAGATTGGGGGGGGGGGGGAACAGCAGCTTTTAGACATTAATAACTATTAATAACTTGAGAATAATGTTTGGGGTTTATTAATTGATGACTTGTATTTGTAGCCTTAGTTGAAGTTTGGATCTTGAGCTTGGAATAACTCATAGCTCTCCTGAATTTTCCCCAGAATCTGGAGTAAAGAAATTCATCTGTAAAATGTTGTTACTCAAGTGTTTATAGATGTTATAGTTAATGTGTACTTTGCAAAAGGATATTCATACCAACTCTGCAAACAACTCAGGAATCCGATTTCCTAAAGGGATCTATTCCTGTCAGAAGATGGTTTCTGAAGAAGTCTGTTGGCTAAGATACCCAATGCAAATGTGTAATGCCAATTGTTATTGTAGTAATTTTCCTGATTTCTATCCCCCTAGTCCTGGTTTCTACACTTCTATCTTAGGGGCTGACTCTCCCCTTGTGACCTGTCTGCCCATCAGGGGAAGCAGTTGCTGGACATCCTTCACATCTCCAAGCAGGTTCCCAGCTATCTAGGATCAGGGCACTCACTGAGGACATGTCCCTAAGACCCTGTGCCCACAGCCTTTCCATCCCTGCTATCTTAACCCCTTTTACTTTAGCCTTTAACTACCTGACCATAACTTTCCTTAAATTTTGGGTCTTCTCCTATGTTTTAAATCACGCATACCCAGCCAGCCGGACATATAATTCTCTGATTCAGCTTGGGGAAGCGTTAGCCGAAGTGGGCCCCTCTAACTGTTGGGTCTGTATAAAGCACCCCCAAAATGGAGAGAACCCCAGGCTTCTAGCCCAAGGTCTCAGTGCCTCTGAGGTGTATCCAAGACCTGAGGCTTTAAGGAGACTAGCAACCACTCCAGTTTTGGCTACTCCCCTGTGGGATATGTAGGTTTGTAACCTTGTCATCTCTCTGGTTGCTTCTAGGGTAAAAGCATTCATGGGAGTCACCCAGATGCCAGATTCCACCATAACCCTGGCAACCATCCCAGCCTGATGCTCTGGACACGGCCTACAGTCAATACCTCTCTCTCCTAAGGACATCTCCATGCCCATACTCAGCTGTGAAGAAGTTACAGAAGACAGATTGTTGTCCCGTTTTCCCTTACATATTAGGAGAGGGGGGAGATGACATGGGCACTGTACCCCAGAAACCCAGGCCAACTATTATCAGGGAAACTCCCTTGCCCTTGCATCCTTGTGACTCTTAACCTAGAAACACCCAATGACCCCACCCAGGGTCCTGAGATTTTACCCTCTTTTGTCCTTGGACAAAGAGATGAATCTTTATGTGTCCAGGCAGACCCCAGTCAGATGACCACCTCACCCCACCAAATGCCTGAGGGACTAACACTCTCCAAGTCCACACCAGGACAGAGCATCTAAAGAGTATATAAACCCCAGAACTGATGTCCTGGGGGGGAGGGGAGGGGAGAGGGGGCAGCCTCTCCATCCATGCTGTCCCCATGGAGGAACAGCCTCTCCTTTCATGCTGTTCTCCCAAGAAACTGCTCCCCATCTTGCTGTTCCACCTTGCTATCCTCCTGGCCACTCTCAACATTACTTTCTAAATTAATAATCTCTTTTTGGGTTTAAGCTAAGTTTTGGAGTCTTGCATGCTTGCAAAAGGTATCCTTCGTGCCCATAACAAATAACACACTAATTTCTCACTCCACACAAGTGAAAACAAGAAAGACATAATCTATATATTTTACTTGATGATACCTTCTCTGGTGTGGGGAGGGAAAGACTGAATTAAAAAATAGATAAATAAGAAAAAGAAAGGTAAGGACAAATTATAAAGGGCTTTGAAAACCATTTGAACATCTTTATCACAACACCAAAGGATTTAATCCTGAAAGTGATAGAGAGTTGGTGGACTTATTGGGTACAGGATCTGACATAATCAGATCTATTGAGTAGTTCTGACATGTTAAAACATCTGTGTTAGGAGAATCACTTTGACAGCTAATTGGAGGATATGGAGAGACTTGTGGCAGTTTAATGAACCAGAAGGCTATTGAAGTAGTCTAGGTATGAGTTAATGAGGGTCTGCACCAGGAGGGTGGCAGTGTCACAGAGAAAGGGGTATATCTTAGAGATTTGAAACTAGATATGCTTAGAGATATGAAGCTATGGAGGTAAAAGTCCACATTATTAGGCAACAGATCAGAAATGAGAGATGAGAGGGAAGAGTTGAGAATGACACCTTCATTGTAAACCAGGGAAGGAAGTTAGGAAGAGGGTGTATGGAGTGAGAAATTAGTGTTATTCTCAAGTTATTAATAGTTATTAATATCTCCCAAAAAATGAGTAAAAGCTGGTCCCCCCTCCCCCCCATTCTCCCTGTAGGACAGCTTTAAGTGTTTGGGTTGGATCTTTGGAGTTTGTTTGGGAACTTGCCAGGTGTAAGTGTCCCAGACTGATCTAATTAAATCTTAAGTACCTTTTTGTCTTAGAAGCCCTCCTATTATATATTATATATAATATATTATATATATATACATACACACACACACACACACACACACATATATATATATATATATATATATATATATATATATAATATGGGGACCTTCTTCCAGGAGGTCAAGCCCAATGGCTAGATTGATCCTGGCATTAGCCTCTCCCAGATAATCCAGTCCTGAACTGTCCTCTCTTTGTATCTGTCTCCAAGTTCTGGATCATTTCTTTAAAATGTTAATTTGCTTGAATGTACCCACTGTAAAACTATTCTCCAATTTCTCTAAGATGTTAATTTGCTTCAATGTGTCCATTGTAAAGGTATTCAATGTTCTGTCTCCAACTTCTTGAAATGTTAATTTGCTATTGCATTTTCCTATAAGTTGGGAGTGTCTCTCTAAAACTGAGAACATTTTGTATCACGAACATAGTATCAGTCTTAGTCTGTCTCAAGTTGGTCTCCAGTGAGTAGGCAGGCACATCTCTTTCTCTCTCTCTGTTTCTCTCTCTCTTTCTCTCTTTCTCTCTCTCTCTCTCTCTCTCTCTCTCTCTCTCTCTCTCTCTCTCTCTCTCTCTCTCTCTCTCTCTCTCTATCTCTCTCTCTCACCTCCTGGGAGGATTTGTCTTAGACTGGAGGCAGTGTCCTACATTCCTTTCTCAATAAACACATTCCATTTTAAAGATGGTTTTTACCCTGTTGTGTTTTTTTTATAGAGGTTAAAGATGGTCTACTTTGATGTTTTCAAGGTCCCCTTCATTTTGTACTAAATTGATGACGTTAAGTTGATGTTTATGGGACAGAAATTTCAAGGTGTCCAATAGACAGTTGGAAAAACTGAAGGTCAGGAGTGTCAACTTGGGAAAATACAGAACTATTAAAGTAGTTACAAAAGAATAAGTCTTTAAATCAGGACAAGGAAGGCAGAGTTCTTACAGTCACCACATAGTCAGGTATACACTGTCAACTGGAGGTTTTGGGGATCTTAAGTGTACCCCTATCCTTTGGGAACTTGCCTTGTGGGAAGCCCCATATTGACCTCAACTTTGGCTAAATAATAAACTTTAACTTACTTAATGATCCCATTTTAGGTGGGACTGGTAGATATAACCAAATGTTAAATACCCTTTTTGTCTTAGAATTTTCTCCCATTGTATCAAAATCCTCTCCCAGATAGCCCAGCCCTTGGCTGTAGTCTTTCTTTTGTATCCATTGTAAGGCATCAGCCTCCCTCTGATATTCCAGTCCTGGACTTCTCATTCCCTTGTAGCCATTATAAAGCCAATCAATCATAATTCCCTATCTTTAGTTGCCCAAAAGGTATATAAGATCCCTATGTTCTATTGTTCTTCAGGGAATCATCTAGCATGATGATTCTGTAATAGAGGATTAGTCTGGTTGTAAAGAGAGAGGGGGAAAGAGTAGAGACCTCATCTCTCAAAGCAGGGTTCAGAGAAGACAGCTGCTATTTAACTTGGCCAAGGGAGAGCTGGGGGGGGAGTGAGTAGTTCCCCTCTTCAACCTCCCCTCAGCTATGGCTGCTCAACCCCAAACTGCCTTTTGACTTCTCTCTACTACTAAAATCTTCCACAGAGAGAGAGTTACTTCCCTCCTCAAGTTGGGGAACCCAGGCCTTGGTAGCCTTGGGCCCTGAGAGATTCAGGCTTGGATGGACCTTGTCTTGGCCCCCTGGGCACTGACCAGACCCAGGGCACCAGCAGCTGTGAGTTGATCTTGTCAGCTGCTTGGCGCCTTCTTCAACTGGCCACTTCAATTGGGAATTGGTGGGGGAAGGGTGTCCAATCACTAGAAGAAAAATGTAAGTCCTTCCTCAGGAGCAAAGTCTTGACCAGACCTTTCCTTAGGCTATCTCAGGATTGAGAGCAAGCTAATTGCCTCTCTCTGACAGAAAACTCTTGCAATCCCAAGATTCCAGAACATTCTCCCTCCCCCTCTGTGGCTGAGGCTCCAGCAATTTCCTAGACTATAACTCCAGTTCTAGGGTTTGAAACCTCTATCACATCTCAGAAATGCTGTTCCCAGAGTCCCAGAGCCTTTTGCTCTGAGTAGTTTATAAGCACTTGACTGTGTGTGGAGGCCAAATACTGAGCACTATCCCTTGTCCTGATTAAAGATTTGGTTTAATGACTACTTAGTGGTTCTGTGTTTTTCCAAATTGACATTGAAGTAGTCCCCAAAAGGGAGGACAATAAAATTGAAGTAGATAAATCCCTGCCATCATTTTTAGGGAACAGGCCTAGCTTCCCTCTCCACACCCCCAGGAGGTCAAGCTGCTCATGCAGACAGCAGACCAGGCTCTACTTAGCTTGAGGATGAGAATTAGAAAGGACAGGAAACAGGAATTTCAGGAGGTCAGGACAGAAGCAAGATAACATATGGCTAACTAGGGCTAGGGGACTAAGTGCATGTAAAAATAAGCAACCCCTAAATAAAAGCCCCTACATAAATCTGAGGATTGTCTCCTCATCACTGACCTCACAATCCAGTTATTGGTGATAAGGTTTGTTTGATTAAGAACCTATATGTAAAAGGAAATAAGTTTGTATCCTGTAAACCTCTATAAACTGTTTCCTAATGTTAGTATGGGATAGCTCCCACTAGGGAAGTCTGTCCCAGCCGGTAGATTCTTTATTTGTTCTTTTATTAAAAAATTAAAGTTCCAATAATTGAAATTCTGGGTGTTGGACTCACTTTATGAAGTGCAACACTTCAACATAAATGGAGGTCCCACTGAGATTCGAAATTATGGCTGCCTATGCCCACTTGCTAGTGGCCACAGGAACACACTGAGTTCCAGTCTGAACTCTGCTTAGCAGGTTGACTAGGTAAGTGAAAACTCAAAGAACTTGGGTCTCATATATTTGGGAAATGTGAACCAATCTTTAATTAGGGGTTCATGGGCAAACATGGTGTTGGCCCCAGCAAGCCCCTGGCAGGGGACTGCTTCCAAGTACCAGGTATCTGGGGGATTTTTGGACTATGTGCACATGGTTGGCAAAAATTGCCCAACTCTGACCCAGTCATTTTTTCCTTTTTGATCAAAATGGGGTTCAGTTCAACTTGACTGCAACCTCCATACTTGGATATTTTTTTGTTTTGGAACCAAAGTTATTCTACCCAAGGATTTAATCTAAGTTTTGGCTAACTGCCATGAATCATTTAAAATAGAGAGAGGCTCCTCATGGTATAAAGTTCTATAGCTTATGGTTTTAAATGGTTGTAAATTTTGTGAAAAAGCTTGTGAAAAAGTATGATCTGGATGTCATGATCTATAGGAGGAGACAAAGAAAGGTCCAGAATTCATAACTTCAAAGTTTATTATTTAGACAGAGGCAAGGTCAGGCTGGGACTTCCCTCAAGGCAAGTTCCCAAAGGATTGGGAAATCCATGGGAAATCCAAAAATCCATTTGACAGCACACAACAATATACTGTGAGATTTAAAATAGTTGAGGTCTTAAACTGTAGTGGTTAAAATAGTGGAAGATATAAATTGTGATAGATATAAGAGAGGGTGAGTAAGTTTGACTGCAGAAATATGTTTCACTACAGTGTCTTGGGTTTAAAATCAAATATAAGGTGGTCGCCAGGGAAATATTCCCAATTATTCAAATACCCAAGTCAATTGGGTTTATAGAGATTTTAATTAACAATACAATGAGTAATCAAAGAAAGAGAGAGAGAGTAAGAAAGGAATAAGTATGAAGGGCCTCAAGCCAATATGGCCTAGACCTGAGTCTTAAAAGAGAAATCAGTCAGTTTTTTTATAACTCTCCATAAGATCTATCTAAGTAAGGTTTTCTAATGACACCAGGCCAGCAGCATCTCAGCTTCTTTCACCAGCTCCCTTCTCCATCTGAATGTTTCAGAATTAGTCTCCTCAGAATGAGTTTCTCCAATCTGAATGTTTCAGAATGACTTTCCAGCTCTTCCCTGAGCTCTTATTTTTAAGGGCAAAATCTTCTCTGTCACCTCCCCTAAGTCCTTACATCTACCAATCACTGTAGATGTTTCTAAAGGACTGCCAATTTTGAATTCACAGCTGAGTAGTTTTAATCTCTTTAGTAAGTCAGGAAAAAAATGCTGCTGTGTGGACAAATTTCATTAGAAAAAATCTCTGAATAAGTTATCACCCTTTTAGGTTTAAGTAGTTTACAAGTTGCCCCACCTTTATAGGTACTTAGTATCCCATTGTATCAATTCTAAAACAGTTATGGCTCAAAGAACTTCCTGTCTCTTCCATAAGCATGGATCAAAGTACTTTTCATTGTTCTCAAGGAGCTCTCTGTCCTAAAGCAGTCCTAAGTAGGGTGGAGTAGGGATATTCCCAAGGCAAGGAGCCCTCACATTCAAGTGGAATTCTCACTATCTGCTAGGGAATTTTTTTTAAGTAGAAGATTCCCCAATGGGGAAATTTCCAACATTCATAAGTCTGAGAAATTTTAAGGTTTACAATACTAAGCTTTGAGACCCTAGGAACAACATCTCTGGGAAAATGTACCATGAATGGGAATCTCCATCATGGGAATTTCCCCCAAACTAAAGAACTTGGGGCCCTATACACTTTGGGAAATATAAGAAAGGAATGACAATTAGGACAATTGATCGGTTACATAAGGACTTGGGAAAGAGGTTGTAGCTTGAGACTTGGGTATCTGGTTGAGAGCCAGTTACAATAAGAGAAACCAAGAAACCAAAAAGGATTCTTAAGACTTGAATATTTCTATCACTTCTATTCAGGGTGCTTAATGGGTGTTTGATGGCTTATTGTTCAATCTGGGACAAGCTTCAGTTTGGAAATTCCTTGAAGGCAAGTTCTCATAGGATAAAGGTAAATTTGGAGTTTCATGAAACAAGGTTGTCTGGAGACAGATTAAGATTAATTAAGTATATCTGAGAATGATTAGCATAGAAATGATCATTGGATCCTTGGAAACTTGATGAAATGACCAAATAAAATAGTCAAGAGGGAGAAGGATAGAGGGTCCAAGACAGAGCCCCATGGGACACTCGTGATTAACTGGCACTTAGCAAACTGGTTGAAAATCCAACAAAAGGGAGAGAAGAGTCAGACCTTAAGAAGAACTAGAGAGTGTATTGTCATAAAAACATAGAGAAAAGAGACTATTAAGAACAAGAGAATGATTAACGGTTAACTTTAACAGTGTTAAAGATTTCAGAGGTTGAGAAAGATAAGGATAGAGAAAACAGCATTACATTTGGCAACCAAGAGATCATTATAATTGATTGATTAAGATTAGTTAAGGTATAAAGGTTAAAATAAGGTACAAGGGTTTCCAGCTGTCAACCTGGAAGAACAAAGAATCAACAAAACCATTTCCAAGAATAAGTTTTTAATTAGGACAAGGGAGAAAATAGTGCTTTTAAGGACACCACACAGAGTCATTTGCGCACACACCAATACCATACCAAGCCAGGCTCTGAGACTCTGGGAACAATGGGAACCCCCTAAAAAGGGAATTTTCCTTCATGGGAATGTTTATGGAAGTGAAGAACTTGGGTCTTATATAGACTTTAAGGAGTATAGGAAAGGAAAGACAACTGATCAGTTACATGGGGATTTGGGAAAGAAGTAGGGGAAGGGTTTTGGGAAAGCCTTAGACTAGGATAGGTACAAATACAATAAAAATATAATGATCTCAGACAGCTGTGTGACTCTGGGCAAGTCACTTAACCCCCATTGACAAGCCCTTAACACTCTTCTGCCTTTGAACCAATACACAGTTTTAATTCTAAGAAAGTAATGGAGGGAAGGAAGGAAGGAAGGAACGAAGGAACGAAGGAACGAAGGAAGGAAGGAAGGAAGGAACGAAGGAAGGAACGAAGGAACGAAGGAAAGATGGAAAGATGGAAAGAAAGAAGAAAAGAGAAAAGAAAGAAGGAAACAAAGAAAGAAACCAAAAAGGGTACCTAAAACTCGAGTAGCTCTATCACACCTATTCAGGGTGCTTCTGTTAAGGTCCAGTTCGTCACCCACCACCATGGAAGACCCAAAGACAATGTAATCAAGCAAGAGGGTCATTTATTCTGGTATACACCAGGGGAAGCTCAGCACAAGAGTTCCGCCTGCAGTTGTGAGTGCAGAGTCTTTTATACCCAATGCCTGACAGCATATCACTAGCCACCATACGTGGCCCACAAGTTTTTCCTGGAATCTATGTTTTGGGTGTCAGTACAAGTTTCTCCTGGACTCTACGTTTTGGGCATCAGCACATTTAGGTTCCCTGACAGGGGTCTGTTGGTCAGATGTTCTATAGTGATATGTGCTGTACTGACCAAGCAGCTCCCTGCTTGGGGCTCCTTCACTTCATAGTTTAGTGTTCAGTCTGGGACACGATGAGTGTGGGAGTTCCTTGAAGGCAAGTTCCTTTGGGACAAAGGTAAATTTGGGGTTTCTTAAAACAAGGTTGTCACAGCCTACCCTTAGAGAAAGGGAATGAATAAAAAGCACACTAAGCAACAGAGATAATTTGATGAGAAGTTATATATTGATGAGATAGTATTGTGGGAGAGCTTTATGGTAAATACCCAAGATTAGGGACAGGTTACTCTTTGCAAGAATGCAAGACTCCAAAACTTAGCTTAAAAATGAAGAGAAATGTATTAATTTAGAAGTCATGTTGAAATGACTGGGTCGTGTGCAAGGGTAGACACTGCCTCCCTGAGAAGGCTGGGTGTGGGGATTTTATGCCTCTTTTATAGCAGGGGTTACAGGATAAGAAAAGGGGGGGGGATGGGGTGAATCAGGAATGAGGTAATTTCCTTGAGGTAGGAGTATAGGGGATGATCTGTGTAATTCAAAAGATGCCAGTCCAAAGGGAACCAGAAAGTGCACATCTATGTTAATTGAAGGTCTCCAGGAGATATATATCTATGACAATTGGACATCTAGGGAAAAGTCCAAAGGGGGAGGGAATGTTCCTAGAAAGGAATTTCTCATGTTCCCTTTGACCTAGAACCCTTCTGAAGTCTGGGGTATATAGGGGAAGCCTATATCCCCATATCGATAAAATGATTGATAAAGAATTTTAAAATGCTCAACTAGTGCTAAGCATAAGGATATAAATACAACACAAGATATTTCTTACCCTCAAAAAGTTTATATTAAAATGAAAGAAAACAACACTTAAAGGAGAAGGAAGCTGGAAGACCTAGGTAAAGGAATCCACAATGTCTTAGGTGGGAGAAGCACTAGACAAATATTTATTCTGAATGGGAAGGCAGCTGGTAGAAATTTCAAGTGGGGAGGGGAATGAAGTAGGCTTGATTGGGGCTTCTACTAAAATGGTGAAAAGGAAGGAAAGTTGGCTTGTGAGTGCAACTATAGAAGTAACCAAGGAAATACCTTTCTCTATCTTGGGGGTGGCTGTGTTTGGTAAAGGTTGACCAGGGAGCCAGATAGAACCAGAGTTCAATGAAGGGGTTAACCTAGGACAGACTCTAGATTAGGGATTTAGAAAGCCACACCCTTCTCTGTTATGCTAGGGACCTAAACTCAAATACTAGTTATTGCTGCAGATCAGAGGTGGCTGCCCAGCTGCAATTTCAGGTTGGGGTGATACATTGGAATGGGCAGGATGTTTAGGTATTTAGAACAAAACTAAGCATCATTTCATGCTAATGCTTGGAGAAGTTGATTTCTGTGTATATAATAGAAAACAGTGCCCCTGTGTTCACAAATAAGGATTTTGGATTGGATTATGGGATATGCAATGCCATAACAATGTTGGGATTTGCCTTCTGGGTTTCCCCTATTATGCGATTACTGGCATGTATTTTCTATAAAGTTAGAACCATAGGGGCTAGTCTTTTATGTTTTTAATTTCTGGGAGGTGTTGGTGACAACCTTGGGGAGTTCCCTCCTCTTCCCAACTCATCTGGGCTGTCTACAAACTGAGTGAGAAAACAGAGTTAGTTGCTGCCAACCAAGGAAGGTAATGAGAAACTGACCTCAAAGTTGGTCTAGAAACAACAATGTGACTTTTCTACAATGAGGCATTTTCTTCCCTTTGCCCACAGGAAATCTGACACCAATATCCTGTTGGAACTTTGGACTTTCCCCACTGAATGGACCTAGAACCCTGAGAGAAGAGGGAGGTTAAGAAGTGACAATCTCGGACTGCCCACTTAGGTTTCCAAGTTTTCCCCTTTATTTTTTTATAATGACCACTTATCTTCAGGTGCCTCTAAAAATGAATGAAACATTATAAATGATAAATACTTTGCCAACATACTTTGTGATTATTCTCTTACAAGATAAATTTATGAAACAAAAGACTTAAATTTGCCAGATTTAAGGCTTTGTTCTTTCAGGAGCTACCCAGTACAATCCAAAAGCTATTGTTTTATTATCACCAGAAAACTGGGCAGTGGCTCAAGGTTCTCTCCAGCCTCATGAAAAAGTGATGTAGGCTAAATTAATTCTGGACTCCCATAACTTCCCCTTTTTTGCGCCCTTTTTGACATGTTCATTGTCTTTATGTTCTTATATGGCTTCCAAGATCAAACATAAGATTCTATGGTATTTTTAAAAATTAAAAATTAATTGATTAATTTGTTACATTAAAATTCCCAAGTATTTCCTTTCCTCCCACCCCTCCCCACACTAGAGAAGGAATCATTTGAAAACTGTATAATTGAAAACCTGTTAGCCTAAAAAAAGAACTACATATCCCGGGAGCCCACTGACTTCCTGTCATTATGTATTTCGGGTAGACAGGGAATAAATATCCAGTAGGCAGTCCTACCCACCTCTTGCTTTGGCATGCAGAGATTATGGTGGGGGTGGTAAGGCAGGGATTTTTAAATGGCTGATTTAGCCATGGGCACATGGTTTTTATTTTGCATCTTCTTTATTCCTTAATTTCTAATGATTATTTAATAAGCCTCTTAAAATATAATATTTTCATTATTAAGATATAGTTTTAAATTTTACAAAACAAAAGTCCTTCATAACTTAGCTCCTACTTTTCCAAGCCTTTTACACTCCATGTATACTTCAAGACCCTCCATTTCTAGACTGTGGGCATTTTCCTTTGTTGTCCCCAATGCCTATAATGTTCTCCTTCTTTAATTTCTACATTTTGGCTTCTTTGACTTCCTTCAAGTACCAACTATAATTCCATCTTCTATTAGAAACTCCACCCAATTCTGCTTAATTTTAGTGTTTTTTTTTTTCATTCAAAAACTGCCTATTTGTATCCTTAAGAAATGATGATCAGGGGGGCAGCTGGGTAACTTAGTGGATTGAGTGTCAGGCCTAAAGACACTCTTCTGCCTTGGAGCCAATACACAGTATTGACTCCAAGATGGAAGGTAAGGTTTAAAAAAAAAAAGAAATGATGATCAGGTTAATTTTTTTAAATTCTTACCTTCTGACTTAGAATCAATACTATGTATGGGTTCCAAGGCAGAAGAGCCATAAAAGCTAGACAATGGAGATTAAATGACTTGTCTCAGGTTACATAGCTAGGAAGTGTCTGTTGTCCTATTTGAACCCAGAATCTCCTGTCTCTCTGGGCTTGGTTTTTCTATACACTGAGTCATCTGGATGCTACCATCATTGGGTTAAATTTTTAAAACTCACTGAAAGACCTATATGAAATCATAAAGAGCAAAAGGAGTAGAACCAAGAGAACATAATAAACAGCAACAAAGACATTGTTTGAAAAATGATTTGTGAATGTTCTCCAGAGAAAGAATTGATAAATAGAAACAAACAAGACAGTTTTATATACACATATATCTTTTTGTCAAATGATATCTCCTCTAGCATGGAGAGGTGAAGGAGGGAGATACCTGGGAACTTTAATGTAATAAACAAATAAATAATTTTTTAAAAATTCCATTGCCTTTTCCTGATTTTGCCCCACCCCACCCCATATATATATATATATATATATATACTTTTTAATATATTTGTTTGCTTTGTTGTCTCCCCAATTAGATTGCGAAGTCTTTTAGAGCAGGGACTGTTTGTTTCCTTTTCTGGTATCTTCACACTTAGCATAGTATCAGGCACATAGTAGGGGATTACAAAATGTTTATTGATTTTCTGGGCCAGAGAGAGAGAGAGAATCTGTAAGTTGAAAGAGTTTATATTGTATTGGAGTAATTCATTCATTTTAACAAGTAAATAAAAGATGTGGTTTAAAGCATTTTCTCTCCTAGAGATATTTCCTCAACTGAGGGTTAAAGTCTCCTAAGAAGTACAAATGGTGGAAATGTAGGACTCTGTGGGAAGTTTGATGAATGGGAGTTGGGGGACTAACATGGTCTCCCTGGATAGGTGTCTGTCTAATCTTGCAACCAGGATTATAAATTATTTTTTTAAATGGGTGGGGAATGGGTGTGGGTAGGTGGGAAGTACTTGGGCACTTTCTTTGAAAAAGAAAGACATTTTACTTAACTGCATGGGCTGAAATTATAATTTTAAAAAGTTGGCACTTTTACAAATACAGATTACAAGAAACAGGATTACTAAACAATGTTCCCTTTACTTAGAGTTCATTATTTGGTGCTAAGGCTTTCAAGATGTGGGCCAAATCAGTCATTTTACAAAATGCTCTCTTTGTGTCTCATTCTATGTATAGGGCCATTTAGGTCTGAGTGTTTGCATAGGGGATTTTTTTTGGTAGGAAGTTGTTTTTGCAAGAGACCCACATAGAGAATCTTCACATGGCCACATTACAAAATCATTGTAAAAGGCAGGCTAAGGGGCTAATAAAAGATGTAAATTGCCCCCTAAAAATTTGGATCTAGCAATGATTTCTGGAAGTTAGATGCAGCCCAGAGCTCAGGAATCTCCATATGTAGGCTTGATTTGGATGATGGTAGATTAAATTCCCAAAAGAATGCTGAATATCCAATCCCATTCAGAACTTCTATTCAGGGTCTATTCCTACAGAAGGATTTGGACAGAATTACATTTTATCTCTTCACATGTTCCATCACCTTTCCTGATTCCCCTTAATGCTACTGCCTTTCCTCTACTGATAATCTCCAATTTATCCTGTATGAATTTTTTTGTATTTTTCTTGTAATCTCCCCATTAGACTGAGCTCCTTAAAAACAAGGTCTGTTTTTTGCTTGTCTTTGATACTCAATATTTAGGACAGTGTTAGGACAGTTTAGCTCATAGTGTTGTTGTTCAGTCATTTCAGTCATGTCTGATTCATCATGACCCCATTTGGGTTGCTTTTTGGGGTTTTTTGCAAAGATGCCATTTCCTTCTCCAACTTATTTTACAGTTGAGGAAACTGAAGTTAAGTGATTTTCCCAGAGTTACACAGTTAATAAGTGTCCGATTACTTGAACTCAGGCCTAGCATTTAATCTACTGAGCAACCCACCTGATTCTATTAACTAGTAGTAGTTATCATACACTTGAATTTACATTCTTCTGGCGATATAGGAGACTCACTTTCCAAAATGTTCTTTCTTTTTTTTTAACTTTTGTTTTTAAAAATTATATGTAGGAACAAATTTTGAGAATTGTTTCCTAATATTTCGTAATTCAGATTCTCTCACTCCTTCTCTCCCCACCCCTTCCAAGGTGGCAGTCTGATAGAGGTTCTACCAGTGCCTTCATGCAATCTATATTTTATATATTTCCATATTCTCCACACCATGATAGAAAGCATACATTGCACACAGAATAAAAAACTCATGAAGGAAATAAAGTGAAAGATGGCATGTTTTGATATGCAGTCAGATTCCAATAGTTCCTTCTTTGGCTGCAGATAGCATTTTTTTTTATCATGAGTCCCTTGGGGTTATCTTAGACCCTCGTTTTACTGATAATAGTTTGGTACTTCACAATTGGTCATTGTACAGTACAAAATATTCTTTCAAGACATGTTCTTTGTTCTCATTGATGGCCACTTAAAGCTGGCAGGTTTTGAATTGATTTGGTTTAGAAATTAGAAATGAAAAAAGATATCACATGGTAAGTATATAATAAGTGATCTATTCAATTGAAAGATCAAAGTGGTCATTTTTATAGGATCATCAATATAAGGCTGTAAGGGATTTTAGAAGAGTATTTGGTCCAAATCCCTTATTTTACAGATGAGAAAACTGAGATCTATAAAGACATGAAATGACATGCCCAATATCAGGCATGTCAATTCAAATATTTATTGACTTTGTGCCAGGTACTATGCTGAGCACTAGTTATACAATGGTTTGGTTTGGGTTCTGGTATTACTTCTCTATGTGATATTTGATAAGTTGTTTTACTGCTTTATGGTTATTTCCCCAATTGTAAAATAAATAAATTAGACTATCATATGAGTATATGGGTTTGTGTGTAGTTTCTTCTAGTTCTGAATCTATGAGGCTACAAATGGAGAACTAGAAAAGTTTATGATCTTTAGCAACAGATAATTGTATATCCACAATGTGATTAATAGTTTAGGACACTATATTTAGAAGCAGCAAATGATAAAGAACCCTGGATTAGGCATTAGTGAGGTTTGAATATTTAGCCTCTCAACTCTTCAGTCTGCTACAAATATTTGAAAATCAGATTTCAAGAGACAGTATAAATAATTCTTGATTATTAATACAAATGAACAATTGCTGTAGGAAGAAACAGGTAATAGAAAGTGAACAATCTCACAGCCATTTCTACATAGTTGGCTTTCTAAAGTTACATTTGAATACAGGTCTGTCTGTCATTATATGAGTTTGTAATCCTTCATACAAGTGAATGGAGTCACACTCTGAAGACCTCATCTAGCAAGAACTGAGAAGTTAGTCAGTTTCTTTCCTTCCAATGTTAGTCAGTTTTAATTTGTTTTCTACTTCATGCGGGACAGAGGAACCATCCCTTCTAGGCAACTAGGTGGTGCAGGGGATAGAGTGCTAGACCCAGAATAAGGAAAACCTGAATTATACTAGTTGTAAGACTTTGAGCAAGTCACTTAACCCTCTTTGCCTTAGTTTCCTTATCTGTAAAATAAGCTAGAAAAGGAAATAGCAAATTGTGCTACTATCTTTGCTAAGAAAACAGTAAATGAGATAAAAAAGAATCAGAAATGACTGAACAAGAACTTTTTTATAGAGAAGAAAGAAGCAGAAGTTGAGTAGTTTTGTTTTCTCTTTCATCTGCTTCAATTTTCCTATTTATGTCAAATCATTGGCCCATCTCTTTTTCATTTCTTTCCACTTTTTCTAATTTAACCATTTTTCAAAGTCCTTTTTGTAGCCCCTAACATTTTTTGACGACTCCCACCTTCCAGGGGTTTGGAGTGAATAAAATAAATTAATATTCATAAAATGTTTTGAAAACCTCAAATCACTATATAAATGCTATATTATTATCACTAACTTAGGGCATCTAAGAATCAAGAAACCTCAATTCTAGTACTGTCTCTATTACTAACTTTTTTTTGCTTCACTGTTATAGACCTTAGTTCCCTCATCTGAAAGATTAAAGCTTTGAGGGATAGATAGCTAGGTGGCTTAGAGATAGAAAACCAGGCCTGGAGACAGGAGGTCCTGGGTTCAAATCAATCCTCTGACACTTCCTATCTGGGTGACCCTGGGCAAGTCACAATCCCATTACCTGACCCTTATTGTTATTCTGCCTTGGAACCCATACTTGGTATCAATTCTAAGACAAAAAATAAGGGTTAAAAAAAAAGATTAAAGGGTTGGACTATCTAGATTGCCTTTTCATCTCAAGAATTTTATATATTTTTTAAATAATATTTTATTTTTCCCCTATTGTATGCAAAAACTTTTTAAAATATTTTTTAAAAAGTTTTGAGTTCTAAATTCTTTACCCTCTCTCCCTCCCAACCCTCCCTGTTCCCCGAGGCAGTAAGCAATCTAATATGGATTTTACATGTGCAAATCATGTGAAACATTTGTCTATATAAGTCATTTTGTTGAAGAGAGCTCAAATTAAAAAGGAAGAAGAGGAAGCAGAAAAAGAAGAAAGAGAAAGGAAGAGAGAGAGAGAAAAAGAGAAAGGAAGGAAGGAAGGAAGGAAGGAAGGAAGGAAGGAAGGAAGGAAGGAAGGAAGGAAGGAAGGAAGGAAGGAAGGAAGGAAGGAAGGAAGGAAGGAAGGAAAGAAGGAAGACTTCTCCAGTGGATGAGAACAATTTATTGCATATACCACTGCCACAAAAATTAAGAAATAATGTAATAGCCAAAGAGTTCTTTCATGGGTTCCTCTAAAGAGCAAAAAGTGAATGTTTGTGAGTAGGGTATGCCAGTTAAATAGCTCCCACTAGATTTGACAAGTCTGACAGGCTTATCATTTTAAATTCCATCCTGTTGCCATGATAAGCTTCTAGCTTTTCTTCACAAAATGTATTTATATTTAAACACTTGCCTAGGATATGAGTTCAGCTGTTATAAAATTAAACAGGAATAGAGGAGCTACAACGAAGAGAGGAGATCAGGCTAGCTTCCGATGCATGGTTGTCTATATAAGAAAATAGCCATGTGTTTGACAGTGTTGGTACTGTGTGCTTTTACCAGAGCACAGACTCAGAGTTGAACTTTTTGCCCCTATGCTTATTTAAAATCTATTTTTAGGTTTTTCCAGAGTCAAGATGGTGGCATAGAGGCAGCAAAAGTTCAGACCTCTGAAAACCCTTCCTCACCAATTAAAAATCAAATGCTCCTAGGGGACTGAAAATCAAATATAACAACAGCTAAGGAACCCTCCTGCTGGACTTAACTTAAAAGGTACACCCCCAAAAGCCTGAATTTGAGAACACTTGGGTTTAAGGGGAAGGAATAAGGAAGGTCCCAGGACCCCTCCCCCATCTACATTACTGAGCCTCCAGCAGTTTCTGGAATCTCTGGGGGTGAAAGGGTGCTAGTCTGGAGGGAGTACCTTCAGGGCAAAGCTGTGCCAGGCTCAGGGCCTTGATCACAGGCTGCTGGGAGGCAACTGGAATAGAACCTCAAAGAAGGCGGCACAATAACAGGACTCCATATTGTCCCTCACCCCCTTTTCCCAAGGTTTTGGCTTCAGGGCACATCCAACTATGCAAGTTCAACTCCCCTGGGCTTAATCCTATCAAGTCCTCAGAGTGCAGAGAAGATCAAGCTCCAACACCCCTCCCCCAAAGACTGAGCCTTGCTAAGCTAGAGGGGGGGAAGTCTGACCGAAAAAGTCTAAATCCACAGAACCAACACACAATGAGAGGAGCAAGACTACAGGCAACTACAGGGGGGAAATAAGGGGGGAAAAGAGCAAACAGCAGAAAAAGAAATTACAATCAACAGTTTCTATCTAGGCAAGAAACAAAGAGCAAAAGTAATAGAGGATGATCAAGGAACACCAAGCAAAAACACAGAAACTCCAGTGAATTAGACAAAGGCTTTGGAAGAATTCAAAATACAATTCAAAACACAATTAAGAGAAGCTGAAGACAACTGGGAAAAGAACTGAAAAATCAAGATAAGTCATCTGGAAACAGAAAATAGTGTCTTGAAAGCCAAAATTAATCAGATTCAAAATGAGGCAAAGGAGATGAAACTGCCCCAACATTCTAGAACAAGAGGGAAAAGTGAAGATTGAAAGAATCCACACATTGCCTCCTGTACTTAATCCCCAACTGACAACACCCAGGAATGTTATAGCCAAATTCAAGAACTACCAGACCAAGGAAAAAAATATTACAAGCTTTTAAGAAGTCATTAAGATACCATGAAACTACAGTGAGGATAACATAGGATCTGGCTACATCTACATTGCAGGACTGAAAGGCATGGAATATGATATTCTGGAAAGCAAGGGAACTAGGTCTACAACCAAGAATCAACTACCCATCAAAACTGACTATATTCTTACAGGAGAAAGTATCGTCATTTAATAAAATAGAAGAATTCCAAATATTTGTAAAGAAAAGAACAGACCTGAACAGAAAATTTAATGCACAAACATAGAACTCAAGAGAATGATCAAAAGGTAATTAAGAAAAGTGGAAACCACAACAACAACAATAAAAAACTCTTTTTAAGGCACCCAATAAGTTAAAATGATATGTATCCCTACAAGAAAAGAGGATATTGGTAACTCTTAAAAATTGTTATTATCATCTGGGTAGCTAGAAGATTTATACTTAAAGGGAACAGTGACAAACTATATAAAATGAAATGCCAAGACATAAATATGTATATAGATATATGTATGCATAAATATATATATATATATATATTACAACTAGAGTTTTTTTTTTTAAAGAGGTTAATACTGAAAGAAATGGGAAAAGAAACAAACTGGGGTAAATTTATATGTAACAAAGTAGCACAAGGCAGGAGGGAGGAGAACATCAATATACTGGAAGGGTAAAGAGGTTGGAGATAGGAAATACTCAACTGTTACTTGCACTGAAATTGATGCAAAGAGGGAAGAACAATCAAATCCATTGGGGCAGAGAATTGATTTGTGCCCTATAGGGAAGTATAAGGTTAACAAATGGACTGGTGCAGAGGGAAGCAATAAAAGGAAGGGTGAGGGTATGGAGGTTGTTTAAAAAGACTGTAAAGAAAATAAGAGGGAAATAAGAAGGGGTGGGGTAGAAAGGGAAGTAAAAGTAGGGTGGGAACTAGGGTGGACTGATTAAAAGCAAAACACCCATTCCTATTAAAAACACTAGAAAGCATAGGAATAGAAGGGTCTTTCCTAAAAATAATAAATAGTATCTATCTAAAACCATCAGCTAATATCATCTGCAATGGGGCTAAACTAGAAGCCTTCCCAATAAGATAAAGAGTGAAACAAGGATGCCCATTATCACCCCTATTATTTAACATTGTACTAGAAACACTAGCAGTAGCAATTAGAGAAGAAAAAGAAATTGAAGGCATTAAAATAGGCAAGGAGGAGATTAAGCTATCACTCTTTGTGGATGATATGATGGTCTACTTAAAGAATTCTAGAGAATCAACCAAAAAGCTAGTCGAAATAATCAACAACTTTAGCAAAGTTGCAGCATACAAAATAAACCCGCATAAGTCATCAGCATTTCTATATATTTCCAACACTGTTCAGCAGCAAGAATTAGAAAGAGAAATCCCATTCAAAATCACCTTAGACAAAATAAAATACTTAGAAATCTATCTCCCAAGACAAACACAGGAAGTATATGAACACAACTACAAAACACTCTCCACACAATTAAAACTAGATCTAAACAACTGGAAAAACATTGATTGCTCATGGGTAGGATGAGCTAACATAATCAAAATGACAATCCTGCCCAAATTAATTTACTTATTTAGTGCCATACCAAAAACCTTTTTTACTGAATTAGAAAAAACCATAACAAAGTTCATTTGGAAGAACAAAAGATCAAGGATATCCAGGGAAATAATGGAAAAAAATGTGAAGGAAGGTGGCCTTACAGTTCCAGATCTCAAACTATTCTATAAAGCAGTGGTCATCAAAACAATATGGTAGGAGGCAGCTGGGTAGCTCAGTGGATTGAGCCAGGCCTAGAGATGGGAGGTCCTAGGTTCAAATCTGGCCTCAGACACTTCCTAGTTGTGTGACCCTGGGCAAGTCACTTGACCCCCATTGCCTAGCCCTTACCACTCTTCTGCCTTGGAGCCAATACACAATATTGACTCCAAGATGGAAGGTAAGGGTTTAAAAAGAAAACCAATATGGTACTGGCTTAAAGACAGAAAAGAGGATCAGTGGAATAGACTTAGAGTAAGTGACCTCAGCAAGGTTGTCTAAGATAAGCCCACAGATCCAAGCTTTTGGGACAAAAATCCACTACTTGATAAAAACTGCTGGGAAAGTTGGAAGACAATATGGGAGAGATTGGGTCTGGATCAACATCTCACACTCTACACCAAGATAAACTCAGAATGGGTGAATTGACTTGAATATAAAAAAAGGAAACTATAAGTAAATTAGGTGATTATAGAATAGTATACACATCAGATCTTTGGGAAAGGAAAGATTTTAAGACCAAGCAAAAGTTAGAAAAAGTCACAAAATGTCAAATAAATAATTAAATTAAAAGGTTTTTGTACAAACAAAACCAATGCAACCAAAATTAGATGGGAAGCAATAAACTGGGAAAAAATCTTCATAAGAAAAACCTCTGACAAAGGTGCAATTACTCAGATTCATAAAGAGTTTGATCAATTGTACAAAAAATCAAGCCAATCTCCAATTGATAAATGGGCAAGGGACATGAATAGGCAATTTTCAGATAAAGAAATCAAAACTATGAATAAGCACATGAAAAAGTGTTCTAAATTTCTTATAATCAGAGAGATACAAATCAAAACAACTCTGAGGTATCACCTCACACCTAGCAGATTGGCTAATGACAGCAAAGGAAATTAATGAATGCTATAGGGAATGTGCCAAAGTCTGGACATTAATACATTGCTGGTGGAGTTGTGAATTGATCCAACCATTCTGGAGGGCAATTTGGAACTATGCCCAAAGGGCACTAAAAGGCTGTCTGTTCTTTGATCCAGTCATAGCACTGCTGGGTTTGTACCCCAAAGAGATAATAAGGAAAAAGACCTGTACACGAATATTCATAGCTGCACTCTTTGTGGTGACAAAAAATTGGAAAATGCAGGGATGCCCTTCAATTGGGGAATGGCTGAACAAACTGTGGTATCTGTTGGTGATGGAATACTATTGTGCTCAAAGGAATAATAAATTGGAGATATTCCATGTAAACTTGAATGACCTCCAGCAATTGATGGAGAGTGAGAGGAGCAGAACCAGGAGAACATTGTACACAGAGACTGATACACTGTGGTACAATTGAATGTAACGGACTTCTTCATTAGTGGCAATGTAGTGATCCTGAAAAACTGGGAGGAATCTATGAGAAAGAACACTATGCACATTCAGAGGAAAAACAGTGGGAGCAGAAATACAGAAGAATAACAACTGCTTGATTACACGGGTTAAGGGGGACATGGCTGGGGATGTAGAGTCTAAATGAACATCCTAGTGCAAACATCAACAACATGAAATGGGTTCTTATCAAGGACACACATCAAACCCAATGTAATTGCATGTTGGCTACAGAAAGGGGTGGGGGGAGGGGAGGGAGGGAAAGAAATATGACTCTTGTAACCAAGGAATATCATGTTCTAAATTGACTAAATAAAATTTTCAAAAAAATAAAAAGTAAAAAATAAAACCTATTGTTAGGGGTCAGCTGGGTAGTTCAGTGGATTGAGAGCTAGGCCTAGGGATGGGAGGTCCTAGTTTCAAATCTGGTCCCAGATACTTCCCAGCTGTGTGACCCTGGGCAAGTCACTTAACCCCCATTGCATAGCCTTTACCACTCTTCTGCCTTGGAACTGTAAAAATGGAGATTTTTAACCCCAAATTTCAATACCCAGAAGTCCTTGGTGTTTCTGAGAATTCCCTATAATCTCACCTGAGTCCTTAGGTAAGTGAGATCACAGTTGGTATTTAACTGGCAGTAACGCCTCTCTCTCTCACTTCCATTCCATTACAATGATGTAGTAAGTAAGCTAAGCATAGGGATTCTGAATGGGCTAATCAGCCATGGGCGCATGGTTATTATTGTGTATTTTCTTTATTCCTTGATTTCTAATAATCCTTAATAAACCTCATAAAATATAATTTTTATTACTAGAGACATAATTTAATTTTTATAGTTTTTGGAAACCACAAGATTGGATGAGAACTTCTTAATTTTTTAAAAAAGATAGCCTAGATAAGTTTTTTTTTAAGCCACATTCCTCCAGCCAAGGCTTTTTGCTTACCCTCGCAAAGCTTCTGATTCAGCTGGCTCCTGCTGCCTGCTTCTGCGCTCAAGCTATCCTTTCTGGACCTGCTTGACCCAGATCTCTTTCCTGCTCTGGACCCTCCCCGGCCCCAGATGATCTCCAGCCTTTGAGCCAGATGGCCCCAGGACAGCCCCAGGCCCCAGGCTGCTGGAAGCTGCTCCTGTGTCTTCTGAATTGCAAACTAACTGGTAAAAACTGGAGTGTTCTTTCCTTAGGCAGCAATTAGCCTCCATGTGGCAGGGGACCTCAGGGGGGTTAACGAGGAGAAGGAAGAGACTTTTCCAAACAGGAAGTTGATTACAAGCATGGTATATTTCAAAGGATATCTTTTGAGTGCACTGATTATTTTACTTATTTTACCTGAGACTCAGGGGAGAAATTCATCTTCCTGCAACTCTTTGCCATTTGGACCTGCCCAATTTGAGATTCCTAAAACCCATGTTCACCTTTGCTGTGGGATATTTGTCAGTTTTGACAAAAGGAATCTCAACATAAAAAAAAATAACTTTAAAGAGACTGGAGGTTATATTTTTAAGTCTTTTCAGACTCCAATGTTTTATAAAAATCTCTGTATTTTATTGCATTTTGCTGATTCTTTTGTTTAAAATTTATTTTTGTTGGTTTTGAGTTAATATGTTAATGTATTCAATAATATTCTGTTACACTGAATTATTTTAATGTACTGGGTTTTAACTACTGCTTTTCCCCAATAACTATACTGAACAAACATTACTGAATAAGCCCATATTTTTTTAAAAACAGCCTTTTTTATTTTGGCTTTGTAAATTATCACATAGAGAATGGATGGACTTCATCAAAAACTTGTTACTTTTGTATAACAAACTTTGGAAAATTTAATGAGCTAAATATCTCAAATTGATTTTAAGAGGTCTTTAGACATGATTTTTAGATTTTTTTTTCAACAACTCTGATCATTTTGCCTGCCTCTAACAGGAGGTAAGGTCCATTTTAGTAGCTGAAGTGAAATACAATTATAATCCCCACCTCCCACCTTTATAAAAATGTGAATGGATAGGACATCACAGTCTCATACCAAAGGAGCTAGGAAGTTAATCCCAGGGCATGGTACCCCTGGATGGCTCCCAAAAGTGGAACATCTCTCATTTATAACTCTTCAGCTCAGTTTACCCTTTCACCAGAATGATATCTAGATTTCTTGATGATGTTCTAGACCCAAATAAGTTTTACTTTGTTTAAAAATTGTATTTGCCAAGGTTTAAATATTGCTACAGCTATAAAACTTGTGACAAGTATCCATTTTCTTTAAATGTCATACAGCAACTTATGTGAAATATGATAGTAGGTTTGTTTGCTATTGTAATTAACTGGGCTGTTGTGAATTTGGGGAATTTTGGTACTTTTCGAATGTGCACTACCTGTTGTACTACTGTTCTTTATAAAAACTGTTACTGTGTGAAAATCATTTGCTTGTACTCACAGTGGATCATGGCCGGGTATGAAGAGGAAATGGATCTCATTTTTAGTGAGAAACCTTGTATTCTATATTTTCTTAGCTGACACAGTGTGTCAATGATTATAAGCTATATATTTTTTTTATTTTTAAAACTCTTATTATTATATTTTCTTGCATGTACAACATACTATTTCAGTTTTTTTATTTTTCTCTCTTTTTTATATATGAAGCACATGTCACCAGTATTGAGATTTTCTTTAACTTTTTTGATTTTGCAGTATTATAAGTTTGAAATATATTTGCTATAATGTCAATGCATTCCCCAAAAGCTTGAGACTATAAAAATGATGCCACTGATTGTTTAAAAAATTGGGGGAGGGGGGGATTTTGCTTAATGATTCTGTCTGATTCCAGGACAAGAGAATACAAAAA
This sequence comes from Monodelphis domestica, assembly GCF_027887165.1. Taxonomy (NCBI): domain Eukaryota; kingdom Metazoa; phylum Chordata; class Mammalia; order Didelphimorphia; family Didelphidae; genus Monodelphis; species Monodelphis domestica. The sequence continues at coordinate 203,109,771 of NC_077234.1, forward strand.
GAGCCATCGCACAGCACAGTGCCAAAGAAGCACAAAGCTAAACTGCATAGTGCCAGTTGAGCACAAGATCAAAGAGACCAACCAATCCCAGTGGAATTGATATAATTTTGAGCCATGACAAGAGGACTTGAACATGTTTGAGGTTCAAGCTTGCAGCTATTTAACATGTATGAAAGGCATGTCATCCTTGTTCCACATTCTACCAAGTATCTCAAATTTGGATCCTACCTGGCTCCTAAAAATCTAGTCTCTTTTCTGTCTTTCATAATGTGGCAACTTTCTGTAGTCCTGGCTACTGATTGGGTAAAAGCATAAATGTTCATATTATTTTATTTGGGCCATGATTGAAGGACCTGTTATAGATTTATTTTTCCTTTACTTGGAATTTTTACACATAAGACTTTAATAGTCTATATTTCATCCAGAAATTATCTTTTTTATTTTGGATTTTTTTTATTATTTTGGATTTCTCTTGCCAATTGATTCATATACCTAATAACTCAGCCATTCATCCCTAAGTGATCCCTGTGTTTTTTCAATTACCCTTTTCGGGTGGGGGGGGATTTATAAATATTATTATTTTAAATTGCAAAGTTTAAATTCATTCTGAGAGTAATTTTACATCAAGAAACATGCTACCTCTCCGAATCCAAAAACTGAACCGTTTGGAAGACACCATGAAGGTGCCTCCACAGACAACATGATGCACCAGAAGATCCAGAGTGAACTTTGGGATGTGGTGATTTGAACTGTGTGGGGTTTGAATGCATTTGTTTTGTATGTATACTCTTATGCCAAAGGGGACCACACCCAACTGGCTTTTTGTCAATGTGCCTAGCAATTATTGGTTTTGTTCTCTTTTCCTCATCCTCAAATTATTGTAATTTCCTAGCTGGTATATTTACAAGACCCATTGGAGAGACTAGTCTTCCTTGGGCCTCAGGGGGTATGTAAAAATGGAGATTTTGAACCCCAGACTTCAATCCCCAGAAGTCCTTGGTGTTTCCCAGAATTCCCTATAATATCACCTGAGTCCCCAGGCTGGCAAGTTCACAATTAGTATTTAATTGGCAGTAATGCCTCCCTCTCTCTCTTCCATTCCATTACAATGATGTAGTAAGTAAGCTAAGTGTGGGGATTCAGAATTGGCTAATCAGCCATGGGCGCGTGGTTATTATTGTGTATTTTTTTTATTCCTTGATTTCTAATAATCCTTAATAAACCTCATAATATTTTTATTATTAGAAACTAATTTAATTTTTACAGAACCAATACACAGTATTGATTCTAAGAGGGAAGGGTTAAAAAAACAAAACAAACAAACAAAAATCCTATTGTTAGATTAGTATGGCTAAAGTAGTGAGAATATTCTTTGTTTGTTGATGGGTGCTTCACCCAAAGGGCTGTTGATGGGCCATCTTTCACAAAGGCAAAATTTGTAGAGAAGAAAAATATAACAGAAAAAAATAATCAAAGCTCTGCAATTGTCCTGCGCTTCCTTTTATTCCTTTGGGCCTATTAAGTACACATTAAATATAATAAAGCAAGTGAGCTAGCCTTAATAATTGGCTATATTACTTAAGAAGAATAAGGCCTACTCAGAGCCTCCTAAATAACTCTGGGTAGGAGATTCTGCTGCACAAGCTTTCTAGCTGTTGGAAAAATGAAATGTGGGTAGTTCATCACCAGCAATGTTTGGATTGTTGGTTTGTTTTTTTAGTTTGTTTGTTTGTTTGGAGGATTTCTGAAAGACCATTGTTGTGTCACCTGGATAAGAGAACTCCAGATGATCAACCATAACAGAATGTTCAAGAGGCCTCTCTAAGGTTGGCCTAGCACAATCATATTTATATAGGCTTATGTGTCCATAACCCTAATCTGGTCTGAATGGCTTCCACCTTAAGGGTAAATCCACCTTAATAGATTTAAATAGTTAGCAATAAATGCTGGAGGTAAACAGTAAGTAGCATCTCAGATGGGTAAGGAAGGAGCCCAGAGCAATGAATGTGATGTGTGGATCCAATTCAGACAACAATTTAGCTTTCTTCCAGCTTTTATATAATATGTCTTAATCTATAGTTTATAATAAAATGCAGGTTGTTAGATTTTTCTTGTTTATTCTGCTGAAATCATTCCCCCATCAACCCCAGGGGATGAACATTAGGCAAAATGAGATACATTTGACAACAGAATAAAACTGCTTAGTGTAGGTGTTATCTGAAACACTTGAAGACAATGAAGTAGTAAAAACCATTACTGACTTTTTTTTTGCAACTTTTGGCATATCTGATTATCGATTAGTATCAACTATGTGGACCTATGGCTACTTGTTGTTATTCAGTCTTACCTATAGCTCATGACTCCTTGGGATCACATTAGAGATTTTCTTGGCAAAGATACTGGGATGATTTTCTATTTCCTTCTCTAACTTATTTTATAGATGAGGAAACACGAGTTAAATGACTTGCCCAGATCGCATAAGCTAGTAAATATGTGGAGCTTGATTTGAACTCAAGAAGATGAGTTTTCCTGTGTCCAGCCCTGGCATTCTATTCTATCCACTGCACCACTTGGCTGCCCTAAGGCTATAAAGTATACTATATGAGATAGTTTAGAATGAGAGGATACAAATCCTGATTTAAAAATAAGGTACCTCTCCCTTCTAACAAATTCTTGAGTTCAGGATGCTGAACTTAAAACCAGATAGAGATAATTGCCATGCTACCAGAAGCATAACACTGATGGATGGACCCAAAGATACAAAAATAGGGAGACTAAGAACAGAAAGCACTTTCTATTAAATTCCCCATCTTCCCTCTTTCTTCAGTATAGCTCTTCCTAATTTGTTGGATTCCATAAAGTCTTGAAATAGTCTTTGCAAAGCACTATGGGTCTTCACAGAATTGTCACAGATGTGTTTGACCTATCCTAATAGTAGGCAAAATTACACAGAAAATAAGGCTAGTTCTCAATTTGCAGAAAGTCACACTTTAAAAAACAAACCTGAAATCTCTGTTGGAGAAGAGTACCAGATCTCATAACTAGAAAACTTAGAACGTTGGCACTAATTCTATACATGTAAGGAAGTTTTATTAATAAGGGAAGAAGAATAAAAGGGGATCGTATACTTTTTCATGTGAATTATAGTATCTCAAAATCCCATGTTTTCTAGTGTTTTTTTAATTTTTTCTAATGTCATTTCATGATAAAGTTCCCTCTCATTTTAGTTAGTATCTCTTCTACCACAAATCTCTATATCTAGCTCTCTGATTACTTTGCCAATGATTTTTTTGCTACCCTTCTGACAAATCATTATCTGTATAACTCATTCCCTTTTTAATGACCTCAGTAGCAGATCTATATTTCATTTATTCATTCATTCCACAAACACGTATCAAATATCAATTATGTTCTAGAGACTGGGTTAGGTAGAAGACTGTGATCCTCTCATTATGTACACTTTGTGGTCCCTTTAAAAAAATTTTTAAATTTTTATTTTTTTCAATTATCAAACATTTTTTTTCATCCTTCTCATTTCCTTACTCTCCAGTGAAAAGAAAAACCAAACCCTTGCAACAAATATTCATAGTAAAACAAAACAAATCCCTATATTGGCCATGTTAAAAAATGTGTTTCTTTTTGAATATTAGTCTGTAACCTGAAATAGTAGGGTACACTGAGGTGTATGGGTGTTGAAATCTACCAAGGGATATCTCAGTCCCCTTTTAGTGCAGTAAGGCAATTGGGCTTTACCACACTGGATCAGAGCACAACTCAGTCCTCCAAATAGTTGTTGATGTAAAAACTAACAGGTTTATTGGTAAAACAAAAGGGAGGGAGGGAGGATTTACCAATGAAGATGCCCTAATCACTTCCCTCTTCCCTCTAAATTCACTGATAGGTGAAGCCTTCTTTTCTTGATGTTCCCTTCTGCTCCCTGCTTCTTGCTAATATTCCCAAAGCCCTTTCTATTCTTCCTAACACTATAAATCCTCCCTTGTTAGTTTATCAAGATGTTGCAGGTTTCAAGACAAATAAGGATAAACTCTTGATGTATGAGTTCAACCCAGCTGGACTGGGCCTGAGGTTGTCCCCTCAGCCAACACCAACAACCGACTTTGGACAACAATGTTCTTTGTCAGGGTTGAGAGTATGTAGGATTTCTTCAGGTATATTTCTTCTTGTGAGAAAAGGTACTCCCAAAGGAAATCAAAAGGTTTCCCTTCTCTTAACCAGCAGGCTTGGTAAAATAGGATTAGCAGAGATCAACTCCTTCCTCGCTCAGCTCCAGGACAGAAGAGCCCAGATGGTCTTTGCTCCTTTGAAATCTCTCCTCCCACATTCCAGAATCTTTCTCTAGAGTTCCTAGAATACGGTCATGCTAGCCTCTGCAAACCAACTCTAACTTTCCTTAAATTCATTTCTATTTCTATTTCTATTACTTTAACCATAACAAACCTCCTTGTCATGAGGTGACTGCCTTCTAAATCTGTTCTCTAGAATTATGACAGATCCCTGGGGTGGTCAAAGTTCTTGAGTCTTTCAAAATTGTTCATTTTTACAATGTTGTTGTTAGAGCATAAATTGTTGTTCTGGGTCTGCTCACTTCATTCTGTACCAGTTCATTCGAGTCTTTCCAGGTTTCTCTGAAACTATCTTTCATCACTTCTAATAGAGCAACTGAATTCCATTATATTCATGTAGCATATTCATTGATGAGTACTCCCCATTTTTGGTTCTTAGTATAAAAAGAGCTGCTGTGGATATTTTAGAACACATAGGGCATTTTCTTTTATCTTTTTGGTAGTGTAATGCCTAAGAGAAGTATAGCTTCCTGCCTCAGAACAGCATTTTTCTCCCAGACATCTTACTGTAGTCATTAGAAAATCTACTGTTAACTTGCCTCTAGCCAGGATACTGAGAATAGAAGAAATTTCTAGGGTTAGACATATATGACCCCAAAATAGGGCATCAGACTGTTGTGAGGTGCAGAGGTGTACCGCTGGGGTTCGGGAAGGATACCTTTTGCAAGAATGCAAGACTCCAAAACTTAACTTAAGTAAAGTGAGATTTATTAGTAAAGTTGAATTTTTGGCAAGCAAAAGAGCTTGAGTGGAGCAGTCTCCCAGGTTGCTCCTTGAATGCCTCAGTTCCGGGGGTTTTTATATTCAATGAGGACTTGACTCTGGGGCTAGGGGTTTTCCCTCCCTCTGGGGAGGAGTTTTCCCTGAAGGCATGGGGGTGGTTCTCAAGATTTGGATCTATAGGACAATCAAAGGAGGATGGGTCAGATGTTTTGGGTTAGGAGTCTGAGAGTGTAAGGGAGCAAAGGAATTTCCCTGATAATAGTTTGTCTGAGTTTCTGGGGGTACAATGCCCCTGCCACTAAGATTTAACAAAACATTGAAATATTACAAGATATGAATAAGAATTCTGCAAAATCCTAGAAGTACTCTTTGAAATCCAAGATTTTCTGAAGTACAACCATTCTAACCTAGGGTCATATACAGGTAGGTGTTCAATATATTGTTAAAATCAAATCTGCAGAGGGCAGCTGAGTAGCTCAGTGGATTGAGAGCCAGGCCTAGAGACAGGAGGTCCTAGCTTCAAATCTGGCCTCAGACACTTCCCAGCTGTGTGACCCTGGGCAAGTTACTTAACCCCCATTGCCTAGCCCTTACCCTTCTGCCTTGGAGTCAATACTGTGTATGTGTATTGGCTCCAAGACTGAAAGATTATCAGTCCTGGAGTCAAGAGAACTTGAGTTCAAATTTGATCTCAGATTTTTTCCTTTTGCCTTAGAATTGATATCAATTCTAAGACAGAAGAGTTAAAAAAAAATAGAATTTGGGTCTTTTTTGGAAAGCTTACATGGAGTAAGTTAGATATGGCAATACTTCCTTCAAAACCTGGGGTGGGTGGGAGGTTTAGAAAGAGACAGTTATGGCTGAAAAAAGCTACCAAAAAGACACCATAAGGAAGACAATTCTGTTTCTGTTTGCTCTTTGCCTTATGTTCTAAATTCTGTGATCAACAGTGCCCTTAGGATTTCCTGCCCTTTCCTTTGCAGGATTTTTTTTTCTTTTCTAACTTATTTTTGTTCTTTCCTCATCACTACCAACCTCAAGGGATTGTGGTGAAGCTGAAATGAGATTTTGGAAAGTTTTTTGTAGGGCTTAAAGTGCTATATAAATGTCAGATATTATTAGGTAAGTTTTCGTTGTTTTCTGACCTACAGAAAACAAATGTGCTCTCATTAAGAGAAATGGGGGAAAAGGGAAAAAATAGAAACATATCAGATTCTCTAATGATGACAATTCTTAAACCTTTCATTGGCTAGTTTGGGCCAAACATTATAACAATGATTTTGATTCGGTGACTTGTTTTTGGTCTTTGTAAATCCATTTTTAAGCATGGGGAAATTTAGATAAGTGCAATGTGTTGAAATGAAGCAACATTATAGAAAAGGTTCCTTGGGCTGTATCATTCTTCAAAGTAGTTTATTAAAACTGCAAGAAGATGCTTTGGATAGTAGGATGAAGAGAAAAAAGGACAAAGGGTCAGAGAATGTGAAACAAGTCCACATAATAACGTGAGTTAGTCGGGTCTCAACTGGGAGCTATTTATAATCCCCAGCCATGAGGAGAGGACTGGTCTAGGATGGGGAGACTAAGGTTCCTTTCCTTTTCCAGCCCACTCTCTCCAGTTCTGCAACAAGTAGCTTCATCTCTCTAGGCCTCAGTTTCCACTTTTGTAAAGAGAGTCGTATGGGATCAGTAGATGATGTCATTAACCTCTTCAACTTTTATTTCATGAGAGGATAGTTAGGATGTTTTCATTGTGACAGTGGGCGTTGGGGTGCAGGTATCAAAGCCAGATGTGCCTACGATGCTGAGGATGGAGGACGGGAGATGTCCAGGGTGAGTTCCTCTTTCCTCAGGTGAGGAGAGTTAGAGAACCTGAGGACCAGACAATCAAGGAACCCTCACGTAGCTCTCCCTGGGACAGGTTTAAAAAAAAAAACGAGGGAGGAAAAAAAGCTGAGGGAGGGGAAAAATCTCACGAGAACGATCTCGCCCGCGAGACGGCACACCTGAGTGACAGTTGGGCAGGCCAGTGACAGGAGCAGTTTTGAGAGTCTCGGTCTCGGGACTGGTCTGAAGCGTACATATAGTCCGATGTGCCAATGGGGAGCCCGACCCGGGGAGAGGGCGGGCTGGGACGGGACGGGACCGGACGGGATGGGAGGGGGGAAGAGGTCTTGAAGAGGGAGGGCTTCAGTGGTAGGGCGGGGCTTCGGGAAGGGGCGGGGCGAGGCGGGGCAGAATGGGCTGGGCTGTGTGCGCTGGAGGGAGGGGTGGGGAAAACTAGCGGGACGCGGCTGCAGCGGTAACGAAAACTGGAACCGCCGCCGTCGCAGCAGCAGCAGCAGCAGCAGCAGCTGGAGCAGCCGTAGTGCCTGGGGCTGGTAAGGGAGAATCCGGGAGCCGGGAAGGGCGCGTGGCGGCTGCGTAGCTGGGTCGCGCGCGCGCGCGGAAGCAGCGGACAGGACTTGAGGCTGGGTGAGGCGGCCGCCGACGCGGCGACGGCGGCAGCGGCAGAGGCAGGTTCACCTGCTGGTGGGGGAACCCGCCACTTCCCTGCCTCCTTCCGAAACCGCAGCCTGGTTGCGCAGGGAGCGAGCGGCCCGGATTTGGCAGCAGGTTTTAGGGGTTGGGGGAGAGGTTTGTCGATGTCGGAGTCTTCTTGCCATCTCCTCGAAGCGGGGAGCGGCCGCCTCTGCTGCTGCTGCAGCGGCGCCTCCTCCCGGCTGGGCTGGTCCCCCTCTGGTTAGTTCTGCCTGACGTCGGCCCCGGGCTGCCGCGCTTTGCGCAGAGCGAGGGACCTTCGGGCTGCCGGGGCTACCGAGGGCTCCCTGGCCCCTGCGCTGACTGACGGTTCTTGTGCCTCTTCTGGGGAGTCGGGGAGCTCCCGTGTGAAGCACCGCGCCCCTTCTCTCGTTTTAAATGACTGACTCTTGACAGGCTGGCTTTGGTCACCTCGGCTTGTTCGTGGGAAACCCCGGACTTGCTGGAAAGCGGGAAGGGGGCCCAAGGTGAACTTTTCTTAGGGACTCGGGCGGCCCAGAGGCTTTCCCATGGCTTTTTTCTGTCAACCTGGGCATTCAATCCGGACCGTGATTGCAGGCAATTAGCGCTGTCTCTTAGACCTGTCTGTCTCCCCTTCTTCCTCTTCCTATTTTTTCTTCCTTCTCCCTTTTCCTATCTTGTGTCTCTCTCTTTATCCAACCCTACAACCCTCCTAATCTTCTTTCCCTCCTTTCTTCTCCCTCTCCCCCCCTCACGCTTTCCTTCTCTTACTTTCTCGTGTTCCCCTCTTCCCTTGTCCTCTTTTTTCCTCTTTCCTCTTGTTTCCCTTTCTCCCTCTCCTCTGTTTTCCCTCTCTCCATTTACCTTTCCTCTTTTTTCCTCTCTCCCTCTCTCCTCCCTACCTTTTCTTCTACCTTCTCTTCTGTCTTCTCCATCTCTCTTCTGTCTTTTACTTCTCTTCCTCACTTCTCGATCTCTACTTTCCCCTTCTACCTCTCCCTCTTTCCCACTCCTGTCTTTCTTCCTCTCTTTTTCCTCCTTTTTTCTCTCCCCCCGTTTATATCTTTCCCACTTGCTTCTCTCTATTCATCTTCCCTCTTTCCATTCTCCCTCCTCTTCTCTTCTCTTTTCCCCTATTCTTTATATCCCCTCTTTTTCTTCGACTTGAGATAAGCATGTTTGTCTCTGGGTGAGGACCAACGACCCTGCTAGATGACATGTTTTTTTTTCTTTCTCTGGTCTCCCAAGTGGAAAGAAAAAAAGAAAAAGAAATAATGCATAGTTAAGCAAAAGTAGTTACTGTATCTGCCACTTCCGAAAAATAAAAGTATGTCTAATTCTGCATCTTGAGTCGTCCTCTTTGTCAGGTGAGTAGCCAGTTTCATCAACCACCCTTTGGAATCTTGATTGTTCACTGCATGCTCAGTTTTTATCTCAGTTATTTGCTTTTATAAAATTGTTCCCCCAGTTCTGCTCACTTTACTCCACACCAAGACCTTCCAGGTTTCTCTGAAACGTCATTCCATCTTTTCTTAAAACCCCAAATATTTTGTCACTACTAAAGAACTGCTGTAAATATTTTTATATAAAGATGTCCCTTTTCCCATTCTTTGTATTTGGGTTAGAGAACTAGTTGTAGTATTGCTCAGTTAAAGTATACACAGTTTTAAGTGACTTTTTAGACAGAGTTCCAAGTTGCTTTCCAGAATGATATCTTCCCTTCCAAAGTATTTGAAGTCATATGAAGTAATGAATTGAAAAAATCATAATTTCTAGGGTCAGTCTTAATTCCCTCAGAACACTTAGTATATGTTAAAGAATATGTTTGAGAGGGAGAGGTGCATGGTAGCAATTAAAATATTTTTTTCATTAAAATTATTTTTTTAAGGGGTAGTTGGGTAGCTCAGTGAATTGAGAGCCAGGCCTAGAGATAGGAGGTCCTAGGTTCAAATTTGACCTCAGACACTCTTCCTAGCTCTGTGACCTGAGCAAGTCACTTAACCCCATTGCCTAGTCCTTAGCACTATTCTGACTTAGAACCAATGCAGAGTATTGTTAGGGGTTTAAAAAAATTGGTAAGGTATGGGTTTAAAAAAAATTTTTTTAGTTAAGCAATTTTTCCACTCTCCTTTACCAAATAAAACAAAATGACCCTTGTAAAGGCAATGTATAGTAAAGCAGAACAAATACTCATTTTGGTTGGCAATGTCAACCATTTAAAAAATGAAGATTATGGGTGATTATCTAATGAATTGGGACTATTAATTAACTTAAAAAAAGCAAATCAAACAACATGTTTGACTGAGGGCTTCATTTATGAGGCTTTAGTTAAGTCCTTCTCAAGAGAATATGTGGTTTTTCCTTTAATTGTTTTTTGAATCCCTGAGGAACTGAAGGAGCTCTGGTAATGGGAACAGCTGACACCTTGGATCCCATCTGAGATGCAGTAGTCTTTTTTGCAGGCTTGAAGCCAAGGGGAATTGGCCCTGTCTCTAGGTCCTGTGTCTGGTTTAAACTGTACCTTTTTTTTTAATGTTCTAACATTTAAAATTTTTTTTTTTATTTAGTCAATTTTAGAACATTTTTCCTTGGTTACAAGAAATTCTTTCCCTCCCCTCCCGCCATCCCTTCCTGTAACCCATGCGAAATTCCACTGGTTTTACGTGTCCTTGATCAAAACCTATTTCCATGTTGTTGATGTTTGCACTAGGATGATCATCTAGAGTCTTACATCCCCAACCATATCCCCCTTGACCCATGTAATTAAGCATAAACTGCACCTTTTGGAGGAAGCACCCTAAACCTGTCTAGAATGGTCCTTCTCTACCATCTTGCATCAGTTCTGTTACTAGGGGGAGAGAAACTTTTTCAGATCCTTTCCTCCATCCCCTTGTGAAACTCCCTAGTGCTTTCTAAACTTCTCTCTGTATTGTTTTAGTCATTCAATAGACTGTAAGCTCTTTGAAGGTAGGAACTCTGCTGGGGTTTTTTTTTTAACCTTAGTATCTCTAGTACCTACTACAGTGTTTTGCATATAGTTTGTATCTAACATATTTAGTTTGAATCAAAAGAACATTGGATTTTGGAAACAGACAGCCTAGATTCAAATCTTGTCTTTGCTACTTACATGACCTTGAGCAAGTGACTTTACCTCTCTGGGTTTTGTTTTCATTATTTTAGTTTATTATACAGATTCACTATAATTATTTTTTACTAGGAATTTGTAGGCATAAATCTATAAAGAATCGAGTTATACTGTGAGAGATAAAAAGAAAGGAGTGCTTGCCCTCATGGAACATTCAGACTAGTAAGGAAATAAAACAAACTCATAATTATATTACATGATAAATGTATATCAGAAGTACAAAATGAGATGCTAAATGATATTTAAGGGAAAAAACCCTAAATTGAGAGCTGGAAGAACTACCTTAGAAATCATGAGTTCAACCTCCTCATTTTATATGAGATTATCCAGGCTCTGAGATTGTGTGACTTGCCTAGGCTCATGCATCTTGGCAAGTTGCTTGAAGCATTTTCCAGGTTTTCCTAACTGAAAGTGCCAGAAACTAGTAGAAATACAAAGGCTTCTAAGGAATTTTCAGTTGGGGAAGTATGACATGTAAATAGAGTGGCAAACCTAGAATTAAGGGAAACCCATTTTGGAATGCTGCTTTAGACACATTAACCTTGTGACCCTGGATAAGACATTCACCTTTTCTTAGCTCCCTCTGTAAAATGGTTATAACCCTATATTCAGGGTTGTTGAGATAACATGTTGCAAATATTAAAGCTCTCTATATAAATACTAGCTATTACAAAATAATTGAAGGAAGTGGGTGGAGGAGGGTACAAGAAATGTAGGATGATGTCATATTTAGTGGGTTGTATTTCATTGTTTTATGTTTTTAAGAGGTCTTTTATAAGCAATATAATTTGTTAAATCAAGTATAAATTTTATTCTTTACTTTTTATTGGGGTAAATGCTCTCACAATTGCTCTGATAAATAAGTATTAAGTAATTGGGGTGTAGGTTTATACTTAAATTGTATTGGAAAATCTGTAACACTTAGAGAATGAAGTCCAGTTCTAAATTTTGTGTCCTTATTAAAAGATTACTATTAAATGTTATTTTTAAAACAGTCATTTAAAAAAATTTTTTTAAACCCTTACCTTCCATTTTAGAATCCATACTTTATATTGGTTCTAAGGCAAAAGAGTTGTAAGGGCTAGGCAGTTAAGTGACTTAGGTCACACAGCTAGGAAGTGTAGGTCAAATTTGAACCCAGGACCTCCTGTCTCTGAGTCTGGCTCTCAATCCACTGAACCAACCAGCTGCCCCTCTAAAGTTAATTTACTTGACCAGGGTCACATAGCTAGTAAGTGTCTGAGGTCAGATTTGAATTCAGATCTTTCTGACTCCAGGACCAAGACTATACCCACTGAGCCACCTAGTTGCCCTATAGAATTTTTAAAAATACTCTTGTAGAGACTTGCATCAGATATTTCATTTTTGTTTTATCAGGCATTTATAAATATTTCACAGTTATCCAAGTGCTCTGAGCCATATATAACACATATGCTAATTTAATCGCATATTCAGAGATGCTTATATCCATTAATAAACACAGGAACCTTAAAGAATTATTCAGTGAAAAATTTAAAACATAGCTTAAGAGTTTAGAAACTGGTCTGAGTAAAATGTGACAAAGATGGCTAAAATTTAAATTATTAAATTATTTAAAAAGCACTTATTTTTGGTAAGGATAGTAGAGAGATTCAGTGTTAGCTTGCTGTTTAAGAATAAGTACTAATTTGCCATTCATGTCTGATGTTAATAAACAAGAATTTACCAAATTACATTTCTTTTAAACTTTTATCATTAGCTTTTTTAAAAAGTGGTATCAATTTGGACCCCTGTTCTTGCATTAAAATGCCATTAGCAACACCTTGCTAGGTGACCAATTAAATAGCACTCAAGTCTGCCAGGTGATACAATGTATAGAATATAGGATTTTAGAGTCAGGAAGATTTGAATTCATATCCTACCTATGTGACCCTAGGAGAAGTCATTTAACATTTGTCTGTCTCAGTTTCTTCATCTATCAAATGGGAATAATCATAGGAATTACTTTGCAAGGTTGTTCTGATGATAAAATTAGTTAACATATAGAGTGCTTTACAAACTTTAAAATGTTATATAAATGCCAGCTATATTATTATTGATATTATTACATTAATATTAGACTTGGCTTATAAATTACATTTAGAGTAAATAAATAAATGTTATTAATTTGGATTCACTAAATGTAAACGTGATAATGTGTTATGTTATGTGAGTAAAAGTTCTAAAAAAGCAATTTTCCTCCCAAATTTTCAGTGACTTCCATGAGGAATTTTCTAGTAAGAGTTTAATAAACTTAAAGATTACTATAATTTTTATATCCTATAATTAGTTTGTGTTTTAAGACATTTTCCTGTAGTTTGTGATCTGTTGTCTATTTGTAGCTTATCATTTTAAAATGTATTTATTTTGTTTTACTTCTTAGTTTTTGTGTAAACATTTAAATAATGTAATGAAAGTAATAAAAGTATATTTTTAAAAGCAACTTCTAGTAAAAGACTTTCCACTTTGATACATGAGTGTTCCCAATTATTATTGGGTATCTACTTGAATTAGTTAAAAGATGCCACTTTTATTACCAGTAGATAATCTTCAGAAAAGAAAAGGAGACAAAAGATGCAATACAGAGAGGGGGTTTTGTGTTTTCACATTAGTCTTCTAAGTGTTGGAACTAGGAATAAAAATTTGTAGTTCTATCTGTCTTTTTTAATCATCTCCACTAAATAATATTTACTGAATACTTATTTGGAAAACATTAAACATTTTATGATGTTTAAAGTGACACTATATTTGAAGGTAGTTTATATATTAACTATAGAAAATAAAATAATATTAATTATGCAAAATTTGTTTACTGAGCTTTTGCTCAGTATGTGAAAACATTTTATAGCCATATATAGCACAATATAAATATGAAACATCAATTATGAGTGTATTGTTTTAAGGTAGAAATATTTTGATGTCATTAGCTGAGTATTCCTAATAATGAATCTTTGGAAAGTAAAAGTAGTTCTAACATCTTTCATTTTTGTGGAGTATAGGTGACCTAAAGATTTTTTATTTTTTACTTATGTGGGGATTGCTGACTTAATCAGTTTTGTAAATTAGTTCCTGGAATCCTTAGACTTTTTTTGAGCTATATTAACTATATAGTGTCACTGGAGTGATATTTCATATGTTGCTGAAGTACATTCTGTACAATTCCTTCCAAAGAAGGGATATATATTGAGTAGATCTGACTGATGTTTAAATGGTTTACATAAGTTACTTATTTAAAATATAATAGTGTTATTTTCCTTACCAACCTTTTTCTTATCAGAAATAAATGCTAATTTATAAAGTTATAAATTTGAGAGGGATTGTGAAAAGATGGTGGAGTAGGGTGTGAGACTGCCTTGTCCTCCAAACTCTCCCATAAACAATCAGAAATAACTCCACAGCAAAAAAATAAGAACAGAGCAGCTGGGGACGACTTTAGAGAGCAGTCTCTGACCTCCCTGTATCACCTGGTGGTACGAGCACCCTGGAATACATATTGAGGAATCATTCCATTAACTTGCCAGCTCTGGGAAAAGGATGGGCAACCTTACCGTGTCTGCTTGACCTGAAAGTCTATATCCCAGTGCAGATACCAACAAGGTCAACAGGCATTGAGTCTTGGGACAGCTGCGTGGGTCCTGACCTTGGCTACAGAAGTTCCAATTCACCCATAGCAGGGGGTTGACCACTGAACAGGGAGGGTTTCCAGGGGTCCACATGCACTAACTAGGTACTGGCTTTGTCCCAGCCCCAGGCTTCAGGACAAGAGGAGTGAGGAGGATCACACATACCAGTGGATGTAGTTGCTGGGTTGGGGGGGTCCTGCTTGCCATGGTCACCAGGAGAGTGGAGTCCCTGGCATCTTTGCTTGGGGGAGGGGGAGCAAACTGTCTACTTGTAGAGGCAGAACTCAGGATGGGGGGGAATCCTGTTAAGTCCCTGAGGTCAATCCCAGATGGGGTGGAGGGGGGGGGTATTCAACTGGCCAGGGGGAGAGGAGTAGGGTGGAGCAGGAACTGTACCTAGCCCTGGATTATAGAATTGGAAGAACTAAGTGGGGTTTAGGAAATAAAACACAAAAAAATACTGAAACCTGAGACCCTGGGAATAATGTCCAATTCACATGTAACTAAGAAGAAGCCTATTGGTTTGTCTGTTAAAATTTGAAGGAAAAAAAAGCTAACAATAAAGACCCCAACTACAGATAGCTATCACTGGGATAGAGGAGACCTGGGTTCAAATTCAGAGGACAATGAAGTTAAAACGCCTATTTCTAAAAGAGCACAAATAAAATCACCAAATGGCCCAAAAAGTTTTTAAAGAACTTCAAAAGGTTTTCAAAAACCAAATGAGAGAGGTTGAGGAAAAACTAGGAAAAAAAGCAATGCAAAAAAATTACTGAAAAGATCACCCAATTGGAAAAGATCCAAAATTCATGAAGAAAAATAACTCATTAAAAATTAGAATTGGGCGAATGACTAAGGCAACAAGAAATAAAGCAAAATCAAAAGAATGAAATAAAAATATGAAACATTACTGATCTGGAAAATAGATCCAAGAGAGACTGATATAAAAATTGTCAGTCTATGGAAAGGTATGATCCAAAAAAGACACCATTCTCCAAGAAATTATCTCCAAGACAATTTCCTAGAAGTTCTAAAACTAGAGGGTAAAATAGCAAGAATTCACTGAAAAATCTCAAAAGACCCCAAGAAGGAAATGCACAGGAATATCACTGCAAAGTTCTAGAATTCCCAGGTTAAGGTGAAAATGCTACAATCAACAAAGAAAAAACAATTTAAATACTGTGGAGCTACAGTCAGAATAATGCAAGTCTTATCAGATTCAACATTAAAAGAACTAAGGTTATGGAACACAATATTTTGAAGAACAAAGGAGTTGGGGTTACAACTAAGAATAACGTATCCAACAAAGCAGAGCACAATTACACGAGAATGAAAAAAGGACATTTAATGAACTAAAGGAGTTTAATCTATTTTGGGAGAAAAGACTAAAACTCAGTAGAAAATTTGATCAACAAGAATCAAAAAGGTAAACACGAACGACCAATTATAAGGGACCCAACACAGTTACATTGTTTACTTTTTATCTGGGAAAATGTTCTCTATCACCCTTAAAAATGACATAATTACTTGATGGTTTGAAAGAGCATATTATAAATATAAGATGAGGTCAAGTTGACTATAATAGAATGAGCCAACAGTAGTAATAAAATAGGGTAGGAAGAGGTAAAATGGAACAATCATCTTATATAAAAAAGGCATGAGTAGAAGAAATGTCACAAAGAAGAGGGCTGGTAGTACAAGAACCCTATTATATCTGGATTAAAGAGGGAATAACATACAACTAGAAGGGCAAAAGTTTTTTTTAACATAGAGAAACAGGAGGGTTAGAGTAAGAATCCTCTTAGGGGGGACTAAGACTAAGAAAGGAGTGTAGATTTAAGAGAAAAGAGGGCAAGGGGATAAGAAAAGGGGACAGATCCTAGCAAGGATTACTATCAAGAAATAGGAGGGCAACATGAGGGGAAAAAGGGAGAGTCTTACAGGACAATATAGGGGAAGAATTTAAAAATATTTTTTAAAAAATATTTTAAAATTTTATTTTCCCCCAGCTACATGTAAAAAATAGTTTCTGACATTTCCCAAAAATGTTGTCTCAAATTCCCTCCTTTTCTCCCCATCTCCTACTCCACATTAATATGGTAAGCCAACTAATAAAGATTTTACATGTGCAATCATGTAAAACATTTTCCCATATCAATCCTTTTGTGTAGGAAAACAAAAAAGAAAGTGAAAAAAAGTAGCTTTGGTCTGGATTCAGACCAATATTGACGAAGTTTTTCTCCGGAAGCAGATAATATTTTTTTTCATAAGTCCTTTGGTATAGTTTTGGATCATTGTATTGAAAATAGCCTAATTATTCACAGTTGTTTACAGTAAAGTATTCCTGAGTTGAAAGATCTCCCGAGTTTACTTAATTCACTCTGCTTCAGTTCCTGTAAATCTTTGCAGGTATTTCTGAGCTTTTCATTTCTTACAGCACATGATTCCATTGCAATCTTGTACTATAACTTAGCCATTCTCTAATTGATGAATATTCCCTCACTTTATAATTCTTTACCACCACAAAAAGACTCTTTTAATATTTTTGTAACATAGGAGCCCTTCACCTTTTTGTTTTTTATCTCTTTGGGATACAAAGCTAGTAATAGTACTACTGGGTCAAAGGATATGTACTATTTTATAGCCCTTTGGGCAAAGGTCCAAAATGTTCTCTCATCTGAGAATGAGTTCACAACTCTTCTTAAGTGTATTAGTGTCTCAATTTTCCCATACCCCCTCCAAGTTCTGTGATTTTTTTTTTCATAATAGTCATTTTGTTAGGTGTGGGGTGCTACCTCAGAGTTGTTTTAAGTTACATTTCTCTGATAATGCTTTAAAGCTTTTTTTTTTTTTGCGTGACTAAAGAGCTTTGGTTACTTTTGTCCAAGAACTACCTGTTCATATCCTTTGACCATTTATCAAATGAGGAATGACATTTATTCTTATTTGACTCATTTCTCCACATATTTGAGAAATGAGGCCTTTATTAAAGAGACTTATAAAAAAGTTTTTCACCATTATAATTGCTATGTGTTTATCCTCCATTCTTTTCCTCCTGATTTAGTTTTTGACCATCTTCCCCAATTTGTCCGTTTCTATCAGCCACACTATCAGCCACACTATCAGTTTTCTTTATATTTCTATACCCTTTTGATTATGCTTTTCCCTCATTGAGCCCATTCTGATGAGAGTAAGGTTCACATGTTCCCCTTCCCACCTCTCCCATCTTCCCTTCCCTGTAAAAACTCTTTTATGCATCTTTTAAGTGAGATAATATACTCCATTACATTTATCCCTTAACCCTCCTTCCAATGCATTCTTTATCATCTCTTAATTTTAATTTTTCATATCATCCCATCATATTCACTTATACCCTTGCTATCTATGTATACTCTTATTCTAAATGCCCTAATGATGATGAAGTTCTTTGGCATAAGAATCCTCTGCCCGTGTAGGAATGTACACAGTTTAACCTTATTGGATTTTTTGATTTCTCTTTATGGTTCATCTTTTTATGTTTTTCTTGAGTCTTGTATTGGAGAGTCAAATTTTTCATTTAGCTTCAATCATTTTATCAGGGAATGTTTGAAAGTTCTCTATTTCACTGAATACCCCGTTTCCCCCCTGAAAGATAATGCTCAGTTTTGTTGGGTAATTGATTCTTGAAATCTCCTGCTTCTTTGCCCTCTGAAATATCATATTCTAGGCCTTCCAATCCTTTAAGGTAGAAGCTGATAAGTCTTGTGTTATCCTGATTGCAGGCCCACAATCTCTGAATTATTTCTTTTTGGATGCTTGAAGTATTTCCTCTTTGACCTTATATCTCTTAGTGCTTATATTAATAAAGTAGGAACAGATCAATGAATTGCCAGTGCAATTAAGAAACTAGAAAAAAGACAAATAAAAAACTCCAGCTAAACACCAACTTAGAAATCCTATTAAGATAAGAACAATAAAATTGAATGTTAGAAAACCATTGATTTAATAAATAAATCTAAGAGTTGGTTTTATGGAAAAATCAACAAATAGGTAAACCATTGATGAATATGATTGATTTTTAGAAATTGAAGAAAACCAAATCACTAGCATTAAAGATGAAAAGGGTGAATATACCGCCAATGAAGATAAAATTAAAGCAATTATTTGGAGTTATTTTGCTCAGTTATATAGGAATACATTTAACAATGTAAGTGAAATGGAAGAACACATAAAAATATCAACTGCTTAGACTATCAGAGGAGTAAATAGAATAAAGAAACCTGTTTTAGAAAAAGAAATTGAACAGACCATATATGAACTTTTTGAAAAAAAAAAAAACAAAAAAATCAACCCATAAAACATTAGGACCAGATAGATTCACAAGTGAAGTCTACCAAACATTTAAAGATCAATCAATTTTAATATTAAGTAGCCTAGTTGGAGTAATAGGTAAAGAAAGAGTTTTACTAAATTATTTTTATGACTTATGATATTTTTATGACTTTATGATTTATACTGACAATTCAACCAGAGCAAAACCAAAGAAAATTATAGATCATTTTTTCATGTGACTGTTAATAACTTTGATTTCTTCTAGAAACTTCATATCTTTTTACCATTTATCAACTAGGGAATGGCTCATATTTTTGTATATTTGACTCAATTCTCTATATATTTGAGAAATTAGAACTTTATCATAGACTCTTATAAAAATTCCCTGCCCCCCTTTTCTACTTCTAATTTTGGTTACATTGTTTGTACAACCCCCACCCCTTTTTTTTAAATTTTTATTTTTATTTGGTCATTTCCAAACATTATTCATTGGAAACAAAGATCATTTTCTTTTCTTCCCTCCCTTCCCTCCCACCACCTCTCCCATAGCCCATGCGCAATTCCACTGGGTATCACATGTGTTCTTGGTTCGAACCCATTTCCCTGTTGTTGGTATTTGCATTAGAGTGTTCATTTAGAGTCTCTCCTCAGTCATATCCCCTCCACCCCTGTAGTCAAGCAGTTGCTTTTCATTGGTGTTTTTACTCCCACAGTTTATCTTCTGCTTGTGGATAGTGTTTTTTAGATCCCTGCAGATTGTTCAGGGACATTGCATTGCCACTAATGGAGAAGTCCATTACCTTCGATTGTACCACAATGTATCAGTCTCTGTGTACAATGTTTTCCTGGTTCTGCTCCTTTCGCTCTGCATCACTTCCTGAAGGTTGTTCCAGTCTCCATGGAATTCCTCCACTTTATTATTCCTTTTAGCACAATAGTATTCCATCACCAACATATACCACAATTTGTTCAGCCATTCCCCAATTGAAGGGCATCCCCTCATTTTCCAATTTTTGGCCACCACAAAGAGTGCAGCTATGAATATTCTTGTACAAGTCTTTTTCCTTATTATCTCTTTGGGGTACAAGCCCAGTAGTGCTATGGCTGGATCAAAGGGCAGACAGTCTTTTATCGCCCTTTGGGCATAGTTCCAAATTGCCCTCCAGAATGGTTGGATTAATTCACAACTCCACCAGCAATGAATTAGTGTCCCTACTTTGCCATATCCCCTCCAGCATTCATTACTTTCCATAGCTGTTATGTTAGCCAGTCTGCTAGGTGTGAGGTGATACCTCAGAGTTGTTTTGATTTGCATCTCTCTGATTATAAGAGATGTAGAACACTTTTTCATGTGCTTATTAATAGTTTTGATTTCTTTGGCTGAGAACTGCCTGTTCATGTCCCTTGCCCATTTATCAATTGGAGAATGGCTTGATTTTTTGTACAATTGATTTAGCTCTTTGTAAATTTGAGTAATTAAACCTTTGTCAGAGGTTTTTATGAAGATTGTTTCCCAATTTGTTGCTACCCTTCTGATTTTAGTTACATTGGTTTTGTTTGTACAAAAGCTTTTTAATTTGATATAGTCAAAATGATTTATTTTACATTTTGTGATTCTTTCTAAGTCTTGCTTGGTTTTAAAATCTTTCCCTTCCCAAAGGTCTAACAGGTATACTATTCTGTGTTCACCTAATTTACTTATAGTTTCCTTCTTTATGTTCAAGTCATTCACCCATTCTGAATTTATCTTGATGTAGGGTGTGAGGTGTTGATCCAAACCTAATCTCTCCCACACTGTCTTCCAATTTTCCCAGCAGTTTTTATCAAATAATGGATTTTTGTCCCAAAAGCTGGGGTCTTTGGGTTTGTCATAAACTGTCTTGCTGAGATCATTTACGCCAAGTCTATTCCACTGATCCTCCTTTCTGTCTCTTAGCCAGTACCAAATTGTTTTGATAACCACTGCTTTATAGTATAATTTGAGATCTGGGACTGCAAGTCCTCCTTCCTTTGCATTTTTTCCTTCTTTTTGTCAGTTGATGTCCAGTAGATTTGGCTCCACCCTCTTACTTTCACCCTATGTATATCTACCTTCCTCATATGTGTTTCTTGTAGACAGCATATGGTAGGGTTTTGGACTCAATCCACTCTGCTATTCGCTTGCATTTTATGGGTGAGTTCATTCCATTCACATTCAGAGTTATGATTACTAGCTGTGTATTTCCCAGCATTTTGATTTCTGCTCCTTTACCTGCCTTTTCTTTTTTCACTATTTCCTTCTATACCAATGTTTGCTTTTGAACAGTCCCCCTTGTTCCCACCCTTATTTTACTTCCCTTTCTACCCCCCTCCTTATTTATCCCCCCTTATTTTCCCTGTAGTCTTTCTAAAATTAACCCCCCCGCTCCCTCCCTCTCTTGTACTGCTTCCCTCCCCAACAGACCGTTTGTAACCCTTCTACTCCCCTATAGGGTGGAAATCTATTCTCTGCCTCCAATGGATTGGATTATTTTTCCCTCTTTGAGTCACTTTCAAAGCATGTAAAAGTTGAGTATTTTCGGTCTCTGACCTCTTTACCCTTCCAGTGTATTGATGTTCTCCCCCCTCCCACCATGAGCTTCTTAATATGACATATAAATTTACCCCCATTTGTTTCTTTTCCCATTTCTTTTAATATTAACCTATTTTTAAGTTCTAGTTATATATATATATATATGCATACTCATGCATATGTATTTTTGCATGCATATATCTATATACCTATTTATGTCTTGTCCTTTCATCCTATACAGTTTGTTGCTGTTCCCTCTAAGTATACTTCTTTTTGCTGCCCAGCTAATAACAACAGTTTTTAAAAGTTACCAATGACCTCTTTTCTTATAGGGATACATATCATTTTAACTTATTGAGTCTCTTAAAAATTTTTTTTGTTGTTTTTCTTTTTTCCCCTCTTTTTTAATTACCTTTTGATGATTCTCTTGAGTTCTGTGCTTGGACATCAAATTTTCTGTTCAGGTCTGGTCTTTTCTTTAAGAATTCTTAAAATTCTTCTATTTTGTTGAATGACCATACTTTCCCCTGTAAGAATATAGTCAGTTTTGCTGGGTAGTTGATTTCTTGGTTGTACACCTAGTTCCCCTGCTTTCCGGAATATCGTATTCCATGCCTTTCTTTTTTTCAGTGTGGATGCAGCCAGATCCTGAGTTATCCTCACTGTGGTTCCTTGGTATCTGAATGACTTCTTCTTGGCAGCTTGTAATATCTTTTCTTTGGTCTGATAGTTCTTGAATTTGGCTATAACATTCCTGGGTGTTGTCAGTTGGGGATTAAGTACAGGAGGTGATCTGTGAATTCTATCAATCTCCACTTTTCCCTCTTGTTCAAGGATTTCGGGTCAGTTTTCTTTAATAATTTCCTGTAATATAATGTCCAGGCTTTTTCTTTTGTCATGGTCTTCTAGTAGGCCAATAATTCTTAAATTGTCTCTCCTTTAATGATTTTCTAAATCCTCTGTTTTGTGAATGAGATGCTTCATATTTTCCTCAATTTTTTAATTCTTTTGGTTTTGTTTTATAGTGTCTTGCTGCCTTGTGAGGTCACTCGATTCAAGTTGTTGTATTCTGGTTCTTACAGACTGGATTTCATCCTTAGTTTTTTGGTCGTCCTTTTCCTTTTGGTTGGATTTTCTTTGGAGGTCATCTTTCATCTTCTTCACCTCATCTTTCATCTCCTTTGCCTCATTTTCCAGCTGGTTGATTTTGGCTTTCAAAACACTATTTTCTGTTTCCAGATGACTTATCTTAGTTTTTAAGTTCTTTTCCCAATTGTCTTCAGCCTCTCTTAATTGTGTTTTGAATTGCATTTTGAGTTCTTCCAAAGCCTGTATCCAATTCGCTAGGATTTCTGATTTTTTCTTTGCTGGATCCTCCCCCTCTGTTTCATTTGCTCTTTGCTTATAACCTGTGCAAAAGCTGTCTATTGTAATTTCTTTCTTCTTTTTCGGTTGTTTGCTCAAGTTTACCCCTTCTTTGCTCCCCATATTTGACTGTGCTCTTGCTCCTCTCATTTTGTTTTGGTTTTGGGGCTATCAGTCTCCCCTCTTGAAGCTTTGTCAGATCTCTTGGTACAGTCTCTAGAGGAGGAATGTTAGCTTCCCTGTCCTCTGGAAGCTTTTGATTGGATTGAGTTCAATTGGGTTGGGCTGTATGTGGTATGAAGCACTGAGGCTCTGAAGACTCCTGGAAGTCTGGGCTGCCCAGGTTCTCTCCAGTTCTCTCCAGCTGCTTCTCCACTGCTTCGCAAGTGCCTTTGCCCTCCTTCCTAAACTCTGAGGAGTTCTGATGGGATCAGTTCAACTGGATTGGTCTGGATGTGCCCGAGGCAAGGGTGAGACTGAAGCCTGATGGAGGGACCCAGCCACTGCCCGTTTCTCCCTCTCTTCCTCCCCGCTGTCCAAGCTGGATGCTCTGAGCCCGGCGCCCCACTGCTCACAAGGAGACCCTGCAAACCAGCACCTTTGCCAGCTCAGAGGTTCTTGCTGCTTCTGGGGGCTCAGCCCTCTGAGTTGTGGGGGCCAAACCCCTTTTTAATAAAATATAATCCATATGATCCATTTTACCTCCCATGATCCTCTCTTTATCTCTTGTTTGAGCATGAACTCTTCCCTTATCCATAGGTCTGTAATTTTTTTCCATATCCCCTATTTTGGTTATGATATCATCATTAATGTTAAATATGCATCAATTTTGAGATTATTTATATAGTGTGAAATATTGTCATATTCCTAATTTTTATGAGACTTATTTTCCAAGCAATTTTTTGTGAAATATATGTACTTGCCTCAATATCTTTGATCTTTAGATTTATCAAACAGTAGGTTACTATGGTCATTGTTCAGTGTGTCTTGAATTTATTCCACTTATCAACCTCTTTATCTCTTTCTCAAGTATAAATTTTATATATGTGTGTGCATGTATGTAAATCCGTTGCCTTTTTAAAAATCAAACCCTTATCTTTTGTCTTAGAATCATTACTGTATATTAGTTGCAAGTCAGAGGAATGGTATGGGCTAGATGTCTGGGATTAAGTGACTTTTCCAAGGTCATATAGCCAGGAAATATCTAAATCTTGATTTGAACCCAGGTCTCTAGGCTTGACTCTATCCATTAGCTGCAAAACCTTTACTTTTGACTTGGTAACAACTCTAAGATAGAACTATGCAAATGAGGTTAAGTGATTTGCCCAAGGTCACACAGCTAGGAAGTCTGAATCCGGATTTGAACCAGATCCTTCTGACTCCAGGCCTGATGGCTCTATTTTCAGAGCCACCTAATTGCTCTACCATGTTGTTTTGACAATTACCTCTTTGTACAATAGTTTGAGATCTGGTACTGCTAGGCCATCTCCCCCCCACGCCCCCATTCCCTTGATATTCTTTACCTTTTCTTCTTCCAATTGGATTTTATTATTTTTTTCCAGCTCTATAAAATAAAAATAATTCTTTAGTACTCTGGTATGGCACTGAATAAGTAAATTTATTTTGGTAATGTTATTTTTCTCATATTGTTTTGGCTTACCTCTGAGCAGTTAATGTTTCTCTAGGTACATAGATATCTTCGTGTGATAAGTTTTTTGTAATTGTGTTCATATATTTCCTATGTGTGTTCTACCTAGCAGATAGACTCCCAAGTATTTTATACTATCTCTTTTTATCTTCTCCTACTGGGTTTTGTTGATAACATATAGAAATGCTGGTGATTTGCATGGGTTTATTTTTGGGTTATTTATCCTGCAACTTTGCTGAAGTTGTTGATTGTTTCAACTAGTTTTTTGTTGATTTTCTAGGGTTCTTTATACCATCTGCAAAGTTAGTGAAAGTTTTATTTCCTCCTTGGCCATCCTTTATCCCTTCAATTTATTTTTCTTATCTTTATAGCTAGCCTTTGTAGTACAATATTACATAATAATAGTTATAATTGGACATCTTGCTTTATCAAACTTCATCTTATTAGGAAGACTTCTAGTTTGTCCCTGCTACAGATAATTCTTGTTTTTAAGTCAATATTACTTTTTTAAAAGCTACATTTATTTCTATTCTTTCTAGTGTTTTTATTTTTATTTTTTTTAAATTCTCTTAAAATTTATTTTAAAACTGGTCCGAGAAGAGATCTATAGTTCACCGGACTGCCCAAGGCTTCCCACAATACAGAAAAGATGAAGAATTCCTGTTGCAGTAGACTTGGCAACTGATTCGATATGTGTGGAGGGAGGTGGATATGGTGGTGAGGGAATGACACAGTTCATGGTTGATTCATACTGAACTAGTGAGCCATTACAACATCTAGAAATTTTTCACACACACAATTTATTTTAAAAATATTTTTTCATGTTTGCATGATTCATTTTCTTTTCCTCCCATCTTCTCTCCCCCTCCCAGAGCCAACAAGAAATTTCCCTGGGCTATACAAGTGTTATCACTTGATACCTATTTCCATATTAGTAATTTTTGTAATAGAGTAATTTTTTAAAAACAAAACCCCAAATCATATACCCATATAAACATGTGATAAGACATGTTTTTCTTTTTCTTTTCTGTTCCCACAATTCTTTCCCTTGATGTGAATAACATTCTTTCTTGTAAATCCCTTGGGATTGTCCTGGATCTTTGCATTGCTACTAGTAGCAAAGTCCATTACATTGGATTGTTCTACAATGTTTCACTTTCTTTTTTCTTTTTTTTTCCATTTGGATAAGCTTATTTAGTCAATTTAGAACATTATTCCTTGGTTACAATAATCACATTGTTTCCCTCCTTCCGCTCCACCCACTCTTACTGCAGCCAACACACAATTTCATTGAGTATTACATGTGTCCTTGATCAGAACCCATTTCCATGTTGTTGTTTACACTAGAATGTTCATTTATAGAGTCTACACCCCCAACAATATGCCTTCAACCCATGTATTCAAGCAGTTGTTTTTCTTTGGTATTTTTACTCCCAGAGTGTTTCCTCTGGATGTGGATAGTGGTTTTTCTCATAGGTTCCTCCGAGTTGTTCCAGGTCATTGCATTGCCACTAATGGAGAAGTCCATTACATTCTATTGTATCACAGTGTATCAGTTTCTGTGTACAATGTTTTCCTGGCTCTGCTCCTCTCACTTTGCATCAATTCTTGGGGGTTGTTCCAGTCCCCATGGAATTCTTCTACTTTATTATTCCTTTGAGCACAATAGTATTCCATCACCAACATATACCTCTATCCAAACGAGATAAATCAAATCAAAAAATAAAAAAGAAAGAGGTAAGAGAAGTGAATGAAAGCTTAGAAAAATTAGAGTTAGTAGACACGTGGAGAAAAATAAATAGGGACAAAAAGGAAAATACCTTCTTTTCAGCAGCACATGGTACATTCACAAAAATTGACCATGTAATAGGGCATAAAAACATTGCAAATGAGTGCAAAAAGGCAGAAATAATAAATGCAACCTTCTCAGATCACAATTCAATGAAAATAATAATTAATAAGGGTACATGGAGAAGTAAATAAAAAATTAATTGGAAATTAAACAATATGATTCTCCAAAACCAGTTAGTTAAAGAACAAATAAATCATAAAAAAATAACTTAATTGAAGGAAATGACAATGGTGAGACATCCTTTCAAAACCTATGGGATGCAGCCAAAGCAGTAGTCGGGGCAAATTTATATTCTTGAGTTCATATATTAACAAATTAAAAAGGGCAGAGGTCAATGAATTGAGCTTGAAAATTAAAAAACTAGAAAGCGAACAAATTAAAAATCCTCAGATGAAGACTAAATTAGAGATCCTAAAAATCAAGAGAGAAATTAATAAAATTGAAAGTAAAAGAACTCTTGATTTAATAAATAAGACTAGAAGCTGGTACTTTGAAAAAACACATAAAATAGACAAAGTGTACTAGTCAGTCTAAATAAATAAAGGAAAGGAAAAAACAAATTGACAGTATCCAAGATGAAAAGGGAGACCTCACCTCTAATGAAGAGGAAATTAAGGCAATCATTAAAAACTACTATGCCCAATTATATGGCAACAAATATGGCAATCTAGGTGAAATGGATGAATATTTACAAAACTATAAATTGCCCAGACTAATAGAGGAAGAAATAGATTACCAAAACATCCCCATTTGAGAAAAAGAAATTGAACAAGCCATCAAAGAACTCCCTAAGAAAAAATCCCCAGCTCCAGATGGATTCGAAAATGAATTCTATCAAACATTCAAAGAACAACTAATCCCAATATTACACAAACTATTTGACAGAATAAGCAAAGGAGTTCTACCAAATTCATTTTACGACACAATCATAGTACTGATCCCAAAGCCAGGCAGGTCAAAAACAGAGAAATAAACTATAGATCAATCCTCCTAATGAATATACATGCAAAAATCTTAAATAGGATACTAGCAAAAAGACTCCAGCAAGTCATCACAAGGATTATTCACTATGACCGGGTAGGATTCATACCCGGAATGCAAGGATGGTTCAATTTTAGAAAGACCATCCACATAATTGACCATATTAACAAGCAAACTGACAAAAATCACATGATTATCTCAATAGATGCAAAAAAAGCCTTTGATAAAATACAACACCCATTCCTTTTGAAAACACTAGAAAGTATAGGAATAGAAGGGCCTTTCCTAAACATAATAAACAATATATATCTGAAACCATCAGCAAACATCTGCAATGGGGATAAACTAGAAGCCTTCCCAATAAGATCAGGAGTGAAACAAGGATGCCCATTATCACCCCTATTATTTAACACTGTACTAGAAACACTAGCAGTAGCAATTAGAGAAGGAGAAGAAATTGAAGGTATTAAAATTGGCAATGAGGAGACCAAGCTATCACTCTTTGTGGATAATATGATGGTGTACTTAAAGAATCCTAGCGAATCAACCAAAAAGCTAGTCGAAATAATCAACAACTTTAGCAAAGTTGCAAGATACAAAATGATTCACTTTCTATGTACAATGTTCTCTTGGTTCTCCCTTTCTGGTGTTTTTAATACAAATGGGTGTTGTGTTTTGTCAAAAGCTTTTTCTGCACCATTGAGATAATTGTATGATTTGTGTAATTTTTCATTTTTGATATGATTAATGATTCTTAGAATTTCCCAATATTAAACCAACCCTGCATTCCTGGTATAAATCTAGGTTGGGCACAGTGCATGATCTTTTTGATATATAGCTGTATTCTCCTCACTCGTATTTTATTTAAAGTTTTTCTATCTATCCATTAGGGAAATTAGTCTATACTTTTTCTTTCTGTGTTTTTTGCTCTCCCTGGTTTAGATATCAAAACTATATTTGTGTCAGAAGGAACTTTGTGGGACTCTTTTATTTCCTCCTATATCTTAATATTGGAATTAATAATTCTTTAACTATTTGGTAGAATTCATTTGTAATTCCATCTGATCCAGATGTTTTTTTCCCTTAGAGAGCTCAATCTCATTAATTGCTTGTTCCGTTTCTTTTCTAAGATAGGGTAATTTATTTTATTTTCTCATCTGTTAATCTGGATAATTTATATTTTTGTAAATATTAATCTATTTCATTTATGTTGTCTGCTTGGTTTATG
Organism: Monodelphis domestica; assembly: GCF_027887165.1. Classification (NCBI taxonomy): domain Eukaryota; kingdom Metazoa; phylum Chordata; class Mammalia; order Didelphimorphia; family Didelphidae; genus Monodelphis; species Monodelphis domestica. The sequence continues at coordinate 203,138,082 of NC_077234.1, forward strand.
TCCATAAACAGAATTCCATAAACAGAGTGTCCATAAACAGAGTGTGACTTGAAGGTGATTGATGTTCTTGGCTTGCCTGGCTTGTAATGGGAGTGAATGTGACTTTGTGGAGAGGGAAGGGGGAGGGTAGTAGATAGTCATCTTTAGGTTTTAATTCTGTGAATGTGTAATCTTTTAAGGTAATAATCTGGAGGGATTAAGGTGGGATATATGTTTATTGTATAAGTCTTTGCTCTTATATAATTTTTTTGTATTGGAGAGAGAACAATAATCATTCATTAGTGAGGGAAGTTAAAGAGAGAGAAGTCACAGAGAGGGATCAGTGGGGCCCTCATTTTCTGGGGGCTGCCTTGCAGCCTCCATTTCCCCAGACTGACTCTGTCAGACTAACAATTTGGTTTTCTTCTTTTCTCTTAAGATAAATCAAATTAACTAATGACAAACTCTAACCCTATTTTGCTCTTTTAAAAAATGGCTTTAGCTTTTCTAGGAATTCTTTCCCCTCACTTTCATTTAGTTATTTATTTATTCTATCATTCATTCATTCATTTATTTATATTTAAAAATCTTTTCTTTGATCTTTTAATTCAAAATTCTCTCCTTCCCAAAATTTCTATACTTGTGGAGAAGGCAAGCAAAATCAGTTATACATATGAAGGCATCCATATTAGCCATGTTGCAAAAGAAAATATAGAAACAAAAAACAAAGAACACTATGCTGTGCCTTTTTTTTTGGTCATATATGACTTAATTACATTTGAAGTGTGTATATATATATATATATATATTTAAATTGTTTAAAAGGTTAGGTTGGGAGAGTTCAGCATAAATCCTCAGTTTTCTCCTTTTTTGACTCTACCTCTTCTATTATTTTTTTAAACCCTTACCTTCTGCCTTTGAGTTGATATTAAATATCAGTTCTAAGGCAGAAGATTGGTAAGAGCTAGGCATTTGGGGTTAAGTGACTTGCCCTGTGGTCATACAGAAGTATTTGATGTCAGATTTGAAACCAGATCCTCCCTTCTCCAAGTGTGGCTCTTCCCACTGGGCCACCTAGCTGCCCCTCTTGTATTATTTTTATTTATTGCTTATTTTATCCCTATTCACTTCCTGATAACTTCTCCCATATTACCTTCTTTTATTACATAAAGCATTTTTCAGATTAACAGAGTTCATGCCCTTTCACTTTAATAATTTTAAATAATTTTTATATGACTTAAAATTTGCAAATAACTTCACCTCATTTTGTCCTCATAACAACACTGAGAGAAGTATTTTCATTATTTTTATTTTACAGATGAGGAAATGGAGGCAAGGAGATGATGATTAAATAAATTAAAAGTCACCTGAGACATGATTCATACTCAAATCTTTTTCCTGCTTTTCCAAAGTTAGTATCTTATCCATTCATTACCTAATTTTAACAAAATGAGAAAATGTTCTTTTTTTATGTTTCCTTCTGATATTCTGTGAATGTATCCCATTATGATATTTTTTACTGCTTTTTACTTTGTTTATCTTGGTTCTGCATTCTTTCCTTTTTCACTTTATATTTTCAGTTCAGTGCAGCTTTTGTGTGCAAGACATTAGTGAGTCAATAAACACTTTTATACTGTATGCCAAGAACTGAATGTGGGGGTTACTGATAGAAAGAAAAGTTAATCTAAGATGGATGCAATATGTATGCTATGCATAGTGTAAAAATTAAAATTAAATCTCAATCATAAAATATTATAATTTAGGAGATGTATTAAATGATCATTAGAAATAAAAGAATAAAGAGGATACTGAAAAAAACAATATTAATTTGGAGAGGCTTATGATGAAAACACATAGGGATTAAAATATAAATATTTTGGTTTTATTCCACAGAGATTAGAGGTTTTGGAAAGGAGGGAGGTGGGAGAAGGAGGTCTCACAACTTAACCCTTTTGTTTAATTACCCCCCCCCCAATAATCCTATCTTATCTTATCCTAAACTCCTAAGGGCCAATCCAACAGAAAGTTCAGAGATCTTACATATAGAGTCTTTTGGCAAAGAGAGGCTGGAGTCCAGATGAGGAGTCTTAGGTGGTCCATAGAATGGTTAGAGTTCCCAATATTGTCCCTTAGACCACCTAAGGGTATTGAAAAACTATCCACTCCTGCTTCAGAGGGCTTCTTGTAGGATGATCCAAAGATGTCCTCAGGAGCACAGATCAGCCACCTCCAGCTTCTTTGGTAGCTGCCAACCCCCAAGAGAGACCAGTAAACCACCTCTCCAACTGTTTGGAATCTTTCCCCTTTCAGCTCTGAAGATTCTCTGCCTGTCAATAATGCTTATGCACTAAGCATTACATTTCAACAATATGGGATAAAAATCATGTGCCCATGGCTGATTATCCATTTCAAAATCCCCACTCTCCACCTCCGTGCTCCCTGACAAGGCCAAAAAGAGGGTGAGACCCTCTACATCCCCTTAATATCCCCTGCCTTCAGGAAGTACGTAATGACAGGAAGTCAGTGGGCTCCCTGGAAATGTAGTTCTTTTTTAGGGTGACAGGTATTTAATTATGCAATAGGCAAATATAAACTATATGCAAAGTTAAAATTAAAATAAAGGGAGAGCACTAATTAGTGAATGGGAGGATCAGGAAAAGCCTACTGGAGGAAGGATGTGGTACTCAGCTTGTGCCCAGGAGGCTCTGAATTTATCAGTCTTTGGCATTCCTTTCTGTCCTAAGCATACATACTCATTTTTAAACTGTTAGGTACATCGCAGTCAGTGTTGTGGAGAAGAAAGAGCACTGCTTTGGAGTCAATGCTATGTTTTTTAAAATATTTTGTTATGGCATACCATGTTTCATGTTAGATGTGCGATTGGAATATTTTCTATGTTAGCTACTTTAAAATGATGAATGGTAGTTTTATTAAATACAGATAAGTGATGAATGGTAATTTAAGCCTCAAGAAAAAAAGGAGTAACAATTTTGGATGATTTTGCTTATGGACTGATAATTGTGGACTTGTTTTTAGGCTCTTTTAGTTCAAGTTTAACTGCAGATGCTTTTCTAAATGCTATAATCTTTGCTATGCTATGTAGAGAGTTGTATTATATTGCTATTTGTAATGATTCTAGTAGTGGTGCTTAAGTCTTCTTGAAGAATTGAGAGGGATAGCATGGTATAGAGCAGTTGTATCAAACTCAAATAGAAACAGTAGCTGTCATTAAATAATACATAAGGATCCCTGCCTTCACACATTGACTTAGAAAACCATGTATTTACTTTATCTATGTTTTATTATATTTTTATGTTCTCTTTGATATTTCTCAATTACATTTTAATCTCGTTCTGCCTAAATTTGGGAGTGGACTGGGTTTTTGACACCTTGTATAGAGAGAAGCATTGCAGGCTTGTCAATAAATACCTTTGTTCAGCTCTTTGCCCCGGTACTCAGACAATTTATATGACCTTTCTGAGTCTCATTTTTCCCATCTGTAAAATGACAACAATGCCTGTGATCTATGTATTGTTTTTTGAAAGTTAATTTAGTTACTAAAAAGTAAATATGTATCTGTATATATGATAGCTCTTAGGATTCTTACTCTTATTAGAATGGATTTTTTATTAACATTCTAAAACTCAGACTTAACTTGTCTTGACTAGTATTCCCAGTTATTCTTTTAAAAGTGCTTAAGATACTGGGAAGGCATAGGGTAAGCTAGACATTGGGAAAATATTATTCATTTTAGAATGATCAATTCTAACCTTTAAAGTAAATTGCAACGGTAAATTTGGAACATTTCCTAACATATTCATATGCTTAAATTGTACTTAGAGAGCAGAAACATTTTAATACTATGCAAATATAATATTATTAGATTTTATGAGTGAGTAAACTAGGAGATGGGAAGATTAAATGAAAAGATAGCAGAGGAAAGATTAGAATACTTAGCTTTTCATTTGAAGGTGAATTCTTTGAATTTATGATGACTTAGTTTGTCTCCAAAGAAGAGATAAGAGTTGTGGGGGAACTGTAAATTGTATATAAAGCCAGATTTTTTTTTTAAAGACTTGAAAGATTGATAGTTTGAAAGATTTTTTTTAATTTGAATTAGTTTATTTTGTCAATTTAGAACATTATTCCTTGGTTTCAATAATCATGTTATTTCCCTCCCTCCCCTCCACCCACCCTTCCCACAGCCAACATGCAATTTCATTGGGTATTACTTGTATCCTTGATTAGAACCTATTTTCATGCTGTTGAGTTTGCACCAGGATGTTCATTCAGAGTTCCCAACCATATCACTTCGACCCATGTAATCAAGCAGTTGTTTTTCTTCAGTGTTTTTACTCCCACAGTGTTTCCTCTGAATGTGGATAGTGGTTTTTCTCATAGATAAGTCCATTACATTCAATTGTATCACAGTGTACAATTGTTTTCTGTATACAAAGTTTTTGTGGTTCTGCTCCTCTCACTCTGCATCACTTCCTGGAGGTTGTTCCAGTTCCCATGGAATTCCTCCACTTTATTATTCCGTTGAGCAAAATAGTATTCCATCACCAACATATACCACAATTTGTTCAGCCATTCCCCAAATGAAGGGCATCCCCTCATTTTCCAATTTTTTTGTCACCACAAAGAGCGCAGCTATGAATATTTTTTTACATCTTTTCCCTTATTATCTCTTTGGGGTACAAACCCAGCAGTGCTTTGGCTGGATCAAAGGGCAGACAGTCTTTTAGTGCCCTTTGGGCATAGTTCCAAATTGCCCTCCAGAATGGTTGGATCAATTCACAACTCCACCAGCAATGCATTAATGTCCCGACTTTGCCACATCTGCTCCAGCATTCATTACTTTCCTTTACTGTCATGTTAGCCAATCTGCTAGGTGTGAGATGGTACCTCAGAGTTGTTTTGACTTGCATTTTCTCTGATTATAAGAGATTTAGAACAGTTTTCCGTGTGGATATTAATAGTTTTGATTTCTTTAACTGAAAATTGCCTATTCATGTCCCTTGCCCATTTATCAATTGGAGAATGGCTTGATTTTTTTGTACAATTGGTTTAGCTCTTTATAAATTTGAGTAATTAGACCTTTGTCAGAGGTTTTTGTAATGAAGATTGTTTCCCGATTTGTTTATGCATCCCGTAGGTTTTGAAAGGATGTCTCATCATTGTAATTTTCTTCAATGAAGTTATTAATTGTTTCTACAATTTGTTCTTTAACTGGTTTTGGAGAATTGTATTGTTTAATTTCCAATTAATTTTTTATTTACCTCTCCATGTTACCTTACTAATTATTATTTTCATTGCATTGTGATCTGAGAAAAGTTGCATTTATTATTTCTGCTCTTTTGTACTTGTTTGCAATGTTTTTATGCCCTAATATATGGTCAATTTTTGTGAATGTACCATGTGCTGCTGAAAAGAAGGTATATTCCTTTTAGTCCCTATTTATTTTTCTCCACATGTCTACTAACTCTAATTTTTCTAATATTTCATTCACTTCTCTTACCTCTTATTTTTTGGTTTGATTTATCTAGTTCGGATAGAGGAAGGTTCAGGTCTCCCATTAGTATAGTTTTTCTATCTATTTCATCCTTGAGATCCTCTAGTTTCTTCTCTAGAAATTTGGATGCTGTGCCATTTGGTGCATACATGTTGAGTACAGATATTTTATCACTGGCTATACTGCCTTTTATCAGGATGTAATTTCCTTCCCTATCTCTTTTAACTAGATTTATTTTTATTTTGGCTTTGTCGGATGTCATGATTGAGACTCCTGCCTTCTTTTTGTCAGTTGATGCCCAATAGATTTGGCTCTACCCTCTAACTTTCACCCTATGTGTATTTGCCTTCCTCATGTGTGTTTCCTGTAGACAGCATATGGTAGGGTTTTGGATTCTAATCCACTCTGCTATTCGCTTCGTTTTATGAGTGAGTTCATTCCATTCACATTCAGAGTTATGATTACTAGCTGTGTATTTCCCAGCATTTTGATTTCTGCTCCTGTTCCTGCCTTTTCTTCTTTCACTATTTCCTTCTACACAAATGTTTGCTTTTCATCAGTCCTCCTAGTTCCCACCCTTATTTTACTTCCCTTTTTACCCCCCTCCCTTCTTATCCCTTATTTTCCCTGTAGTCTTTCTAAAATTAACCCCCCCCCCGTCCCCTCCCCTTGTACTGTTTCCCTTCCCACTAGACCATTTGTTACCCTTCTACTCCCCTATAGGGTGGAAATCTATTCTCTTCCCCCAATGGATTGGATTGTTTTTCCCTCTTTGAGTCAATTTCAAAGCACGTAAAAGTTGAGTATTTCTTGTCTCTAACCACTTTACCCTTCCAGTGTATTGATGTTCTCCCCCATCCCACCATGAGCTTTTTTGTGACATATAAATTTGTCCCCATTTGTTTCTTTTCCCATTTCTTTTAATATTAACCTATTTTTAAGCTCTAGTTATATATATGTATATATATGCATAATCGTGTGTATGTATTTATGCATGCATATATCTATATACCTATTTATGTCTTGTCCTTTCTTCCTATACAGTTTGTCACTGTTCCCTCTAAGTATACTTCTTTTTCTGCCCAGGTAATAACAACAGTTTTTAAGAGTTACCAATGACCTCTTATCTTATAGGGATATGTATCATTTTAACTTATTGAGTCTCTTAAAAATTTTGTTTTGTTTTGTTTTCTTTTTCTTTTTTCCCTCTTTTTAAATTACCTTTTGATGATTCTCTTGAGTTCTGTGCTTGGACATCAAATTTTCTGTTCAGGTCTGGTCTTTTCTTTAAGAATTCTTGAAAGTCTTCTATTTTGTTGAATGACCATACTTTCCCCTGTAAAAATATAGTCAATTTTGCTGGGTGGTTGATTCTTGGTTGTATACCTAGTTTCCTTGCTTTCCAGAAGATCATATTCCATGCCTTTCTTTTTTTCAGTGTGGATGCAGCCAGATTCTGCGTTATCCTCACTGTAGTTCTGTGGTGTCTGAATGACTTTTTCTTGGCAGCTTGTAATATCTTTTCTTTGGTATGGTAGTTTTTGAATTTGGCTATAACATTCCTGGGTGTTATCAGTTGGGGATTAAGTACAGAAGGTGATTTGTGGATTCTTTCAATCTCCACTTTTCCCTCTTGTTCTAGGATATCAGGGCAGTTTTCTTCAATAATTTCTTGTAGTATGATGTGCAGGCTTTTTCTTTTGTCATGGTCTTCTGGTAGACCAATAATTCTTAAATTGTGTCTCCTTGAATGATTTTCTAAATCCTCTGTTTTGTGAATGAGATGCTTCATATTTTCCTCAATTTTTTCATTCTTTTGGTTTTGTTTTATATTGTCCTGCTGCCTTGTGAGGTCACTTGATTCTAGTTGTTGTATTCTGGCTCTTAAAGCCTGGATTTCATCCTTGGCTTTTTGGTCATCCTTTTCCTTTTGGTCTGATTTTCTTTGGAGGTCATCTTTCATCCTCTTTACCTCGTCTTTCATCTCCTTTTTCTCATCTTTCATCTTCTTCACCTCATCTTTCATCTGCTTTGCCTCATCTTTCATCTCCTTTCCCTCATTTTCCAGCTGGTTGATTTTGGCTTTCAAGACACTATTTTCTTGTTTTAGGTCAAATGCCTCTGTTTCCAGATGACTTATCTTAGTTTTTAAGTTCTTTTCCCAATTGTCTTCAGCCTCTCTTAATTGTGTTTTGATTTGCATTTTGAGTTCTTCCCAAGCCTGTATCCAATTCGCTGGGATTTCTGATTTTTTCCTTTGCTGATCCCTCTCCCTCTGTTTTGTTTGCTATTTGCTCATTACCTGTGCAGAAGCTGTCTATTGTAATTTCTTTCTTCTTTTTCTGTTGATTGCTTGAGTTTACCCCTTCTTTGCCTGTGCCCTTGCTCCTCTCTCTCTCTCTCTCTCTCTCTCTCTCTCTCTCTCTCTCTTTTTGATTTTGGGGTTGTCAGTCTCTCCTCTTGGAGCTTTGTCAGATCTCTTAGTACAGTCTCTAGGGGAGGAATGTTAGCTTCCCTGTCCTGGAGGCTTTTGATCAGATTAAGTTCAACTGGGTTGGGCTGTATGTGCTCTGAGGCCAAAGACTCCTGCAAGGCTGGGCCACCAAGGTTCTTTCCAGTTCTCTCCAGCTGCTTCTCCGCTGGCTACAAGGTTCCCCAGTACCTTTGCCCACCCCGAGGTTCCTGTCTTTGCCGGAGGCCCTGCTCTCTAGGTGGAGGAGGGGTTCTGGCCTTCGTGAGCTCTGAGGAATCCTGATGGGATTAGGTTCAACTGTATTGGTCTGGATGTGCCCTGAGGCAAAAACTTCCCTGTGAAACTGGAGCTAGATGGAAGGACCCAGCCACGGGCCCCAGTCTCTCCCTGGCTTCTTCCCCGCTGTCCACACTGGACGCTCCGAGCCTGGCACCCCGCTGCTCACAAGGTAGACCCTCCAAACCAATACCTTTGCTCGCCCAGAGGTTCCCGCTGCTGCTGGTGGCTCAGAGCTCTGGGTTGAGGGGAGGGGTCCTGGGACTTTCCTTCTGCCTTCCCCTTAGACCCGAGTGTTCTCAGATTCTGGCTTTTGGGGGTCGTACCTTTTGATTTGAGTCCAGAAGGAAGTTTCCCCGCCTTTGTCTTGTTGTTAAGTTTGAATTTTAGTCCCCTAGGAGCATTCAGTTTGTGATCAGTAAGGAAGGGTTTTCAGAGGTCTAAACTTAGAAGCTGCTTCTAAGCCGCCATCTTGACTCCACCCCCCCCCCCAGCAAATTTTCTAAAAGGCATATGGACACAAAAATTTAAAATATAATACAACCTAGGAGACTATAACCAAATATTACAAGGCTCATTCACTGTCAACAGGTGGGATTTATACTAGGAATGCTGAGGTGATTTAAAACTGTCAGCATAATGAATCATACCAGTAATAAAACTAACAGAAATCAAATGATTATCTCAAAAATGTAGAAAAAGCCTTTGGCACAATACTAGTTTGTATTAAATATAAGAGAAATCATAGGAATAAAAGGTAGTTTCCTAAAATACGTAGAATTTATCTAAAACCACCAAGAAGTACCATCTATAATAGGGATAAGCTAGAAACTTTTACATTAAGATCAGGGGTGAGGTAAGGATGCCCATTATCACCAGTTTTTAATATTGTATTAGAAGTGCTATCTTTTGCAATAAGAGAAGAAAAAGAAATTGAAGGAATTGAAATAGGAAATGAGAAAGCTAAACTATCACTTTGCAGATATATGGTAGTATTCTTATGCCTTACTTAAAAACTAGTTGAAATAATTAAGGACTTCAGCAAATTTGTAAGATATAAAACAAACCCACATATATCACCAGCATTTTTATACAAAAGATAAATTACAATTAAAATAATTAAGCAAGATAAGATACCTGGGAGTCTTTTTGCCAAGACAAACACAGGAATTGTATGAATACAATTAAGAAACACTTTTCACAAAACAAATAATTCAGATCTAAAGAATTGGGGAAATGTTCATTGTGAATGGGTAGACTGAGCTAACATTACAATGACAGTTCTACCTAAATTAATTTACTTATTCAGTGCCATACCAATCAAGCTACCAAAAAATGATTTTCTAGAACTAGAAAAAATAACAACCAAATTCATCTGGGGAAAAAAAAAACAGGTCAAGAATTTTATGGAATTAATGAAAAAAATGTAAAGGAAGGTGGCTTGGCAGTACCAGATTTGAAACTGTACTATAAAGTAGTCATCATCAAAATAATCTGGTACTAGCTAAGAAATGGAATCGTGGACCAATAGAATAGTTCAGCTACATAATATACAGGGATAGATGATCATAGCAATCTCATATTTGATAAACCCAAACATCCCAGCTTTGGGGATAAGAATTCACTGACAAAATTTGCTTGGAAAACTGGAAAACAGAGAAGCTAGGTGTAGGTCAATATTTTATACCCTGTATCCATTATGGTGAACCTATGGCACAGGCGCCAAATGGGTATGCATAGCCCTCTCTGGGCACTCCTTCAGTTGCTGGCACTAGAAAGCAAGAGGGACTCAAGGAGGAGCTGTTCCCCTCCCCATCCCCATGTGTCTGAGGACATTCTTCACTTCCCCCACCACACTGTCTAGCAGGGAATGGGTTCTACATTATTAAGCAAAACATATTTGTGTTGTTCATTTTTGTAAGAGAATAATCATATAAACCCAAAACTCAAATAAACTAAAATGAAAAATTGTATTGTTTGACATAAATTCAGACTCCTAACAGTTCTTTTCTAGAGGTGGATAGGATTCTTTCTCTTAAGTCCCTCAGAATTGTCCTAGATCATTGTATTGGTGAGAGAGCTAAGTCTTCCACAATTGATCATTCCACAATATTGCACAAAGGAGTACACAAGTGTACTCCTGGCTTATTTCACTCTGCATCATCAGTTCATGTAGGTCTTTCCAGCTCTTTCTAAAACCATCCTGTTACTCATTTCTTACAGCCCAATTAGTATTCTGTCATCTGTCACCATCATATACCATGTGTGTTCAGCCATTCCCCAATTAATGGACATAATTTAAATTCTTTGCTACCAAAAAAGGGCTGCTATAAAAAAATTTTTGTTCAAATAGCTCCCCCCCCTTTTTAATCTTTTTGGGATACAGACCAAGGAGTGTTAGTTATTACTGGACCAAAGGGTGTGCACTGTTTTATAGCCCTTTGGGTATGGTTCCAAACTGCCCTCCAGATGACTAGATTAGTTCACAACTCTACCAGCAATGTATTAGTGTCCCAATTTTGCCACATCCCCTCCAACATTTCTTACTTCCCTTTATTGTCATATTGGCTAATCTGATAAGTGAGAGGTGTTACCTCAGAGTTGTTTTAATTTGCATTTTTCATGTGACTATTGATAACTTTGATTTCTTCATCTGAAAACTGTTCATATCCTTTGATAATTTGTCATTTGGAATTTGGCTTGTATTCTTATACATTTGATTTCGTTTTCTATGTATTTGCGAAATGAGACCTTTATCAGAGATATTTGTTATTAAAATTTTTTCCTAGTTTGTTGTTTTCCTTTTAATTTTGGTTACATTTGTTTTGTTTGTATAAAACCTTTTAAATTTAGCATGATCAAAATTTTCATTTTACATCTTATTATTTTTTCTACCTCTCATTTGGTCAAAAATTCTTTCCTTATCCATAAATCTGACAAACTATTCCATGCTCCCCTGATTTGCTTATGTATCACTCTTTATGGTTAAATCATAAAGCCATTTTGACAATGGCTTAGTATAGGTTGTGAGATACTGCTCTATACTTAGTTTCTCCCATAGTGTTTTCCAGTTTTGCCAACAGTTTTTATCAAATAATGAGTTCTTATCTTAAAGCTGGGATCTTTGGGTTTGTGAAACATTAGTTTCTTAAGGTCTTTTACCCCTATTCTATTCAATTAGTCCACCATTCTATTTCCTAGTCAGTACCAAGATGTTGATGATTACTGCTTTATGAATACAGTTTGAGATCTGGTACTGCTAGACCTCCTTCACATTTTTTTCCCCATAAATTACCTTGATATCCTTTGTTCCTCCAGGTGAAATTTCTTCTAGTTCTATAAAGTCATTTCATATTCCTTAAGAAAATTGTTCTGTAATTTTCTTTCTCTGTTTTTAGTATTTCTGGTTTAGGTGTCTCAACACTATATGTGTGCAATAAAAAGCATTTGGTAGCATTCTTTCTTTGAGTATTTTGCCAAATATTCAGTAATGTGATTAATTGTTCTTTAATTATTTTATAGAATTCACTTGTGAATTCATTTGGGGTTGGGGATTAAGGGAGTTCTTTGATGACCTGTTCAGTTTCTTTTTCTGTAATGGGATTATTTAAATATTCTGTTTCCTCTTTTGTTAATCTCTGACAATTTATATTTTTGTAAATATTTATCAATTTCACCTAGATTGTCAAATTTATTTTCATATAATTGGAAAAAACAGCTTCTAATGATTGCTTTAATTTGCTCCATTTTTTTTAAGAATTTCCAATATTAGTCTTTAATTGGGGATTTTAAGAATAAAAATAAGTAAAACATTATCTCCTTTTTCTGTTCCTGTCTCACCTTTCTCTGGAATCTTTTTGGTATCTTCTGACCTATTGTTTTTTTAGTGAGCTGGGTGCATTTCATGAAGATAGAAGCTTTTTGGCAATCTATCCTTTGTTGACTTATTTGAGGTTAGGATGTCAGGAATATTATTTTTGAAGTCTTTTCCCATACACCAGGGGTTCTTAATGTTCCATGAATCCATTTGGCAATCTGATAGAGCCTACAGGCTTTTTTTTTCCCCCAGAATGTTTTAAAAATGTATAAACAGAATACACAGTATATATAAAATAAAAATATATTTATTTCCAAATAAAATACATACAGAAATATTTTTCAAAATATTTAAGAAAAAAAAGAAATCAATGAACCACAGGTGAACTGCCATAGAGGAAAGGTACTAGGTGTGTGTGTGTATCCTGAGAAATAAGTAGGATAAATAATTAATAGTAGCCAAGTTTAGCATTTTACCACTTTTCTGAAGTATAGCCTTATTAGTAATTAGTAATCACTGGATCATTGAATGTATTTTCTTTCCAAATAGGAAGAAGTATATGACCCAACACTCAATTGAGGAAGCTCGTGATCATTTTGAGTGGTTTTCCAGCTGGACTTGATTTGTAGAGCACTTGAAATGAAACTCACTCAACTCTTTTTATTGGCTTGGAGCCCCTAGTACAGTGACTTCTGAACAATAAGAAATAATACAGATCATCACTATCATCAAAAACATATGAACTGGTTTGATGTGAAATGAGATGAGGCTCCGAAATGGAACTGTGACAACCATATTAGTTTTTATCACTTCATTCCTCAGTTTGTCTTGGTTTATTTCATGGCAAAATGGAAAAGGTAAGGAAAATGTCACTGAAAATATACACAAAATTTTATATTTTGTCTAGAGATATGAAATTAATCAACTTTGTGATGTCTGCTAAGTTTTATTATTTTCATAGGTTGGAAAGGAAGCCTAAGAGTCTCAGTGCCTATCTGAATAGAATATTAAAAAGAAACATTTTTGATTTGAATTCCACATTTTTATCTCTTAGCAAGAGCTACACGTTGTTTTCTTCATTTATATTAGGATGTTTAGTCAGCAAGCTAAGTTCAAGAATATAATTTTTCCCACCAAATAAAATAAATATATATGTTGAACATTGCTTACAACATTTAAAGAACACAATCATTCTTATCAAGAAATTTACTTATTAATTTGAATTGAACTGTATCTGTTGACAGATTGTTCTTTAAATATTTTTAAATATTCACATAAATATTATGTGAATGGATAAGAGTCTGTGTTTGGTGTTTTCAAATTTCATTTTTTTAATTAAGTGTTAGAGATGGTTTCAGAGTGAATCGTGCCTATTTAGTATATGTTTATTAACTGTGCTCATTTAGAATAAGTATATTTCTTACTTACTCCTCATAAAAACTTTACTTGTGTCTCTTCTTTTATTTTTCTCTTAATGTTATCTTAGTGCAGATGTTATTAATTTTTTTGTGTCCTATACCCCTTTGGCAGTCTCATGAACCCCTTCTCAAAATAATATTTTTAAATGTATAAAATAAAATGTCAGATTATAAAAAACTATAAAAATATTTTTTAAAGTTTGTGCATCTCCAATGAATAATTTTTGTTTAAAGGAAACTTTTATTTGAAAGAGTTTTAGAAGCATGAAAATGATGGTTTAATTTTAGTATCACAGACCAGTCATTATAATTACACGCTTATCTCTGCTCTTAGTTTATTTACTAAAAAATTATATTGGTTGAAATGCCTTTCTAATGTTTGAGAGGGTCAGTATATTACCTGAATTCCTTTTCAGCTTTAGAAACAGATTATAGGAATAGATTTTGGAAAACTCATTGTGAATATAAAGCATGATAGATCTATCATATGTAATATTAGAATAGGATTAAAGGGGGTTTATGGAAGAAACATAGAAGGAACATATAAATATTTTGATTTTATTAAAACAAGGAAGGGGAAGGTAAGAAGGGAAAGGGAGTGATCTTAATTATTTTACCCTCTAAATTATAAGCTATCTGACTACAACTACCTTATTTCTAAGTACATTAAAGGCAAAGTTTTATGGGGTTAGTAATCTTACAACAGAGTCTTTTAGTGAGCAAAGTCCAAAAATCCCAAGAGAAATATCCAAAGGTGTTCTGTTCTATCTGTCCAGCAGTAGAATGAAGACTGCCTTCTTTTCTACAGTCAAAGATATTCATAGGCTTGTCATTTGAATGATGGTTCTCAAGCTGCTCCAGGAAAATACTCCTCCTTCATCCAGTTCCAAAGAGATTGCCAGTTGCTTAACTTTTTTCCTCTGGGATTCTATTCCACCGGCTCCAGGGAAAATTCTAATCCCAAGCTGTGTCAATCACATGTCTTAAATCTTATTTCCTATTTTAACACATATTAAAATGTAACATGAGGAGTATTTCTTAAAAGGATTTTAAAGACTTTTTTAGAAATCTTAGAAGATAATTTCACTTCCATGACTCCTTTATATTTGTAGCCTTATTTTTCTTAGGAAAATAGTATGAACATCCCCCCATAACCCCAATTCTTTAACTTTTTGGTTCCAAGTACTAGAAAAATATTTTATTAAAGATATTTCTGGGGGGCAGCTGGGTGACTCAGTGGATTGAGAACCGGGCCTAGAGACAGGAGGTCCTAGGTTCAAATTTGGCCTCAGACACTTCCCAGCTGTGTGTCCCTGGGCAAGTCACATGACCCCCATTGCCTAGCCCTTAGCACTCTTCTGCCTTAGAACCAATACACAGCATTGATTCTAAGATAGAAGGTAAGGGTTAACTTAACAAACAACAACAACCCTGGAAAGTATAGGTATAAATAGATTTTTTTTTAAACGGTACAAAGTAAAACAAAGATGCCCATTATCACCAATATTATTGAATACAGTATAAGGAAAGAAAAAGAAATTGAAGGAATAAGAAAGGTCAAAGATGAAATGACATGATAGTATATTTGGAAAATACTAGAGTCAACTAAAAATTTAGTTCAAACTAAAATAATTTTAGTAAAAATTGCAGGTTATATAATAAATCCACATACGTTAGCATTTTTATCTATTACTAAAAAAGTTCAAGAAAAGGTAGAAGGATATATTCCATTTAAAATAGCCACAGTTAGAATAAAATACCCAGGCATATACCTGCCAAAACAAAGCCAATATCTCTACGAACATAATTATAAAACCCTTTTTACACAAAACCAGATCTAAATAATTGAGGTAATATTTATTGTTCATGGATAGACAGAACCAATATAATTAAAATGACAGCCCTACCTAAACTAAATCTTCAGTGCCATTTAAATTTAATTACCAAAAATTTATTTTTTTGAGCTAGAAAAAATAATAATATTCATTTGGAAGAACAAAAGATCAAATATATCAAAAGAATTAATTTTAAAAAGTAAAGGAAGGAAGTTTAGCAATACCAGATTTTATTTTATTATTTCATTTATTTATTTATTTGTTTTTAAAACTCTTATTTTCCATCTTGGAATAGATACTGTGAATTGGTTTCCAAGGCAGAAAAGTGGTAAGGGCTAGGCAATGGGGGTGAAGTGACTTGCCCAAGGTCACACAGCTGGGAAGTGTCTGAGGCCAGATTTGAACCCAGCACCTCCCATCTCTGGGCCTGACTCTCAATCCACTGAGCTACCCACCTGCCCCCAGTACCAGATTTTAAATTGTATTTAAATCAGTTATTATCAAAGTCATCTGGTACTGGCCAAAAAATAGAAAGTTAGATCAATGGAACAGGGCAGACATACAACAAATAATAGTAAAAGATGATAGTAACCTAGTATTTGATAAAAAGCATAGATCCAGGTTTTTTGGATAAGAAATCAGTATTTGGTGAAAATTGTTGGGACACCTGGAAACTGGTTTGGCAGAAACTAGTTATGGACCAATATCTTACATCATTCACTAAGATAAGAGGAAAATGGATACATGTTTTAGACATAAAAGGACATATCATAAGCAATTTAGAACAATAAGAATATATTCCATATTAGATTTATGGATTTGAGGAATTTATGAGTCAACAAAAGATGGAGAGCATTGTGAGATGCAAAATGGATAATTTTGAGTACATTAAATCATTACATTGTAAAATTTTTGTACAAATAAAATCATATTGCCAAGATTAGAAGGAAAGGAGAAAATTGGGAAACTTTTTTATAGTCAGCCTCTTGGATAGAGGTCTCATATCTTTTTTTTTTTTACATATACAAGTATTTTATAAGATACTTATATATAATAAAGTCAAATAAAATAAAATAAAATTCATAAAACACTTACATGTATTATTGTTATTTAAAAACCTTCACCTTCTGTCGTAGTATCAATACTAAGTGTTGTGTGGGGTTTTTTTTGTTTTTTTGTTTTTTTTAAAATAGTATTTTATTTGATCATTTCCATGCATTATTCATTAAAGTCAAAGATCATTTTCTTCCCCCCCCCCCCCCCCCCCCCGTAGCCGACGCGTGATTCCACTGGGTATCACATGTGTTCTTGATTCGAACCCATTGCCATGTTGTTAGTATTTGCATTAGAGTGTTCGTTTAGAGTCTCTCCTCTGTCATGTCCCCTCAGCCATTGTAGTCAGGCAGTTGCTTTTCCTCGGTGTTTCTACTCCCTCAGTTTGTCCTCTGCTTATGGATAGTGTTTTTTCTCCTGGATCCCTGAAAGTTGTTCAGGGACATTACACCGCCCCTAATGGAGAAGTCCATTACGTTCGATTATACCACAGTGTATTAGTCTCTGTGTACAATGTTCTCCTGGTTCTGCTCCTCTCGCTCTGCATCACTTCCTGGAGGTTGTTCCAGTCTCCATGGAACTTCTCCACTTTATTATTCCTTTTTGCACAATAGTATTCCATCACCAACATATACCACAATTTGCTCAGCCATTCCCCAATTGATGGGCATCCCCTCGTTTTCCAATTTTTGGCCACCACAAAGAGCGCAGCTATGAATATTCTTGTACAAGTCTTTTTGTCCATTATCTCTTTGGGGTACAGACCCAGCAGTGCTATGGCTGGGTCAAAGGGTAGATATTCTTTTATCGCCCTTTGGGCATCGTTCCAAATTGCCCTCCAGAATGGTTGGATCAGTTCACAACTCCACCAGCAATGAATTAGTGTCCCCACTTTGCCACATCCCCTCCAGCATTCATTACTTTCCATAACTGTCATGTTAGCCAATCTGCTAGGTGTGAGGTGATACCTCAGAGTTGTTTTGATTTGCATCTCTCTGATTATAAGAGATGTAGAACACTTCTTCATGTGCTTGTTAATAGTTTTGATTTCTTTTTCTGAAAACTGCCTATCCATGTCCCTTGCCCATTTATCAATTGGAGAATGGCTTGGTTTTTTGTACAATTGATTTAGCTCTTTATAAATTTGAGTAATTAAACCTTTGTCAGAGGTTTTTATGAAGATTTTTTCCCAATTTGTTGTTTCCCTTCTGATTTTAGTTACATTGGTTTTGTTTGTACAAAAGCCTTTTAATTTGATGTAGTTGAAATTATTTATTTTACATTTTGTGATTCTTTCTATGTCTTGCTTGGTTTTAAAGTCTTTCCCCTCCCAAAGGTCTGACATGTATACTATTGTGTTTACCCAATTTACTTATGGTTTCCTTCTTTATGTTTAAGTCATTCACCCATTTTGAATTTATCTTGGTGTAGGGTGTCAGGTGTTGATCAATTCCTAATCTCTCCCACACTGTCTTCCAATTTTCCCAGCAGTTCTTATCGAATAGTGGATTTTTGTCCCAAGACCTGGGATCTTTGGGTTTATCGTATACTGTCTGGCTGAGGTCACTTGCCCCCAGTCTATTCCACTGATTCTCCTTTCTGTCTCTTAGCCAGTACCAAATTGTTTTGATGACCACTGCTTTGTAATATAGTTTGAGGTCTGGGACTGCTAGGCCCCCCTCATTTGTGTTTTTTTTTTCATTATTTCCCTGGATATCCTTGATCTTTTGTTATTCCAAATGAACTTTGTTATGTTTTTTTCCAAATCAGTAAAGAAATTTTTTGGGAGTTCCATGGGTATGGCACTAAATAGATAAATAAGTTTGGGTAGGATGGTCATTTTTATTATATTGGCTCGTCCTACCCATGAGCAGTTAATGTTTTTCCAATTGCTCAAGTCTAGTTTTAGTTGTGTGGCGAGTGTTTTGTAGTTGTGTTCATATAGTTCCTGTGTTTGTCTCGGGAGAGACCTCATATCTTAAAGATATAGAAAACTGTGTCAGATTCATAAGAATAAGAGCCATTCTACCAATTGATAAATGGGCAAAATATATGAACACTTAGTTATCATATATGGAAATCAAAGTCCTATATAGTTATATTTGAAAATGTTCAAAATTACTAATGATTAGAGAAGTGCAAAACAAAACAATTCTGAGATATCATCTCACACCTATCAGATTGACCTAAATGACAGATGTTGGAGGGGATGTGGAAAAATGGGGACACTAATACACAATTGGTAGAATAATTTGGAATTATATCCTTAAATTTATAAAACTGTGTATACCATTAGGTCTAGCAATATTACTGCTAGATCTGTTTCCCAAGGAAATCAGAGGGAAAGGAAAAGAACCGATATGTTCCAAAGTATTTATAGCAGCTCTCTTTGTGGTGCAAAGAACTGGAAATTGAATGGATAGCAATCAATCAGAGAATGCCTAGACAAACTGTGATATTAAAGAGCTATAAATTAAATAGTATTGAACCCTTCATAATCTAGTTTCAGCCTGTCTATCCAAGATAATAACACTTTACAGCTCTTTAATATTTCCTTACATTCACATACTAGAATTTTTTCAACCCTTCCCTAGTTAAAGAGTACCTATTTTATTTGTAGCTTTTTCTAGTACAAAAAGAGCTCCTACAAATATTGCTATATGTTTGGGACCTTTCCCTTTTGTTTTGAATCTCCTTTAGGCATACTCTATGCCTAGTAGTGGTATCACTAGATTAAAAAAGGTCAGTGATTTTAAGTATAATTCCAAATTATTTGTCAGAATGATTATATACCAGTTCACATTTCACCTATATAGTGCTTTAGTGTATATATTTTCACATGACATTTCCAATACTGGCCATTTTTGGTTTTTGTCATCTTGGTCTGATAGATATCCACTTCAAGCACAAATTATAGAGTACTTAGTCTATCAGACTTCATATCTTCATTGTTTTCCTTTTTATAGACCAGAAAACTAATTTGTTCTGAAATATGTTCATTGAAGTAACTTTAATAGTGAAGAAATCATAGAGGAGTTAGTAAAAGGGCATGAGTTTGTATATTTCATCTAGAAAACAAAATTGATGAAAGTGAGCTTGAAGAAGCTAGTAACCAAAATACATAGAGCAGATGATCAGTTAAACTTATTTCTTCAGAAATTTGTTGTATGAAACTTAGGTAAGTTTAAGCAACTTTCCCCAAGATAAAAGATATTTTGGGATGGGATTCATGGTATTTTTAATTACAAGAGATGTAGCAAACTATATGAGTTATATTAAGACTCAAGATACTAAGCTGAAATAATTCTATACCAATTACAAATGAACATCAATGATATATTATCAGAAAAATTAGTCTTATTCAGTGGAGTTTAAGTAGATGGTCCTGGGATAAGTTGTTATCCAAATAGTAGTTTTTTTTATATTTAGTATCCTGCAGACTATTGCAGAAGTAGACAAAGTAGCTTATTTTTTGTATTTGAATACAATTATTAGTTTTATACTTATTGAATTACTTATTATTTAGTACAATTACAGGGGCAGACAGGACAATAAGTATGATATGATTTCATTTTATTTCACATAATTTTGATTTCTTCTAGATTTTTACATTTTGAAAATTATTCATTCCACATAGCTAGAGGACTATGAATATTTGACATAGTAGCATCCATTAAAAATGTTCATAGCTGTCATTTCCTTTCAGAATTCACATTTATCATTGTCTAGGCTCCTTAAAGATTATCTTTCTATAACTTTTGGTGCTCCTGAATTTACATAAACCCCTATTTCTGCAAACAAATTTGTATAGTGCAGCTAGTTGTTGGATCTTTTCTTATTCACGTGTTGTTAGCCAAGTTCCTTCTGGAGGTCACCTCTGAAGGGGCCTTTTAATTCCATCCTCAGATCATAGCTGTTTTTTCGACTTTATCCAGAATTCAGCAGTTTTGGTTACATTAGACAAATTTAAAGATGTGTAATACCTATTGTCAGCCTTTATTGTTTATCAATAAAAGGTTGTTTGCTTGTTCTAGAAGTATACCTTAAGATTTTTGAACCCTTTGTTCATATGCTTTGAGAATGTTTATCAAACTTTGTCCTCTTTTTTTACAGAGTTTTTGTATAGATTTTTTTTCTTGAACCCATCTCATTGTTTCACTGCCTATCTTACTCTGTTCTTTGTTCTCTTGTATCTCCCAAAACTATATGAAGGTTAATAAGCCCCAACCCCTTTTCTTTGAGAGACTTTTGATCTAATTGATTTCTCAACTCTCTCCTTCCTACATAGTTGCCATAGTGATTTTCCTAAAACACAGGTCTAAACATGTTACTCTTTCACACAGTAAATTCTAGTGTTTCACTGTTAATTCTAGACTCAAGTACAGTATCCTCTGTTTCATATTTAAAGCCATTCACCATGTTTCCAACTAGTGGCATGCTGGTAAATGGTTAACATTTGGCTCTCTGGAGGAGGGGAGAATGTATTCAAGACACTTTAAGATTAATATGTAAAATTATTAACATTTTCTTTCATTTTCTTAAGTCTAGACATATACAACAATAAACAAGCACTAATTTGTAGCTTGTATAAATTTCTGAGGTATAAATATTCTGACTGAAAATTGAAGAATTCTCATGAGGTGGTATAAGCACAATCCTTTCTAGCCTTGTGGTCCAAAGAAGATGTCCTTCTAATTTTCACACAAAGTACTCCACTTTTGTTTCCCATACTATCAGAGATTTCCCCCTCTTTCTGGAATGCATGTTTTTTCTAACCATCTCCTATTCATTAGAATTACTGGTTTTCATCAAAACTTAGCTCAAGATTCACCTTCCACATAGAGCTTTTTATGACTTCCCCCCCCATGCCATCTCCCAAGCTTCTTCTGATGCCTTCCCCTACAAATTATCTTATATTTATTTTATATATTCTTGACTCCTTCTTAGAATATAAGCTATTTGAAGGAAAGGAATGTCTTATTTTTTGTCTTTTCTCAGCACTCAGCATAATCTTTGATACATAGTGTTTTAATACATTTTAATAAATTAATATATTCTTTTTGACTGCTTTTTTGTTTTAAAACCCTTACCTTCTGTCTCACCATCAATACTATGTATTGGTTCCAAGGCAGAAGGAGTGGTGAGGGCTAGGCAATGGGGGTCAAGTGACTTGCCCAGGGTCACACAGCTAGGAAGTGGCTGAGGCTGGATTTGAACCTAGGACTTCCCGTCTCTAGGTCTGGTTCTCAATCCACTGAGCCACCCAGCTGCCCCCCCCCAAAGTAAATTCCTAAGGGTGTCACTCCTTAACTCTTAAATCTTCGCAAAGCCATATGTGTAATGATATAGAGGTTAAGAATTGTAAAGATTAAAATTTAGGCATATACTGAGGAGACTGAGGCAGGTAGAAATTAGTTTCTCTCTGCAAGGAGTATTATATTTTTAGAAGTTTATTAAGGATTAAAGAATATACAAGTAAGAAACATGTGCCTAGGCCAGAGGCCTAGACAAATTAACCTCACATCATGGAAAAGACGCCTCTACTCCAAAACGGAAGTCCAAAGAGCAAGAAAAGAGCAAGAGAAAAGCCCCAAAAACCTTTGTCACCAGTTTAAATCCTTCCTCGGTCTCGGCCCACCTCAGAATTCCCGTGAGATTACAAAGCATTTTGGAGAAGTGGAGCAAAGGCTTGTGGGGATTGTAGTCCTGTATTCGAGTCTATTTTTTACAGGATGGAGCAGTACAGCTCATGTTAAGAGGGTTGAATTGAAAGGACTTCTCTCAAATAACTTTATGAATGTTCCCACAGGAAAAACATCCCCAGCATCACCCCCTGGAGCCTTGGAGGACCACTCACTGCCACTCTGACTTACTCCTGCCAGCAGCTCCTGGTTGATTGTTAATTATCACTAATTGTCATGAATTTCTTCTATATTTAATTGGTTACATCTAGCTATTCTCTTCCTGGATGCATTTAAAGTACCACTGCCATTTCATTTTCATTTGAAATTTAATTTAAAATACCACTTCTCCCCAAAGGACATTGGGAATAAAGATGATCTATAGAGTCCTGTACCAGCATATCTTGGACATGTTATGGGATTGATTCTGTACTACAGCAATAAAATTACTATCACAATAAGTATATATAAAACTTATGTTTATACTATATGCTGGTTAAATGTGTCATAGTAATATATCTAATAAGAAATTGCCAAACTGTTATTAGAAAATACTTTATTGCTAAAAGTTTTTGTCATTCATTTGAGCCTTCAGTGAGTTATGATTTTTTTTTTTTGGTGGCTGCTGACTGATCAAGGGGGTGGCTGCTGAAGGTTGGGGTGGCTTGAGCAATTTCTTAAAATAAGACAGTAATGAAGTTTGATGCATGAAGTGACACTTGCTTTTATCTGACTACCTAGAGGCCATTGTAGGGTTATTCATTTGCCTAACTTCAATATTGTTGTGTCTCAGGGAACAGGGTAGAGAGGATGACAGAGGAATGGCTAGTCATTGAAGCAGTCAGAACACTTAATAATGTATTGATTAATTTATGTGGACTTGATTCACAGTGCCTCAAATCAGTTACAGTAGTGACATCAGAATTTTCTGATGCAGATCACCGTAAGCAATATAATAGTGACAAAGTTGAAAATATTGTGAGAATTCCCAAAATTTAACAAGAGGCACAGTGTCAGCATATTTTGTTTATAAAATGGACTGATAGCCTTGCTTAATGTAGGGTTCCCACAAACATTCTATTTGCAAAAAAAACTCCATATCTTCAAAATGCATTAAAGCGTAGCCCAGTAAAAAAAAGAATGTAGTTTGGCTTTTGGTCTTGTTCAATTGAAAATGCCCTAGTCAAATTTACTAATTGCCAATTTGTATATCCTTTTCTCAGTCTTCATCCTTCTTGACTTCTGCAGCAGCTGATGCTATTGTTTACTCTTTTCTCCTTGATACTCTCTTCTCTTTAGATTTTTAAGATACTATTCTCTTTCATGTTTCTCTTACTTGCCTGACCACACCTCTTAGTTTCCTTTTCTGGGTCTTTATCCAGGTCACTCCTACTAACTTTAGGTGTCCTTCCAGACTCTGTCCTGAGCCTTCTAACCTATTCTCTTTGTTCCCTGTCATCTCATCTTTGCCCGTGGAATCATCTCTAGGTAGATGATTCTAAGATCTTTTTACTTAGCCCTAACCTCTTTCTTGTCCTCTAATTTTCCATCTTTAATTCCTTAGTAGATGCTGCAAATTAGATGTTCTGTAGATCCCTCAAATTCAACATATCTAGAATGAACTAATTGTCTTTCCCCTTAAGCTTTCACCTCTAATGAATGATCCTATTACACTATGGCAGTGATGGTGAACCTTTTAGAGAACAGATACTGAAACAACTCCCACATGCCACATGTGAGCCCCTACCTTACCCCAGGAAGGGGAGAGAGGAAGCGCTCCCATTGGCTGCTGGGCAGAGGGGCGGGTCATGTGAGAAACGTCCTCAGGCACATGGAGAAGGGGAAGGGAGCAGCACCACCCCCCCCCTACCCCCCTACCCCCCCCCCCACCTCCACCCCCCGCCAGCACATGTTTGCCCGTATGGCTTTTGGAGATATTTCCATCCTTCTAGGCTCCAGAACTCAGAACTGAGGTGTCACCCCTGACTCCTTCTGCTCACTTACTCCTTCCTCTCTGTTCAGTCTTTTGCCAAGTGGTACTGATTCTGCCTTGGTGACATTTCCTGTTCAATCCCCATTTTTTCTTCTGACACTAGCCACTGGCCTGGCAGAGGCCCTGATCACCTCATGTCTGTACTCCTACAGCAACTTTCTAGTTGCATTCCTTTCTCAGTCTCTCCCCATTGGAGGCTGTCTAATTGATTTTCAGAAGCAGAGGTCACACCATCATCCATCTCTTCGGTAATTGCCAATAATTCCTTATTTTCTCCAAGGTCAAATATAAAATCTTGTGTTAGAGATTTAAAGTCCTTCATACACAACCCCTCCTAATTTTCCAGTATTACATCTTATTTTCCTCCTTGTGTTCCTATGATCCTGACCTCTGCTTCTCTTGAATCCTCCTCCCCATCTCGCCTTGCTTTTTCCCTTGACTGTCCTCCAAGTTGGGAATCCTTTGTCTCCTCATTTCTGCCTTTTGGTTCTTTCAAGTTCTAGTTAAATTCTTACCTTTTACAAAAAATCTTATTCCCTTTAATGCTGTTGCATCCCCTCTGAATATCTCCAAGTTTATCCTTTATCTGTCTTTGAAATCATTGTTTTGCTTTTGTTGTCTCCCCCATTAGTCTGAGCTCCTTGTGAACAGGGTCTGTTTTTTGCCTTTTGATTATATGCTTTTATTTAGAACAGTATATGGCGTGTGTGTGTGTGTGTGTGTGTGTGTGTGTGTGTGTGAATGTGAATGTGGAATCTAGAAGCCCCCCCAAGCCTGTAGCCTAGAAAGATTTAATGAATCCCAGTTTATTTCGCTTAAAAGTTAAAGTCCCAATTTTGACCCTATTCCTTTGAGAATGCACCCTGATGGGAATTTCAGCTTTAACAACCCACTTAAGATGGGGAATAACAAGCTAAAGCCCTGTGCCTCTTCTAGTCTCCAGAAGCCTCTCCCAGTATATCACACACTACTTCCAAGGATTGAACTCAGGACCTCCAGCTTTTGAGACTGACATGCTGCCTTCTGCAACAACACTTAAATGGTTATTGATTTCATTTGTCTAGGAATGTGAGGATAAAGGCCTGAACTAGAGGTGGTAGTGGTGACTAAATGGAAAAGAATCTAGATTTGAAATAAAGTAGACATGATGAAGGTAGAATTAAAAAGGCTTAGGGATGCACAATAGTTTGAAAAGTAAAGGTAAGAGAATCAGGATAGTGTATTGTTGAAGTCAAAGCAAGAGAGTAAAACAGACTGTAGGAGAGCTTGAGGAGGGAAATAAGATGGTATTTAGGGGAGCTTGCCCTAGTCAAATTGTTTTTCCATCAAAAAAATGAGAAAACCTGTGTATATTTCAAGGTGAAAAAGAAGGAACCAATAAGAAGAATAATTTTTCATGCAAAAATAAAATAAATATCTCTGGTTCTTAGTTTCTCCAGAGTCGAAATGAAGGAAATGGAAAAGATTTCTTTATTTTTTAAACCGTTACCTTTCTTTTTAGAATCAATGCTATGTATTGGTTCTAAGGCAGAAGAGTGGTAAGGTACGAGCTAGATAGGCAATGGGGGTTAAGTGACTTGCCTAGTGTTACACAGCCAGAAGTGTATGATGTCAAATTTGAACCCAGGACCTTCTGTCTTTGGGCCTGGAAAAGATTTCTTTAAATTCAATTATTTGGAGTAGTTTAAGGGGGAGGTCATTATAACAGACATTTATTCTGGATGCAGTAGGTATGCTTAATAGAATAAGAGAAGTACTTTGTTGAAAGGCAATGTGGACACAGGTTACTTTCTAACAGTGGAAGATAAAAGTAGGCAGAATTTGGCATTTAAAGAAGCTTGTAATTTACACAAATTCTAAACCAGATAATTCCAGTATTCTTAAATAGGTTGATTTGAATATAAATAGTTTTATTGTGAACTGATTAGTCTAGTATAGCAGAAATTCTATATGTATGTAATAGAGCCTAATGTGGAACACTAATTTTTGATATGGAATTTCTCTCTCTTTCTGCTGGACTTTGTTGGTAACATGGAAATCCTAAAGATTTCTGTAGGTTTATTTTATATCTTGTAACTTTGATGAAGTTGTTAATTATTTAACTAGTTTTTTAAAGTTAATTCTCATAAGTATAACATCAGATTGTCAGCAGAGTGATAATTTTGTTTCTTGTTTATTTTAATTTCTTTTTTTCTAATGGCTGTAGCTAGCATTTCTAGTACAATATTGAATAATAGTGATGATAATTAAATTCCTTTTTTTCACTCCCACCAATTTTCTAGTTTATATTTTTTCAGTTAATACTTGCTCTTGGTTTTAGATAGATACTACTTATCATTTTAAGGAAAGCTCTACTTATTCCTATGCTTTTCAGTGTATTTAATAGAAATAAGTGTTTGTATTTAATCTAAAGCTTTTCCTGCATACATTGAGAGAATCATATGATTTTTGTTTTTTGTTATTGATGTGGTCAGTTAGGTTAATAGTTTTCTTAATAGTGTACCAACTCTGCCATTCTGTTAAGAATCCCACCTGGTCATAATGTATGACTTTTGTGATATATTGCTGTAATCTTCTCGCTAGTATTTAATTAAAAATTTTTGCATTGATGCTCATTAGGGAATTGATATCTAGTTTTCTTTGTTTTTGTCCTTGGTTTAAATATCAATACTCTTATCTGGGTCAGAAGGAAGTTGGTGGGATTCCTTCTTCACCTATTGGAATTATTCTTTAAATTAAAATTCATTTGTGAATCCATCTAGTCCTATGGATTTTTTTCTTGGGGAGCTTTTTTTTTTTTTCAATTTTCTTTTTTCAACAGAGTTATTTAAGAATTCTATTCCTTTTTCTGTTAATCTAGGCAATTTGTATTTTTGTAAATATTTATCTGTTTCACTTAGACTGTCAGATTTATTGGCATATAATTGGACAAAATGGCTCCTAGTGATTGCTTTAATTTCCTCTTTATTGGTGTTAAGTTCACTCTTTTCATTCTTGATACTGATAATTTGGTTTTCTTCTTTAAAAAAAAATCAATTTAACCAATAGTTTCTTTTATTGTTTTTCCCTCATAAAACCAGCATCTTGTTTTCTTTCTTAGTTTCATGGTTTTGTTTCAACTTTATGAATATTTCCTTTGATTTTCAAGATTCCAATTTGAGGTTTAATTGGGGATTTAAAATTTGTTCCTTTTTTCTAGTTTTTTTTAGTTGCATTCCTAATTTGTCAGTCTTCTCTTTCTTTATTTTCAAATGTGTGCTTTTAGATATAAAATAAGTATTGCTTTGACTGTATACCATAAGTTTTAGTATGTTATCTTATTGTGGTCATTTTTTTAAATGAAATTTTTGTTTCTATGATTTAGTTTTTGATCCACTCATTCTTTAGAATTAATTTCTAATTAATTTTTAATCAATTTTCTATAACTCTTTAAAATGTGATTTACATTATATTATGATCTGAAAAAGATGCATTTGGTAGTCCTGTTTTCCTGCATTTGGTTGTGAGGGTTTTATGTCCAACTGAGTGTGTATATTATTCCCTTTTTAAGCTGATTCTGATAAAAGTAAGGTTCAAGTGTTGTAGCTTCCTAATCGTCCTCTCTAGTGTAAAAGCTCTTCCATATCTAATTTATGTTAAATTATATCCTCTTTTTTCTTTCCCTTTCCCCTAGTTCATCTAACCCTTAAATTTGTTTTATAATTCATAATCAACTCATATTCATGTTCTCTATATATATTTCTTCTGAGTAATAATGGTTAAAGTTCTTAGGAGTTACGAGAACTACATTTCCATATAAAAATGTAAACAGTTTAATGTTATTGATCCCTTATGATCTGTTTCATATTTACCTTTTTATGCGTCTCTTGTATATTGTATTTGGAAATCAGATTTTTCTATTCAGCTATGATCTTTTTAGCAAGAATGCTGGAAATTCCTTGATTTCATTAAATATCTATTTTTTAGTCCTCTAAAGGATTATACTTATTTGATGTAATCAGAGTTATTCATTTTACATTTTGTGATTTTTTTTCTACCTCTTGCTTGGTTTTAATGTCTTTGCTTTCCCAGTGATCTGACATGTATACTATTCTGTGTTCACCTAATTTGCTTATAGTTTCCTTCTTTATATTCAAGTCATTCCCCCATTCTCAGTTTATCTTGGTGTGTGTAGGGTGTGAGATGTTGATCCAAACCTATTCTCTCTCATACTGTCTTCCAATTTTCCCACTGGTTTTTATCAACTAGTGAATTTTTGTCCCAAAAGCTGGGATATTTGGGCTTGTCATAGACGGTCTTGCTGAGGTCACTTACCCCAAGTCTGTTCCACTGATTTTACTTTATGTCTCCTAGTCAGTACCAAATTGCTTTGATGACTACTGCTTATAGTATAGTTTGAGATCTGGGACTGCAAGGCCTCCTTCCGTTTCCTTTTTCCCTCTTTTTTAATTACCTCTTGATGATTCTCTTGATTTCTGTTCTTGGGCATCAAATTTTCTGTGCAGGTCAGGTCTTTTCCTTACAAATTCTTGGAATTCTTCTATTTTGTTGAATGACCATACTTTCCCCTATAAAAATATAGTCAATTTTGCTGGGTAGTTGATTTCTTGGTTGTACACCTAGTTCCCTTGCTTTCCGGAAGATCATATTCTATGCCTTTCAGTCCTTCAATGTGGATGCAGCCAGATCCTGTGTTATCCTCACTCTGGTTCTGTGGTATCTGAATGACTTCTTCTTGGTAGCTTGTAATATCTTTTCTTTGGTCTGATAGTTCTTGAATTTGGCTATAACATTGCTGGGTGTTGTCAGTTGGGGATTAAGTACAGGAGGTAATCTGTGGATTCTTTCAATCTCCACTTTTCCCTCTTGTTCTAGAATATCGGGGCAGTTTTCTTCGATAATTTCCTGTAGTATTATGTCCAGGCTTTTTCTTTTGTCATGGTCTTCTGGTTGATTCTTAAATTGTCTCTCCTTGAACGATTTTCTAAATCCTCTGTTTTGTGAATGAGATGCTTCATATTTCCCTCAATTTTTTCATTCTTTTGATTTTGTTTTATAGTGTCCTGCTACCTTGTGAGGTGACTCAATTCTAGTTGTTGTATTCTGGTTCTTAAAGACTGGATTTCATCCCTGACTTTTTGGTCATCCTTCTCCTTCTGGTCTGATTTTCTTTGGAGCTTATCTTTCATTCTCTTTACCTCAGCTCTCATCTCCTTTGCCTCATCTTTCATGTCCTTTGTCTCATTTTCAAGCTGGTTGATTTTGGCTTTCAAGACATTATTTTCTGTTTCCAGATGACTTTTCTTAGCTTTTAAATTCTTTTCCCAATTGTCTTCAGCCTCTCTTAATTGTGTTTTGAATTGCATTCTGAGTTCTTTGAAAGCCTGTATCCAATTCGCTGGGATTTCTGTTTTATTGCTTGCCTCCTCCTCTGTTCCATTTGCTTTTGGTTCGTTGCCTGTACAGAAGCTGTCAATTGTAATTTATTTCTTTTTCTGTTGTTTGCTCATTGTTATCCCTTCTTTGCTTCCCATATTTGTCTGAGCTCTTGCTCCTCTCATTTTTTTGGTTTTGGTGTTTTCTGTCAGTCTCCTCTCTTGGAGCTTTGACAGAAGATCTCTCAGTGCAGTCTGTGGGGGAGGAGTGTTGGGGATTGCGCTTTCCTGTCCTATGGAGGCTTTTGATTGGATTAAAGTCCAGCTGGGTTGGGTTGGATGTGCTCTGAGGCCAAAACTTCCTGGAAGGCTGGAGCAATATGGAGGGTCTCTGCCACCAACCAGGCTACCAGATCTGCGCTCCCTCTCTAGCTCCTTCCCCGCCACCTGTGTTTGATGCTCTGAGCCTGGCACAGCCTTGCCAACAAGGTAAATCTTCCAGACAAGCGCCTTTGTCTGCCCAGAGGTTACCTCTGCCACGGGAGGCTTAGCACTCTAGATGGGGGGGCAGGTGTTTCCTGGAACCTTTCTTCTGCCTTCCCCTTAAACCCGAGTGTTCTCGGATTCTGGCTTTTGGGGGTGTGTGCCTTTTGAATTGAGTCCAGCAGGAGGGTTCCTTGGCTCTGTCTTGTTGTTAGGTTTGATTTTCAGTCCCCTTAGGAGCATTCAGTTTGTGATCGGTAAGGGTTTTCAGAGGTTTGAACTTTTGCTGCTTCTACATGTCCATCTTGACTCCACCCCCCTGTGTTTTCCTAATATTGAACCATCCTTGCATTCCTGATATGAATCCTACCTGGTCATAGTGAATAACCCTTGTGATCACTGGCTGGAATCTTTTTGCTGGTATCCTATTTAAGATTTTTTCAGGGAAGCTCAACCTCCAACACCCCTCACTCACAGACTGCACTGAGAGATTTACTGACAAAGCTCTAAAGGTGAAAGCAGAATGAAAAACCCAAAACCACAAGAAAAATGAGATGATCAAGAGCTCAGGCAACTGCAGAGAGTAAAGAAGTGGTAAATATGAGGAAAGAATAGGAAAACAAAAAGGAAGTTACAATCAACAGCTTCTATAGAGGCAGTGAACAAAGAGCAAATGGAACAGAGAAGGATGAGGGGACAGACACCAAGTAAAAAAAACAGAAAACCCAATGAATTGGATACAGGCTCTGGAAGTACTCAAAATACAATTCAAAACACAATTAAGAGAGGCTGAAGACAACTGGGAAAAGAACTTGAAAACTAAGATAAGTCATCTGGAAACAGAGGCACTTGAATTAAAACAGGAAAATAATGTCTTGAAAGCCAAAATCAACCAGCTTGAAAATGAGGCAAAGGAGATGAAAGATGAGGCAAAGAGGATGAAAGATAAGCTCCAAAGAAAATCAGACGAGAAGGAGAAGGATGACCAAAAAGCCAGAGATGTAATCCAGTCTTTAAGAACCAGACTACGACAACTAGAATCAAGTGACTTTAGAAGGCAGCAGGGCTCTATAAAACAAAACAAAATCAAAAGAATGAAAAAATTGAGTTAAATATGTAGCACCTAATTCACAAAACAGAAGATTTAGAAAATTTTTCCAGGAGAAACAACTTAAGAATCATTGGTCTACCAGAAGACCATGATTTAAAAAAAAAAATCCTGGACATCATACTACATGAAATTATCCAAGAAAACTGCACCAATATTTTAGAACAAGAGGGAAAAGTGGCGATTGAAAGAATCCACAGATCACCTCCTGTACTTAATCCCCAACTGACAACACCCAGGAATGTTATAGCCAAATTCAAGAACTATCAGACCAAGGGAAAAATATTACAAAGGGCTAAGAAGATACCATGGAACTACAGTTAGGATAACACAGGATCTGAATGCATCTATACTGAAGGACCAAAAGATATGGAATACGATCTTCCGGAAAGCAAGGGAACTAGGTCTACAACCAAGAGTCATCTACCCAGCAAAACTGATTATATTCTTGTACGTGAACGTATGGTCATTTAACAAAATCGAAGAATTCCAAGCATTTGTAAAGGAAAGCCCAGACGTGAATAGAAATTTTGATGCCCAAGCACAGAAGTCAAAGAGAATTCATCAAAAGGTAATTAAAAAAGAGGGAAAAAAGAAGAAAAAATCTGGGAATTTTTAATTTACTCTCTTTCTAGTTTTTTTAAGTTGAATGCCCAATTTATTTGACCTCTTCCATCTATGATTTCTTGATATATACACTCAGGGATATATAATTTTTGTTTTGGCTGCATTTCATAGATCTTGGTAAGTTGTTTCCCCATTGTCATTCTCTTCAATTAAATCAGTAATTGTTTTTTTGATTTGCTCTTTTTCCCACCAGTTTTGAAGAATTCAATTATTTAGTTTCCAATTAATTTTAAATTTGCCTTTCCATGAGCTGTTATCAATTATATTGCATTGTGGTCTGAAAAAATAGCATTTATTATTTCCCCTTTCCTACAATTGTTTGCAATGGTTTTATGTCCTAGTACTTGGTCACTCTTTGTATATGTGCTATGTGCTGCTGAAAAGAAGATATATTCCTTTTTATTCCTATTTATTTTTCTCAAGATATCTATGAGCCCTAATTTATCTAGCATTTAATTTACTTTTCTTCTTATTTATTTTTTGGTTCGATTTATCTAGTTCTGATAAAGGACAGTTAAGGTCCCCCACTAGTATAGTTTTACTATATATTTCCTCTTTAAGCTTCTTTAGTTTCTCCTTTAGAAATTTGATAGCTGTACTATTTGGTGCATATATGCTGAATACTCATAGTTCTTCATTATTTACATTGCCTTTCTTTGAGATGTAATTTATCTTCCTTATCTCTTTAAATGCGGTTTATTTTTGCTTTAGTTTTGTCTGAGATCATAATTGCTACTCCTGCCTTCTTTGTATCAGTTGCAGCCCAGTAAATTCTTTTTTTTTTTAATATATTTTATTTGATCATTTCCAAGCATTATTCGTTAAAGACATAGATCATTTTCTTTTCCTCCCCCCCCCCACCCCCCATAGCCGACGCGTAAGTCCACTGGGCGTTAGATGTTTTCTTGATTTGAACCCATTGCTTTGTTGATAGTATTTGCATTAGAGTGTTCATTTAGAGTCTATCCTCTGTCATGTCCCCTCAACCTCTGTATTCAGGCAGTTGCTTTTTCTCGGTGTTTCCACTCCCATAGTTTATCCTTTGCTTATGAATGGTGTTTTTTTCTCCTGGGTCCCTGCAAGTTGTTCAGGGACATTACACCACCACCAATGGAGAAGTCCATTACGTTCGATGATACCACAGTGTGTTTGTCTCTGTGTACAATGTTCTCCTGGTTCTGCTCCTCTCGCTCTGCATCACTTCCTGGAGGTTGTTCCAGTCTCCATGGAACTTCTCCACTTTATTATTCCTTTTAGCACAATAGTACTCCATCACCAACATATACCACAGTTTGTTCAGCCATTCCCCAATTGATGACAGCCCAGTAAATTCTGCTCCACTCTCTTACCTGGCACACCTCCATGTCTTAGAGGTATGGCTGCAGCAGTGCTATTAGTGACAAAAGCTGCTGATTTAGTTTTCGGGTGACCATTAACTATTAGTGTGCCCACATGAGGTAGAGGTTGTTTTTTTTTAAACACTTACCTTCTGTCTTGGAGTCAATATTGTGTGTTGGCTCCAAGGCAGAAGAGTGGTAAGGGCTAGGCAATGGGGGTGAAGTGGCTTGCCCAGGGTCACACAGCTGGGAAATGTTTGAGGCCCAATTTGAACCCAGGACCTCCCATCTCTAGGCTTGACTCTCAATCCATTGAGCAACCCAGCTGCCCCCTGGATGTTTATTATTAAGACACAGAATGGAGGCATTCTCAGACCAAAGGCTTACAAGATATGAATGAAATGGGAACATTACATTAAAACACTGCACTATACTGAATCCAGCTACACTGCTAACTGATGGGTTTTTAACATCATCAAGAAAAATGATAGAAAATTAAAAAATAATAAATACAATTTTAATAGATCTACAGTTGCCAAAAATGCTCACATTGGTGCATTGTTTGGCACATGCAGGTAGAACTCATTTTGTGTCAAGAGGGAATCATAGAGCAGATATGGCAGCCAAATTAGAAGCAATAGAAGGCCCTTAGTTAATTTTGAATCTAACAATCATACATGAAACATATATCCAGCTCATACAATGAAAGAGAAATCAAGAAATGGAAGCAAAATTTTAAAGCCAAGCAAATAAATGACCTATGGATGGCATCCCAGGACAAACTAATACTTCCAAGAATATTTTACAATCAAATTTGCCAATAAATTTACAAGAATGGTCATTTCCGAATGCAGGGCATAGTAGATTCTGTAAAGAAAGTCTGGATAATCCTTGGAATAATAAATATAACATCAAAAGTTTGTGCAGCATATCCAACATGTCAAGCATACAACCAACATGTATTCAGAGGGAAAGCATTTGGAAGAAGAGCTTTGTTTTATATCCCATTTGAAAATCTCCAAATAGATTTTACATCAATGTTGAAAACTGGACAATACAAATTCTGTTTAGTAATAGCCAACCAATTAACAATGTGGCCAGAAACTTTTTACATCAAATAAGAACACAGCACAATTTGTAGCAAAAGTATTATTGAAAGATCATACTCAGATTTGGATTACCATCTAGAATTGATTCGGATAGAGGAACACACTTTACAGACTCAGTTTTACAACAGATATATTTTTGCCTAGGTATAGTGCATAAATTTCATGTGCTATACCATCCACAAAGTTGTGCACAAGTGGAAAGATTAAACAGATAATTAAAGACTTAATGATTGGGAAATTATGTACAGGGACACACTTGAAATGATCTGATGCCTTACCATTAACATTATTTTATCCAAGAACTAGACCAAGGGGAGACCTATACATTTCACCCTTCAAAATGTTTTTTGGCCAACCACCCATGCAAGCAAAGACATTTAACCCTGTTAATACATCAGTGTTAGCTGGCGATTTGATGACTGCAAAATATATAAGAGATTTGCAGAATAAGATCAAGAAATTTTATGAATTAGGAGCAACAGTACAGGCTGGACCAATAGATTTTCCATTGCACGATATACATCCTGGAGGTATGATTTATATTAAGAACTTTAACAGAACAGGAACAACTCAGCCAGCCTGGGAAGGTCTATTCTACGTACTTTTGATGACAACAACAGAAATTAAGATTGGAGAGAAATCATCCTGGATATATTTTTCCCATGTAAAGAGAGTATCTTCAGTTGAAGTTGAGATTCAAGAATGAAATTATCACAAGGATAACTGGATTATTTTCAAGGACAGTATTTGTAAGGAAAATGGACTGTTACTAGAGACTATTTGCAAGGACACTGCATTACAATGAGGACTGTGAAGACTGGATTATTTCAAGGACGCTGAACTTTGCATTTAAGTGAATTGATTTTGTACATAAAGGTTTGTATTAGAATGTAATAGCTAAGTGTATAATTTTGGTTTAAAAATTACTATTTATATATAAAACATATACATACATATAAAATAACATTAAATAGTAATGTCAATAAGTTAATGAATATTGGGGCAGCTGGGTAGCTCAGTGGATTGAGAGTCCGGCCTAGAGATGGGAGGTCCTAGGTTCAAATCTGGCCTCAATCACTTCCCACTGTGTGATCCTGGGCAAGTCAGTTGACCTCCATTGTCTAGCCCATACTGTTCTTCTGCCTTGGAACCAATACACAGTTTTGATTCTAAGATGGAAGGTAAGAGTTTAAAAAAAAAAGGTTAATGACTAGTTAATAAATAAAATAAAATTATTAATAATAAATTAATTAAAATGCTAAATAAGTCAAAATAATGAAATATATTAAAAACATAACTATTTCAATTAAAATATAAACAAAAATATCTCACCATAGGGGAGATTTAGATCCTCCTCAAAGGGCACTTCAATGGGAATGTTATATGTAAATAATGTAATAATGTGTATATAATGTTTGTTGCAAGGTTTTTTTCATAGTAACTACATTGAATTTTAATTATTATCTTTAGGTTTTTGTTTCTGTAAAAATATAGTCAAATGTATGTTATTGTGTAACTATGTATAACTGTAAATATGTGTAACTGTAAGTATCTATGAAATGTGTGACTTGAATTTTACGAGATGTTTTGCATACTTTCTTCTTTCTTTTTACTTTTCCTTGTTTCCAGTTTAGAATATAGAATAAGAATAGTTAGCTTAAATGATTCATTGGGGAGAAAGGTCTCCCAAAGAATCACAGGGGGATTGTTGTGATAAGATTTTATTTTTATGCTCTCCCCTCCCTTTAAGAGGGAGAAACAGAGAAAGCTGGCTGCCAGCCCTTTACGGGAAAAGGATAAAACCCAGTGAAGAAGGTGCCTGTGTTCTTTGGTAGACAAAGAGAATGGGGGTAGCTGTTTTTAGCTCTCTCTCTGACATTGATGGCTGTTGGAGTTAATAGAAGATTATATATTACTTTGAGAGTTGAGAAAGAGAGTGTTATTCACTGAGGAGTTTTTCCCTCCCCAGTTCCTGGAGAGAGCAAAAGCTGCCAGAGAGAGAGGCTCTGTCCTCTCTGACTTTGAGATAGGCCCTGCATCAGTTTCTCTGTGCCAGGAAATTCTGACAGTGATCCTGACAGTTTGATCATTTATATTACTTGAAGGAGGTTGAAGAAGTTTTTCATAAATTAGAATAGGTTCAGCTACATAGAGAATACTTTTAAGATAGCTGAGAATAATTTTAAGGAGTTCTACTTTGGTGGACAAGAAGAAGCTGAAAACACAGCAGTTCAGTTGGGGGGGGGGTATTTAGACGTTTTAGTTTAAGGTTAATAGATTTCTCATCATATTCCTAACTCCTATTTCTATTCTCCTATTTCCTTTCCCTACCTCAACCAGAAATAAATGAGAGTTGTATTAAACTACTTCTGGTCTTCCATCCACTGTCTGCAATAGTTTAACCCCTGACACTTTTAGTTACTTATAACAGCTTCTCAATAATAGTTTGGGTCCCAATATACTAGCTCATTATTTACTTATAACATACCTTTACCTGCCTCAAGTATATTTCTTATAGACAGCATTTGGTAGAATTCTGGTTTTTAATCCATTCTGCTATCTGATTCCTTTTTATTAGTTAGTTCATCCCATTCACATTCACAGTTATAATTACTGTCTGTGTATTCCCCTCCATTTTGACTTCCTCCTTTGATTCTGCCCTTTCTCTTATCCCTCTTACCCTCCCCTCCAATTTCTCGTTTTTAGTCAGTCTCCCCCATTCCTCCACCCTACAAACCCCCTCCCCTCTTATTTATTACTTTCTTACTATAATGCCTTTTAAACAGCCCCCAACCTCTTCCTCCCTTTTATTGTTCCCCTCCCCACCAACCCATTTATTAACCTTCTACTTCTCTATAGGGCTCCATACAATTCTCTGCCCAAATGGATTTGATTATTCTTCCCTCTCTGAGTCAATTTCAATGAGTGTAAGATTTAAGTATTATTTGTCACCAAGCTCTTCCACCCTTCCTTTGTATTTCTATGTGCCTCTTTAAGCAATATATATTTATCCCATTTTATCTCTCTTCCCATTTCTCTTATTATTATCCTTTTTTACCCCTAGTTTTAGGGGTAATTCTAACCCTGTGTGTATCTACCGGCCTCAGGTTTGTTTCTTGTAGATAACATATGGTAGGATTTTGGATTCTAATCCACTCTCCTTTTTTTTTTTTGTTTATGTGTGAGTTCATCCCATTCATATTCAACATTATGATTGTCACTATTGTATTCCCCAGTATTTTGATAGCTTCTCCTAGTTCTGTTCTTTCTTCTTTTGCTATATCTTTTTAAACCAGTGGTTTACTTTTAATCAGTCCACCTAATCCCCTCCCTTAATATGCTTCCCTTTCTGACCCCTCCCTTTTTGTTCCCTTTTTTTTTTTCTGGGTCTGTGTTAAGTTCCCTCCCCCTGCTCTTTCCCTCCCTTTTTTTTGTACTCCCTCTCCCCTACCCACCTTAGTTTTTCCTTCTGACTTTCCCTGTAGGATAAGATAGAATTCAAGACTCCAATGGATCTAGATGCTCTTCCCTCTCAGAATTGATTTCACTGAGAGTAAGGTTTAAGTATTACCTATTAGCACTCTCTTCCTCTCTTATAAGAGTATTCTTCTCCTCCCCTTCCCCTGTGTTTCTTTGTGTAATAAAGATTATCTTTTTTATTTTATTTCTTCAAGTATCTCTTGGTTCCTTCTTCAATTCCCCCTCCCTTTTTCTTTTTTTGCATATCATCTTATAGCACTTATTACCCCAATCTCTTCCTGTGAATGATTCTTCCAATTACTATAATAGTGAACATAATTTTTGAGTGTTACAAATCACATTTTTCCCATATATTAATATACCTTATTTGATCTAATTGTAGCCCTTAAAGAAGAACGTTTGAATAAAAAAATTTTGCCCCCTTTTCCTTCTCTTTCTTATTTACCTTTTCATGTTTCTTTTGATCTTTGTGTTTGAACATCAAACTTTCCACTTAGTTCTGGTCTTTTCTTTACAAAAACTTAGAAATCTTCTATTTTGTTGAATGCCCTTACTTTCTCCTGGAAGTATATCATCAGTTTTGATGGATAGTTGATCCTTGGTTGAAGTCCCAATTCTCTTGCCTTTCTGGATATCATGTTCCAAGCCTTGCGGTCTTTTAGTGTGGAAGCTGCCAGGTCTTGTGTGATCCTGATTGGTGCTCCTTGGTATCTGAATTGTCTCTTTTTGACTTCTTGTAGAATTTTCTCCTTAGCTTGAAAGCTCTTGAATTTGTAATTACACTCCTGGGAATTGTCTTATGAGGACTTAGTGTAGAGGGTGTTCTATGAACTCTTTCAATGTCTATTTTTACATCAAGGCAGTTTTCTTGGATGATTTCTTGTAGTATGATGTCAAGATTTCTGTTTATTTCTGGCTTTTCAGGTAGACCATTGATTCTCAAATTGTTTCTCCTTACTCTGTTTTCCTGATCTGTCATTTTCTCAGTGAGATATTTTATGTATTCTTCTATTTTGGCAGTCTTTTGAGTTTGCTTTATTAATTCTTGCTGTTTTGCAAGATCATTGTCTTCCAATTGCCTAATTATGTATTTTAAAGACTGATTTTCCCTTTTCAGTTTGGTCTATCCTACTTTTAGTGGCTTCCAGCTGTCTCTTCAATTGGAAGACCTTATCCTTTAAACCTTTAAACTGTTATTTTCTCTTTGAACTATTTCCCACTTTTCATACCACCAAGGCTTCCATCTTTTTGATAAGCTCCAATTTAAATTCTTCAAGAGCTTGTGGACAATTTCCATTTTGGGGTAAGGTTTTAGTGCATGTATTTGAATTTCCTCCTCAATTTTCTCTGTAGCCTGGGTTTTTCCTCCATTAAAATTTTCCAGGGTCAATCCCTTCTTCCTGTTTTTCTTGGAGGGAGCACAATTTGCCATCACTGTGGAGTTTTTCTGTCCCTTTTTAGTCAGAAATCTG
Organism: Monodelphis domestica; assembly: GCF_027887165.1. NCBI lineage: Eukaryota > Metazoa > Chordata > Mammalia > Didelphimorphia > Didelphidae > Monodelphis > Monodelphis domestica. The sequence continues at coordinate 203,177,113 of NC_077234.1, forward strand.
AGTGAGACGGGCCAGCTCTCTGTATGGAGTTAATGAGCAAGGATATTGCCTGAGGAAAGCTCTCGAATCTCTACGGCGAGTGCCCTTGTTCTGCGCTCTTCATCCTGCTGGGGTTTCAGATGTAGCTTCTCTCAGGGGTAGGTCTTTGGTGGTCTTAGTCAGCTCCCAAGAACCTAGAGGTGTCCCTCACTCACTTTCTGGTTCTGGCTCATGCTGGCTCTGACTCTGGCTCTGTAGGTGGGTTGGGGGAAGGTATATCAACTTGTATTTTGGTGGGAGCTCTATTACCCCCTTATAGTGTAGTAATGCCCACATCCCACATACCTTCAATGTTGCCTCTACTGTAGAGTCCCTTCTTTCTTATGAATTTGGGTTTTTTAGTCTTTTGAGGTAGTCTGTATTGGTGGGTGCTAAGGAGAGGATGAGTCTTCCTTCTAGACTGCCGCCATGTTTACCTGGAAGCCTATAGTCAGTTTTGCTAGTTAGTTGATTCTTGGTTGTACACTCAGTTCTCTTGATTTCCAGAATATTATAGTCCATGCCTTCCAGTCCTTCAGTGTGGATGGAGCAAGGTCTTGTGTTATAACTGTGACTCCATGATATCTGAATGCTTTCTTTTTAGGAGCTTGTAGTATGTTTTCCTTGATCTGGAAGTTCTTGAACTTGGCTTTTACATTTCCAGGCATTGTCAATTGGGGATGTATGTACTTAAATTCAACCTTTTTAAAACTCTAAGTTTTCACTTTATTTTTATGCTTCTCTTGAGTGTCAAATTTTCTCATCAAATTTCCTTTTCAGCTCTGGTTTTTTAGTTATTGTTATGATCAGGATTTTAAATTAGGCTAATTAGCTTTGTTACAAGCAAGGTTTTTCAGATCAGAAGAAAGGGTTTTTGTACACTTTACTCTGTCTCATTTTAGACAAGAGACAGAGGAAATTTGCTGCAGCCCCTTTAAAGAAAACCCCAAAAGCCCCAGAGAGAAAAAGTCAGTTAGGGACATTCTGGTCAGGGAGTCTGGGAAGATAGGTAAGTATTTTAAACACTTTGGATCTGAGATATAGTTAGTTGCAGTTGAAGATAAGAAGAAAAGACTTAATATTTGTAGCTTAACAATGTTATTGATTGAAAAGTTATTCTTCCTCAGTTGCTGAAGGGAAAAGTTGCCAGAGAAAGGCTCTGCCCACTTTCTCTGCCTTGTCAATCTCTCAGCCAGAAGATATTCAGACAGTAAAAGATTAGTGCTTTAAATACTGCTCCTTGAAGTTAAGAGTGATATTCAGCTGGCGTAAAATTGTGTGTTCTGAAGTTTTCCCCTTAAGAGCCACAGGGAGTAGTAGAGAGCTAACTTGTCTATGAAAATCTTGTGACAGGCAGTTAGACTCTTTTGAGTGGATACAGAGAGAGGTGCTGAAAATATATATATTTTAAAAAGTTAAGAAAATTTATTAATTAGAATAGCTTAGTTAGATTATTATCTTTAGACAGCTAGTGTTAAGTTTGGCCTGATTACAGGCAAGAAGCAGCTTTGCGAGAATCAGTGGTTAGGTTGATTTATTTAGAATTTATTAGTATTATGGTATTAACGGATTTCTAACTCATTAATACCTTCAACTTCTATTTATACCTCTCCTCATAAAGATAAAGATAAATAAATTAGTTGGAGAAATCTGCCTCCACCAATTCATCCACCTCTTGAACCAGCTTAGCCCTTAAAACTTTAACATTTATTCTACCATTTCAGTATACTAGATTTAGATTCATCCATGACTAATACTAGTTTACTGCTAACTATTATATTATCAAACACAGTCAGATATTAACTATTCATTTACCAATACAAGTTATTACATTATTCCATTAGTCTCCAGCCTTCAATCAACAACCAGCAATACCTTAATATTTAAACAGCTTGCTATAACAGTTCATTAATATCAATACAAGTCTTAATTTTAATTTATTACAGTTATGAAAGTCTGAAATTACTCTATTTCATTAAACATCAATTTCCCTCCCCTGGAGTATTGTGTTAAATTTTGCTAGGGATATAATTCTAGATTGAAGTTCAAGATTTTTTGTCCCTTTGAATATTATATTCCATGCCTTCTGGTCCTTTCTAATATAGAAACTTCTAGGCTCTGTATAATCTTGACTACAGCTTCTTGGTATGTGAATTATTTACTTCTGGCAGCCTATAGTATTTTTTCCTTGTCCTAGGAATTCTGTAATTTGGCTATAATAGTCCTAGATCATTTAATTTTGGGGTCTTTTTCAAGAGGTTGTTGATGGATTCTCTTGATTCCTATTTTTTCCTCTTGTTTGAGGATATCAGGACAGTTTTCCTAAATGATTTCTTATAATATGGCTTCCAGGGGGCATCTGGGTGGCTCAATGGATTGAGAGCCAGGTCCAGAGAGTCAGGCCTAGAGACGGGAAGTCCTGGGTTCAAATCTGGTCTTAGACCTTTCCTACCTCTGTGACCCTGGGCAAGTCACTTGACCCCCATTGACTAGCCATTACCACTCTTCTGCCTTAGAACCAATACACAGTATTGATTCTAAGAAGGAAGTCAATGGTTTTAAAAATAATAATAATATGGCTTCCAGTCCCCTACAACCCCCTTTTTATCAGGGCTTTTAGATATTCTTAGGCTTCTTAGATTATTTCTCCTGAAACTGTTTTCTAGATTGGTCATTTTTCCAGTAAGGTATTTTATTTTATTTTTTTAAGCATTTTTTTCCCATTTGAATTAGTTTAGTCAATTTAGAACATTATTCCTTGGTTACAATAATCATATTGTTTCCCTCCCCACACCCCACCCTTCCCACAGCCAATGCGCAATTTCATTGGGTATTACATGTGTCCTTGATCAGAACCTATTTCCATGTTGTTGTTTGCACTAGGATATTAATTTAGAGTCTACATCACCAACCATATCCATTTGAGCCATGTATTGAAGCAGTTGTTTTTCTTTAGTGTTTTTACTCCCACAGTGTTTCCTCTGGATGTGGATAGTGGTTTTTCTCGTAGATTCCTCCAGGTTGTTCAGGATCACTGCATTGTCACTAATGGAGAAGTCCATTACATTGGATTGTACCACAGTGTATCAATCTCTGTGTACAGTGTTTTCCTGGTTTTGTTCCTCTCGCTCTGCATCACTTCCTGGAGGTTGTTCCAGACTCCATGGAATTCCTCCACTTTATCATTCCTTTGAGCACAATAGTATTCCATCACCAACATATACCACAATTTGTTCAGCCATTCCCCAATTGAAGGGCATCCCCTCATTTTCCAATTTTTGGCCACCACAAAGAGCACAGCTATGAATATTCTTGTACAAGTCTTTTTCCTTATTATCTCTTTGGGGTACAAGCCCAGCAGTGCTATGGCTGGATCAAAGGGCAGACAGTCTTTTCTCGCCCTTTGGGCATAGTTCCAAATTGCCCTCCAGAATGGTTGGATCAATTCCAAACTCCACCAGTAGTGCATTAATGCCCCTACTTTGCACATCCCCTCCAGCATTCCTTTCCTTTGCTGTCATGTTAGCCAATCTGTTAGGTGTGTGCCAGTAAAGTATTTTACATTTTCTTCTATCTTTTCCTATATGTATTTTGTTTTGTCTCATTGATTACTGGTGTCTTGTGGTTTAATTATCTTCTGTTTTACCAATTCTAATGTGTTCTTCTGGGTCTCCTCTGTTTCTTTTTTAAAACCCTTATCTTCTGTCTTAGAATCAATACTGTGTATTGGTTCTAAGCCAGAAAAGTAAAAAGGACTAGGCAATGGGGGTTAAGTGACTTACCTATACAGGTAGGAAGTGTCTGAGGCCTGATTTGAACCTAGGATAGTGATAGGCAACCTCTTGAGCTTGGTCTGTCAAAATTCACCAAAAAAAAGCAAGCATAACTTGGGTGGTGTGTCACCTCAGGGGGGAAAAAACCGTCCTTCTCAGCATTGTGGCCCCATATTTCTCATGTCATTGAAAATGGCTATGCATGTTAGTGCTGACACATGTGTCTTCATTTCATCATCACAGACCTAAGACCTCCCTTCTCTAGGCCTGGCTCTCAATCCACTGAGCTACCCAGCTGCCTCCTCTCCTTTGTTTTAAGCCAATTTGTTTTCGTGTGTGTGTGTGTGTGTGTGTGTGTGTGTGTGTGTGTGTGTGTGTGTGTGTGTAGGGATCAAGGGAGTAAAGCATCCTTTATTCTGCCATCTTAGGTCCCAGCATGCTGAGAGAATTTAGACAAAGAGATCAATTAAGAGGTCATTGTAATAAACTGGGACAGGTGATAAAGACTTGCATTAAAATGGTAGGTGTGTACCTATAGAGAAGGATCTGATACAAGAGATGTTGAGTAGATAAAAATAGAAAAATCTGACAGTTCATTAGTGATGAGGAATTGAGAGTATAGAGGCAAGGATATGGATTCAAATCTGAACCAGACACTCCCTAGCTGTTTGATCCCGGGCAAATCATTTAACCTTAATTACCTAGCCTTTTCTACTCTTCTAACTTAGAATTCATACTAAGACAGAATGTAAGGGTTTAACAAAAATAGGACAAAATTATGATATTAGTTTCCCTACAAACTCCTGTAGGATAGTCAAAGCATTATAGTTAGGCCATAGGATATTGTTAATTTATTCAAGCTACTGAAAAGTTACTTTGATTTTTATTTAAGGAGATCCTTTAGCCTCTTTTCTTTTAGTGAATTAAAATCATTTGATAAATATGAGAGTTGAGGCGAGAGACTGGCCAGCAGCCCTCACACACAACAGGAAAGATAGATAGAGGTTTATCTCTGGGGGAAACCAGGATCTGAAGCTGGGAGGGATGGCAAGAGAGAGACCAGACATCGAATCATATCTAAATCTAAATCGAGCTCCACAGACTTAAGCTCCGGCCTTCCACTTCATAGCTACATGAAACAGTGGGAAGACCACAACATGACATCATGGGCATCAGAAATGAGCTTAGAGATCAGGAGAGACAAGCCCAGTCCTCAAAGCCAAGCTTTGATCACAGACTGTTACGGCTTAATAATAGGCGTTAGAGCATTAGAGGTGAAAGACTGAGCATGGCCAGAGGCCTGCTCCATGAGAGAGAGAGAGACAGTGGTAAGGAAGAAAGATGAGTGGGTAAAGCTGGGCTGGGCCTGTGGGCTCGTCTATGTATTGATTATCATATGCAAAGATACATAATGCCTAGTAATTAAAGACATAGGGGATTATCATTGACAGAAAGGTAAATTGTCATAAGATAAGGGCGGATCCTTCAGCCTGGGGAGAACAAAGAAACCTACTTTCCACCCAAACTAGTTGGGATCAAAGTTCATTGCCTTACTGGCCATGCGCTCTTCTCAGGCCTAATTTTATGGCTTAATTATCTGTCTTGAGTAAACACAGCTGTGGGCTGCTACAAGAGTTGATAAGATAATATATATGTTTAGCTTAGAAATTGATAAATTCAATGTAAAATAAAATGTAGACCACTTAGATCTTCCTCATACATCTTTGAATTTTTACCTTATAGTAAGTTAAATAAATCTGGCCCTCAATGATAGTAAAAAAAAAAACTTGTGAAATGATGCAAAACTATTTTATTGAATAATCCACTCCAAAAATTCTGTGGTTTCTCTCTCCAAATATTTGAATTAGTAATTGCTAAAGAGGTTTTACTTTATTTTTCTAAATATGTAGAATACTATAGCTAATTCATATTTCATTGCACAATTTTGGGTTCTTTCTTTTTAACTATGCACTAATAACATTTCTTAATTAAGGTAACCGTGATTATATGTTCTCTAATTCCTCAGTTTTGTCTGAGATATTTGAATTTTTCTTTGCTTTCAACAGAAAATAATTAGAAATATTTTTTTTCTTTATAGAAAAATTGATTGCATATCAGCCAGAATTTCATGCCTTGAAACAACGTCTCCGTATAGCAGAACATAGAATCTTGCAGCGTTCTTCAGAATTAAATGCAATCCTAGAGCAATTCAGACGTGTAATAGCAGAAACAAATGGAACCAAGGCTACATCAAGTAATTTTTCAGGTATAATAAATTTATTTTATTTTTTTTATGGAGGGGAGGTGAGTTTCTTGAAATTTTTTGGAAATAGCTAGCAGGATGTTAAGATTGTGTTTTGAAAGAAAAGTGAGTTGAAAATGTGTAGAAAATTACTCGTCAATCTTTGTGTTATAAACATTTATGTGGTATGTAATGTCGCATGAAGTCAGTTTTTATTATTCTTCTGTGGGAAGCCAATAATTAGAGGGAAAAATAGCACTAGCACTGACCTTCATCCTATCGTGGTAAAGTTTAAAAGCTAGTCTTAACAATTAACCAAAATTGTTCATTTAAGATTATATAAAGGCCAATTATAGCAATAGATTTTATGTTGAAAACAAGATAATAAAACTTGGGTTTATTTTTTTAAGTAGCAGATGAAGTTTTTACATTATTTGAAGTTTTACTTCACATTTTCTTAAAATGAATAATTTTTTAATATATATGTTTGGGTTATATTCAGAACACAGACGGCTCCTAGTCAAAGGTAAGAGATTCATATATTTTGGGTTTCTGGACTAAATAAAACCATTAGTCCCAATTTAAGTTAAATGAAATAAGCAAACCTGGACTTAATCAGGAAATAGTCTAGCAGATATTGGTGGTCCTATGGCATGTGTGCTGGAGGGTGTTAATCTCTTTTGTCCTCTCCAGGTGCACTGACAACATTTCTCACATCATCTGTCCCTCTACCCAGCAGCTCAATGGGAGCACTACCTCTCTCTTCTTCCTGGGGTACAGTCAGGTGCTCACATGAAGTGTGAGGGTTGCAGTTTGGGTATTCAAGTCTCTAAAAGGTTCTCCATCATTTCTCTAGATTCTATTGGATTTTTAAGACCAACTCTTAATGTTTTATGAATGTTATTGTTTTGTTCTGGGAAGCTTTAGTACAAATCAATCTTATATTTGCATTTTAGTATTTGGGAGTGTTTTTTGAGCTGCCCTAAGTGATTCTGTACCACCGGTGATATCAGTTGGCAGATTAATTGGATTTTTCTCTTGAGTACTAGCCTACATAGTACCTTTAAAAAGAAACAACAAAAACACTTCTGGCACTTTCTGGTTGCTTGAGAGCAATTTTCCTCAATCTCAAAGAGGGTATCAGGAAGTAATTGTAGTTGTATTGGACTAGAGTTATTTTTTTGTTACTGTTTGCAATTTCCCACACTGGAAACCAATGACTCCATCATCAGTCTAATGGAATGTTTTATATTTTTGAATAGTAGTATTGGGGAGCTGTTCTAGAGGTATGTGACATGATACAACCCACCTAGGAACTCCCCAGGGTCAGTTAAGCACAAACAAACCCTTTGGCTTATGAAAAACAAAGTTTATTTTATAATGGGAGTAAGGGAAACTGATAGACCCTAACACTTTTAAAAAACTTCTTCTAAGTCTCCTGCTTAAGGAGAGCCTTCTGTTTCTTCTCTCTGCTCTGTCTACAGCTCCCTGCTCTATCTAAAAAAGCCCCCCAAACTATCTGACTCTATCCTTATCTTCCCACCAGTGATTAATAAAAGAAAGGGAAAAGCCTGGGTTTGGCTTCACCAAGTACCCAAAGTCACAGGTGAAAATCTTTGGATTACCTTAGCCCAAGAGTATTTCTGGCAGATGTTCTCTGGACTCAGGAAAAATAGTTTCCTTCAAATAAATTCTCCACCAAGAAGTCAAAAATTTCACCATGAAATTTTGACTATCTTGGGAAAATCTCTCAGAGCAAATCTTCAGCTTGGTTTAAATTCAGGTATAGTGAAACCTCTTTCCAATTCAGTGTAAATCTCAGAAGGTAGTAAAGTCAGTTATTGTCAGTTCGAACTCCCACAATTCCTTTCTCCTTCCAAGAATCCTCTCCCCGGGCTTGTATCAAAATTCCCTTCTTTTATCTAATCCCTGAAACCAGTCTACCCCTACCTTATATTACTACAGTTATCCATTCTAAGACTAATACATATAAAAACATTCATTCATATTTTAAATTGGAAAACAGTATGGGAGAGATTAGATTTAGATCAACAATTTACACTCTAAACCAAGATTAATTGAGAATGGGTGAATGTTTTGAATATAAAGAAGGAAACTATAAACAAATTAGGTAAACACAGAATCATATTCCTGTCAGATCTATAGGAAAGGAAAGATTTCAAGACCAAGGAAGAGTTAGAAAAAATTACAAAATGTAAAACAAATAATTTTGATTACACAAAATTAAAAAGGTCTTGTACAAACAAAACCAATGCAACCACAATTAGAAGGGAAACAACATTGGGGAAAAAATTCTTTATAACAAAAACCTCTGACAGAAGTCTAATTACTCAAATATATAAGTAGCTAAATCAATTGTACAAAAAATCAAGCCATTCTCCAACTGAAAATTGGGCAAGGGACATGAAAAGGAAATTTTCAGATAAGGAAATCAAAATTGTCAATAAGCACATGGAAAAGTGTTCTAAATCTCTTTTAATCAGAGAAATGCAAATTAAAACAACTCTGAGCTATGACCTCACACTTAGCAGATTGGCTAACTTGACAGCAAAGGAAGATAATGAATGTTGGAGGGTATGTGGCAAAATAGAGACACTAATACACTGCTGGTGGAGTTGTGAATTAATCCAATCATTCTGAATGGCAATTTGGAATTATGCCTGGAAAAGACTGCCTGATATTATTGTGCTCAAAGGAATAATGAACTGGAGGAATTCCACGTGAATTGGAAGACCTCCAGGAATTGACGAAGAGTGAAAGAACCAGAATCAGGAGAACATTGTACACAGAGACTGATACACTGTGGCACAATTGAATGTAATGGACTTCTCTACTAGCAGCAATGCAATGATCCAGGACAATTCTGAGGGACTTATGAGAGAGAATCTTATCTACATCCAGAGAAAGAACTGTGGGAGTAGAAATGCAGAAGAAAAAGAACTGCTTGATCACATGGGTTGATGAGGATATGATTGGAGGTGTAGACTAGTCTCTAAATGATCACCCTAGTACAAATATCAATAATATGAAAATAGGTCTTAATAATTGATACATGTAAAACCCAGTTGAAGTCCATGTCAGCTACCAGAAGGGAGTAGAGAGGGGAGGGAAAGAACATGAATAAAACTTAATCTTGATCAATATGTTAAAAAGTAGAAATGAGTTATAATGATTTAATTATTAGATCCTAATATATCATGTGTAATAATCTAATAATAACATTATGTAATTCTTGACTGCTTTATCAGACAATGGAAGAATGCAGTAAAATATAATACTAGTTTAGAATATAAACTGGTTTTAAAAATCTTATAAAGAATAATGAAAGATTATGAATAATATTGCCTCAAAACATTGAGAAGCATTGGAATTAAAATCAGTTTGTAAAAACTTGGCAAGAGACCAAATTAAGGAAAGCCATTTATCTCAAGGGCATTTACAGTTGAAAATGGAAGCAAGACAACAAACAGAAGTAGAATGAAAAAGATCTGGAAGATTTTTTCTTTTTTTTTTCTTTTTTTTTAAACCCTTACCTTCTGTCTTGGAGTCAATACTGTGTATTGGCTCCAAGGCAGAAGAGTGGTAAGGGCTAGGCAATGGGGGTCAAGTGACTTGCCCAGGGTCACACAGCTGGGAAGTGGCTGAGGTCAGATTTGAACCTAGGACCTCCCATCTCTAGGCCTGGCTCTCAATCCACTGAGCTACTCAGCTGCCCCGTGGAAGATTTTTTTTAATAACATTTTTCACTAACAAGAATCAGTAAAGTTGCCACACTTAAAGATGCTAATATCATAGTACTCAAGGTCCTTATGAAGTAGTTTGAGATGTTCCTAAAGAAAACAGAACAGTCTTCTTTGCAGCAATATATTATTATTTACTTATTATTTTTTTAACCCTTACCTTCCATCTTAGAATCAATACTGTGTACTGGTTATAAGGCAGAAGAGCAGTAAGGGCTTAGGCAATGGGAGTTAAATGACTTGCCCAGGGTCACACAGCTAAGAAGTGTCTTGAGGTCAGATTTCAACCTAGGATTTCCTGTCTCTAGGCCTGGTTCTCAATCCACTGATCCACTCAGCTGTCCCCTTTTTTATTTTATTTTATTAATTATTATTTTTTAACCCTTATCTTCCACCTTAGAATCAATAATAGATATTGGTTCCAAGGCAGAAGAGTGTTAAGGGCTAGGAAATGCTAGGACATGGGGCTTAAGTTATTTGCCCAGGGTCACACAGCTAGGAAGTATCAGAGACCAAATTTGAACCTAGGCTTTGCAGCGGAATAGATTTAAATAGTGGGCGAACTATTGGTAACTTGCTGTGTATAGATTGTATCAATATAATGAAATGACATTTACCTTAATTAATTTTATTTATTCAGTGCTATATCAGTGAAACTCCCCAAAATTTTTTTTTGAAGACCTAGAAAAAATAACAAAATTCATATAGAGGAGAGGTGTCAACCTCCTAATCTGAGTTGAACTAGATTAAAATATAATTGGGAAATGTTTAACAAAATAAAAATATAGTATTGAAAATATTAATTTGTGGTTTTCCAAGTCAATGTCCAGCCACAGAGATCTGTTTTCTCTTTGAGTTTGATACCACTGATATAGAGGAACAAAAGATCAAGAATCTCAAATGTAATGATGGAAAAAAGTGACAAGGGAGATGTATTAGGACCTGGTCTCATTTTACCAGAAAGTGTAGTAATCATTCAAATGATTTTATAGTGGTTTAAGAAAGACATTTATCAGTAGTACAAATTAGATACCTAGTATATACAGAAGCAAACTTACTGAGCACAGAGATTCTGTTTACTCAGGTAAAGGCTCACTTTTGGACAAAAACTTCTGGTAAAACTATATAACGAATTGGGCAGGGTACATACATTTTCTTGGCTCGTCTGATCAACTAAACCACTACTAGAACTCTACTTCAAAGAAATCAAAGAAGGGGGCAAAGTTTCTATATGCATAAAAATATTTAGAGAAGCTCCTTTCATGGTAGCCAACAAGCAGAAAATTCTTATTGGTAAATAGCTAAACAAATTGAATGTGACCTTCAGGTGTTCCTGTTTAGACATGATCTCATGCTAATTTCATATGCTCCTTAATGTTGCAGAGCATCCTGGGAAATATCTGTAAAAACTGAAGAACTTGCTCTGACCATCCACATAGGAAAATATCAAGTGAAAAAAGGATGTCAGCAGTTTAAATTTTGACATACAATTGGAAGAAACAACCTATAATGCTTGTCTATACATATGTGTATCTAGGGAGAATAGTGTAATGCTTGAGTTCAGCTCAGAATTAATCAGGAGGAAGAGAATGGATGGTATTACTTTAAGATTATACAGCTACTTGAGTGATCCTAAATTTCTCCAGAAATAAAATACATCTTTTTAACACTCATATTGTGCCACTATCTTTTATGGTTTCAAGACATGGAATCTTACAGTCTAAAAATAATTTAAAATTATTATCATTTAGGGGGCAGCTGGGTAGCTCAGTGGATTGAGTGTCAGGCCTAGAGATTGGAGGTCCTAGGTTCAAATCTGGCCTCAGACACTTCCCAGCTGTGTGACCCTGGGCAAGTCACTTGACCCCCATTGCCTAGCCCTTACCACTCTTCTGCCTTGGAATCAATACACAGTATTGATTCCAAGATGGAAGTTGAGGGTTTAAAAAAAAGAGAGAGAACATTTAGAGAACAATTTAGAGTGGTTCATAGTGGTTGTGAGTAGGCTTCAACATATAACCAATGAAGAACTTTAAAGAACCTGAAAAATATCTTCAAGAGTATGTATGATAGAAAAAGGTGATAGGCAAGGGCCAGAGATGACATGTATACAGTTCAGTTTCTCTGCTGGTAGCTTTAATTACTGAAGAAACTGAGGAAGTCCTCTAGCTTTTTGGGGGATTCCCTGTTGTGTAAACTTATGGAAGACACTGATGAGAGGCATACAAGATGGTGAGACATGGATGTGTTGCTATTTGCTTTGTTGTTGTTGTTTTAATAATCCTTACCTTCTGTCTTAGAATTGATGCTTAGTGTTGGTTCCAAAGTAGAAGAGTGATAAGGGAGTTAAGTGACTTGTCCAGGGTGATGTAAAGATAATTTTAGGGTTGTGACTTAAATCTAGATTTAATTGGCTGCCAGTGGAAATCCCAAGTAAAATACCCAAGTCAGTCTGGAAATTTATGGTAATTTAATTAATATAGAGAGAAGATATTTAAGGAGAAGGAGAGAAGAAGATATAGGATTTCTCCTGTCTGGCCTGTGCCAGGGGGAATTTAAAATCCCCCACCTCTAGGTTTCTGAAGAAGATTAGAGGCTTCTAAGTGGATAAAGTTGGAAAGTAAAGAAGGAAAATTTAGCCAGAAACTCACCACCGAAGTGGACAATAGCTTGTAGCCCCTCTAAGATGCCGAAAGGCCCAGCATGCTGCTATCAGCCAACTCTCCGATGCCAAAAAGTCCTAGAGAGAGGAAGTGACCCAAATATATAGATCTTTCACCCTTGTGTGTCCTCCTTTTCACGTCTACCAATCACATCAAAGACTTTTCTCCAGGACTGCCCATACTTTTAGTTCTCATTTTCTTTTGATTAGATTATATCTTTAGTTATTTCACACTTCTTTGTTAAGTTCACCTTTTGTGAGTTACTTAACTTTTTTGTGATTAATTTAACTTTTTATAGTTACTTAGTACCTTTTTGTATTAAGATCTTAAGATAGACTTAGCTTAAATTTCTAGCTTCACTATAAGGTAAGAGTTTAGTACCTTCATTGGAGTAATTTAGGGTGATTTAGGGTAATTTAGGGTAATTTAGGGTGGAGTAATTTAAAGTTCCCAAGACATTCCTGATTTTGTTAAACTAAGTATCATCATTGTTTCAATTAGGAAATAGCTATATTCAGTCTTCACAGTCACAATGGAAAGAAAGTGACTGAGATAAAATTTGAATGTAGGGCTTCCTGTCTCTAGGCCTAGCTCTCTGTCCACTGAGCCACCCAGCTGCCCATTATTTTCATTGTTAGAAGGAAGGTCGCAATCAATGTAGAAGGAAGGTTGCAATCAATGTGCTCCAAATTGATAGGACCCCAGATACATTTAAATATTTAAGTAGTCAGGGGTAAGTATTCATAATTCTCTATTCTTTCACTGTTTGCATATGTTGTGTCATTTAGATTGGTAAAAAAAAAAAAAAAAACTTGTTTTACTCCAAGGCTTCAGTTGGTATGAATTTGGAAAGGAAAAATTTGTAAGTCTGATTCTGATATTTCTAATGATAGGTTACCTAAAATTTTACCGTGACTTATTCATAAAATTTTTAACTTTAGAAGATGACTTTGTAAATTGATACTGATCTCTGTTTTTCAGATAATACCTTAAAACTTTTAAAAGACTTAATGAACAGGAAATCTCTTCAAGTGCCAAATATTTATTACCATTTGCCTCATTTGTTGGACAATGAAGGAAGCCTTCAACCTGCTGTTCAGATTGGTTTTGGACGAGCAAGAGGTACATTTTATTTCTGTAAAATCATCTTTTAAAAAGTTTTTTTAGTATAGAACTAAAATTGATTCTATGGTTTTATCTGACTGCTTAAAAGTTAAAGCTTTCCATTTTATTTATTACAATCTCTTTTGAAATAAATCACTAAATTACAAGATTTAGGTTGATATAAAGTAAAAAACTTCTGTGATGGTGAAAGGAATTAGCACCCTTCTTACTTGTAGGATCTGGATGATGGGGGAATGTTAAAAAAAGATATTAAAGAGAATGATTTTTAAATTTTATGGATTAAAATTCCACAGCCAGACTTTCAAGTCAATTCCAATGTTTAATAGTACTTCTGGAGGGTTCTCATGTCTTTTTTTACTAAAATGGAAATATTTCTTCTGCTAACTCTTCTGTAGAATTAAAGAAACAATCCTTTCCCATCTCTGAAAACTTCACATACCCCAAAATGGTTTTTAGGAACTTTAATTGCTTTATTTAAGAAACTATCTTTCATAGTTATTTGTCCTCTCACCCAATTTATTTTCCATTCCTTGAATCATTTTCATTGGCTGTATCTATATCATCTTCACCTTCACTGTTCTTTTCAAAATGCAGAAATTAATATGAGATATGTTATTCTAAATCTAATTATGACCAAAAGGTTAATTCTTATCTTTTGCATCCATGTTCTTTTTTTGTAAATGTTTGCTGTTCCTGTCATTTAGTTTGTGATCTGTTTATCTCTTAATTCTTTTGCTCTCATATTTGTTATCTTTTTATCTGTTGCTTATCTAGAAGAATATACTACTGTTTTCAAAATTTATGAAGCATTGTGTCAAAGGCAATGAATATACAAAAGTCAAAATAAGAAGCAAAATCTTGACTTTAGGGAATGTCTAGTTATTTTGTTTGCCTCTATTGAATTTCAGCTTGTGAGGCAACTGTGTGGCAGTATAGATGGAATTCAAGGCCTGGAGTCAGAAAGACCTTGGCTCAAATTAGACCACTTTCTTCTTCTGTAACCCTGGGCAAGTCACATAATCTCAATTGCCTACTCCTTGCTGCTCTTCTTTGAATTGATACTAAGACAGAGGAGATAGAGGATTATTGTTTGTTTGTTTTGTATTGGTTCAAAGGCACAAGAGTGCTTAGGGCTAGGTTAGAAAACTTGGTAAGTCACATAGTCAGTGGTTAGAGAGGCTCATTTTAGGCCAATCCCTTGATAACTTTTAGTTCTGAAATTGAGAATAAATTATAAAGTTATCCCCACTAACAATGTTAACCAAAGAATATTTCATTAGGTAGATCATAGAAAGGACATTCAGAAAAGGGAAAGGGATAACTTTTTGTATTTTTTATTTCAGCCCAGCTTCCCAGTATATTTCATGCTTCTAGTCTTTGATCATAGGATAAATAGAAATCATTGACTTTCAGGAAACAGTAAGAAGTATTTGTACATCAAAAGACTGAGAAAAAAAGAAGATAGTATAGTAAGACACTAGATACCAGAAACAACTCACTTGGGGGCACCTGGGTGGCTTGATTGAGAGCCAGGCCCAGAGATGGGAGGTCCTAGGTTCAAATCTGGCCTCCGACACTTCCTAGCTGTGTGAAGCTGGGCAAGTCATTTGACCCTCATTGCCTAGCCCTTACCACTCTTCTGCCTTGGAACCCAGTACACAGAATTGATTCCAAGACAGAAGGTAAGTGTTTAAAAGAATATTTAAAAAAAACAAACAAACCTCACTTGCAAATATTTTAAGTAGAGATAACTAAAGAATTATTGAACTCCCTGAAAACCATTTTTTTCCCCAAAGAGGAACATGGATGTTATATATTAACAAATCATAAATGAACACTGTATAAATCTATTAGAAATATTAAACACTGCTCTTCAGGATGGATCTGTCAATCAGCCTGACTTCTCAAAGTAGGGTCTCCTTACTTTACAAAACATAAAGCCAGCTAAGTGGCTCAATGAATAGAGCCAGACCTGGAAATGGCAGGTCCTGGATTCCAATATTGCTTCAGATACTTCCTTAGTGCATGATCCTGGGCAATCCACTTAATCCCAATTGCCCAGCTCTTATGAATATTCTTTGTTCTAAAACATAATGTATGGGTTAAAAAAATCCCCCCCTTATTTATATTTTATGTTTTAAAGAATCAATATACTAAGAATTGATTCCAAGATAGAAGATTAGTACAGGCTAGGCAATTAAGTTTATAAACATGGAGAAAATGATCGGGGGAGTGGGCATCAAGTGACCCTCTTATCTGAAATAGATAAAGTAGATTGAGTGCATGTAAACAGTTTGGTGTAGAAATATATCGGATTGAATATAGCGATAAGCAGGGATTGGTGAGGGGATGATAATACTGGGGAGAGAATAGTCACAAGCAAAACCAAGTACCTGGATAAAAAGGAGTTAAGAGGAAAGAAAAAAAGAAAAGCAGAGAACAAGAGTTTAAAGAGAAGTGTTAGATTTCTGCTTAGAGAGTTGAGGAATGGCTGAACAAACTATGTTATATGAAAATAATGAAATATTATAGCTTTGTAATAAAGGAAAAAAGTGACATTTGAAGATAATTCTGGGTTGTACAAACTGATGCAACAGAACATCAGAATCACCAGCTTCACTTATTCAAGGATAACAGTATTATAAAGACAAATAGGAAATGCTCAGTGAATACAATAACTAGATTTTATTTCAGAGGGCATTCTACCTTCTTCTGATAGAAGCAATAGCCGCAACATTAAAAAAAATTCATTTTTTGCACATATCCACTTCATTGATTTACTTTGCTTGACTATGCTTATTAATTACAAGGATATTCTTTCACATTGGGATATGTAAAAATTAAATTATAATCTCAAATATTTTAGTTTAGACGGTTTATTAAATGATCTTTAGAAATCAAGGAATAAAGAACATACAAAATAAAAAACCCACATGCCCATGTCTGGTTAGCCATTTTTAAAATCCTCACTCACTACCATCACTGCTGATTGCTGTATCATGCCCAAATAGGATGGTAGGAGGAGTTACCACCAGTTAAATACCAATAACATGATCCTGCCAACATGGAGACACAGGAAAGATTATAGGGAATTTTGGCAAATACTAAGGACTTCTGGGGAATGAAGTCAAAGATTCAAATTTCCATTTATACAGATAGTAATACACTTTTAAAAAATAAATTTTTGTATCTTTATTTTGTTTTAATAACAAATTTCCACATCAGTTTTCCAAAGTTTATATGATTCATGTTGTCTTCCTCCTTTCTTCCCTCCTCCCTCCTGGAGTTGACAAGCAATTCAGTTTGGGTTATATATGTATTATCAAGCAAAACATTCCCATATTATTCATTTTTATAATTGTACTAATACACTCTTGGTGGTATTTTTTTTTAATTTTATAATATTTTATTTGATAATTTCGAAGCATTATTTATTAAAGAAAAAGATCATTTTCTTTTCCTCCCCCCACCCCCCATAGCCGACACGTGGTTCCACTGGATATCACATGTGTTCTTGATTCGAACCCATTGCCATGTTAGGATTTGCATTAGAGTATTCCTTTAGAGTCTCTCCTCTATCATGTCCCCTCAACCGCCGTAGTCAGGCAGTTGCTTTTCCTCGGTGTTTCTACTCCCACAGTTTGTCCTCTGCTTATGGATAGTGTTTTTTCTCCTAGATCCCTGCAGATTGTTCAGGGACATTACACCGCCACTAATGGAGAAGTCCATTACGTTCGATTGTACCACAGTGTATTAGTCTCTGTGTACAATGTTCTCCTGGCTCTGCTCCTCTCACTCTGCATCACTTCCTGGAGGTCATTCCAGTCTCCATGGAATCCCTCCACTTTATTATTCCTTTTTGCACAATAGTATTCCATCACCAACATATACCACAATTTGTTCAGCCATTCCCCAATTGAAGGGCATCCCCTCATTTTCCAATTTTTTGCCACCACAAAGAACACAACTATGAATATTTTTGTACAAGTCTTTTTGTCCATTATCTCTTTGGGGTACAGACCCAGCAGTGCTATGGCTGGGATCAAAGGGTAGACATTCTTTTATTGCCCTTTGGGCATAGTTCCAAATTGCCCTCCAGAATGGTTGGATCAGTTCACAACTCCACCAGCAATGAATTAGTGTCCCTACTTTGCCACATCCCCTCCAGCATTCATTACTTTCCATAACTGACATGTTAGCCAATCTGCTAGGTGTGTGGTGATACCTCAGAGTTGTTTTGATTTGCATCTCTCTGATTATAAGAGATGTAGAGCACTTCTTCATGTGCTTATTAATATTTTTGATTTCTTTATCTGAAAACTGCCTATTCATGTCCCTTGCCCATTTATCAATTGGAGAATGGCTTGATTTTTTTGTACAATTGATTTAGCTCTTTAGAAATTTGAGTAATTAAACCTTTGTATGAAGATTTTTTCCCCAATTTGTTGTTTCCCTTCTGATTTTAGTTAAATTGGTTTTGTTTGTACAAAAGCTTTTTAATTTGATGTAGTCGAAATTATTTATTTTACATTTTGTGACTCTTTCTATGTCTTGCTTGGTTTTAAAGTCTTTCCCCTCCCAAAGCTCTGACATGTATACTATTCTGTGTTTACCCAATTTACTTATGGTTTCCTTCTTTATGTTTAAGTCTTTCACCCATTTTGAATTTATCTTGGTGTAGGGTGTGAGGTGTTGATCCAAACCTAATCTCTCCCACACTGTCTTCCAATTTTCCCAGCACTTTTTATCGAATAGTGAATTTTTGTCCCAAAAGCTGGTATCTTTGGGTTTATCATATACTATCTTGCTGAGGTCTCTTTCCCCCAGTCTATTCCACTGATCCTCCTTTCTGTCTCTTAGCCAGTTCCAAATTGTTTTGATGACCACTGCTTTGTAATATAGTTTAAGGTATGGGACTGCAAGGCCCCCTTCATTTGTGTTTTTTTCCATTATTTCCCTGGATATCCTTGATCTTTTGTTATTCCAAATGAACTTTGTTATGGTTTTTTCTAAATCAGTAAAAAAAATTTTTGGAAGTTCCATGGGTATGGCACTAAATAGATAAATAAGTTTGGGTAGGATGGTCATTTTTATTATATTGGGTCGTCCTATCCATGAGCAGTTAATGTTTTTCCAATTGCTCAAGTCAAGTTTTAGTTGTGTGGAGAGTGTTTTGTAGTTGTGTTCATATAGTTCCTGTGTTTGTCTCGGGAGATAGATTCCTCGGTATTTTATTTTGTCTAGGGTGATTTTGAATGGGATTTCTCTTTCTAGTTTTTGCTGCTGAGCTGTGTTGGAGATATATAAAAATGCTGATGACTTATGCGGGTTTATTTTGTATCCTGCAACTTTGCTAAAGTTGTTGATTATTTTGAGTAACTTTTTGGTTGATTCTCTAGGATTCTTTAAGTAGACCATCATGTCATCTGCAAAGAGCTATAGCTTGGTCTCCTCCTTGCCTATTTTGATGCCTTCAATTTCTTTTTCTTCTCTAATTGCTACTGCTAGTGTTTCTAGTACAATGTCAAATAGTAGAGGTGATAATGGGCATCCTTGTTTCACTCCTGATCTTATTGGGAATGCATCTAGTTTATCCCCATTGCAGATGATATTAGCTGATCGTTTTAGATATATACTGTTTATTATTTTTAGGAAAGACCCTTCTATTCCCATGCTCCCTGGTGTTTTTGATAGGAATGGGTGTTATATTTTTTCAAAGGCTTTTTCTGCATCTATTGAGATAATCATGTGGTTCTTGTTGGTTTGCTTGTTGATGTGGTCAATGATGTGGATGTTTTTCCTAATATTGAACCAGCCCTGCATCCCTGGTATAAATCCTACTTGATCATGATGGATGACCCTTCTAATCACTTGCTGGAGGCTTTCTGCTAATTACCTATTTAAGATTTTTGCATCTATATTCATTAGGGAGATTGGTCTATAATTTTCTTTCTCTGTTTTTGACCTGCCCGGTTTTCGAATCAGTACCATGTTTGTGTCCTAAAAGGAGTTTGGCAGAACTCCCTCTTTGCTTATTATGTCAAATAGTTTGTATAGTATTGGGATTAACTGTTCTCTGAATGTTTGATAGAATTCACTGGTGAATCCATCAGGCCCTGGGGATTTTTTCTTAGGAAGTTCTTTGATGGCTTGTTGGATTTCATTTTCTGATATGGGATTATTTAAGAATTCTATTTCTTCTGTTAGTCTAGGCAGTTTGTATTTTTGTGTATATTCATCCATATCACCTGTATTGGTGTATTTATTTCCATATAATTGGGCAAAGTAATTTTTAATGATTGCCTTAATTTCCTCTTCATTGGAGGTGATGTCCCCCTTTTCATCTTTGATGCTGTTAGTTTGCTTTTCTTCTTTCCTTCTTTTAATTAGATTGACTAGTACTTTGTCTATTTTGTTTGTTTTTTCAAAGTACCAGCTTCTAGTCTTATTTATTAAATCAATAGTTCTATCACTTTCGATTTTATTAAATTCTCCCTTAATTTTTAGGTTTTCTAGTTTGGTTTTCTGCTCAGGGGGGTTTAATTTGATCTCTTTCGAGTTTTTTTATTTGCATTTCCAATTGATTGGTCTCTGCTTTCCCTAGTTTGTTAATATATTCACTCAGGGATATGAATTTACCTCTGATTACCGCTTTGGCTGCATCCCAAAAGATTTGAAAGGATGTCTCACCATTGTCATTTTCCTCGATGAAATTATTAATTTTTCTATAATTTCTTCTCTAACTAAATGATTTTGGAGTATCATATTGTTTAATTTCCAATTAGTTTTTGATTTGGTTTTCCATGTACCATTACTGATCATTATTTTTATTGCCTTATAATCAGAAAAGGCTGCATTTATTATTTCTGCTTTTCTGCATTTGTATACCATGTTTCTGTGACCTAATGTATGGTCAATATTTGTGAATGTGCTATGTGGTGCTGAGAAGAAGGTGTATTCCTTTATATCCCTATTTATTTTTCTCCATATGTCTATTAATTCTAATTTTTCTAAGATTTCATTCACTTCTTTTACCTCTTTCTTATTTATTTATTTATTTGATTTATCTAAATTTGATAATGGTTGGTTCAAGTCTCCCACTAATATGGTTTTACTGTCTATTTCTTCCTTCAATTCTCCTAGTTTCTCCATTAGAAATTTGGGTGCTATATTATTTGGTGCATACATGTTGATTAGTGATATTTCCTCATTATCTAAAGTCCCTTTTAACAAATTATAATTACCTTCCATATCTCTTTTGATCAGGTCTATTTTTGCTTTGGCTTTGTGAGATATCATGATTGCAACTCCTGCCTTCTTTCTGTTAGTTGAGGCCCAGAAGGTCTTACTCAATCCTTTAATTCTGACCTTGTGGGTGTCTAGCCACCTCATGTGTGTTTCTTGAAGACAACATATGGTAGGGTTTTGGATTCTAATCCATTCTGCTATTCATCTACGTTTTACGTGTGAGTTCATCCCTTTCACGTTCAAAGTTATGATTGTCACTTGTGGACTCCCTGGCATTTTGATATCCTTCCCTAATTCTAACCTTTCTTCTTCAGCTCTACCTTTTAGTCCAGTGATTTCCTTTAAATCAGTCCCCCTTGTCCCCTCCCTTGATATGTTTCCCTTTCTAGTCCCTCCCTTTTTGTTCCCTCCCCCTCCCCCCTCTCCTTCCCTCCCTTTTTTTGTGTTCCTTCCCCCTTACCCCCTTTGGTTTTCCCTTATCCCTTCCCTTGTTGGGTAAGATAGAATTCAAGATGTGAATGGATCTGGATGTTCTTCCCTCTCAGAGTAGATTTCCCTGCGAGTAAGGTTTAAGTAAAAACTCTCTTCCTCTCCTTATAGGAGTTTTCTTCCCCTCCCCTTCCCATGTGAATCTTTGTGTGAGAAAGATTATTCTATTTGGTCTTTCTTTTCCTCCTATATACATAGATTGTTATAAATGTAGTCCTTATAGAAGAGAGTTTGAGTAAAAGAAAAAGATAACATTTTTCTCCTTTTCCCTTTCCTTCATATTTACCTTTTCAGGTATTCCAAGCTGTTTGTTTTTCGATATCAAACTTTCCACAGAGCTCTGGTCTTTTCTTTGCAAAAACTTGGAAATCTTCTATTTTGTTGAATGCCCATACTTTCCCCTGGAAGTATATAGTCAGTTTTGCTGAATACCTGATTCTTGGTTGAAGACCCAGCTCTCTTGCCTTTCTGAAAATCATGTTCCGTGCCTTACGATCATTCAGAGTGGAACTTGCAAGGTCTTGTGTGACCCTGATTGGCATTCCTTTATATCTAAATTGTCTTTTTCTGGCTTCTTGTAGGATTTTTTCTTTTACTTGAAAGCTTTGGAATTTGGCAATTACATTCCTGGGAGTTGTCTTTTAGGGATTTAGTGTAGAGGGTATTCTGTGAGCTCTGTCAGTGGCTGTATTGCCCCCTTGTTCTAGAATCTCTGGACAATTTTCTTTTATTATATCTTGTATTATGATGTCGAGTTTGCTGTTTATTTCTGGCTTTTCTGGTAGTCCAATTATTCTTAAATTGTCTCTTGTCCCTCTATTTTCCAAGTCGATGACATTGTCAGTGAGATATTTCATGTTCTCTTCTAATTTCTTGGACTTTTGGGTTTGCTTTATTAATTCTTGCTCGTTGTCTTCGAGTTGCCTAATTCTGACCTTTAAAGCCTGGTTTTCCTTTTCACTTTGGTCAAAGTGGTTTTGTAGATGTGTGAATTTCTTTTGCATTATTTCCCACTTTTCCTCCCAGAAGGCTTCCATCTTTTTGATCATTTCTGATTCAAATTCTTCATGGGTTTGTGGAGAGTTTCCTTTTCCTTTGGAAGGTTTCAGAGCATTTGCTTGTGTTTCCTCTTCTATCTCCTCTGTATTTTGTATTTTTGCTCCATAAAATGTGTCAAAAGTCAACCCCTTCTTCTTGTTTTTGTTGGAATTTTGGGGCTTTTGTGCTTCTGTGGAGTTTGCCATCTCTGTCTGAGTGGGGAGGACTAGCTTTTTTTTATCTCTGTCTGGTGTTCAGAGGTTTTAGCCCTAGGCAGATTGTCCGTTCTATGCTGTTATTGTTCTGTCTTCCCGGGGAAGCCAGGAATTGTTGGTGTTTCAGTGTTACTGCCCTCCTCAGTTCCCTCCCAATGCTTCTCCGCTGCCCCACTTCCATGTTCTGAGCGTGCCTCGGCCCTTTCCATGAGATGTTTGTTTCAGTGCCTTACCCAGATAGAAGAGCCTACACTCTGAGGGGGGAGGGACCTTGGCTTCTGGAAGCTTGGAGGGCTCCTGAAAGGATTAACTTTCCCTGGGTTGAACTGAGTATGCCCTGAGTCAGGGACCTTCGGTGAGACTCAGATGGAAGGATCTGGTCAGGGGGCTGCAGGCTCCCCCATCTCTCTCTGTTTCCCTGCTGTCTGGGTTCCCCCGCGACTGGGTCAGGTTGTTTTCAGGAAGAGGCCTTCAGGATAGCCGGCCCTGCGGCTCTGAGGTTCCCTCTGCTGCCTCCGACTCAGCTCTCTTGGTTGGGGGGTTGGGTCCTGGGACCTTCCTTCTGCCTACCCCTTAGATCCAAGTGATCTCAGGTTCTGGCTTTTGGGGGGCCGTAACTTTTGATCCAGGTCCAGGAGGAGGATTCCTGGGGTCTATGCTGTTGTTCGTTTTGAATTTCGGTGCCCTAGGAGCATATAGTTTGAGTTCGGTAGGGAAGGGTTTCTGGGAGATCTGAACTTTAGCTTTCTCTAAGCCGCCATCTTGACTGGACTGATCCACTCTTCCACTCTTGGTGGTATTGTGAACTGGTTCAACCATTCTGGAGAACAATTTGGAACCATACTCACAGGCTAAAAATTTTGTCATGCCCTTTGATCCAGCAATCCCACTATTAAGTATTTATTCCAAGGATATAAAAGTAAAGGGAAGAAGAACCTACTTGGCTAAACATTTTTATAGTAGCTCTTTTTGTTTATCCTTTTGTGGTGTCCAAGAACTAGAAATTTTGGGAATGCTCATTAATTGGGGAATGACTGAACACATTGTGGTTTATGATTGTGGTAGAATGCTATTGTGTCATAAGAAATGCCAAGCTGGATGCAACCCTTTTTGGCCCTAAGAAGTATTATATTAATTAATATAAAATGAAATAATCTATAAGAACATTGTATACAGTAACAACCAATATTGTAACAATAATCATCAACATGTTAACAATTTAGCTATTCTCCACAGTACATTCCAAGTCAATTCCAAAACATCCATGTTAAAAAATGCTATCTATTTCTAAAGAGGGAACTGTTGAACTCTCAAGGAGTACATTTTTCACTCTTCTCTTACTCTTTCTCTCTTTTTTGTTTTGTTTCTTTGGCAACATGACTGACACAGTTTGCTTGATTTAACATGTATAATTGATATATTGCTTGTTGTCTCAGTGTAGGGGAGGGATTGTAGGGAAAGGGAATTTGTAACTTAAAATTTATAAAAATTAGTGCTATAATTTTAAATAATTGGAAAACATTTAACATAAATAAAATGTTAAAAAACTAAAAATTTTTCTTTCTTTTGGATTTTGATTGGTAGGAGATTGGGGGGCAGAGTAATAAAGATGCTTTCTCACCCCTCCCCCAGAAAGCCACCATATTTTTTTAAATGTGCAGAAAAAAACAAATAGATTCAGAATAAAGCACTAATAAGTGGAACAATAATAATAGGAATAAAAGGAATAATAAAGTGGAGGAATTCCATGGGAACTAGAATGACCTCCAGGAAGTGATGCATGTAGAGTGAAAGGAGCAGAACCAGGAGCTACAGGAAGGGTGGGGGTAGGATAGGAAGGGATAGAATATGATTCTTGTAGCTAAGGATTAATGTTCTAAATTGACTAAATAAAAAAAATAATAGCTTAATCAATTTCTGTCTCCAAACTGAAGATTGTTCTTATAAAATATATTGCCCTTTTTTTTTAAGTGATTATAATTTTTTTAAACCTCTCACTTGTTTCTTGGACCTGACAGAATTTCAGGTTTTTTTCTGTCAGTTTTAGTACCCATCAAATTACCTTTAATTCATGGAATCAAGAACAATTTATTGGAAAGTATTTTTTAAAAATTAATTTATTTAGTCAATTTAGAACATTATTCCTTGGTTAAAAGAATTAGATTATTTCCCTCCTTCTCCTAACCCCATCCTTCCCACAGCCAACGTGCAATATCATTGGGTATTACATGTGTCCTTGATCAGAACCTATTTCCATGTTGTTGGTGTGCATTAGGATGTTCATTTAGAGTCTACATCCCCAGTCATATCCCTTTGACCCATATATTGAAGCAGTTGTTTTTCTTCTGTGTTTCTACTTCCACCATTTTTCCCTGAATGTGGATGATGTTTTTCTCGTAGATTCCTCCAAGTTATTCAGGATCACTGCATTGCTACTAATGGAGAAGTCCATTACATTCGATTGTACCACAGTGTATCAGTCTCTGTGTACAATACTCTCCTGGTTCTGCTCCTTTCACTCTGGAAAACAATTTTTAAATAGTAGACTTTTATCTTTTGAAGAGAAGTCATTGAAAATGTTTGGTATAGACTTGGAGTTTGTTTATATCTAACTTAGTTTTTAAGGACTTAAAGGAAGGCTTAATGGATGTGATAATGGTTTTATTGATGTTAAAAGAGGAATTTTTAATAACCAGTGGTCACTAGTGGATTTTTAAGAGACTAATTTGGGAGAAACTAACAATAAAACTGGCTCATTTTTGCAAATCATTTCCTTGAAATTGGGTGAATTACTGGGGGTAATGAACAGAATAAAGATGGAAAATAGCAGTTTTTAGGTAGTATGTGCTACCTCTATGACTCAAAACTGGTGTCACATAGTTATATGCAGAAAAAAATTTGAACAGGGGGGTAGTGAAATATTTCTGTGAGAGCAGTAAAACATCTGAAACCTTATTAGCTCAACTTAAACTAGAAAAATAAAAAGTGGAAGATTAGTAGAAAAATATAATAATAATAATGACAATGAGGATTTTCATAGTACTTTATAGTATGTGAAGTGCATTGTATCCATGGTATTTAGTCTGTTCTCTTTATAGAATTTGTAATAACAGCAGAACTATATTAACTAGTGATGTTAGATTAAGTCACTTAATTTCCCAAAACGTTAGTTTTCCTTATCTGAAAAATGGAGATATGATTTGTAATATCTGGCTGACAGGGTTTTTGAGAGAATGAATTGTATCAGAACAGTCCTTCTTCTGCTAGGTACCCTGTTAGTTCAGTTGGTGTTAAGAGTACCCTGTTAGTTCAGTTTGGTGTTAAGACAAAAATAAAGGACTCTTGGGGGGTAATTCTGTAGTTTAAAGAAGGTTTACTAGCTCCAGCATCAAGGGGATTTTCAAATCTATTCCATTACTTAGGTCAGATAGACATGACTCTGTTCCCCTTCGTCGGTAGGGTAGGATGTAGAAAAGTAAGAGTTCTTGAAACATCTGCTTAGTCTGAAAGGCCCTGGTTCCATGTTGGGGGCCTTTTTATGCCTTTTGGAGAACAGGAATATAATGTGGTTATATACAGGTTTCCTGGAAGCTATCAGAGAAGAAACATCTTGAACCTTGGCTCTCTGGCAAGTCAAATATCTGGGACTGCTTTGAGGCCTTTTAGGGGAAAAACTAGCATGGCTTTTGTTATAGGGGTAGTGAATGACCCTGGAAGATACTGATCCTATCACTCCTTATATAAAACTCCAGTATAATAATTTAATGGTATGACTTAGTGCTGCAGCTTTCGCACTGTTCAATATTCTCGTGGTATGCTTATTGATTTGGTGGGAAGCTATGAAATCTGGACAATTAGCTAATATAGAGGATGACAAAATTGAGATCTAGAAAATTTTCTCTTCTCCCTCACTTTTCATCTCAAAAACACTTTCAACATCCCCATTCAGTCATCTTTTGTGCTAGTTCTCATATTCAATATGTGGAAACTCTGTCTTTTCTTACTATACTTTCTAATTTCTACTTTGATTCTTTACTTTCACTCAGCCTTCTCCCATACCTAGTCAATTGCTGTATCTTAATAGATTCTGCCTCCTTTGTGTTTCTGTATAACTACTATTCTAGACCTTTATTGTCTCATTTTGATTCTTGCAATCAATTTCTAAGTGGTTTGCTTTCTTCACGTTTCCTTTCATATCCACCCTCTACATATCTTCAAAATGGGTATTCCTAAATTGTAGGTCTGACCTCATGACTCTTCCTCAAGAAGTTTCATTAGCATTCTTACTGCCTCTTAAGATAATGTACACACTCTGGTCTTTAGGTATTTAAATTCTCAAATAGATCCGGCTTCAGTTTATCTTTCTAAATGAATTACACATTACTTTGCTTACTCACATTAAGTTTCAAATATATCCCATTCTACTTGCTGTACCCCATATGTGTTATTCCATTTCCTTTTACCATGTTGTTATAGTAGCTGTCCTCTTTGACCATAATGTTTTTTTTATTTTGTGGCATCTCCAGTTCCCCTCCTAGCTCAGCTTAAGTACTACTTTCTAGCCAGGGTTTTTCCTTATTCCTTCAGTTTTCAGCTTCCTCCTCATAACATCCTCCAACTTGCTTTGTATTTATTTTGAGTAAATTTAGTTTTTTCCTTTCACGTATTTTGCTTGTCTTTAGAATATGAGTTTCTTGAGGGAAAGGGACTATTTATCATTGTCTTTATTTCTCTTACACTTATCACAGTGAATACTTAATCAAGTTATAGTATTGAATTATATTTCAACAGTCTGAACCTGAATCAGATTAGATGAAACTTGAGAAATATTGTCTTACACTTGAATTTTTTAAAAAATCTGTACAAAGAATTGGAAAATGCATAAGTAGATAGTAATTTGTTTAATAGCCCTGGGAGTTTTAGTGGGCTGAAAGCTTGATGTGAATCAATGATGTAATATAGAAATAAGGAAATAGAATTTGTGACTGCCATAAAAGAAATATAATGTTATATAAGGGAGGTGATATTTTTTCCACTAGATGGCATATCATATATGAGGAATATCCTGAGTATTCTGTTTGGTTCTGGGTATTATTATAGAATTGATATATCTAAACTAGAGCACATCCCAAAAAGAATAAAGAAAATGGTGAGAGGACTTTAAATCATAAGCTGCTACTTGGTTTAATATGCCATGGCATATGAAAATGGGTTGAAAAAATTTTTGAGGCTGTATACCCTAGAGAAAAGAAAATGTAGTAGGGGGAACATGATTACTGACATCCAACGTTTTGAAGGGTTTGTCAGTGTCTCCTTGCCTCGGGAGAGAGGGTGGGAATTATAGGGAGATATTTTTGACCAGTTAGAAAAACTTATGAACTTTATTAGATCTGTCCAAAAAAAAGGAATTAACTAGCATTTAAAATAATGAGTCTTGCATCCTTTCTCCAGCCCTTTCTCTGGAGGTGTTTAAATGATCTCCTTGTGAGAATTTTGTGTTGGGCATGGGATGGAGTACATTAATTCCAAAATTTCTTTCACTTCTAAATATTCATGACCTTAAAACTTCAAGAATTTCAAGATAGATTGAGTAGGGGAAGACTAGAAAAAAATGGACTCCGTATGACAAGTTCTTCTCATTATGTTTTTTCATTTCATTAAGTTTTTTCATTAATCTGAAAATTAGTGCTGGAGAGCAAGAACTAAGTTATATTAAATTTACTTCTGAAAGTTTTAAACTGTAGTAGAGTTTTCTAGTCAACCTTTAGTCAACTTTTTTCAGGATTAAGTAATTTATTAAGTAACTGATGCTTCTGAAATGGTTTTCAAGGTAACTAATAGAAATTATTCTGAGTTGGCTATGACTTGTTTTAAGCACAGAATAAACTTAGTCGTTCTATAGAGCTATTTGACTTACTTTTTTATCTTAAGTGGTAAGCTATTGTGTAATTAAGAAGTATTTGTACAAATATAATTTATGATTTAAATTACATAATTTATTATATTTGATTTAAATTATATAATAACAACCTTGGAGTGCACCTTATACTTTGTATCACTACATAATTCCTATGTGGTAGTGTAATTTGAATGTTATTTCTAATAGATTAAATAATATTTTATTACTGGTTAAGTAATATAATTACTTTTGGTTTTGTAATTATGTAATACTTAAAAAACTCATGTTAAATGGGATGTGTAATGCATTATTTGAATATTGTTTTCTGAGACTTATTGTTATATTGATCAATTATTTCATTTATTCATGGTTTATATAATATAAAATAAAGAGAATAAATTATGAAATGGACCTATTAAAATATAATTTTTTAAATTTGCCCTTGGGAGTTATATACTAATTACTAAATTATTGTTTTTTATTTTTTTTTTTCAGTTTCAATAGTAATGGGAATTCCCACAGTGAAGAGAAAAGTAAAGTCATACCTTGTAGAAACTCTTCATTCTCTTATTGATAAGTTATCTCCTGAAGAGATGTTGGACTGTATTATAGTAGTTTACATAGGAGAGGTAATTATTTAATTTTTTATTGTTTTTATATTTTTATGTTGTTTCTAACCCTTTCTTATCACATTGTAACTTGTGATATAGACATTAAAGCCAGAATTGAATGTACTTTTTTAACCAGTGCTTTAAATAATATATACTAAGGGTAGGTAATATTTTACTCAAGACAGTGTTAAGCGAAACATTATTATATTTTCCTTAGCCTCTTCCCAGCAATGCTGTATCTTAACACTAAACCTATAGATGCTGCTGCTTAGAAAGAAAGAAACATTTATTGTGCATCTGTGTGCCAGGCACTGTGCTGATCAAGTATAATCTCATTTGATCCTTATAACAACCCTTGAGAGGTAGGTGCTTATATAATCCTCATTTTAAAGTTGAGAAAATTAGGACAGTCAGAAGTTAAAGGACTTGTCCAGATCGTACAACTCGTTAATATATGAGACTAGATTTGAACTAAAGTCACCCTGACTCCAGCTTAGCTCTCTATGCACTGTACCACCAGCTGCCTTCAGGAGGGTAGTATTGTAGGGCCTGGAGTTCATCAAGCTATAATTTCTTTATCTCATAGGATCATAACTTTAGAGCTGGAGGTGATCATGGAAGTCACCAGGAAGAGCCTCTCACTTTATAGATTTACAAACCCAGAGTAGTCAAGTGATCTGCCCAGGGTCATACAGATAGTAAATGAGAGTTTGGGATTGGTGATCACTAAGGTCTTTCTCAGCATTAAATTCTATATACTACCATTACTGAGACCTTCTCCTTAGCCTTCACATCTTGTTGAGATACTTGCTGCCTCATGTAAGGTGTAGAGGTGGAATTTGATTGTGTCTTCATTCTCCCTCCACACCTGACAGAATCAGTTCGTTGTTTTGGAGAGAGAGAAATATCTTATTATCTGAGGTAATGATCTTAGTTATCTTCCTTTCTTTGCTTCCTTTCAACCTTCTGAGAAATAGGGTTCAAAGAGAGATAGATCTTTATTAGCATTTCCCCCACAATTTGAGAAAGAGTTCTTGATTTTTATTCAGTTGAAGCACTTGTCTAAAAACCAACCTACAAAATTATTTCAGCAATTTAATATTCTAAAGCATCAAAATAAACCCTTCTTTATGTTGTCTCAGATTTGTTCATCTTAATTTAGTTCTTTAACATTCTATTTCCTTAATATTCATAATACTAAGTAATAAGCATTGATTCTTATCTGCTTTTAATGGTAGTAAAATGTATTAAGCTTGTATATGAATTATACTTTCCAAAGCAGTTAACGAATTCAAGGAGAGACATTCAGATCTCTTTGTGATATATGCCTAGTTTCAGTGTCAAGTCCAAGGATAGGAACAGTTTGATAAATTTTGGGGTATAGGTTGCAAAACAGTTTTCCAGAATGGTTGGGCCAATTCATAGCTTCACAATCGCCATTTTTCTCTTTTCCTCATTTTTGCTAATCTGATGATTGGTAGAACTTGAGAATTGTTTTATTTTTTATTTCTTTACCTATTGGGGATTTGTAGCATTTTTATAGGTTATTGATAATTTGAGAATTTTGCTTTTGAGAATGTCCTTTCCTGTCCTTTGACTGCTTAACTTTTGGAGATTTGCTTTATTTTTATGCATTTGTATCAGTTGCATATATATCAATTACTCTATTTTATTAATTATGAGACAAATTAAAGCAACCCTGAAGTTTCATGGGAAGTCCAAAAAATTGGCAAAAATCATTAAAATTTTAGATGGTGGTTAATCTATAGAAAGATTATTTACTTAGTTACTTTTAATTCCTTACTTCTGTCTTAGACACAATACTGTGTATTTCTCCCAAGGCAGAAGAACAGTATGTGCTATGCAGTGGGGATTGTGACTTGCCTAGTGTCACATAGCTGGGAAGTGTCTGAGATTAGATTTGAACTCAGGACTTTCAGTCTTTAGACCTGGCTCTCAAACCAGTGAGCCACTTAGCTGCCCCTAAAGATAATTTATATATAGTTTGTGGAGCTATGATTACATCCATTTGTTCTGGAAAGCAGTTTGAAGTTAGGTGAGGTTACTAAATTCTTTATAGCCTTTGATCCAACTATTCCACTACTGGGTTATATCCCAAGTTCAAAGACAGATTACTTATTCCAAAATAGTTGTAACAGCTATTCTTCAATGGCAAAAAACAAGCAAAATGAAGTGAGTATCCATCAATTGTGGAAATCCTGAACAAATTGTAGTAGTGCCATAAGAAATTGTGATCATGAGAATTTTAGAGTAATGGGAGGACTTGGCATGATCTGAGAAACCTTGAAATAAGGAGAAGAGTACAATATACAGGATTATTACAATAATGTTAGCAAAAACAATACTTAAAGGCAGCTGAATTCAGAGTAAATTCTCTTAGGTAACAGGTGATAAAAATACATTTCCCATTTTACTTTAAAGAGGTAAAAAAACATTAGGATTAGAAGTTGATTTCGCTGAAGTGTTTTTCCCTGTTACAAGGAAGAATTAATTGAGTGGGTGACATCAAGAAATAACTGATGGGGGCAGTCTGGTGTCTCAGTAGATTGAGAGCCAAACCCAGAAACAGGAGGTCCTTGGTTCAAATCTGGCCTCATATACTTCGTAGCTATAACCCTGGGCAAGTCATTTAATCCCCATTGCCTAGCCCTTACCACTCTTCTGCCTTAAAACCAATACACAGTATTGATTCTAAGATGGAAGGTATGGGTTTAAAAAAATAAAGAAGAAAAAGAAATAACTGATATAAAAACCAAAAGGCATCAGTAAAACTTGGTATATCAGTGACAAAAGACAAGAAACTAAGAGGTTGCCTACCCTTCGCCTTGTTAGCTAATTTTTTTAGCTCCTTTTTTGCAAATTGGATCAGCATACTATCCATGCCTTTATCTAGGTTATTGACAAATACATTGAACCTGAACAATACCATGGACAGGCTTCTCATACTTTCTTTCAGAGATCTTCTGAGTTAACAAGCAACCTTTAATGTCTGCTTTTCAAGTCGGGCCATTCAGATCTGTTTTGGAGCTACCTAACTGTAGAATCATGTAGTCCAACCCCATCTGTCTTATCTCATGAATGTGGCTTGAGGTGACTTGATGAGATGCCCTTCAGAAGTGAAGATGTATTTGTGTATATGAAAATTCACTGAATTACATGTTCGGTAACCTTGTCCAAAAAAGGAAATGAGGTCAACCTGGAATGAACTACTTTTAATGAAACTATTCTGACTCTGAGCTGTGGCCACTTTACTTCTAAATGTTTCAAAACCATCCCTTTAACAATTGTTCAAGAATTTTGCCATGAATTAAAATTCAAATCTATGGATTTTCTAGTTACACATTCTAAACTCTTCCTTTTCCTTAAAGTTACTACATTTGCCTTTCTTTAATCAAAAATTTCTCTCGATCTTCGTTTTCTTTCTAATCTCACTGAGAGAAGCTCATCATTCACTATTGCCAGTTTTTTTTTTAAATAACTTTTAATGTAGTTTGTTCTGGCTGGGTGATTTAAACTCATTAAAGAGAAGGAGGAACTCTTGCATTTCAATTCCTTTTTATTTTATTTTTGCTTTATCTTTTTTACTCCATAGATTATTTTTTTAAATTTGAGTTATTCAGATGATCTTATCAATTTGGATATATCATCCATTGATGAAAATTGCAGATTGCAACTCATTAGTGCCTGCCTGCACTGTAATTCTTGTTCAAGTTTTACCGTGTTTGCTTCAGAGAGCCTATCCAGTATGCTGGACAGTACTTGCTTTCTCCTGATATGGCAGCAATATCAAGGAAGTACATGTCCATCTGCCAGTTATCCCTCATCACGTGGACCACTTTTTTTTTTTTGATCATGCATTTTCCTGATGACATCCTTTAGTTCATTTTGAAATTTTTTTTGGTTATGTGTTACAGTCTGTTGAGAGCCACCAAGAACCTCTCTATAATAGTATTCCTTTTTAATTCTTTGGAGACTGCAGTGTTTTGTGGTTTATAGTCATGCAATAGTACTAGTAGAATATTGAGGTTAAAAAGATATGCTTTTGTTTCTGAAAGAATTTTGTGGTAATTAAAATTTTTAATTTCAGGAAGGCAATCCAATTCCAGTCTAACTCTAGCATTATTTCCTTTTCCTATCACTGTTCCTATACAAGTAAATATATTAAATAGGTTTTTATAGAAGAATTATCTCCAGTCAAGTCTTTTCAACTACTGGTCCACCAAACTCTCAACCAAAAACTTCCAACAACTAAATCTGTTTATAGCTAGTAATAGGTTATTATATCTTCAATGTACAATTGATCTACCCCCCAAAAAATAACATTATCAACTCATTATTTATTTGCAATGTCTATTCAAGCTATATATTCTGAAGGATAGGCTCCATAATTTGTGGAAAGAACAGTAAATTGGCCATTTCTCTGGAACAGAGTGGGTAAAAGTGAGTATTGGGTAATTAAGATTTGGTTAGATTGTGAAGGACTTCAAATATCAAAGAGAGGCATTTATATTTTCTCCTGCAAGCATTAGTGGAGCCACTGGTGCACTTTTTTTTTTTAAACCCTTACCTTCAATCAATACTGTGTATTGGTTCCAAGGCAGAAGAGTGGTAAGGGCTAGGCAATGGGGTTCAAGTGACTTAACCAGGGTCACACAGCTGGGAAGTGTCTGAGGCCAGATTTGAACCTAGGACCTCCCATCTCTAAGTGTGGCTCTCAATCTACTGAGCTATCCAGCTGCCCCCCACTGGTGCTTCTTGAAAAAGAAAATGATGTGATCAGACTTATTTGACAGAAGTTTGCAGGATGGATAGGAAAGGGGGGAGACTAGAGAATGAGATACCAATTTTGAAGATATTGTTGTGGTTCAAGTAAGAAGTGATTGGAATCTGAACAAAGGTGGTAGACATGTGAATGGAAAGAAGGGGATAGTTGTAAAATGCTTTGTGGAGGTAGAATTGACAAAACTTGGCATCTGATTGGATGTGACTCTGAAATTAAACTAACTAGAAGAATAGTGTACCCTTAACAAAAAATGAGAAAGTTAAAAAACAGGTGGACTTAAAAGGTAAGATGAGTTCAGTTTTTGACTCATGTAGGACATCTGTTGCAAATGTCCAGTCGACAATTAGTGATTTGGAGGTCAAGAGAGAGAGTAAGATTCTATCATTGATCTGGGAGTGCTTTGCATAGAAGTGATAATGAATACATGGAAGGGAGGGTAAAAGGAGAGAGAAGGATGAAGGAAGAAAGGCAAGAAAGGGGAAAGAAGTCTGAAATTATAGCCCTAGGGAACACCTATCCATAATAGATTATGACCCTGTAAAGAATAGTTTACTTAGCAGGCGCTAGGCAGTAAGAAGGGGAACCAGGAGAGAGCAGTGCCATGAAAACACAGGAAAGAAAGAGGAGGGGCTGTTTAGCAGTGTCAAATGCTACAGGGAACTCAGAGGACATAAGAACTGAGAAAAAGCCATTGGATTAGGCATTTCATTAGTAACTTCAAAGAGTACTTTTTAAGTGATGGGCTTGGGTTTAGAACCTAGATTTCAAGGACTTGAGAAGAATATATTTAGAAAATAGAGGCAACAACTCGAGATGCTACCATGGTGGGCAGGGGAGAAGAAAGGAATGCTACTTCCTCCCTACAGGTAGCAGTCTTTTTCTCCATCGTGATCTTGCCCTCATGTCTTGGTCCACCAGGCTGTGTCTCTGAGGAAAGCAGTCCTGGGACAAAAGAAGATATGATGACTACTGGCTGGGAAGGGGGAGGGGACAGGCTACCCCTGCTTCTTGGGACAGTTGACCAGTAGATAATTGGAAAACATGAAATTTTGTCTTTATACTAATATTTATGATGATGGGGAAAAGTTCAGTTTATAAATAGATAATCTGTATTTGAGTTGTTAATGTCTTGAACTGTCAACTCTTGATTTTTTACAAGCTCAGAGACTTCTTTCACCTTGGACTTTTCTAGTCATCTTATCTCACAAAATCCTTTCCATTTAGTTCTCCTGCCCTGTCTACTATTTTTAAATTACATGTTTCTTCCCAATTGTTATGTTACCCCGTAATCTTTCAGTTTAATGTGGAATTAACCATTTGAGAATAAGGACTAGTTAATGGAAAGGAAGAAAAGTTTTAAAATATTGGAATCACCAGAATGAAATTTTTTCTTCAAATCCTGCTAGTATTAATTCAGTAGCCTTCAGAAATTTACCCTTGCAGAAGATGGAGTTAACTTTGTTTTGCTATTACTTTAAATTAGTCAGAATGCCAGTTGTCTTGCTTATAGAAATAGTTTTGCAGTTATTTGTTTTTCTTGTATAGGGGTTGACCTCATATTTTCTGGTTTTATTCCTTTAAACACTCAATTAATTTCTCTTGATTTATTATAAAAATAGCCATTTAGGAAGCATTATACAACTTATTTTTATAATGAGCATTTTATTAAGCAATTAAAATTTTTTTTAATTAAAAGAAAATTTAGGAGTAACCAGTGCATTAAAAAGTCTAAAACTAAGTTATATCAGTGGAATAATTTTGAAAAACTGTCATAGACCCACTTATGTATATTTCTGACATTTCTAGTACATCATTAACGTCTCTGTATTCAAAACGGATAGAATCTTATTTTGCATTTCAGTTGTGTTCCCAAACCATTTGACTTTGAGGCAATTTGCTATCCAGAAAGATCTTTTTTTTTTTTTTTGCCAAATAAGACTGTATAATCTATTGATTAAAATAACAAGAGCAGAAATTAAGTTTAATTATTGTTACTATCATCTGCTATTTGCAAAATTAGCTCTTAGGGGAATAAGCCCTATGTGGTTATGCTGAAATTATCACCCTTTATGAAACATCAAATGCATTAAAAATGTTTTTAAAGTTAAATTTAAGCTTTTTCTCCAGGATTTAAATAAACCAAGCAAGCATTTATTAAGTATCTACTGTGTTCCAGGCACTGTGCTAGGCACTGGAAATACAGGGGGTAGAGGAAAGAAAATATTTCCTCCTCTCTCAAGTTGTTTTTTCTATTGCGAAAAAACAACACAATACCTAGAGTATGTGTATAAATACAAAATAGCCACACAGTTAATATTAGGTAACTTTAGGGATGGAAGGGTCATAGTAGGAGTTGGGGAAATTGTTAGAACAGCTTCACATATATGGTGTTAACTATAAATGAACTTTGAAGAAGCCTAAGGATTCTAAGGAGTAAGAGATGAGAAGAGAGGAGATTCTGTGCTTTGGTGGGGAGGGGGTAACTTGTTCAAAGGCATGGAGGTGGGAAATGTAACAACTTGTGTGAATAGCAATTATAGCCTAGTTTGACTGTAGCCAGATGTTGAAGGGTTTTAAAGACCAAACAGAGGCGTATGCATTTAAAGCTAGAAGTAAGGAGCTACTGGAGTTTGAATAGGAGACTCATATCCCTTTTGTACTGTGTGAAGTTAGTAAAGTTAAACATTTGAGTTTCCATTCATCCAGAATATTTTAGGGAAGGAAGTATTTTGATCACTTGAATATTTTGAAAACAACCTACACTACATATAAAACATTAAATGTCTTATTGAGATTCATATATCTGATAAATATCAGCCAGGTTTTATTTAGGTCTTAAAATCCCAAAGATATTTCCTTTAATGGGGGCGGGGGGTTGTCTGTATCCATGTTAATATGGATTACCAATATTCAGGAATTTGGATTCCAGAAAATATCCGTAATAGAAAAATTGTATTGAATCTCATTTTAATTTTTAATGATTCTAAAATAATCTTAATATATTATATCAAGTGGAGGGTTAACATTATAAACATCATTGTACAACATTACAAACATCAGTTATCATTATACAGCATTATTGTTAAGCAATGTGTAGGCTTTGGGCCTTATCTCACTTGGCCCAGTGAGATACCCTAAAAGTTGCTTTTCTCAAGAGATTGTTGACTTTTTTTATTGTCTTTTAGCACTTTCTTGCTGTTTGAGCTCATCATTTGTTATAGTTTGAACTATCATCATTATTTGGCTCTTAAATCTATCTGTGACCATTCCTAAGTTGTTCTTATTACCAGACCCACGTCACCACTAGTATATTTCCTGCCATTACTTCTTTTCCTGTGCCTTAAATGTAATCCTGGATTCTCAGGCTAATTATTCATTGTGATTTCTCTTTCTGTTACTGGCATTCTTCTTTTTTTCCTCCTCCCTTTGCCTTCCTTCCTAGAATCAATACTGTGTGTTGGTTCCAAGGCAGAAGAGTGGTAAAATCTAGGCAATGGGAGTGAAGTGACTTGCCCAGGGTCACACAGCTAGGAAGGGTTTGAGGCTATATTTGTACCCAGGACCTCCAGGCTCTAGGCCTGGCTCTCAATCCACTGAACAACTTAGCTTGCCCCCTAATTGCATGATTCTTTTGACAAACCACAAAGTCATCATTGATTCTCTTTCATATCCAATTAACTGTTAAGTTATGTTCATTCTACCTTCACCGTGATTCTAGTATTTTTCTCACTTCCTTTTATTCAATAGACGTTTATAAAGTATATGCAGATTTTATGCTAGGCACTAGGGGAAAATATTAAATTTAAGACTCAATCCCTGTCTTTATAGGACTTAGCATTTAACAAGGGAATAAGATATAAAGAAAGATACACAATATTGATAAGTAAGATATAGAAAACAAAATCCAATCCAATGGCACTTCCGATGTATGAGACATATATGTGTGACTTGAAAGAAAGATTTCTCTTGAAAGGGATGACAAAATTGACTTCATGGTAGAGGGGGCATTTGAGTTGGACCACCAGTTCCTGGCATATAGTATGCACTTGATAAAGGATTTATCTATTGATTAATTTGTTGACAGGGTAGCATCAATTTTAAGAAGATAGTATAATATTAATTTTCTGCCTCCTTAAACACACACAAGACATTGTACATTAAACAAGATGCCTGATTCTTTTAAGTTGTTTGACTTCATTTTCTACTAAAAACATTTCCTATATTGAGTGATGGGCACTTGTCTTCCTCCCCTTTCTGTTGAATATTAACTACCCTAATTAGATATCAGGATGAAGAATAATGC
Organism: Monodelphis domestica; assembly: GCF_027887165.1. Classification (NCBI taxonomy): domain Eukaryota; kingdom Metazoa; phylum Chordata; class Mammalia; order Didelphimorphia; family Didelphidae; genus Monodelphis; species Monodelphis domestica. The sequence continues at coordinate 203,215,302 of NC_077234.1, forward strand.
AAAATTTAGTTTTTTGTTTTATGTATGCTAGAAAATGGCAAGATTTCCAGGGACAACAAAAACCAAATGAATCAAAGTTTTGAGATTAATTTAGATCAAATTTATGTGAGCAAAATCCTTTTTCAGTGACACCCCCCTTTTTACCTTGTCATTTATTCATTAAAATATATCATATCTGGAAGTCACCTATTGATTGATACACGCTTGAATTGCCAGGTCTTTTCATCAACATTCACTCAGTACTGGTTATTCAGAGCTCTTTACTTGTTAAATAAAATAGTACCTATACATCCATTTAAGTGAAAAAAAAGTAAATTGTAAAGTTTATATTTGTTTCTAGAGGCCCTATTGTGGATTTGGCTTTTTTGCAAGGTTACTAATACTTGTGGTCAAAAGAAGATGGTAAAATGAAATATTGAACTCATGTCCCATTCTAAAGTAAGACTGTTAGGAGGTGAGGTAAGGATTCTCCCTGTGGCTTGAGAGAAGTGTCTAGAAGCAGTGTCTCAAGAAACTATACTAGACTATGCAAGAAAACTATTCTAAACATAGTTGCTTCTTATACCCCCATTTATATATATATCCATAATCTTGAGACTGGAATGAGAAAAATCTGATCTCTACCTCCTTTTCTTGTTGTAAACAGCAGTTGAAAGATCTGGGGCATTCCATAATTCTCCCCAGCAATTTTCTTTGGGCCCTGAGTCCAGGGCTGCTCTGCTCAGGCATTGTCCCTTAAAGAATGAGCGAGTCTGCCAATCACCAAGCAGTTAAATGTCTCTCATGAGCCAGGCATTTTATTTTACACTTACGATCCCTTTCTTCAGGAAGCTTACATTTTAACAAGAGAGATGACACCATTCTGTACATACTTGCTATAAATCCAAAAGTCTTAGTGCAGTTTTAAGCTATTAAACTTAATGTGTATACTTAATAATAAACTGTTAAAGCTTAAATTTGAACCAAAAATTTTTAGAACACTCTGTAAATATGTGCAGAGTAAACATTAAATGGAAGGTTGGGAATCAGAAAAGCTTTGAAGAAGTTTGTGAGGCAGAATTGGTTCGTGCCTTGCACACATAGAGAATGGCTAGTACAAAGGTAAGGACACAGGGAATGAGGTGCCATATAAAAGAAGAGAAGATCCATTTGGGTGGACCCTTGAGTGAAGCAAAGCGACAAATATGTAATGAACCAGGGGAGGTAAATTGGGAGCCAGCTGTGAGGGCCCTTAAAAACCAGAGAGAAGAATTGATTAGGGAGATGGCAGGTCCGTGTGTCCTTAAGGCATGTTACTTTGGCATGTCTGTGTAGCCTGTTTGGGGAGGGAGAGGAGACCCATTAGGAGATCAGAAGAGAAGTGATGTGGCCATGAGAGTCGTGGGAAGGGTCAGATAGAGATGCTTAGGAGTAGATTGTCACACATAGAAATGGCAAGATATAGCAACTGATGAACATGTGCAGGTATGGACAGTGAGGAGTTGAGGGAAGTGGTAAGGAAATTAATCTTGCACATTGTCCTGTCAGAAACAGGGAAATTCAGAAGAGGGATTGTGGTGGTGGTAGGGAAGATACTGAGTTCTTTTTTGTGTATGTTGTATTTGAAAGGCATTCAGCCAGAGCTACTGAATTATGGAGCTCAGGAGACCCCCTTGGGTTAGATAAATAGATCTAGGAGTCATCTGCTATTGAAGTGGTCAGGGTGAAGGAGAAAGGAAATGAGCAGGGAGGGAGAAAAGGAAGGTTAAGTCTTCCTGACTCTCAAGGTCAACAGCTCGCTGTCAATTTTGATAAGAGTTATTATTTATATGTAGTGATAAATGTCTCAAGAATATGAACATAACTAAAAAATATCTTTTTTTTTTTTCCAGACAGATCTAGATTATGTACACAGTGTTGTAGCCATTCTGGAGAAAGAGTAAGTTATTCCTAATTATAGAAGTAGATGCTATTTTTATTACCATCTCATTGTTTATTGACTTTTTTTGCTCAAACCAAATATAAAATAACACATCTTTTATGTAGTGTCTTTCTTGATGGAGTTCAAAATATGACGTTAAACTTGATTATCTGAAATTAATAAAGTAGTTCATATGCCAATAGGCCAATCTAGGACACACACCCAGAAGAGGGTATCTCATGTGTTGAACTGTCAGTAATAATTTTTAACTCTAAAAGTCATATTTATAGAATCCCACCTCTCCTTCCACCCCCAATCCCATGTCTTACCCACTAGATTTTGTCTACTTGTCTTTATGAAGGCACATTGATATTTAATAAAACATTTTCAATTTAATAAACATTTATTTAAAGCCTTCTATGTGCCAGGTTTTGTGCCAAATGCTAGGTATACGAATAAAGAAAAAAAAACACCTTCCCTTCAAAGAGTTTACAGTCTAATAGAGGAAGATAGTCAAGAAAAGGAAGTAAGTGGGACTGGGGGAGGGTGTCAGTGGAACAGGGAGTATTAAGTTCCATAGAGTCCAAACCAAGCAGAGCTAGTGATGGAAAGTGGAAAGTTACCTGGAAATAAGATTTCTGTGTATAGATAGAGCATTGGACTTGGAGTCAGGAAGATCTGGTTCAAAGCCAGCCTCAGACACTTATTATCTTTGTGACTCTGGGCAAATTGCTTAATTCTGTTTGCTTTAGTTTCTTCATCTATAAAATGAGCTGGGAAAGGAAATGGCAAAACTACTCCAGTATCTTTGCTGAGAAAAACCCCAAATGGGGTCATGAAGAATCTGACAGAACTGAAAGAACTGAACAACAACAAAAAAGATCCCACCCAATTAATTATAAAAGAAGACTTTGGGAGTTTTAGTCTCCACCCTACAGCAAGAGTGAAAAGAGCATAAGTCTGTTGAGAAGGTGTAGAGTATCTAAAAGGTGATTAGCTTATTGATGTTCTTGGAGTCCAGACCAAGCAAAGGTGCTCATGAAAAGTAAAGACTTACAATAAGGACTTTCCCCTATGTAGCATAAATTATTTTGTACCTAGTGCAAACTCAACAATTTCAAAATGCAACTCTGTCTTTATATGTCTTTTAAAATGAGGAATTGTTTTTAAGGACGTTGGAATGCAGATATAATTCTATTACTCTCTGGACTTTGACCTAAGCAACTTTCATGACATTATCATTAACATTTGTCTTAAGGTTTGTAAAACCTTAGGCTAGTAATGGTGAGTCTTTTAGAGACATAGTGCTAGGCCCCATCTCCACGCCCCAAGCACCTTACCCAAGACAGGGGAGGGAGGAAATGCTCTTATTGGGCTGCTAGGCAGAAGGGCAGGCGAAGTGAGGAATGTCCTCAGATGCATAGAGAAGAGGAAGGGAACAACTCTGCCTCAGGGCCCTCTGGCTTTCTAGTAATGTGAACTCTGGCAGGCGACTGCAGGTGTGCCCATAGTGAGGGCTCTGAGTGCCATCTTTGGCACATGTGCCATAGATTCACCATCATGATCTTTGGACTTTTTTTTTTTAAATTAAGAGTCTACATCCCCATTCATATCCCCTTTGACTCGTAATCAAACAGTTGTTTTTCTTCTGTGTTTCTACTCCCACAGTTTTTCCTCTGAATGTGCATAATGCTCTTTCTCAAAAATCTCTCAGAATTGTTCAGGATTACTGCATTGCTACTAGACTTTTAAGATATAGATCAATTTGCCTTTTTTCTTCTATTAGAGAAATAATGCTATTTTGCTTATTGTCTTTCTGATAAATGAGATAGATGAACACATTCATTTACCATATTAGAGTGTAACATGAATTATAACAAATGATCACTGATTTGTTTTCTGTCAGATTTAGTAATCAGGGCAATGAGACAAATGAACTACACTTAAATAACTCAATTGACCTTTATTATGATAGATTTTCTACGGAAATAGATTCTGGTTTGATGGAAATAATATCACCTCCTGCAACTTACTATCCTGACTTCACACACTTAAAGAAGACATTTGGAGATTCAAAAGAAAGAGTAAAGTAAGATTTTTTTTTAATCCTTACCTTCCATCTTAGAATCAATACTATGTATTGGTTCCAAGGCAGAAGAGTGGTAAGGGCTAGGCAATGGGGGTTAAGTGACTTACCCAGGGTCACATAGCTATGAAGTATATGAGGACAGATTTGAACCTAGGAACTCTAGTCTCTAGACCTGGCTCTCAATCCACTGAGCTACCCAACTGCCCCCCAAAATAAGATTTTTAAAAATAACTTGACTTGTTCATAAAATGTCTGAATAAAATTTCTTGGATATCAGTATTTGGGGGACTATATGTAATAAAAGTAATAATATTGACCACCATTTATAAAATGTTTCAAAACAATGTATATAGATAATCTCATTTGCGTCTCACAACAATCTTATGAGGTAGCGCCTAGAATTATTATTATCTCCATTTTATAGATAAGAAAACTGAGGCTCATGGAATAAGTTACTTGTTAAAGATTTTGATTAGCTACTAAATGAAACTGATTGTTGCCTCTAAACATCAGGACACAGTAATATTTAGGGTGTCCTGGAGATTTTTCTTAGGACTTTAAAAAATTTATAGCATCACAATTCATTCCAAAAGCTCAAAGGAACAGAAACATCTATTAAGCTCCTTCTGAATGCAGAGTGAAGCTAGGTGGTAATGGGAAATAAAAAATTTAGATAACCTGTCGAGTTTCTGACTTTGTGGAGTTCACAGTCTAACATACTATAAAATTAGATTTGTAATTTGATTTATCTAAGATACTGGGTCAGTTTTAAAATGTTAATTCACTGAATAGAATTATATCATATTTCTATTATTTGGTTGCTTGATTAATGTATTCTATGGAATTCACCATTTATTTAGTGCCTACTATATGCAACTTATTTGAACTAAGCATTTAAGTTTGCTTTGTTGTAGTATCATTTATTGTGGAACTTTAATTGCATAGTATAGCCCATTTTATAAGTACATTCATAAGCAGGAGAATCCCACTGAGACTCAAACTGGGCACGATTTATTGTTTCCCTGCCGATGTGTCCTGTCCCACCCCCACCTTCCTACAATGATTTTATTGCTTTTTCATTGGAGTAGAACAGTAGAAATGTTATTTGTCTTAGATATATATCCCAATTTTACTGAAAATTTGCTATATTTATAGGCTTACTCCAAGAAAATAAGAAGAGTCTTTGAATGGGGGAAAAGATTTTTTCTTTAGGGAGAGTTTGGGGGAGTGGGATAAGGAAAGATTAAACTCTGGCAAATTCAAACCCAGATCTTTGATTTGCTAACTGTACTGTAGAATTTTCTTCCTAGGTGCCTGGGAGAATACTGGACTTCTGGAATACAAAAGTTAGATAAACTTTTGTAATAGTTATTTGCAATGGTATCACAGGGCGCTGTTTTGAAAACTTATGTTTGCTAGTCAGGGTAAATCTTGGCTAAGGAAAGTGTGCTACTGTGGAAATTTTGAAGTAAGGCTTATTTTTTTAGATTAAATTTTGTTTTTTTAAATTTTTCTTCCAATTTCTCCTCCACTCATTGGAAAGAAAAAAAATGTTTTCCAATAAAATACAGTGACTACCAAAAAAAAAGCCTTCGTAATAGATGCATAGTTAAGGAAAGCACATCCCCACAGAGACCATGTCCAAAAATGTGTATTTCATACTTCATATTAGCCCATCACCTCCCTGATATGAAGTAGGTAGGTAGCATTCTTCATCAGTGCTCCTTTGGAATCATGAGTAATTTTTCTTTTTATCAGAATTCTTTTAAATCTTTCAGAATGATTTGATTTTACATTGTTGATGTCATTGTGTAAATTCTTTGCCTGGTCTCACACCACTCTGTATTACACTTTACAGATTTTCCCAGGTTTTCTGAAACTATCTTTCTTTCAGAGCAATTAGTATCTCATTACATTGACATACCATAATTTGTTTAGCCATTCACCATTTGATGTATACTCCCTTATTTTCCAGTTCATTGCCACCATAAAAGAACTGCTATAAATATTTTTGTATATATGGAACCTTTTCTTTCTTTCTTTGATCTCTTTTTGGGAATAGCTTTAATAATGATATTGCTATTGCTGGGTCAAATGGTGTGTGTGTGTGTGTGTGTGTGTGTGTGTTTATGTAGGTGTGTGTGTATGAGTGTGAAATTTAGATTACTCCACCCTACTTAGATCTTACTTTGTGGAGAAGATGAAATTGTAATCTCCTGACTAAACAATGAAGGTACTTGGTTCTTACTTTATAGTGAAGCTAGAACTTTAAGCTAAGTCTATTTTTAGATCTTAATACAAAAAGGTGTTAAGTAACTATAAAGGTTAAATTAATCACAAAAAGGTTAAGTAACTCACAAAAGGTGAACTTAACAAAGAAGTGGTAAGTAACTCAAAAAATATAATCTAATTAAAGAAGATGAGACCTAAAGAAAGGGCAGTCCTGGAGAAAAGCTCTCTGATGTGATTGGTAGACTTGAAAATTGGGAGGAGGGTCGCAAGAGTAAAAGGTCTATTTATTTCATGTCACTTCCTCTCTTCCATACTTTTGGTGGGGGAGAGGTGGCTGGTGGCAGCATGCTGGGCCTTTCCGAATCTTGGCATGGCTACAAGTTATTGTCCGGTTCAGTGGTGAGTTTCTGGCTGAGTTTTCCCTTCTTTACTTTCCAACTTTATCCACTTAGAAGCTTCTAATCTCCTCAGAGACCCAGTGGCAGATATCTTGAACTCAGGCAGAAGAAATCCTATATCCTCTTCCCTCTTCTCCTTAAATTCTTCCCTCTATATTAATTAAAATTACCATAAATTTTCAGACTGACTTGGGTATTTTATTTGGGATTTTTCCCTGGCGACCAATTAACTTAGATTTTAAGTCACAACCCTAAAATTATCTTTTTACATGCGCATGCACACTGTGACAAGGGAATCACTTTAAAAGACTGATATATATTAATTTAAGGTCGCCAAGGAATTCAGCTATGTAATTCCTAAATGAAAACTCAAGTCAGCTGTCAACCTTTTATGGAGTTTAATTTCAATAGGAGGAAGAAAGGAATTAGAGATAGAGAGAGAGAAAAAGGGAGAGAAGGGAATAGGGCTTAAATACCCCTTCTGTTTAGGCTGGGCCAAAAGGCCCAAGCCCTTAGATAGCTGAGGCAAAGAAAGGAGATCAGTCCCTATTACTCACATGACCAAAATGGAGAAACAGTCTCAGAGGCCCTCACCTTCAGCTTCCTTCAGAGCAAGCTTCTCAGAGTACACTGCCACCACTCCGACCAACTCCTCAACAACAACCTCGAGTCTTCATACCCCCCTGATCTTTAAGGAAACCATCCAAGTTGCCTCCCCTCAGTTCTCACATCTACCAATCACTGTCCATCAATTTCCCTGTGCCAATGGAGGCTCTAGCTTAACCCAGGACCACCCAGAGGCTTTGCACATGTCTGTTGAAGGTCATATTTTCACATGATTAAATCTTTGCTCCTTTGCTACAGCCCTTTCTAAATCCTGTTAACCTGAGTAGAGTAGAGATTGGAATAATTAAATTTTTATCTAGGCTGCAGCCCTTACTCAATCCTGTTAGGACTGAATAGGGTGGAGATTGATTCCAAGTATCTCCATTGTATCAATTCTAAAATCAATCATGACTCAAAGAACTTCCTGTTCTATGCTTAAGCATAGGTCAAAGTCCTTTCCATTGTTCAGCAAAAGGTTTCTGTCCTAAAGTAATCTTAAGAAGGGAAGAGAAGGAACCTCCCATGCCAATGGGGTTCCCATTCCAAAAGAATCAGTAAGAAATTTTCCAAGTATGAAATATCCCAATGGTGAAAATTCCAACATTTATAAGTCTAAGGAATTTTAAGGTTTACAACACACACACATATCTTGCCCCTGCCCCGAACTTTTGGGCATAGTAATAAATTTCTTTCCAGAATGGTTAGACAGATTTACAGCCTTAAGAGCAATGGATTAGTGTTGTGTTTTCCCATAGACTCTTCAATATTTATTTTCCTTTTTTAATCAATTGCTTATCTAATGTGTGTGAAGTAGACTTTCAGGTGCTTTCATTTGCATTTCTCTAATCATTAATGATTTGGAACATTTTTTCATATGGGTATAAACAGCTTTGATTGTCTCTCCTGTGATCTATTCAGATCGTTTTGCCATATTGAGGGGAGGATTTTATTTTTAGAAAATTAATTCTGTTACTTATGTATCTTTGAAATGAGACCTTTTTCAGAAAAAAAAAAAGCTGCAAAGGTGTTTTCTCAGTTAATAGTTTCCTTCTAATTAACTGCTTCAGTTTTGTTTGTGTAAAACTGTTAAAAATTTTGTCACTAAATCTGCCCATTTTGTCTTTTGTAACCCTCTCTTTGTTTGGTCATGAACTCTTCCTCTTCCATAGATCAGAAAGGAAAATTCTTCCTTGTTCTTCTAGTTTGTTTACAATGTGTCCTTTTATGTCCAGGCCATGTATCCATTTTAGAGTCTATTTTGGTATATAGTGTGAGGTGTTGACCCAGTCTTGATTTTAACCTGATTTCTGTCTAAATTTTTCAGCAGTTCTTAAAGTAGTGAGTTTTTTTCACAGTAGCCAATCATTGGGTTTGTCAAATACTAGGCTTCTGTATTTGTTTACTTCTATTTGTTGTATATCTAATGTTTCATTGATCTACCTCTCTTTTTTTTAATAAGTACCTAAATATTTTGGTGATTTTTGCGTTGAAGTGTAATCTGGGATCTGCTAGCTCCCCTTACCACTTGTTTTCATCATTTCTCTTGAGATTCTCAACTCTGTTCTTCCAGTTGAATTTTTATTATTTTTTTTCAAATTCCATAAAGTAGTAATCACCTAGGTTCATAGATTCCTGTTTCTTAACTATACCCATCCCGTATTGAGTTGATGTTTGGTCATGATTTTGAAGGATTTTTTTTTTCAAAGTCTACCAATCTTATAGGTGTCCAGTTTACTTTGAAACCTTGTGCTTCCACATAATAAATATTCTGTTCAAGAAAAGAGATTGAAAATAATGGATTCGAGGATTAGCATTTCAGAAAATGGAATTGTCTATATCTTAACAGACAAGAAATTACACAGGCAGGAAATTACTAATAACCAGTGCACCCATCATCTAGAATTCAGCTGTGCTGGCAGATCATTAACTTATTATAACAGTGATCAAAATAAATTCCAAATTAGATAAAAGGATAAAGATGAGAAGACATGGAGTGCAATGAAAGCAACTATAATCAGACCTACTTAAACTAGTTGTATAGACTAAAAAATGGAAATTGGACAAAAGCTAAATATGTTGGTTATCTCTGTTAAAATGTAATTAATAGAAGTTAATCATGAAAATGAGAAAACTAATAGAGCCCAGAAGTCCAACTAGCCTATAGATGCTTAATCTCCTTGCCAAATAGATATGTTGCGTCCAGCGACAACCCTGCTGTTGAATGCAAATTTATTTACAAATCATTCCACAAAAGAATGAGGGAAAACAAAGCAAGTATGAATGACTTACAAAATAATGAAAACCGGCAAACAGAAGTCATGCCTACAGAAAGCCTAGCTTAATTGAGATCTAACTAAATCAGATTTATCTTGAAAAATAAATTGTAAGTTAAACCTAAAAAAGTAAAACAAACTTGTAAAGTGAACTGGTCTATGGACTTTTATCTCTTTTTTATCCCTATCAGTAGTGAAGTTCTATTTCCTTTGGACCCTGTCACTATAGTCAGTACCTGATATACTTTGTGAAAAATTGGAGGTGACTCAATTGAAAAGGCATTCAATGATCAATTTCTTTTTTTTTTAACAAATACTATTTTTATTTATTTTTTCTCCCATTTGAATTAATTTATTTAGTCAATTTAGAACATTTTTCCTTGGTTACAATAATCACATTGTTTCCCTCCCTTCCACCCACCCTTCCCACAGCCAATGCACAATTTCATTGGGCATTACTTATGTCCTTGATCAGAACCTATTTCCATGTTGTTGTTTGTACCAGGATGTTCATTTAGAGTCTACGTCCCCAACCATATCCCTTCGACCCATGTATTCAAGCTGTTGTTTTTCTTTGGTGTTTTTACTCCCACAGTGTTTCCTCTGGATGTGGATAGTATTTTTTCTCGTAGATTCCTCCAGGTTGTTCAGGGACATTGCATTGACACTAATGGAGAAGTGCATTATATTCAATTGTACCACAGGGTATCAGTCTCTGTGTACAATGTTTTCCTGGTTCTGCTCCTCTCGCTCTGCATCAATTCCTGGAGGTTGTTCCAGTCTCCATGGAATTGCTCCACTTAATTATTCCTTTTAGCACAATAATATTCAATTTGTTCAGCTATTCCCCAATTGAAAGGCATCCCCTCATTTTCCAATTTTTGGCCACCACAAAGAGCTCAGCTATGAATATTTTTTTACATATTTTTCCTTATTATCTCTTTGGGGTACAAACCCAGCAGTGCTATGGCTGGATCAAAGGGCAGACAGTCTTTTATCACCCTTTGGGTATAGTTCCAAATTGCCCTCCAGAATGGTTGGATCAATTCACAACTCCACCAGCAATGTATTAATGTCCCAACTTTGCCACATCCCCTCTAACATTCATTACTTTCCATAGCTGTCATGTTAGCCAATCTGCTAGGTGAGGTGATAACTCAGTTTTGTTTTGATTTTCATCTCTCTGATTATCAGAGATTCAGAACACTTTTTCATGTGCTTATTAATAGTTTTGATTTCTTTAACTGAAAATTGCCTATTCATGTCCCTTGTCCATTTATCAATTGGAGAATGGCTTGATTTTTTTTTTGTACAATTGGTTTAGCTCTATAAATTTCAGTAATTAGACCTCTGTCAGAGGTTTTCGTAATGAAGATTGTTTCCCAATTTGTTGCTTCCCTTCTAATTTTGGATGCATTAGTTTTGTTTGTACAAAACATTTTTAATTTGATGTAATCAAAATTATTGATTTTACATTTTGTGATTTTTTTCTAGCTATTTCTTGGTTCTTTCCCCAAGATCTGAGAAGTATACTATTCTATATTCTCCTAATTTACTTATAGTTTCCTTCTTTATATTCAGGTCATTCACCCATTCTGAGTTTATCTTGGTGTAGGGTGTGAGATGTTGATCTAAACCTAATGTCTCTCATACTGCCTTCCAATTTTCCCAGCAGTTTTTATCAAAAAGTGGGTTTTGGTATCAAAAACTATTATGCCCAGTTATATGGCAACAAATATAGCAGTATAGGTGATATGATTGAATACTTACAAAAATATAAATTGCCTAGACTAACAGAGGAAGAAATAAATTACCTAAATAACCCCATATCAGAAAAAGAAATTGAACTGGCCATCAAAGAATTCCCTAAGAAAAAATCCCCAGGTCCAGATGGATTCTCAAATGAATTCTATCAAACATTCAAAGAACAACTAATCCCAATATTATACAAACTATTTGACAGAATAAGCAAAGAAGGAGTTCTACCAAATTCATTTTACAACACAAACTTGGAACTGATCCCAAAGCCAGGCAGGTCAAAAACAGAGAAAGAAAACTATAGACCAATCTCCTTAATGAACATAGATGCAAAAATCATAAATAGGATACTAGCAAAAAGACTCCAGCAATTGATCACAAGGATTATTTACTGTGACCAGGTAGGATTCATACCAGGAATGCAAGGATAGTTCAATATTAGGAAAACCATCCACACAATTGACCATATTAATAAGCAAACCGACAAAAATCATATGATTATCTCAATTGATGCAAAAAAAAAAAACCTTTGATAAAATGCAACAACCATTCCTATTGAAAACACTAGAAAGTATAGGAATAGAAGGGCCTTTCCTAAAAATAATAAACAGTATATATCTAAAACCATCAGCAAACATCATCTGCAATGGGGATAAACTAGAAGCCTTTCCAATAAGATCAGGAGTAAAACAAGGATGCCCATTATCACCTCTACTATTTGACATTGTACTAGAAACACTAGCAGTAGCAATTAGAGAATAAAAAGAAATTGAAAATTGGCAATGAGGAGATTAAGCTATCACTCTTTGTGGATGATATGATGGTCTACTTAAAGAATCCTAGAGAATCAACCAAAAAGTTACTCAAAATAATCAACAACTTTAGCAAAGTTGCAGGATACAAAATAAACCCGCATAAGTCATCAGCATTTCTATATATCTCTAACCCATTTCAGCAGCAAGAATTAGAAAGAGAAATTCCATTTAAAATCACCCTCGACAATAACAAATACTTAGGAATCTATCTGCTGAGACAAACAAAGGAACTATATGAACACAACTACAAAACACTCTCCACATAACTAAAACTAGATCTAAACAATTGGAAAAACATTGATTGCTCATGGGTGGGTCGAGCTAACATAATAAAAATGACAATCCTACCCAAATTAATTTACTTATTTAGTGCCATACCCATTGAACTACCAAAAACCTTTTTTACTGAATTAGAAAAAACTATAGTAAAGTTCGTTTGGAAGAACAAAAGATCAAGGATATCCTGGGAAATCATGTGGTGGTGGTGTGGGGGGGAAGGTGAAGGAAGGTGGCCTTGTAGTCCCAGATCTCAAAGTATACTATAAAGCAGTGGTCATCAAAACAAGTGGAATAGACTTGGGGTAAATGACCTCAGCAAGACAGTCTATGTATGATAAGCCTAAAAAAAAAAAGAAATTGATAAAAATTGCTGGGGAAAATGATCGATTCCTTTTTTTTTAAAATATTATTTTATTTGGTCATTTACAAACATTATTCATTGGAAACAATGATCATTTTCTTTTCTTCCCCCCGCCCCCCTCCCACCACTTCTCCCATAGCCGACACACAATTCCACTGGGTTTCACATGTGTTCTTGATTCGAACCCATTTCCATGTTGTTGGTATTTGCACTATAGTGTTCATTTAGAATCTCTCCTCTCATTTCCTCTCAGCTCCTGTAGTCAAGCAGTTGCTTTTCATCGGTGTTTTTACTCCCACAGTTTATTCTCTGCTTGTGGATAGTGTTTTTTAGATCCCTGTAAGTTGTTCTGGGACATTGCATTGTCCCTAATGGAGAAGTCCATTACGTTCGATTGTACCACAGTGTATCAGTCTCTGTGTACAATGTTTTCCTGGTTCTGCTCCTTTCGCTCTGCATCACTTCCTGGAGGTGGAGGTCGTTCCAGTCTCCATGGAATTCCTCCACTTTATTATTCCTTTGAGCTCAATAGTATTCCATCACCAACATATACCACAATTTGTTCAGCCATTTCCCAATTGAAGGCATCCCCTCATTTTCCAATTTTTGGCCACCACAAAGAGTGCAGCTATGAATATTCTTGTACAAGTCTTTTTCCTTATTATCTCTTTGAGCAGTGCTATGGCTGGATCAAAGGGCAAACAGTCTTTTATCAGCCTTTGGGCATAGTTCCAAATTGCCCTCCAGAATGGTTGGATCAATTCACAACTCCACCAGCAATGAATTAGTGTCCCTACTTTGCCGCATACCCTCCAACATTCATTACTTTCCTTTGCTGTCATGTTAGCCAATCTGCTAGGTGTGAGGTGATACCTCAGAGTTGTTTTGATTTGCATCTCTCTGATTATAAGAGATTTAGAGCACTATTTCATGTGCTTATTAAAAGTTTAGATTTCTTTGGTTGAGAACTGCCTGTTCATGTCCCTTGCCCATTTATCAATTGGAGAATGGCTTGATATTTTGTACAATTGATTTAGCTCTTTGTAAATTTGAGTAATTAAACCTTTGTCAGAGGTTTTTATGAGGATTTCTTCCCAATTTGTTGCTTTCCTTCTGATTTTAGTTATATTGGTTTTGTTTGTACAAAAGCTTTTTAATTTGATGTAGTCGAAATTATTTAATTTACATTTTGTGACTCTTTCTATGTCTTGCTTGGTTTTAAAGTCTTTCCCTTCCCCAAGGTCTCACATGTATACTATTCTGTGTTTGCCTAATTTACTTATAGTTTCCTTTTTTTATGTTCAAGTCATTCACCCATTTTGAATTTATCTTGTTGTAGGGTGTCAGGTGTTGATCAATTCCTAATCTCTCCCACACTGTCTTCCAATTTTCCCAGCAGTTTTTATCGAATAGTGGATTTTTGACCCCAAAGCTGGGATCTTTGGATTTATCATATATTGTCTTGCTGAGGTCACTTGCCCCAAGTCTATTCCACTGATCCTCCTTTCTGTCTCTTAGCCAGTACCAAATTGTTTTGATGACTGCTGCTTTGTAATATAGTCTCATGTGCGTTTCTTGAAGACAACATATGGTAGGGTTTTGGATTCTAACCCATTCTGCTATTCATCTACGTTTTATGTGTGAGTTCATCCCATTCATGTTCAAAGTTATGATTGTACTTGTGGACTCCCTGGCATTTTGATATCCTTCCCTAATTTTAACCTTTTTTCTTCCATTCTAACCTTTGTTCCCTCCCCCTCCCCCCTCTCCTTCCCTCCCTTTTTTTATGTTCCCTCCCCCCCCCTACTCCCCTTGGTTTTCCCTTCTCCCTACCCTTGTTGGGTAAGATAGAATTCAAGATCCCAATGGATCTGGATGTTCTTCCCTCTCAGAGTTGATTTCCCTGAGAGTAAGGTTTAAGTAAAAACTCTTTTCCTCTCCTTCTTATAGGAGTTTATTCCCCTCCCCTTTCCATGTAAATCTTTGTGTGAGAAAGATTATTCTATTTGATTTTTCTTTTCCCCCAATTTACACATTACATTTTCCCCACATGTTAGTATACATAGATTGATATAAATGTAGTCCTTATAGAAGAGATTTTGAGTAAAAGAAAAGATAACAATTTTCTCCTTTTCCCTTTCCTTCATATTTACCTTTTCAGGTATTCCATGGTCTTTGTTTTTCAATATCGAATTGTCCACAGAGCTCTGGTCTTTTCTTTGCAAAAAGTTGGAAATCTTCTATTTTGTTGAATGCCCATACTTTCCCTTGGAAGTATATAGTCAGTTTTGCTGGATAGCTGATTCTTAGTTGAAGACCCAGCTCTCTTGCCTTTCTGAAAATCATGTTCCATGCCTTACGATCATTCAGAGTTGAACCTGCAAGGTCTTGTGTGATCCTGATTGGCATTCCTTTATATCTAAATTGTCTTTTTCTGGCTTCTTGTAAGATTTTTTCTTTTACTTGAAAGCTTTGGAATTTGGCAATTACATTCCTGGGAGTTGTCTTTTGGGGATTTAGTGTAGAGGGTGTTCTGTGAGTTCTTTCAATGCCTGTATTGCCCCCTTGTTCTAGAATCTCTAGGCAATTTTCTTTGATTCTATCTTGTATCACGATGTCGAGTTTGCTGTTTATTTCTGGCTTTTCTGGTAGTCCAATTATTCTTAAATTATCTCTTCTTCCTCTTTTTTCCAAGTCTGTCACCTTGTCAGTGAGATATTTTATGTTCTCTTATAATTTCTTGATTTTTTGGCTTTGCTTTATTGATTCTTGCTCTTTTTCAAGGTCATTGTCTTCCAGTTGCCTAATTTTGACCTTTAAAGCCTGGTTTTCCTTTTCAGTTTGGTCAAACCGGTTTTGTAGTTGCATGAAATTCTTTTGCATTATTTCCCACTTTTCCTGCCAGAAGGCTTCCATCTTTTTGATCATTTCAGATTCAAATCCTTTGAGAGGTTGTGGACAGTTTCCATTTCCTTTGGAAGGTTTCGGAGCATTTGCTTGTGTTTCCTCTTCTATCTCCTCTGTATTTTGTATTTTTGCTCCATAACATGTGTCCAAAGTTGCCCTCTTCTTCTTGTTTTTCTTGTTTTGAGGCTTTTGTGCTTCTGTGCTGTTTGCCATCTCTATCTGAGTGAGGGGGACTGGCTCTTCTTTTATCTGTCTGGTGTTCAGAGGCTTTAGCCCCAGGCAAATTGTCTGTTCTCCACAGCTGTTATGTCTTCCCCGGGAAGCCAGGAATTGCTGGTGTTTCGGTGTTTCGGTGTTACTGCCCTCCTCAGTTCCCTCCTGATGCTTTTCTGTTGCCTTACTTCTACGCTCTGAGCCTGGCTTGGCACTCTCCATGAGGTATTTCAATGCCTTTGCCGGCCAGAAGACCCTGCACTCTGAGGGGGAGGGGCTGTGGCTTGCCGAAGCTCTGAGGTTTCCTGATAGGATTAACTTCAGTTGGGCTAGACTGAGTATGCCCTGATGCAGGGACTTTCCATGAGACTCAGATGGAAGGATCCAGCCAGGGGGCTACAGGCTCCCTCCGGTCTCTCTCTGTTTCCCTGATGTCTGTGTTGGGTGCCCCCACGAATGGGTCAGGTTGATTTCAGGATGTGGCCTTCAGAATAGCCGGCCCTGAGGGCCTTTTGCCCACCCTGAGGTTCCCGCTACTGCCTCGGACTCAGAGCTCTGGTTTGGGAGGGATGGGTCCTGGGACCTTCCTTCTGCCCACCCCATAGATCCAAGTGATCTCAGGTTCTGGCTTTTGGGGGGCCGTACCTTTTGATCCAGGTCCAGGAGGAGGGTTCCCGGGATCTATCCTGTTGTTCATTTTGAATTTCGGTGCCCTAGGAGCATACAGTTTGAGATAGGTAAGGAAGAGTTTTTGGAGCTCTGAACTTTAGCTCTTTCTAAGCCGCCATCTTGACCAGAAGTCGATCAATTTCTAAGATATGTTGAATGGGGAAAATTTCAGTAAAATCTAAAGAACCACAGATGATGCCTTTAGGGCTGCACCTGCCCCCGCCCTTCCCTTGCAACCAAGAAGACATCAGTAACTACTGATATGCTAAATTTTTCATCTCTTCAAAATATTTGGGAATAATAAGGATATATATCAAGCATATCCTTGATGAAAACATGAGATGGAAATAGGATTTGGCAAATCATTTTCTTCAATAAAACATCCATCTAGCTGTCTGAGAACTTGAGCAAATATTAATATTCAACTATTCAGAATCAACTGCTGTAAAATTCAAAAATGCAAAATCATAAAATAGTAATCATATTTGTACTGGCTACAAAATAGAAAAGTTTCATAGTGGAACAGACTAAATGAGCTTAAACAAGAACTAGATGCCAGTGAACATAGTACCAAAATATTGGATAACTCCCAGAATGCAATGTCTGGGAGGAAGAGCTCCTTAGTTAAAGAGGAATTTCTGGGAAAACTGAAAGGTAATTTGATGTAAAACATAAGTTTTAGACTAGTATCATATCCTATTCTAAAGCTCCAAAGGGATTTGTGACCTAAATGTACAGAGCTATATATATTTTTTTTTTTAAAAAGGGAGTTAGGGCAAAAATATATTATCAAAAGAGACCAAAAATTCTAATAAAAGAAAAACTTTCCATATATAATTTCAGTTATATAGAAATTTTAAAACTTTGACAACAACAAAATTAATGCAGGTAGAATAAGAAAAGAAACTGTTAAATTTGGTGAAAAAAATGTGCATCCTGTATCTCTGATATCACTAATCAAAGTTAGGGACCAAGAGCAACTAGGTGGCACAGTGGATAGGGTTTTGGTCTTGGAAATGGGAGGTCCTGAGTTCCAATCTGGAGACACTTCTTAGCTTTGTGAACTTAGTGAATTAACCCCAATTGCCTAACCTTTACCTATGTGTATGGGTTCTAAAACTGTGTATTGGTTCTAAAGCAGATGAGTGAGTGATAAGGGCTAGGCAGAGGGAGTCAAGTGACTTGTCCAGGGTCACAGAGCTAAGAAGCATCTGAGACCAGATTTGAACCGTGGACCTCCCATCTCTAGGCCTGGCTCTCAATTTGCTGAGTCATTTTGCTGCCCCCCCCCCCCCGAAATTTTTAAAAGGATTGACGTCAGACGGTATGCGTCATATTGATGAAGGTAATAACAGTTGACATCTTAATATTTCTTTAAGATCTACAAAATACTTTCTAATACGTGAGTTCCTTTTATGTTGATAAAAGACAGTAATCAGTGTTAGAGAAGCTATGGAGTCAGGCATACACATGCACTTTTGTTAGAACTGTGAGATGGCTTATCTCATTGAAATTATTTTGGAATCACCCGAAAAGAATTATTAATACCCTTTGGCCAAAGGGTACCAGAAAAGCCCATGACAGAAAGATCCCATTTATACCAAAATAATCATAGCAAACATTTAAATAGCACTTTTCAAGCATGCAGAGAGTGCTTGATTTGATTCTTACATTACTCATGTCAGATAGTTGCTATTATTAATAGCCATTAAAATATTCTGAACAACACATTTTATAGTACCCAAGAAAGTGCTAATGGGTTTTTCATCAAACGAGCGATGGCTGAAGAAATTGTGGCATTTGACTTTAATGAAATATTCTGCACTGTAATGAAAGGAAGAGTATGAGGAATAAAAATATGGGAGGACATTTATGAGCTAATATACAGTAAAGAAAAAAGCTAGGAAAAGAATTCACTCATTAGTTACAATAATCAAAATAAAAACCACATTGAAAGAGAATAGGAATTAGGCTGATATTTGGTTCAAGAGGAACAATAATGAAATACATTTACCCCTTCCGTAGAAAGGTGGTGAATTATGTATTTGACATGTTACATATGTAATCAGACTTGTTTCTTTTGTCTTTTTTCCCTTTGGCTTTTATTATACAGAATAGAAAAAGGCCTTTGAAACAAGATATATGCTAACCTTATACTAAAATGGTAGCTATGTTTTCAGTGATGATCAGCAACCCTGAGTATGTGCCAAATGAAGCTTAAAATAAGGAAATACTATTTATATACATTATGTGTAACTAAACATTTAGTCATTGTAGGTGTTTAGTGTGTTAGTGGAGGCTCTATGTAGATCCCAATCAAAATAACTCCCTGCTCATAGTATGAAATATCTTTTTGTAGGTAATTTTATAGTAACTTTGTTAAGTAGTGAAAAAGCAAACCAAAACACCCACTAATAGTTCTTCAGAGAAATTTATAATTCTTCATAATAAATTGTTATTCATCTATTATGGAAAAACAAGCAAATGTAAAAGGATTATTTTCTCGACTCCAAAAAGAAGATACACTGATTAGTCTATCAAAGTACATATAGTTTCATTAGGTGCCAAGGATAGCGATTGAGTGAGAGGAGATCAGCTTTAACTGCATTTGGAAATTGTGTGCTGTTGTCACTCATCGTAAGATGCATCCTGCCACCAAATCCATTTTTCTTGAGCTCCAGTATCTATCCAGCTGCACGTCGTAGAGAAGTCATGCGTAGAGGGGATTTGAAGGGAAATAAGAGATGTGTGGTAGATGTAACACGGTTGTAGTGTGTTATTAGTGAGAAATTTCTCGTAATGGTGTAAAGGAAAAGTAGATTGGCCAGAGAGGTACCAAAAATGAGGGATGAAAGCTGAACAGCTGGTCTGCTACATTGATGAGAGGGAGGCCTCTGTCTTACTGTACAGGAGCTCTACAAGAAGAGTTTTGTCTTCCTGCCGGAGAGTCAAAGGAGTAGAGAGTGATGTCATGCTGTAAATGTCTCTCATTCACAAAGATGGGCATATATAAATCTCCACAAGAAAAAAGTTCAGATACACATAGGGACAGTTTTTTGACTGATTCAGTGAATATTTTGGGAGTATTGTATGTGGTTGTTGGTTTGTTTAAATCAAATCCCACACTATCTTAACTTTCCCCCCAACCTTGGGTTTTTGTTGTTATTTAGGCAATATCTTTTCAAGACGGAATTGATAGAGATGATCTTATTCTTTCATAGTCTTTCTTTGAACTTTATTTTGGCAGGCAGCTTACTATCTGATAAAATTTTCTGACATTATTTGGTGCCTATTCTTTCCACCTCTCTAACTGCCCTCTCCTAAGTACATAAAAGATGAAAATCATTGATTCATTTCAAAGTAGGTGCACTTTTTTTTTAAACCCTTACCTTCCGCCTTGAAGTCAATACTGTGTGTATTGGCTCCAAGGCAGAAGAGTGGTAAGGGCTAGGCAATGGGGGTCAAGTGACTTGCCCAGGGTCACACAGCTGGGACGTGTCTGAGGCCAGATTTGGACCTAGGACCTCCCATCTCTAGGCCTGACTCTCAATCCACTGAGCCACCCAGCTGTGTGTAGCCATCCCTACACTTTCTTAAGGTGTATTAGAGTGTGTACAACACTCACCCCACTCAAAGTTTTACCCTACTGACTAACAAGTTATGAAAAAGAAATACTAAATTTAGTCTTTGAAACTTTTCTAAAAGTTATGAAAGCAAGTCAAAAATACCTTTAAGTCCATCTTAATTCACTTACAGTTTGAGAACTGATTGTGAACTTGTTACTGATCAGGTAGGCTTTTTTCCACTAATGGAGTGGAACATAAGTCCTTTATTAAATTCCATGTCTGATTTCTAATTCATGTTTTTGATGACTTTTTTTTCAGGTGGAGGACAAAGCAAAACTTGGATTATTGTTTTCTTATGATGTACGCTCAGGAAAAAGGCATTTATTACATTCAGGTAGTATGTTTTTTAAAAAATTATTTGTAGGACAGTTTTGTTAAATTAATCTTTTAATGAAAAAAAGTTTTATCAGCATAATCTTGATAAATCAAGGTTAAAGTCTTCACAAATGTACAATTTGATTGCCATCTTATAAATTCTAAACTTTCCTAAAGAAATAGGTTTAAACATTTTAAAAAATTGAGTTCTTTTTATTTGTTAAAATATCACGGATTTTGAAATATTATTGACGTAAAATAAAATGCCTTCCCAGCTACTAGTTTGGGGGCAATAGGAGGCTCAGTGCATTGAGAGATAGGAAATCCTGAGTTCCAGTTTCGCCCCAGACATTTCCTAGCTGTGTAACACTGGGTTAAGTCACTTAACCCCCGTTGCCTAGGCCTTACCATTCTTCTGCCTTGGAACCAGTACTCAGTATTGATTCTAAGACAAAAGGAAGGGTTAAAACAAAACAAAACAACTAATAGTTTGTAATTTATGATAACATAGGCAAAGTCTGAACTGAAATTTACCTTTGTTTTAATTTAATATGAATTAAAATAAATAATTTTGAGTCCATTTTTAAGAAACAATTAAAATTTCCAACAGATACTCTCATATGCTAGAACAAAGATGTCAGACTTTTAGCCTTCACTGGCAACACCCCTGAGTCAGGCAAGACCTGATTAAAATGTCATTGGAAAATGCTTAACAAAATAAATAAAAATACAGTAAATCATAGATAATATTAATTTGTGGTTTTCAAAATATGTGGCCAGGAAGAATCAATTTCTACTTGATTCTACTTGAATTTTGACACTACTAATGTTCTAAAATTATCACAATACCCTCATAGTAGACTGAAAAGTAAGTTCAAATTTAAGTCACTTGGGTTTTAGTTCTTGTTCTTTCACTATTTTGCTCCATGAGCTATATCAAATGATCTTATATTTCTGGGCCAAAATTTTCTCAGTTGTAAAATGAAGACCACTAAAGTAGTTCATCTCCCAGATATTTTCTTAGTTATAAAAGTAATGAAGCCATTCTCTACTTTATGTTTCATTATTCATTATGTACATTATTCATGTACTTAATATTCATTATTCATTTTTAAAAGCATAACCCTAAAGTTTTCAAGCACCTTTTTTTAGCTAAGTTTGAACTACTAAATATTTTTCATGGTAATAATGTTACATTTCTTAAAATGTTTGTTATTTCCATTGGTTTTCTCCCCGGTAATCCAAATTAGTAAGATTTCACCATATGAGATTATGAAAATAATTCAGCTTAGACTCTTTATATGTCCACTAAATTATTGTGTTATGGCAGAACTTGTGACTGGGGCACTTAGTGTTCAACTATTTTATCCCATGTAGATAGGTACTATTGGGAGATGCCTAAGGCACCCCCAAATTCTGCCAGTAGGCCCAGAATGAATCACTTTTGTAATTGTGACACACTGGTGGCAAAATTCATACAACCACATTGCCCTCATTGTTTTAGATAGAACCTCTGTTTCCTCTCATGAGCAACCTTGCTGTTCCTGGAATGAATAGCTTGCAAGATGTAATGTTTTTTAGCTCAAGTTTACTTTTTGCTTGTCATCGTCTGCAGAGAAAGATTAGGCCTTTCTTGTCCCTAGGCTTTTCAGTCATTCTTTTCAGGTTCTGTATGGTAACTGATTTCACATATACTTGCTGTAGTATGGAAAGACCATTGGTTTTAGAGTCAGAAAACCTGAATGTAGTCATTGGTATATGTCAGTACTATCTGTGTGACTTAAGCAAATTACCTTTCTGGGGGTGGGTGGATGGGGTTGTTTTTATACCATAGCCCTTTCCTCTTGAAACAGCCTCATTGAAACCTTCCTATTAAAAAAGAAAAACAGATAAGCAAAACCAAATAACAGGAATTGCCATAGATAAAACAGCATATACCAGGTTATATAGTCAATAATAGTCTTCAATCTTAGTATAAAGAGAAGGGAGGGATGTTTTATTACAGCTTTCTGAGACTGAGATTGCTTAGTTCAGTCAACTAGAA
This sequence comes from Monodelphis domestica, assembly GCF_027887165.1. NCBI lineage: Eukaryota > Metazoa > Chordata > Mammalia > Didelphimorphia > Didelphidae > Monodelphis > Monodelphis domestica. The sequence goes on from NC_077234.1 coordinate 203,237,787, forward strand.
TATAGTTGTCTTATAGAGTTGTTTTTATTTATTGTAGTCAATGTATATGTTTTCTATTATTTCTGCTTACTCTGCGGCTGTTGACACAAGCGTTAGGATATTTTTCTGAATTTCTTTGTTCATAATTTCTTCTAACATAGTAATCCTTAGATTCATATACTACAGTTTCTTTAGTCATTCCTCAAGGGATGGGCATCTTACTTTTCTTCCAGCATTATACTATTATAAAATGTTCTGGTATTAATATTTCAGTATATAGTTTTTCTGTCTTTGCCTTTCTTGTGCATATGCACAATAGTGGAATGGCTAAGTCAATAGATATAAACAGGTTAGTGATTTTTCTCATATAATTCTAAATTATTTTCAAGAACAGTTGGACCTATTTACAATTCTTTTGATAGTATATGAATGTGCTTATTTAATACAGCTCTTTCGATGTCAATTTTCTATCTTTTATCATCTTTGCCATTTTGAGGAGTGGAAGATAAAACATTCAAAGTTGCTTTCATTTGAATATTTTGATTATAGTTATTATTATTGATTTAATTTTTCATATGATGATAGTTCTTTTGAAAATGAGATTTTTTAAAATGATCTGTCTCATAAGTCATAATTCATCTGACTCTTGGCCATAAATATTTGCGTGAATTCCTTGGATTTTTTACTTTCTCATGGAAAGGTTTTCTCCTACTTGACAGTTTTTCTTCTTTGACTAGTTGCATTGATTTTATTTGGAAAATTTTTCTTAATTCTATATAATTAAAAGTCATTTTTTATGATCACTTCAATCCCTTGTTTAAGAATTTTCCCTCAGGGGGCAGCTGGGTAGCACAGTGGATTGTGAACCAGTCCTAGAGACGGGAGGTCCTAGGTTCAAATCTGGCTTCAGCCACTTCCCAGCTGTGTGACCCTGGGCAAGTCACTTGACCCCCATTGCCTAGCCCTTACCACTCTTCTGCCTTGGAGCCAATACACAGTATTGACTCCAAGACAGAAGGTAAGGGTTTAAAAAAAAAAAAAGAATTTTCCCTCAGTCAGAGTTGTGAAAAGTACCTCCTCCTTCCATTACAATACACAGTATTGACTCCAAGACAGAAGGTAAGGGTTTAAAAAAAAAAAAAGACTTTTCCCTCAGTCAGAGTTGTGAAAAGTACCTCCTCCTTCCATTCTCTACTTTTTGTTTTTGTCTTTTTGAATATGGCCTTTTAGTTTTGTATTATATATCCAATTGGGAACTTATTGTTGGTATATCTGCCAATCAGTAAATATTTCAGTTCCTACTATGTAATTTAAACCAGTGCCTAGTTTAATATGCTGATATAAAACCAATTTTTACCAAATTGCTATTTCAGTTCTAATAGTATTTCTCATCAGATTGGGCGTGTTAGGTTCATTAAGCATTGAACTGCTATATTGGATTGCTTTTGCATCTTAGTGCTCTAGTCTATTTCACATATGGTAAATGCTAAATTCTGTCCCTCATTTCCTCCTGACATCACATGAAGTGTGTTTGGTTTAGGTGACCTCTGAGGTCTTTCTCAATTTCCAAGTCCTATGATATTTTACTTTTATCATCTCAGTCACCAGATAGTTGAATGATTATGAGCCTGTTCTAATAACTCAGATTGAGAGTCATCATGGTCTATTTAATAGAGTCTAATTGGATTTGAAGTTGGGAAGATCTCTGCTGAAATCCTGTTTTTGATGCTTACTGGATGAATCACCTTGGGAAGTTCACCTGTTAGAGCCAAGAAAGACTTCTCAACTGAGTTATAAGAAAGTGTGGTCTGCCCACAAGTACTCTGTGTTTAACATAGTAACTTAATAAGTGTCCTTGGCAGCTTGTCTGTGAGCATTATCAATTTTGTTACTTATCACTGTTGTCAACGATCACTGGGATTCTTCGAGCCTATTCTGTATCTGCACCTTTGTGGAGCAAAGGGACCTTAAATTAAGTTATCATTCTTTCCTTTATGCTTAGCTAGTTTATCTTCCCTTCTCTTCTCTGTCATAGTTTCCAGTGCTGCTTTCTCACTTTCCCTGATGATTGGCTACTTATGAAACCTGGGTTTTTTTGAAAGCATTTTTTCTTAGTATTATGATACACAGGGTACCTAACATATGCCAATCAAAAAAAGTATTATTCAGGCTGCCTCTGGATCATTGTTTTGTTCTAGAAACCATACTTTAGAAAAGACAGTAAGAAGTTCAAGTATATTCTGAGAAGAGTAATTCAAAGAATGGAAGGTACTTTAAGCCATGCTACATGGAAGTTGTTTGAGGGAACTAAATATGTTTTTACTTGGAAAAGTGGAACTTTAATCATGACTTGAACATTACTTTGAAACATTTGAAGGACTTTGTTATGTGGGAAAAAAATTAGCTTCAAGATTCTGTGTTCCAAAGAAGATTAACTGGAAGTCATAGAAAAGCAAGTAATGATTTAATGTGAAGAAGTTCTTAATTAGAGAATGGAGTGTATTTTCATTCACTTATTGAACCTGTCCCCTGAATTAGCCTAATTAACTGTATTTTGACATCATTCTAGAGGTAAATATAAGTGCACCAGTTAGCCATATACTTCACTCCTTTCTTTAATAGCTTCAACCAGTTAGTCAGAAAGTATGTTTACTATGTGCTGGGCCCTAAGCTAATCCCTGAAGCTACAAAGAAAGCTTAAAACAGTATCTGCCTTTAAGAAGTTTACATTCAGTTGAGGAAGAAAATGGAAAATAACTATGATATCCTGTACTATACCAGAACCATTGTTTTTGTAAACAGTGTAATTGGACTAGATGAAAGATAATAAAATTAGAAGCATCACTATATGTACAGGGACATTGATATAAAACATATAATTTTGAAGACACAAATGACTGATTCCAGAGGACTAATAATGAAGCTTGATATCTGATTGATAAGATTCATGGTTGTAAAAAATTAAAATTAATATACAATAACTTCAAATATTATACTTTATAAGGTTTATCAGTGGTCACTAGAAGTAGCAAAATAAAGCCATGTGCCTATGGCTAATCTACCTGTTCAAACAGCTCACTCCACCAGTGTATAGACCCAGGAAGGAAAGAGAGCTAGTCATGGAAGACCATCCTATTTATTTCCTGTCTGTGTCAGCACATAACAATAAGAAGTCAGTGAACCCCTGGGAAATATAGTTCAAAGGCACAAGATTTCCAATTACACATTATGCCCCTGAGATCCTTTGGAAGATTAGTCTCTCCAATGGATCTTATAGAAATAACCAACTTTTAAATTACAATAATCTGGGGATAAAAGGGAAAGAGAACAAAACCAATGATGATTAGGCACATTGACAAAAAGCCAATTAGGGGGCAGTCTCCTTAGGCATAAGAGTATACATTGAAAACAAATGCATTCTACTCCCCACAGTTGAAATCACCACATCACAAAGTTCACTCTGGATCTTCTGGTACAGCATTGTGGTCTGTGCATACATCTTCATGGTGCCTTCTCCAAACAGTTCACCCTCTAGATTTGGAGAGGTATCATGTTTCTTATCCTAAAATTACTTTCAAAAGAATTTAAACTTTGCATTTTAGAATAATACATTCCCCCCTGAGTCGGATGGTAACAAACACAGGGATCACTTTTAGATTCCTGGCTGAGTTATGAGGTATATGAATCAATTGGCAGGTGAAATCAAAAACATCAAAATAAAAATCCAAATAAAAGAGAAAAAAATAACTTGTGGATGAAATATAAAATATCAAAGTCTTATGTCTAAAAAAATGTAAGTAAAGGAAAAATAAACCTATGACAGGTCCTTGAATCAGGGCCCAATTAAAGCGATTTATGTAATTATGCACTTACCCAGTCAGTAGCCAGGACTACAGAAAGTCTGCTGTACTATAAAAGACAGAAAAGGGACTAGATTATGGGAGCCATGAAGACAGTCAAAGTGAAGTGCTTGATAGAATGTGGGGCTCAGGGAAAACCTGCCCCTGACATATGTCATATGCCCCTCAATCTCAAACCCCAAACAAGTTCACTTCCTCTTGTCTTGGCTCAAAATTTCATCAATACCATTGGGATTGGTTAGTCTCTTTGACCTTGTATCCAGTTGGCACTATGAAGGTTAGCTTTGTGCTTCTTTGGCACTGTGCAGGGCCTCTTTTTAATTCCCTTCTCCTGGAATCAGACAGAATCATTAAGCAAGGTCCCATAATTTTAAACAACGAATGGCATTATTTCTATAGTCTAAAACTTTTTGGGTATGCATTGACATTAAGGTTAATGGACATTTACCCTAGTGCAAAATTAAAAAAATAAAAATAAACTAAAAACTTAATAATACTGGTAACATGTGCTTAAGGAGAGAAGAAAACTACCTCAAATACTGTATTGTGTAATAGAGACCCCTCTTGGGAGAATTATGGTACTAGGACAGGGACACCAGGAGCAAGCTAGAGAAAAGACTGGATCTTGCACCCACCCCCATCTCCACTTCCTGTTCTCTTCTCAACTGATTTGAATGGTCTTCTCAGTAAGTAAGGTTGAATGTTTCTTTTAATAACTAATTCTCACCCTCAAATCTTTTAACCAAAAGGTTTTATTCTTTAAGGTAGAGAAGGTAGGAAGATGGGAGAGGGTGAGAGGAAAATAGGTTTCCCTAATCTTATAAATTATCCCTCTTGATTGAAGATTGAGATATAGAGTTGAATTTAAGAAACACAGTTAGTTTTCCTAAAGAGAGATGTTGACAGCAAGAAGCTGACAAGTTTTCCCCTGAATTAAAGTCAAAGGTCTCCTCAACACTCAGTCTCCTGTCTAGGCAATGTCCCAAAGAGAGTTTGTTTTTCCAACCTTCCATTCAATAGCCAGAGAAGGAAGTGAGTTCAAGCAACTGGGCTTCCCAACTGCCTCCTTCAAGATTCCATTGGAACCTTGTCTCCATCTGGTTGATTGGCAGTTTACCAAAATTCCAAATCTCTTGCTATTTCTTACAGATCCATTTTGTCACTTCTCAAAATCCTCATTTACAAATGCACATATCCTGAATAAAAATAATAAAATAAATGTTTTAAAAACCAAAAATATATTTACAATCAGTGACACACTGTATCAGCTAAGGAAAGTTAGAATACAAAGTTTTCTCACCCAAAATGAGATCCAGTTCATTTTTAACTTGCCCATCAACCACTGTCTGAGTACAAATGATTTTCACAAAATAACAGCTTTATAAAGCAGTAGTACAGTAGATAATGCACACTTAAAGAAAGTACCAAAATTCCCCAAAATCACAATTTCTCAGTTAATGACAATAGCAAGCAAACCCACTATCATTAGGATTCACCTGAATCTGCTATGGGACATTTTAAAAGGAAAAAAAAAACTTAGAAACTAATGGATACTTGTCACAAGTTTTTTAGGTATAGCAAATCTTTCAACCTTGGCTGAGATATTTTTAACAAAGTCAATTACTACCATCATTCCAACATGTGGCAGAGGAGCCCAGAAAAAACATAAACCTTTGTACTGATGTTAAAAACCTTTTGGTTCTAAAAATGTCACCAAGAATTTAGATCATTCTGGTGGAATAAAGCAAGTTGAAGAGTTTACAAATATAAAGACCGATTTCATAGCTACTAGACTTCACAGGATAAAATCCTTCACACCTCCTAGATGAGGTTATAACCCATTACAGGGCAACTAAGCCTTTTGGGCACCTTGCTCCCTCAGGTATGAGACTGTAACAGTTAACAGACCTGTCTCCAATATATCCCACCCATTTCACATGGAGCTGAGGATTAAATAGTGAAAATCACTTCATATGTCTCATCCATTATATTTTTAATAAATGAGGAGGTGGGGAATACAATAGTGCTATTGTACTTCACTTCAACTACTTAATGGACCCTTACCTCTTATTACAAAAAACTCAAAGGCAGGCAAATGATTCGTCAGAGGTATTGGATGCTACTAAATATCCAAAAATCACTTCTGAAGACCCTTAAAATCAATTTAAATTATTAGGTCATTAAATTCTCCAAAGGTTGTATACAGGTTGTAACCAGTTTGATGGAGTCCATCCATCATCATCTATGTGTGGCAATTAACAAAGACAAATGGGAACAAAAGGCCATTTAGACAACATGTGACTTTGATGGATCTGGTGACAAGCTCAGTATCCCTAAGGATGTTTTTTTGTTTGTTTGTTGTTTTTTTTTGCCATGAAAGAGGGTTCTTGCAAGATGACTATGGGCTTGTACAATAATATTTTGTTTAGTACAGTTATAGGGGAAAGGTACAAATAAAAATAATGTAACAGAATATATCTAATAGCCAAAACACAGTAGATTAAAATGATTCAGTGTAACAGAACAGTATTGACCAAATTAATATATGAACTTCAAACAACAAAATTAAATTGTAAACAAAACCATCAGCAAAATACAATAAGAGAGATACTTTCATAAAACAATGGAGTCTGAAAAGGCTTAAAAGTTTCACCTCTAGACTCTTTAAAGTTCCTTCCCTATCCATTTAGGTTTCTTTTGTCACACCTCTGGGATCTCCCATAGTGAGGGAGAATTCCTTGATGAACATAGTGTGGAGGAATCCCAATTTGGATGTATTTTAGAGCCTTGGCAGGCCCTAATGGCAAGGAGTTGTAGTGAGATGAATTTCTCCCCTGAATCTCAGGCAAGATAATCACAAGGGCCAGTCCACCTAGGAATGGTAGGAAGAAAAAGCATCCTAAAATTGGGTTCTGTTTGAAATAGGTAATGTACTGCTCTTTCATGGAGTGGGCCATGCTTGCCATTCTATTTCCTGTTTGGAAGAGTAACCTTCCTTTCCCTACCCCCTTGGGGTAAAACCCTAGGGACCACTGCTAGGAGCCATGAGGCCACAACGCCTTGACAGAGTCATGTAGAGTAGTAAGGAGGCCACAGAGTGGCCCTTGGCAAGATGTGATTGCCCACCCAGGCCCCCTTTACATAACCTCTCTCATTAATATCCCTTACCTATAGAATTGACATGATTACTATTCCCCCTAGTCTCAAAAGGAATAATGCAAGAGCAAAACACCTGTACCCTAATTCTCTAAAACATCACCAAAAGATCAGACCCTCAAACCCAATCCCAAAAGACTATGGGTTAACTCACTTAGTACATAATCCCCAGTGAAACCACAGCTACAAGCCAAGCCCAGAACTTTCCCACTCACAGAAACCTATTCTCATGAAGCCAGCACACAAATCAATCATAGAGGCCCATACAATAAGTACAAGTACATCAAGCTTCAAAATGCCTCAGTGACTCGATTACACAAATCAGTATCTCAGGAACTCCCTAGTAAAAACTCTGAGAAATGACCCGTCTAATATTAAATTTGAATTGTGTTCCCAGTACCCCTCAACCTCAATGATGTGATTGTTGAATTATCTTTTAAGAACTTCTGATTAATTATTCCATTTTATTAAATGAAATAAGTAATTTTCCTTGATTGTTTACCAGCTCAAAACTTCTCACAGGGTATTGAGAAAATTCAGCCACCTGTGACAAAATCATTTATCTTGTGTGCAACCTTTATTCTGCCTGTAGTCACAATACAAGAATATAGAATATTAATCAAGTGATTTGTTCCAATTATCTCTCTTTGAACATGTGTGTTAGGTAATGTATCTGTGTGCCAAGAAAATGTTTATAAAAATAAACCCCAGGTCTGGGAATCGCGGAGCAGCTATCAGATGCAAAGCAGTCCCATTGCCATAATGATTAAACTGTCTTCCCATTGTTATTTTGACTGATCGTTCACCACCTGTCGGGAACCCCTGGAGTCATGAGTGAGGCTGGATCTTGCCTGTGGCAGACCACATGCTACCTCATTCTCCTCCCCCCACAGGCAGAGCATGGAAGTCTACCTGGGTGAGCCAAACTGGGGTTGGGGTGAGTGTGTTCCCCTGCTGAAAAGCGGCTAGCTTACACTCCAAAACCGGGGGGGGGGGGGGGGGGGGGAGCAGGATTTATACTTCACCCTCCTCAGAAAAAAAACGAAGGTGCTTCTAAATATTTGGCAGCAGCAATTGGTAGCAGCAGCAGGAGAAGGAGCAGGCAGCAGCTCTGATGAGAGTTTGAAGTTCTCTCTGAGTTGGGGGTAGGGGGAGCCATGGCAGGAGGATAAAATGGCAGCTCAAGCAGATGGGCAGGAGAAGCAGTTTATCCCTTCTCTGCCAAGAGCCTCCTGCTAAGTCACTCAAACTAAAGCAGCCAGATGGGCTGGGTAGCCAGGAAAAAGCAAGGGGGAGGGGGGCAAGACCAGGGAATGAGAAACACAGCATTGCAAATTTTCCCTTGATGGTATTAGTTGGTGAGAAGAAGAGAAAATATTTTATTAATTAAAAACATTCTTTTTCTTAAAATCTGAGCTCAAAAGCCAGGCTTGGTTGTACACACCTGTAATATGAATCTCTAAGGAGTCTGGAGCTGTTGGATTTCTTGAGTTTGGGTGGGTGTCTGCACTAAGTCTGGTATCAATACTTGGGGTCCTTAGTGTGCTTAAGGAGTAACAAAGCAGGCCATGTTGGAATTGGTTAAAACTCCTGTGCAGGGGGCAGCTAGGTGACTCAGTGGACTGAGAGCTAGGCCAAGAGACAAGAGGTTCTGGGTTCAACTGTGACCTCATATACCTGATAGCTGTGTATTGATTCTATGAAGGAAGGTAAGAGTTTAAATATATATATTAAAAAATAAAACTGCTGTGTAGATCAGTAGTAAGACCTGACCACTGAGAATTCCCTGCGTTTTTCCATCCTGGATGAGATAGACTCAGTCTTTTTAATTAAAAAAAAATTTTTTTTTTTTTAGATCAGACTCTACTGTCTCTAGGAAGTCTTTTCCAGTCTCAGCTCCTGCTATCTCCTTTCTCTTAAATGCTGCCTTATAGCCACTCAGTATTTGCTTTTATGTATTAATTTGACTTTTTTTGTCTCACCTTTTGGGGCCTATTTCTGGTTCTTAGATGTGACTCTAGTATTTAGCACATAGTTAGCACTTAATAGCACCTTAAAAAAAAAAGAAATATTATATAACATAAACTGACTATTCTATTCCATTCCCAGATCCAGCTCCTACTGAAGAGAAGATTTCTAGGCTCTTGTTCATCTCTCTCCCTTTCCCCCTTTCCTTCACCGATTTCTCCTCCTCTCTTCCCCTTCCTCCTTATTTCTTCCTCTTTTTTTCTCTCTCAGTCTAGGAATGAGAATTAACCCAGAAGTTAGGTGTACTATTTTTAGATTTCTAGTCTCCCCATGAAAGCTGGGAGCACTAATAGAACTCACAATCCTATATAGTGAGAATTCAGAGTGGGTAGCCTGTTGTGATTCTGATCATAGTAGCTGTGCAAATTGAACAACCAAATGTCAGCTCTAGGATCCTTCCTCACGATATAGAACTAGATTAGGCTTTGATCTGCCATGTCACCCAAGTAATGATAATGGAGTACAGAGCATTTTAAATGCTCCGAAGGCTGGTGTCCGTGTGAGGTTCTGCCTATTCTAAATCTACTGGTGGCAGCAATAGCAGAGGGCCAGGAAAGGCCTTGGATATTTGACCTTTGGGTCCCTTTCTTGCCTTCTCACAATATCTGCCATCCCTCCTTCTGTCTACTACTATTTATGTGAGCTTGGATGGCTAAAGAGGTCCAGGAAGCCATATTAGAACATCAGATTGCTAATGAGAGGAGTAGAAGACCTTTGCTTTCTAATATATGAAATTGTCAAGCAGACTTAGCAATGATATCTTACAAGTATTTCACATCTATAGTCACCTTGTGTTTGTACTGTGAAGTTGAAGTCGAGGGGTTCAATCTTTCAGAATAGAGAGAGAGGAAAAGAGGAGACCCCCCCACCCTTCTCAAAGCAGGGGTTCAGGGGAGACAGCAGATGTAACGGGTTGGCTCAGAGAGGAGAGGGGGTTTGAAGATTTTTCCCCTTCTGCCTTCCCTCCTTAGCTATAGCTGCTCTCCCAGAGTTGCTCCTGTCCCACTTATCCTCCCTTCACTACTCGAGACCAAAGGGTCTCCCCTTGATCTATTCACTCACACGTGATACACAGTGGGGAAAAGATAACTATTTTAATGCCAACTCAATCAGGATAATACAAAGGAATAACTGGCAGGGAAACAATGGGAAAGGAAAGTGGGAAAAAGGGGTCCCTGTCTCTAAACCCTTTTCCCTCCCTCCTCGAGTTTTGGGAGAACTTGGGCTTTGGCAGCCTGAGCCCCCTCAGAGAAAATCAGGTGGGCTGACCCTGGGTTTGGCCCCTTGGCCTGGGTTCAGACCCAGGGCAACAGGAGCTGAGGTAAAGTCTGACAGATTCAAAATGCCTTTCTCAGGTTTTTCTTCAAGTCTTTTTCAATTTGGAAATGTTGGGGGGAAGAATTTCCAGCCACAAGAAGGAAAAGTGGGTAAACCTCAGGAGAAAGTCTTATTCAACCTTATCTCTTCAGCTTCTCTAGACTGAGAGAGACCAACTCCTCTCCCAGCCAGAATCTTCTGCTCTTCCCAATTCCAATCTCCTAGGCTCCCTCCCCCATCCAGCTAATCAGTTCCACACACTCTTTAGCCTGGCACTTTTCTTATGTACCAGTGTGAATTTTAGATTTTCTTCACTCTGATCAGTCTTTAAAATCCTAGCAACCAGGAATGTATATATCCCTACTTAAGGATTAGTGTTGAGGAGGATAGCCTATGACAGATGTGCTAGCAAGTGACAAATAAGAGACAACTGACAAACCCCTGGGCTGTCCTAAGTCAAGCTTAAGCTACCATTGGTACATGTGAGATGTTGGAAGTGATGTAAAGAATGGTCTATATATTTCACATCACTTCCTCTCTCCGGGCTCTCTCACGGAGACTTGGCTCTCTCTCTCTCTGACTCATGTGGCTTGTGGCAGTGTGCTAGGCATCTTAGTGGTTTGGCAATTGTGAGGCTGGTGAGGTGACTGGGAGAAGCTCTGTAGCATAGATTAGGTGAGGCATCTTATCTTCCCTGAGCATCCTTGGTGAGGTGACTGATTCCTCCTTTCCTTTAACTCCTGAAATCACTATCCTCCAAGGAGACCCTTCCTCTTGGAGGAGGCCTTGTGGCTAAGGTCTCTGAATTTTCCTTAGTTAGGCTAAGTAGGAGAAATCTTATACCTCTTTCCTCCCTCTCTTCTTCTTTCTTCTTTCTATTATAATTAAAACCACCATAAAAACTGACTTGAGTAATTTATTGGGATTGAATTAACCCTGGCGACCACTAGTATAATATATTCAATAACCCCTAATTTTACCCCTTACACCAGCCTCTGTCACAGTACCAAGTGGAGGGAGGTATATTTCTTTATCTCTTTTCTGGGACCAAAATTTGTCATTTTAACTAATGAGAGTTTGGTATTTTATAGGACTGTTTGTGTTCCCTTGATAATTATTGAAATTGGATTAAATTAGTGAGTTCCCTGCCCCTTGGAGGTATTCAAACAGAGGTTGGTGTTATTAAAGGCATTGTATGGAGGAGATAACTGTTTTCATTAGGAGATTAACTGGGGTGATTTCCAAGGTTGTTCTTCAGTCTAAAATTCTATTATTCCATAAAACCTTAATGTGATTGTAGAATTTTCTCATTCATTATAATATGTTATATATAATGGGTATATAATACACATGTAATAAAATATTAATACTTAAGACATAACTCTTCTCTATAGAGCTTGAAGGATTTGTTTCATATTCTCAATAAACCCTTTATTTTAGCATTCCCCAAATATTATCATAACTAAACCTTGCTCTTCATCCTAGTGACAATGCACAAATATTTTGGTTATAATAATTATAGGTGGTTGGAAGCTTTTTAGACTTGAGTAAAGAATCTCCTCTTAAAGGTTAAGGTTCATTTACTTACATTTCAGTAATCTATATCATTTTCTCTCCAAGATATTGAAGGCTTATGTAAGTTAGCAGAATTTCATAATTCTTTGTAACAATGGGAGTAAGAAGATAGATAGAAAATGAAAAAGCTGGTTTTGGAAGAGGATGGGAGAGATGTCTCCAACAGTTAAAATATTGAAAACCTGTATTGGAAGTTTTAGCTATGTGATAAGTGATTTGACAATTACCATTCTGTCTTCCTTTGTTTGGACCAAAGAAGTATCCCATATCTCTCCCCCCCACCCCCTCACCCCCCCCAACCCCAAAAAAGGCATTGGAAACACTTGTGTTAGCCCTTACTGCCACCTTGTGGAAAGTCATACCATTTTCCTCTGTAGGTTGATTAAAGTCTGCATGATTGATAAAATAAATTTGTGAATTGGTAGAATTTCTGAATCCCTCCTTCCCCAGTGAAACTAAGGAAGTAAAATGTTTAATGTACACAAAGTCTTTGAACATTTTCTATTTCTCAATGAACCATTTTTGAAAGATTAGTTTAAAACTTTATTTTGTGAAATTACTAGAAAAAGTTGCCTTCTCCCTTGAAGCTTCTCCCCCTCCCCCACTAAAATAATAATTTGTTATTATTCCATGTAATGAAAACATGGATGGAAGTATGATGAGATACATTCCACATTTTCTTACTTTCATTTAAATTATTCTCATTTTTATAGTACCGTAAATCTTTAAATCAAACATTTCTTTGATAGTTACTGAATTGAATTCCATGGCCCACTTTCTTATTATTAATATAATTACTCCATTTTCCTTAGCTTGAAGATGATATCGTTGTTAAGCAGAATTACTTCAGTACAATAAAGAATTTTGCACTTCAAGTCTCTTCTGAAGACTGGATGATTTTGGAATTTTCCCAGCTTGGATTCATTGGTGAGAAAAATAGAGGTTTATTCATTTTTCAGATGTTAGTTCTCAAAATCTTTAATTGTAGTTTTATCTTTAAAGTTCATCTTTATACTGAATATGGGAAAATTTATTTTTCATGTATTTATCTAAAGAAAATTGCATAGTTTAGAAAGTGTTAAAGACAGAAATAGTGGCATAATTGAATTAAAGAATCCTTTTAAGTTCTCAAGAAAAATAGTTTTGAAGAGTGCTACAAGATTTTAAGGTTTTAAAATTAGAGCTGGATAGGACCTTAGAGACCATAAAGTCTAACACTTTCATTTTACAGATCAGAAGACTGAAACTCAAAATCTAAGTGATTTATCCAGGTTCTCACAGCCCAGTTAGGTTTTGAGCTCAAGTCTTCCTAATTCCCAGTACATTGCTCTATCTACCATGACAGTTTCTGGTGTTAATAATATGCATTCAAAAGATGTTTTGGGAGCAATATTTCTTCAGCTGAATGAATGGAAATTCCTGGTTCGTGATATTCCTGCACTAAGACAATTAAGATGTGTTTAAAAAAAACTGAAGTATAGAGACAAATTTAAATATAAAAATCAAATGGCTATAATTTCTAACTCTAAAGCATTTAAAAATAAAGATCTCTTATTTCACCTTGGTATTCATTTAGTGTTTAAATACTTTAAGCTTATAAAAGGAACTTTTGAAATAAAAGGTTGAAACTTCTAAACCTCATCCCCTTTCATATAGGTAGAAAAATAAGCCAAATCCACCATGTGTTTTGCATTTATTCAGTTTTAAAATTCAATTTTTACTTAAACTATGGTTTGTCATAGTAGCAGTTGAATTCAGTTAAACCCAAAACTTTGTGCTACATGCTAGAGAGACAGTATGATATAATAGGTAGAAATCATTATCTGTGAGACTCTGGGTTAATAATTTACTTCTCTGAGCCTCAATTTCTTAATATGTAAATAGAGGATAAGAATAGCATCTATATCTCATGGGAGTTTTATATGGTTCAAAAGAAGTAATGTAAAGGGCTTAATTATAGTACATACCTCATAGATTTATTCTAAAGATCAAATGAGATAATATAAAATCTAAAAGGATTTTGCAATCATAATGTTCTATGTAATAATTATGATGGAATGGAGGAATAATTATATATAGTACATCCTTATATGATCAGAGTATTATCTGACCTGCTTTGTCTTTTGTGCTCATTGTCACGTCAGTGCACTTTGTCATGGGGAAACTTGGAGGCTAGAATAGAACGTAGTACTTGAGCTGTTTTAACTGAGGTCAGTATTTAGTTCAAAAATTTCTTCTTTTTCATAAAACAAAGGAAAAAATAATACAAATGTAGAAATTGTAGAGTATAGCTTTGTAGTAGAAAATATGAGTTTATCATTAATTTTAGTTATTTAAACCTAAATCAAGACAATTTGTTGTAATAAATGGAATTAGGGCTGTTTATGAGTTTTCAGGATCTCTAAAATTTGAGCATTTCTTCTCCTTGGAAATTCTTGATATTGGTGGCAGATATCTTTCTAAATAAGTTATTAATGTTGTTGATAACCCAGACAGTGGAAAAAGACAATGCTCACAAGCCAAAATTTGTTGTTGGAAGGAGATTTTCTAAAATGATATCGTATACCAATTGGCCGGAAAAAAGTGGAAGAGGGAGTCACCCAAATTGGCATTCGGATTGGGGAGATGGAGTTGCACTTCCTCTAATATGATTTTCCCCTTTGTATAGGAAAATTCCCTTCTGTGATATATAATATATATGCTCCCTCCTTTTGGGGAACTCCATGATTGATTGGTGGGGAGCCAGCTATTATCTCTTCTTTCCACTTCCAAATCTATGCCTCAGGAGCTTTGTGTTCAGCAGTTGGTTGAGGCGTATGAACATATGGCATTGCATGCTCTTCATTAACTCAGGGTTGGCTGAATGAGGAGATCTCCCCTATCCCACTATCCCAGGTGCTTGGGAAACCCTGCGGCCCATAAGGACATTTTTTGAAAAAGTTATAATTAAGAATCTTCTTAACAAGTTTTGGGGAGGAAACAGAAGAAAGCAATAAATTAAACTACAGAGATACACAGAATAATGGCCAGTTATGTCAGGAGAATGGCTTTGGGTTTCTCTCAAGAAAGGACTGAAGACTTCTTGGAGGTGCTTGTCCCTTCTCCCTTATGATTCCACTTATGAAAGCAAGTTCAGATTCTATAGGGGAGGAGAAATCAGTTTCCAGAATACGAAACCCTTACCAAAGAGAGAAGGACCTTCAGTGACTGTGGGGAAGACAGACATTAGGTACTATGGATAGGGAGCCTTCTTCCCTAAGTGCTGGTCAGCACCTTCTCTGCAGCAGCTATGTATAAATGTGTAAATGAGTATACATATATTTTTAGCAAGTAATATCAACTCATTTACATTCCCCAGGGAGGAAGAATAGCACTTGGAGTTACAAAATGCTAAGAAACAAACATAACTTTCTATGTAGAATAAGAATAGTAATAGAAACTACAGGTCGGACCCTATCAAATGAATGCCAGTAGTTGAGTTTAAGGCTGGAGTACTTAACTTTGGGTTTATGAACTTGCTTTTTAAATTGTTTTAGTAACTATTTCAATATAATTGACAGTCATATGAGATATTTTCAAAGCACTTAACTGTATGGCTGACACATGGGAGATGCTTAACAAATGCTTGTTTCCTTCCCTTTGTAATTCTAGGTATTTTTTAAAAACCCTTACCTTCCATCCTACCGTGTGTTGGTTCCAAGGCAGAAGAACGGAAGGGCTAGGCAATGGGGGTTAAGTGACTTGCCCAGGGTAACCCAGCTAGGAAGTGTCTAAGCCTAGTTTTGAACTCCAGATCTCCCTTCTCTAGGCCTGGACCTGGCTCTCAACCAAGTGAGCTCCCCTAGCTGCCTTTCCCCCACCCCCATATATTTTATTTTATGCGTTTATAAACATTGTTCTGTGACAAAACCATTAGGATTCACTAAATTGCCAATGGGGACTGATACAATGTTTTAAAGGATCTGTTTTTTAACAAGTCCTACAACAAAACTATATATCATTAACTTTCTATTGTTAATTTTGAATGTCTTTTTAGGCAAAATGTTTCAAGCTTCAGATATCACTTTGATTGTAGAGTTCATATTTATGTTTTACAAGGAGAAACCCATTGATTGGCTCTTAGACCACATACTCTGGGTGAAAGTCTGCAATCCTGAAAAAGATGCTGTAAGTTAATTTCTTGTAAAATAAAACTTTTTGGTATCATATTTTATTTAAGAATAAAGTGGTTTAAACTATGACAACTTAGTCTGATTAATAAAGAAATGCATAGACTTCCTATCTGAACCCATAGTATAGACTAGAATTGGAATAAAGTGTCATATTTATATAGAGGTTATTGACAAGTTATTACTTTTTTAATTGTGCCATTTATTAATGCAGTAGATTTGCTTGATTTGGTGAGGCCCTTCTCTTTTCTGTACTTTCCCTATAGTGTTTATAAGACATCATTGTGGCCTTTTACTTCTTCCTTTTGCCTTTTCCTTTTTCTACATGACCAGGGCCAAAGACAGGATTTACAAGGTACAGGGGCTCCCAACCTTTTTTGATGCTTATATATACTCCTTGGCTTTCAGTAAACCATTTCATATTTCCTGTTCAATGGTGTGAAAGGAAATAAGTTCTATCATTTACCATGCTTTATGCATATAAGAAATGAGAAATCACTTCATTTCAATAGAATAATATAATGATTTACCAAATATTCCTTGTACTGCCTTGGCAAGCTTCTTATCCCTCCTAGGGCTACACAGACTCGAGATTCGGATTCTCTGAGAGAATGTGGTTTTGAATTAATTTTTTATAATATAGACTGGTATAACCCCAGGCTTTGAAGAGACCTTAGTGTTCATATAGTCCAACATTCCCTTATTTTACAGAGTAGAAATCTGAAGCGCAGAGAGAGGGATTAATGATGGTGCTCAAGGTCACAGTAGCTGCTAGAGAAGAAAGGACTAGCACTTTTGTTTTCTGATTCCTGGTCCAGTATTCTTCACATTCTACCATGCTATTTCACATGCCAGCAGTTATAGAAACACTATTTTTTAAGCCCTAAGTATACGTTGTGTGCTTCACAAGCATTTTCTATGTGTTATTTCTGTTTAATGGTGTCTCAGACATAGAAGGCCTCTGCCATTTCATGGATGATAGGAATACTACTAGTGATGCATAAAGAAACTGAGATAGATTGATCCAAGTCATCCTCTCATTTCTTTTGCGTAGCTGACGTGTCTCTTCTCTAGAAATCAGGAGATGGGATGACATGGAGTCACATGGCAATGTGCTTTATGTAAAACATACCTCAAAGTCCATATTTCTTTTTAATTTTAAGCTTTTGAATGGAATACCTGAAGAACTCATTTGTAATTTTGATAATTTAAAAATATATACTTGTACAAAAATCATCTAAGTTTAAGGGGTACTGGTAGAGGTGGCAGTGTGTACAATGAGGAGTTTGCAAAATAATTGGTAACATTATATGGCTCTTAACCAAGGAATACTTTTTTCTTGGCTTATTTTCTGTTCTTATCCCAAGTCCTATTTCTCCATTCACCACTGATAATGAAGTATCAGATTAATTATGCTGTATTTCCCTAATACAGGAGTTCTTAAACTATGATCTGTGAACTTTAAATAACTAGTTCAGTTTAATGAGTTTCCCTTGTAATTCTCCATGTGTTTTGTTCTATGCATTTAAAAACGTATTTTTATTAAAATTATATTTTATGTATTATCTATAATAAAATTGTTTATGAAAAAATATTTAAATAGACCCCTGTGGGAGGGGGGTCTATCACCTCCCAAAATTTATGAACTTCTACCCTACTTGGATAAAAGTGTACCTGCTAACACCATGAGAATTTCATGGTTAATATTTTAGTATCTTTGGCCATGGTTCAGATTGGAACACTGTTACATCTGTGTTCTTATCTGCATACTGGAAATTTGGGCCAGTGCTACCTTCAACATCCCCTATAGGTTTGGCAGTGACCGTGAACCTTTCTGTCCTCTTTATTAGATTGGAGTTCTTTTTATTGGCAATTGTATGCCAGTGATTGATGTAATGATTCAAAACCTGCTTCTTCTTTGTTATCAGTTAAAAATATTAATAATTAATGGTTTTTTAAGCAAATCCTTAGGGTTTTAATACTTGCATTGCCATAATATTAAATAACAAAATCTCATATCTTCTGAAATATAATTCAAATTAAAAGTAGCTTTCACCATACTTTTTGTTAAGCGAATTTCTTTCAGAAAATTGTGCATGTTAACCAAATAAGTAGCAAATCTAAGAATGCCATAATAAAAAATGTTCATTATGGAATTATAAAATAGTAATTGAATTCTAAATATTTTAAAAGTCTTTTCATTCGTCAAGTGAGAGTAAGAGTTCACATTCACATGTTTACTAACATAAGTTTTTTCTTTTGAGAAACATTGTGACAGGCAGAAATCAAATTTACGAATTCGATTCAGGCCTTCCCTTTTTCAGCATGTTGGTTTGCACTCATCACTAGAAGGAAAAATTCAGAAACTCACAGTGAGTGGTTTAATTTCACTATGTGTGTGTGTGAGAGGGGAGGGGGAGGGAAGAAAAAGGGGGGAAGAGAGAGAGAAAGAGGGAGAAATTTCATTATCTCTATGCATATGAGTCAGTCTTTTCTCTTTTTGTCTTTTTAAAATGTATTATTAGGATAAAGATTTTCTGAAGCCATTACTTCATACAATGCATGTAAACCCACCTGCAGAAGTATCTACTTCTCTGAAGGTCTACCAAGGACACACACTGGAAAAAACTTACATGGGAGAGGATTTCTTCTGGGCTGTTACCCCTATTGCTGGGGACTATATATTATTTAAATTTGATAAACCAGTTGATGTTGAAAGGTTAGTAATCATTACTTCTTGATCTTTTCCTCCAAATTTCTATTTTTATTATATAATTATTATAAATATATGTGATAAGGCATCCTAGGAATTTGAACTCATACATTAAGTGAAGAATACATATACAATATTAAAACAAGCAGACTCACTTCAACTGGAACATCAGCTTCATTTTTCATAATTAATTAATTCACCATTATTTATATTTTCCTCAGATTGTTTTCATGCAGCATGCTTTACTAAATGCTGCTGTAGCTATTTATGTTCACCTCTGTATTCTTCTGTTATATCACGATATATACCTTTAGTTGTATCCAGCATGGAATTATATTTGGTTGTAGTCATATTTTGATTTCCATTTATCTTCATTGGTTGATACAATATAACAACCTAATCACTTAAGTTCGTTGGTTATGTGAAGAATTTTTTAGTCTGCATTGGCTTCCAAAGGAAAAGCAAAAATACAAGAAAGAAAGAAAGAAAGAAGAGAGAGAGAGAGAGAGAGAGAGAGAGAGAGAGAGAGAGAGAGAGAGAGAGAGAGAGAGAGAGAGAGAGAGAGAGAGAGAGAGAGAGAGAGAGAAAAAGAAGCAATAGTTTAAAATTTCAATTAACTATTAAGCTTCCATTAAGTTTAAGGTTTTGTGTTCTATGTTGGGGATTCAGAGATGAAAAACTACCTCCCTTGAAGATGTTATGTTAGTGATGGGGAGGTTGACTCATATGTAAAGAATTATAATGCAAGATACAACATGTCTGCTAGGTGGTGAAATGGATAACGCACTGGACCTGGTGTCAGCTAAATGCGAGTTTAAATGCTGCCTCTGATACTTACTGTGTTACCCTGGATAAGTCAGATCTCTGACACAATTTCCTCAACTGAAAAAATGAGAATAATAATGGCACTTATCTCCCCGGGATTGTTGAAAGGATCAGATGAGGTGACTTGTATTTAGTATAGTGCCTGGTACATAGTAGACTCTTAATACTTGTTCCTTCCCCTGTGAATGTGATAAGAATAAAGGAGAGGTCTAGGCTGAGCAATCTGAAGTCTTAGGTAATTAAGGAGGAGATAACTGATGTGGCCTGAAAAAGAATCATAACAATGTGAGAATGTGTTCTAAACACAAGGGAAGGCCTGCACTGAAGCAGGAGGGTATAAAGCAAAATCAAGGAACAGTTAGTTGGCAGTAGTTTGTCTAAAATGATTTGCAGCAGGTGCCTATCATTCAGAGAAATTGGGCATCTGACTTCTGGTAGAAACAGAGAGAGAGAAGAGGGCCAAGGAGAACACCCACAATTAAGGAACTAGAGTAGTAGGACAATGAAACATTATAGAGGACAAGACTGGTCTGACAAATAGACAACCAGGCGAGAATAGACATTGCCACAGAAGCTAGTGGAATCAAGTATATCCAAAAAGAGCTTATGCGCAGTATTTTCTTTTTCATTTTTAATATTTTTCCCATTTACATATAAGTTTTTTTTAACATTCATATCTTGAAATTTGGAGTTTCAAATTTCTTCCTGCCCTGAGATGGCAAGCAAGTTGATATAGATTAGATATGTGCAGTCATGAAAAGCATTTTCATGTTAATCATGTTGTGGGGAAAAAACCTCTCCCCCTCACCCACCCAAACCCCACCCAAATCAACTTGGAAAATAAAGTTTTTTTAAGTGTGCTTTGATCTGGTAGATAGCATTTTTCATCATAAGTCTCTTTGGAATTGTCTTGGATCATTTGTATTGCTGAGAATAGCTAAGCATTTACAACTGATCATTTTACAGTATTACTGTTTCTGTGTTCAATGTTTTCTTGGTTCTGCTCATTTCCCTTTGAATCAATTTGTTTAAATCCAGTTTTTTTTCTGAGCATTCTGCTTGTCAACATCAATATGCTTAGTATGTTTTAAGGAGATTGCAAACAGGAAAAAAGCCAGTCATTTTGGCTGTCATTGTTGATGTTGGAAAAAGTCAAATGTTATTATAGAAGACAAATGACAAATATAACTTCCTTCAGCAGTTATTGGGCTGCTGAGGAGATAAATGAGCAGGCAGATGGTAGGTGGGACTCCAGACTTCTTATTCAGGTAGGAGGAACAATGAATGGAGAAGCATCTAAGAAATTCTGAGTTTGATGACAGTGTCATGTTAAAATGGCTTCTTGTAACATTGAGGCTAGGAAGGGAAGGCAAAGGAAGCAAGAAGAGGAATAGTGGATTAAAAGAATAAGAAGGGATAGAGGATTGTGATGAGCATGAAGACTGGTTTTAGGAGGAGAGGTGGAAGGAAATGGTGTTCGAAAAAGAAGAGTTTCAGTCATCAACATCTTGGAGATGAGTAATTTTGAGTGATGATAAGGTCTAGGCTGTAGCCATTTCTGCAAATCTCTGTGTTAGCCCGAGCAGTAGAGAATTGTTGCTTAGGTTCAGATTACAAAGTATGACAAATGACCATGCAAGAAAGAGACTTATGGTTGCACGGTGAGAGGTTTTGTGTTTTATTTATATATGCAGGATCAGGTGGCCCGTAATCCATTCCTGCTAGCCCCGAAAGGGAACCCCCAGTGAGTATCATTCATCCTGAACTTCAGCTTTCTGAATTCTGAGATGCGATGCCGACTTCACTGCCACAGGATGTGCATAGCAACGTAAGCCACTGTCCTGTGCCAAGCGAACCTTTTATCTGAGTAGAGCGAGACGTTTCAGGGAGGGCAGCATCAGTTAGTTCAGATGACTTATTGCAATAGGGATTAACCCGCTCTCTGAGAAGCCCCTACTCTGAGTTGGAATGCTCGGTGCTGCCTCCGTGCTAGTTCTGGTTCCCACACAGGTGCTTGTGCCACTCAGGAGAGCTGGTTTTCCTAGTCAGCCAGTTTGGCATCTGTGTAGCCCAACGATTTGCTATTATTAATGAACAGGCTGTGATCCCCATCAGAACTGGGGAAAAAGATCTCGTCAACGCCATGAAGAGGATTGATTGTTCCAGTAAGCCTGTCCCTAGCCTGGGCTCATGCTTTAGTCTTCTACCTAGCAAGATGGGTCTGGGGGGAAGCAGCGCATGCTTTTCTTATCTCGGGAGTGGGTTAGGGTCGCAGCTAGGAGGAAATTAGCTCCCGAGAAATGGGGATTTCAGCATCAAAGCATGGCTGTGGAACAGGCAGTCAGGGCAGTTACTCAGAATTGCTTCCCACCACGGCTCTTGAGGAGGTTGGGAGTGACAAGGAGCGGAACAGGCTGATACGATCAAGTGATGCACGTCTCTATGTACCCTGGAGGAGGAGGAGGTTAAGTGCCCGCAGCAGGACATCTATCCTGTTAATACACATTGAACTTGGTCTTTTCTTAGTTATCCGGAGGTGTTGCACTTACTGCCACTGTTTTGGAGGCTGTTCCCATAGTCAGAGCAGCCTTTAGGGATAAACCAGTGACCTCCTTCCACTGGCTTAGTCGCTGGGCCCTGAACGGTGTGCATTGTTTGATCCCTGGCAGTATCACTTTTATTTATTTTATGGAAGTGAATTTCTTGTTGGGCTGCTCTTTTTTCAGGTCATATACTCTTTAAAGTATTCAAATGAAATCTGTGATGAAGACCTCCAAATATTCAGGACAACATCCATCTATACATCCTGTCCTCCCATAATTTCACATCAGGGGGTGCACCCTGGATTTTGTGAAGCTTTTGGCTCCATGTTGCCATTTGCATTCATTTTTGCATTTTTCCTCCAGGTTTTAAAAAAAAAAACGTGCCTTCTGTCTTCGAATTAATACTCTGTATTGGTTCCAAGGCAGAAGAGAGCGGTAAGGGCTTGGCAGTGGGCATCAGGTGACTTGCCCAGAGCCACACAGCTAGGGTCTGAGGCCAGATTTGAGGTCAGGACCTCCCATCTCCAGGTCTGGTGCTCTATCCATTGTGCAATCCAGCTGTGCCCACCCCCACAATAGGGTGAAAAAAAGATCCATCATGATTGATTTGGTAATGTGGTAACAGATAATATTTACATGGTGTTTTACACATAAGCACTTTCTCATAACACTCCTTTCAAGGCAGTGGAAATGCCATTATCTTTAAAATCATGACAGAATGAGAAAACAAACTAGATATAGAATGTAGGAAAATTTAGGGAAAGGTCACTATTCAAAACAATGATTTTTGGTATTCATTTTCAAAATTTTAAAAAGGAAAATATTTAAAAGAACAAAGACTGAGAAAAAAACCTTTATTAATGGCACCTATTGATACAGCAAAAAAAAGAACTCATTCAAAAGGAGAAAAATGTTGATTTCTTATATTTTGGAAAATAGGTAATTTGATCTTCAGATAGATTTTTGTTTCTTTTTTTTAGGCAAAAAGTTTAAAAGCTTAAAGCTTTTAAAAGTTTTCCAACTAGTACATATATTTATTCAGTTTTAAGTTCCATTTTTGAAAAACTCAGTATGCATCTTTTTAAGTTTCAAAGATATGCAATATGAGAAAATGTTTTAATTATTTATTTTAGAAGTTCATTGTATTAAACTCAAAAGTTTCAAGGACAATACATTTAAAGATAAGACATCTAAATATGTAATATGATAGCCACTATTCTAATATTTTCTATGGCTCAAAGTATAAGAGGGGTGATTTGGCTGTTGGAAAGACCTGAGTTCAGGTACTGCCTGTGATGGCTATAGGTTGTATGACAATAGAAGTTTGCTTAACCTCCCCTCACCCCTGTAGCTTTCTAAAATCACAAGCTACTGATCTGTATTGATGGAATTCCCACACTGGAAGCTTATTCCACTAATGAAAATCCAGGTCTACCTCCTCCCTCCTAAAAAAAGCAGGTCTAGCTAATAGCCCAGAAAGCTAATAGGAAAACTCAAGTGGATAGATGTAGTGTCCACTTGGGGAACTCTTTGTTAATACCCAGCCCAGCCATGGTCTCTGGGTATTTCTAGCCCCCTCTTAGTGAGAGTAAAGCAGAATCACTTTCTCTCACTGGGCCAGTCCTGCAAAATACCTTGGAGACAATGTTATATAAAATCAGTATCTCTATTCAAATGAGGATCAGAACAAGGTGTCTCTAAAGGATCTAGCTACCCAAGCCACCACAATCTATGTCCCTTGCAAGAGGGAGTCTGTTTCCCAAAAAGAGCTGGCTAAGCTGCCTATCTTATGACCCTCAGTAGTTGGTTTAGTTGAGTTCAAAAGCTGCTTCCAAAACCTGTTCCGATTGCTCTGAACCCTGATGTAAAACCTCAAAGCCAATCTGACAGGATTTTAGACAAAACCTCCTGGAAAGTTGATAAAAACATGGCGGGTATAGTCAGATCCTTTGCTAAATGTTCTCCAGTCAAAAATGTTCATAGCCTTTCCTCCTCCCTTCAGGACAGGAAGAGTTCCTTCACTACCACAGGAAGTCACTCACCCTGACAGTTGTCCCTTCCAAACTGTTCCTCCTCTGCCCTCTGCCTGCTAAAATCCTTTCTCTTAGAGTTTCTAGCATGTGCCTCAAAGACAACCTTCCACTTCCCCTTGAATCTTATCCTTATCTCTATCCTTTTCCCATTACACTACCCCATGCTGAGATTATTTGAAGAACAACATAATTTGGATGAACAATTTTTATGTAAAATGTGATAACCTAAGGATGATAGTAAAAATGGAATTTTCATGAAAGCTTGTGTGAAAATGCCAGAATTTAGTACAATAACAATAAAAAACATTAAATCAGACCCCCATGTATGCCAGTTGTTGCAAAATTTCTACCAAACATAATTTGCCTTTAAAATCTTTATCCTTAAATACCTGAAGTTTCAAAAGATGAGAATTCTGCTATCTAAGAAAATAGTCTTTAGGAATTAAAATAAAAAGTAACACTGCTAGCATGATAAGGCAGGAATATTTTCCTTCAAAAGTAAGGTAATGATCTCAGAGGTTCTCAGAAACAAAATAATTCATAGCTACATAACATTTAAGTGTTATTCCCAAGCTCCAAATGCTTGAAATGACAAATTATAGCAGTTTCAAATGCAGGGATTTGAATTCTTAAAGAAAAGCAACTTTAATTAATTGATGAAAGATTTTTCCTTTGTGATTTTAAGCCAGTGTTGGGAAAATTGTTTCATGTTCACAAACAGAAAAAAGACTATGTTTTATAATATATATATATATTATATATTATAATATATATAAATGTAGCATTTAATATTTGTAAAAGGTATTTATTCTGAAAGACATGCTGTGTTGTTCTCTGAGAATTAGTTGCTCATGCTCTCTAGAACTTAGTGGTAATATGGTAGTAATTTCCTATAAAAACACAACTGCAGATATAAATTAGGATAAAATACTTCCTCCCTTCCTAGTTAAAAGTGAATATAGAAAATACAGTCAAGTCAAATCAACAAGAACTTAATGAGACTCTGAATGCCTTTTTAAAATAGTCAGCAAGAAATGAGCAGTGACATATAGTTTTCTCAGTACCTTTCTTATCTGTTTATTAGAGATGCCTGGAATATTGTAAAAATTCAAATTAGTATCTAGTGATAAAAATATTATATTTTAAAAAAACTTATGAAGAACTTATGAGACTATGTACTACATGCCAGACACTGTGCTAACTCCTAAGGAAAGCAAAAAAAATTAAAAACAAAGAAAAAACCAAATCATTCCCTGTTCCCAAGGAACTCTCAGAATAATGGGGAGACAACACCCAAAGGGCTGCCCATAAACAAGATATACACCAGATAAATTAGAGACATAAAACTCATAAATAAGCTCCAGGCCTTATTCAATACAGTGACCCACAATTTTTCAGATTGTTGGAAGAGATTAATTCAATTCCATTTAGTTAATTTGGAATGAATATTATGTGACTTATTATAACCATTCTTGAAGGTGCCATGACCAGTTGTCAAACTCTAGTGAAATATTCATGTGGAATAAGACTTGGAGGTGTAACTGCCATCATTTTATGTGACATCAATTTCTTTACTTCCCTTGTTTGTATATTTTTTGAAGTAATTTCCAAACCTCCTAACTCTGTGCACCCCACCACCACCACCAAGCTTTACTCTTATAAAAAAATGATTTAACAATACTTGTGGGTCTGCTTTTTTATATTAGTCAGCAAACATTTCCCCCTTTCCAATTACAGGAATTACCTGTGAATTAATTAAATAATTAAACTATATACAATCATCCCTCAAAACTCAAGGATTTGACATTGGTGGCTTTGGTTTATTTGTGTGTTGGCCATCAATAATTAAAAGGGAATTTTTGAAGATTTTCTCATATAAAGAACCCCTTCCCAAATTAATGTTTTACATATGTAGCATTTATTATTAATCCTTTAAATAATTTTCTGCCATAGGCATATATACATTTCATTATAAAGTTAAATTTTGTCAAAAGAGTCAGTACAGTTAAAGAACTATGGACTTCTGTACTCTCTTTGGGCAGGTTTTCATTGTCTCTTTAATATCCAGACTCCAGCACATGATTTTTTTCCCCCCATAGTGATTTTTGCATCTTGCCATAGAAGAAACCTGTGAAACAGTTGCTGAAGACTTCATAGTGTGCATGATACTAATCTCTCGCATGTAGAAACTGCAACTTTTAATGGGTGCATTGTTGTTGTATTTGTTTTGTGTTAAATATGATCAGAATTACTAAAAATAAAAGCTTGGGGTGGGCCTGGAGTTGTGGTTTTCCACATTTGTGGAGGTCTTGTGCCCATAACTCTTACGAATGTTATGGGATAATTGTTAGTCACACTATCACTTGTGTTATTCTTGACATAGTTTGGTTCTTTTCTTTAAAATCTTTATATATTGGTTATTTTTTTCTATTCCCCAGTATACCCCAAAATACTACCATATGCACCATTATTTTTTTTAATAGCTACTTGTTCCAGAGTGGCAATCCAGAACATCCAGGAGATATACTGATAAATACAACCGTGGAAGTTTTGCCTTTTAAGGTATGACTTGATTTTTGTCCACTCAGCCTTCCTTAAGAAACAAAAACTGTAAGAGAGTATTTGGTTCATAGGAGACTCTTTGCAAAGAATAAAACAAGTTATTTCTCTTGATTTGAAAACCTCAGTGGTGATCACTGTTGCCTTCTAAAAACCTAGGTGGTCTATTTTCTTCATTTATGAAAAGAAAGGGGCCTAAGTTTTGCTCAAAGGAACTCCCCACCTAATGAGAGTGGATCTTCCTTTATTTTTAGTTTAGTTGACTTATTGCCACTAGACTAGTTTTAATGATTGTTACACGTAACAAAGTAACCGGTGCCCTCATCCTTGCTCCTTCCTACTGCACTTACTGAGAGGAGTTCCCCTTGGCAGACACTGTCAGCAGAGGCCCCGCCTCAGCTCCTGCCCGAGATAGTCACAGGGGAGGCATCTGTAGAACCTTGGCATTCTTCTCCTTTCTCCCACCTTTTGGGCCCCCCAGCACACTGGGCCATTGTCCAGGCTTCCTTATTGCTCCTTCCACACCTTCACTGCTTGCCAGACCTTTAGTGTTCCTGATATGAAACTGTGATCAGCCTCTCTTGTTATCGGAGATCCTTCCTTTAGGGTGTGACTTCATGAAGTAACTCTTCCACTGTCCTGGCCTGTTTCTCTTACAGATTTCCATCTTCGAGTTACTACCACCTCAGTACTTCAGGACTGAATTCCGAGGTCCCCCCTCTTAGATTACAATCTCCTGCCCTCTCATACCCTTTTTTCTCACTCCCTTTAAATCGGCTCTTTGGCCTTGCCAGAATCTCTGCCTCTGCACTTCCTGTTTTTCCAGTTCTAACACCTATTTTGATCTTTTTTCCTTCCTTCAGTCTGAAACCAATATTGGTCAGTTCAGTAAGGTTTTGTCTAATGCCCTTGAATCTCTCTTCACCCTTGATTTTTACATTGTTCAGACCCTAATAATTCTTTGTCTTGGGTCACCCCAACATCCAGCTTCTGGATGTCAACACCAGTCGGACACGGCTAGAGGAAGTCACACAATGTATGACCTGGAATCGTTACAAATTCATGTGCTCTTATCCCAGCTGGACCCACGTGAGTGGCTCCCTAGCCATTTGCTCTGCTTATCCTACAGCCCATGCTAAGCTCCCTCATCTCATCCTTCCCACTGCTTCACCTCTATTTTTCTCTTTTTCCACATTTAGACAAGATAGCTCCACCATCCCATCCCTGGTGCAGTCTCTTGTCACTATTAGGTTTCCTCTCCTAAAAACAAAAACTTTATGTCCCTGCTATTCCCTCAAGTTAGGACAGCTTCTACTCTCACAGTTCTCACTTCTCAAACTCTTGCAATCAGAACTGCGTACTTGTGCTAGTGGCCTCTTCATTGTTTCCTAGTAATGTTTTTTCTTAGTCTTACCTGACTTTTACAAAAAATATACTTCCTAGACTATTGCTCCCTCAGTCTCTTTCTCTCTTATAATGTAAATTTCCTATGGGCAGGAGCTATCTTCACAGTTGTATTTTTGTACAAAACCACTTAGCATAGTGCTAAGAATAGAAAGTCTTGATTCTTTTCCATTTAGTAAGTCATTATAAAAGCATTATTTATCGGGGGCAGCTGGGTAGCTCAGTGGATTGAGAGCCAGGCCTAGAGACGGGAGGTCCTAGGTTCAAATCTGGCCTCAGACACTTCCTAGCTGTGTGACCCTGGGCAAGTCACTTGACCCCCATTGCCTAGCCCTTACCACTCTTCTGCCTTGGAACCAATACACACTAATGACTCCAAGACAGAAGGTAAGAGCTTTAAAAAAAAAAAAGCATTATTTATCATTTTAAAGTTCTGCTTTTCAAATTATACAAGATCTGGTGTAGTTTTTTTAAAGCATTTTAGAGATCATATCTGTTTAATGAAACTTTTTTCCTTCAATATGGGGAACTTTACATACTTATGTATAGCAATAAGTACTCTGCATTTCCTTTGCAACAAGTAATTATTTTAATAATAAATGTTTCTGTCTTAGGGGGAAGAGTTGGAAATAAGCAAAGAAACCAAAGATAATCAATTAGAAGATGGTTATATCAGAATAGGTAAATAGTAAAAGCTCATTTTGTTATGTAAATTGAGTCAAATACTGGCACACTTTTTGTATTTGTATTCCCCCAAAGCACATAGCAATTGCCTAAATGGATTATGTGGATTTATTCTTGAACTACAGATTACTTCCTTTGGAGAGATAATTTTATTATAAATGTAAAACTGAGTAATTTGACAATCACTTAAAAAACCTTTAGGGTTGTATATATTTATAGAAGTTATATTGCTTATTTTTATTTTGTTTTGGATTTTTCTGCTTTCTAGTAAAGATTTCACCAAATGAAGTCAAAATTCTGGTAAATTAGCATTGTATACTTGGGCGATTTAGATTTTAAAGGAGACAAATTTGTCTTAACTTTGACATCATACTAACTCCATCTATCTGTTCAGTTAAAGTTTCACTTAGTTGTATACTCATGATACATTTTATTTTGAAGGAAAATTTGAAGGTGGTGTGGCAGAAGGAATGGTGGATCCCATTCTAAACCCGATTTCAGCCTTCCGTCTTTCAGTCATACAGAATTCTGCTGTTTGGGCTGTTCTTAATGAGGTAAGATGACTTCTTTAATTAGTGAAAAAAAAGATTTCAAACTCTTAACCTCAAGACTTTGATATTATACTGCATTTTAAGAATTTAGGATTTATTGCAAAATAACTTTATTCTCTATTTCAGATTCATATTAAAAAGGTTCCAAACTGATCAAGTTCTCTTAAGAAATCAAGATAATTTCTGACAATCTCAAAGGAACCTTTCAGCTCTGAAACTGACTCCTTGTAAGATTGTTCTTTTAAAAAAAGGAAAAAAAAAGAACCAATTCAAGACAATGAAGCATGTTTCTATTCTCTTTTGTATTTCACTTGAATACTACCTCTTGTGAAATCTACTGTAGATAAAATTGTAATAAGCCTTTTGTCAAATCAATCCCAAAAATTAATCTCCCATCCATAGTATTCACATGAAGCCCGCGTCCTTTATTTGAACATCATTTGTACATTTTTACAATCATACTGTATTAGTATTGTCTTGTATTATTTTGGTATTTTCCTAATACATAAGAGGTGTACATATTGTTACATTCCTTCAATATGAGAATGTTAAATACATTTTATGAAAGGGGTACTTTTGGATTTCATTTATTTTACTATTGCAAATCCCCTTTTATAGATTATCAGGGATATGTATATAAATATAAATATACAGAAAACATTAAGTTAATTTATTGAAATTATTTGAGGAGTAAATATTTTGGTGCAAATACTTTGGATTACTTTTTAAAAATAGATTACACCTTCCTTTTTTTTTTAAGTTTTATGTATTTTTCTTTGAAAATGAAAACATTTCAAATGGTAATGTCTTTTCAAATGTACTGCCAATATAAATCCAGATGGGTTTCCTAAATGGACTTTTGTATTCTAAAGGATGTGAAATAGTGTATTTTCAAAGACATCATTCCTTAAATCTCCTTATTTTGAAGATCAGTGTCCTTGAAGGTTATAACACTGTACTATGTACAGCAGCAAGGCCATATACAAAGCTGTTTGAAAAATTAAAATTTTAGCATATAAATGTGATACATTAAAAGTGACAGGCTTAATGTTTCCCTGTTAAGCATTGAAATAACAAATTGTATTTTCTTTTTGATCTTTGTAATCAACTCACTATTCATTTGGTTAAATATTACCTAGATATACACATTCATGTTTTCTAAGTTTGGACACATTTTTTGGTAACACTTGTGTCAATTTTTTTCCTATGAAATGTTATTGTATTTACAAATTTAAAGACAAATGATATGATGAGTTTTTAGTGAGAGGTACTGTTGCAACCATATTGTATTTTTCCACTATGGTTTAATTTGCATTTTAGACTTGTAAACTCAAGAAATACTATTGCACAATTGATTTACAAAGAATTACAATACTACCTAGTGTAGTTTTTATCTTAGTAATTTCAGAAATTATCTTCATAAAGCTTTTCTTTTATTAAAGCTAAAAATGTAAGGATAATGCAAAATACAATTATTTTTTATTAATTTCATATTGATTTTCTTACTCATAGCTTCTTGCCAAAATTTTTTTTCTCATTTTTTAAAGGATACTCAAATTTTAGTTTAAACTTTGTGCTTAGGGTTTTTATATATTATTTCTGAATCACTTTGGCCAAGATTCCTAATGATTCCAAAATCATTTGAAAGAAGTAAAAATTTTAAGGCATTTTTGGCACGAGAAAACTTGGTTGTTAACAGCAAGTCACAGAATCATTCCAAATGCCAAGAGCCCCTCAAAGATTCAGCCAAATTATTATTTTAAAAATTACCTTGGGACCAGATTGGGGGACCTAACTAAAGAGCACTGAGAAACATGTATACCTGCTATGTATCACTCCTTACCATTTGAAATATTCATTCCAGTCAGCCTCATTGTCTTCCCCATTCATTCCCCACCCTTACTTGATCCTGCTGGTTTCCTATCTGACTGACTTCTCCATGAAGCTTTTAGTAATCAATTACTTCCCTTCTCTGAACTTTTGACATTATTTCAGACGTTCAAACATATTTTGTCTTCTCAGCCAGATTTCCAGCTGGTCTTCCTTTTTTCTGAGCTGACTTCAAATTCAAAGCCAGTTAGACCAGGGTTTAAGGGTGACTCTGGGCAAATAAGTTAATCTCTTATGCTCTAGATGCCGATCTATAGTGATTAGAGGGAGTTTTCTCACCTCTGGGCTTCCTATGCCAATGAAATCATGAATCCGAGGCTCAAATCTTTACCCTTATTTGTTCCTGCATACCCCACAATGCCTAGCCACGTTAGGCACAAAGGTGCTCGATAAATCCTTGTTGGTTTGTTCATTGCTTCTCCTGCTTCTAGAGCAATCTTTACAAATTAAGGGCTCCAGTATGACCAAAAGAACCCTATAAAAGAATTATAGCTTAGTTCTTCAAAATGAGGTTGTCATCAGGTATAGAAAGCAGAATTGTGTTGTACAGGGGAATGGAAATTTCTGAAAGTGAAGCTATGTTTGAGAATTGGTGAATAGTAAATATAGGTTTATCATGACTCAAACCTCTTTGTTTCTGTTGAGTAATAATACACTTAACTTTACATTCAGAATTAAATCAGAAAACATTAAGATACTCAAAAGTGTACAGAGATGAATATTTTAGTTGCATTGATAACTCAAAGCACATGACCATATATGATTTGTATAAAAATTATCCAATGGTGAGTTATTTCATGAAATGTGTTTTGAAATGGCTAAGCTTCCCATAGTGCTTGGTTTTAGAAGGATTTACTGGTTTTTTTGTTTTTTGTTTTTTTGGTAAAACATTTCTATACAGAACTCTGAAGGCTGCCTTGCAGGATTTGAAAAATCTGTAGCTTTCACAACAAAAGCTGTTTGACAGTAATATCTACCAGTAATATCTACTAACTGGTCACTCAGAGACAGTAGTTTTTAGAAAGATTTAGATTTTTATTCACACAACTATGTCATGACCTAGTCTAGCAGTCATATCCCTAAAGCTTTACTCTATATATTCTCAGGACCATGATTATAGACTTAATTGGGAAATCAGAGGTCATAAATGGAGTCAGCACATCCTAATAGTTATAGGATCCCAGAATTTGTATTAATTAGAATGACAGAGGAAAAGTACACTTATTTTTCTGGAAGGAATTAGGTTCTTAGAGAAGGCATAGTAAACCATTAGGTAATTAAGACCATTATTAATGAATTTGCCCAATTAGTTTTGCCTGAACCCATTTTGGACTTTTAAGTTAGACATACCTGCATTCGTAGTAAAAACTATTTCTGTGTTTTTATTGTGCAGTGTTCAGACTATGTCAAAAGACTTGATTGAAAGGAAGAACTAAAACTTGGCTGTTTTATATTTGTCTTTATTAACCAGTACAAAACAGTTATTCCAACTAAATTCTGCATTTTTGTATGTTGGAAACTGTTTAAAATATACCCATCATCAATTAGAAAATGTTTCTAATGTTCTGAATTTTGTCATGTGTTATTTTTGTGCTTGTCTAATACTGCCATGTCCTCGAGATTCCTGAAATAACGAGAAACAGAAATCAAGGCAAGAAAATAGAATACCATTAATTATGTGACCAGAAATGCTATTCACAAAGTCCACTCAATTTTCCCAGAATAAGCTTATGATGTAAGTTTTTAATTTATTGCATTATGGTTTTGAACTGATAAGTGCTACAGTAGCCAATGCTTTTTTGCTATATTCATGCATGTAAACATTAATGCTACAAGAAAGTAATATCCATATGCTTTTGAGAAGCAATGTTTTATTAGTCACATGTATCAGTGACATTTTGGACCATTTCAAAGGAAGATGTCTGTTACATTAGATCACACTATGAAGATGCACTCTAGCTTCTTAATGCTGAGAGAACACATTGTTTCAACAAAGGTAAATAAAAATATTTTAATGCAAAGTATTCCCCAAATATTGCTAACAGTTTATTGATAATAATTGTAAACTATATAAAAGCAGTAGTTGTATTTTTTTAAACTTTTGATTCCAGGTCCTATATTTAAATGGGGACATCATGCTTTTAAAAATTTTGGGTAAACAATATGGATACTTTCTGCAAAGAAATGTTTTTTAACATCCTTGATTATTAGGCAAGGGTATTCGAGTATTACCACCTCTTATAGTTGTGCCCTTGTATCAGCAGCTGATGCTAGAACTATTGCTTTTGTTCGGTTGGCATTACACTTTATTTTCTCAGCATTTGCTGAATATACCTTTTGAGGATCTACTTTTTCTGAGCCTTAAAATGGCTGATAGTGACAGTACTGTAAAGATGCACTGCCAGCAAATCATTTTGTTTTGGCATACAAATTTTTCCTGATAAAGATATAAAATATTTGTTTCGATACAACAACAATTTAAGTGTGGATAGTTTTTCCTTTTTTAAGAGGTGTTGTTTGGAGAGCTCTTCCCTATGGAATCTATCTAACAGGTTCTGCGAGAGGCTTTTTTATTCAAAAACTTGATCCATGTTTCCCTTAAATGTCCTCATTACTCAATTCTGCAGTAATCCTTTTGAGTACTTGTAATTTTTATAGGTAGTTGAGCCTTTCTTTGAAATCTTGCTGCTATAAATTGAAAACCTGATAAGAGGTTATGTCGATTGTGCCTTTCATCACTGTTCTTTCTGTGCCACAGCTGTCATGTGTATTTGAAATAAAGATTTTTTTTTAATTCAAGCAGAAGTCAAGATTCATTCTGAGACATACATTAACATAGCATTTTGTGGTCACAGATTCACATACATGAATCACATCTGACTGCCCCAACAAACTGAAGACAGGATGTAAAAAGTATATCCCAGAGCGGTTAATTGGCAGGGACTGAATTTAAGGTATAGAGGTAAGAGGACTAGGGCAGAACTTTGGTTCTAGTCATTATTTTATTACCTTGCCTTCAAGGACCCTAGGTACCAGGCATATCACAATCTCAATGACTCACATCACAAAATACTGCT
The DNA here is from genome assembly GCF_027887165.1 of Monodelphis domestica. Classification (NCBI taxonomy): domain Eukaryota; kingdom Metazoa; phylum Chordata; class Mammalia; order Didelphimorphia; family Didelphidae; genus Monodelphis; species Monodelphis domestica. Next base: position 203,272,150 of record NC_077234.1, read on the forward strand.
GCATTATTTTAATGTAACACTGCATTTTCAGTTATAAAACAAATGTAGTTATCAATCAATCAATACATGCTACAATGTCATCTTTAGACTTTGGTGATGAGTAAATTTTTCTGAAAAATCCTTATATATATATATATATATTGAATATCAATATAACAATTGGTTAATATTTGTTCATTCCTTTAAGAAAACAATTCACAAGAGGACAAATGTGTACTCTTAACCTGAAGTTAAAATACATATGCATATTATGTGGTGGGAAACTAACAATCAGAAAATAAGAACATTTACAATAATTACAATCTTTGTTTCAGATTACATTATTTCATGTTTTTTCTGTTTACAGTTTTAATAGCTATACATGTAGATTGAAATACAAATAAGAATGACACAGTTCCCAAAATATAAACAGCTGAATTACAACTGTCCCTTTCTTCGGAATAAAATACCTCCCAAGACCTGGTTGGGAGTCCCAAGCTGGAAACCCAAACATATTTTCCTATAGAAATGGTTGTGTGTTAGTTTGGTCAGATGTTTGAGTCACATAACAGGTCCACAAGAACTTAAGCGAGCCTACAAAAACCTACCTACCAACTTATTTCTAAGGGGAAATGCTTTCCTAATTGAATTCCAACAACTTTAATAGGTTATGCTTCCAAAAAAAAAAGATTCATAATGCAAAATGACTCTTTATAATGTACATATAAAGTATATGTGCATTACAATGTACATATACTAAAGATGTTCTTTGGGTGGAGAGCAAGGTAATGAAGATTCAAAACACTCCATTTATCAACTCCATCCTCCAATAGTGACCATCATTAATCTTATTTTTGTGTCAAACAAAAAAGGGGACCCTCCAAAAGCAGAGATTCTTAATTTTCTAGCAGTGCCTCCTCAACATCAAGTTCTTTGATTTTACTCAGCCCTGTAAAGCATAGTGTAGAAGAACAGATGCTTCCTATTAGTTCAGATTCTTCAGGTAACACTAATACCAGGTCCATTTGCTCTCCTGTCAAAGTTTTCAAGAGCTGCCTGATGTTCTTGCTTTCCCTGCTGCCATTACCACCCTATCTTCCAACTGGGCTTCTCCCTTCCCAAGTTCCTTATCCAAGTATAGAGTCTCACCCATTCTCCCTTACTCTGCTAGTAAAATAAGGTACTTTTAAAGAAGTTTCCTACCAGTAGATAAGACACAATAAGACAAACAAGAATTTTTAATTTTTTTTTAACCTCTTCCTTTCTTTCTTAGAATCAATACTGGGTATTGGTTCTAAGGCAGAAGAGCAGTAAGGGCTAGGCAGAGGGGGTTAAGTGACTTGCCCAGGGTCACACAGCTAGGAAGTGTCTAAAGCCAGATTTGAACCAAGGACTTCCCGTCCCTGGGCCTGGTTGTCAATCCACTGACCAAACAAGAATTTTTAAATGGCAAGGAAAAGACTTCTAAATCTTTAAATCTTTAACATGCATCAACTTCATTCAATTGTTACTTAAATGTTAAAATGGGCACCAAGTCTCTTAGCACACTCCAACTGCTCCATCTTATCTTTTCTTAGCACTTAAAATTATAATCAGGAATGTGCTTTTCCAAAAATATTTCCTATCCTGAAGAAACCAAAGTAGCTGATACAGTTGATATTTTAAAAAATTTTAGCCCCAACTATATAGGAATTAGAAGCAAGGTTAGGTTTAGGTTGTTAACAGCAGACCAATGTATTCCTCCAGTGTCCATCAAATCTGCCATTAAGTTGTCTTTGGACTTTCGGGTACTAAATGATATGGCAGTGTCTCTGGTCCTTCATGCATGCTCATGGTTTTAGACCCTTCTGAATTGACCGACCTTGAAAGCGCCTTATCCTTACCTCGTGCTTCTGACAATTGTGCCCCTAGTAAATCAAGACCAATTTTTTGATGTACACAAAATTTTACTTTTTCATTTACTGTGCTGAATAAGTTCATCTTCATTACACTCTAACGTAGGTTTAATTATTCTAATTTTACAGATGAGGAAATAGAGACCAAGTTACTTGCTCAAGGTCACAAAACTACTAAGGGTATCTCTAGGGAAGTTATGAACTCAGGTTTTCCTGACTCCAAGCCCATTATTATCACTGCACCCAGCTGCCCATATGTAATAAATGAAATACGTTCTTGACTGGGCACCATGATCTCTGGTTCCATTACCCATGGCCACATGTCAAAATTCTGTCTATTCCTATTTCAGAAACCATCCTGCCACCTGAAATGTTCAGGTCATTCATAGATCCTGACCCAGATGACCTGATGATGTCCCTTATTGGTCAAGTTAACAGTTTTGCCCATAAGTAGAATCACTCTAGTCTCTCCATAAAATATTTCAAATAAGGAGTTTTAGGAGGCTTCTAAAGAGAGATAATGGCACCCAAAATAGTTAATATAATCATAAGATTCATTAATTAAACATAGAGTGTATAAAATGAGGTAGATGAAGCTAGGATTCAGGCTTTGGTTAGGGTTATACTAAATGATAGCTCCTTTTCATCTGATAAGAAAAGGGCCATAATACCCCCCACACACATTTTCTTTTTCCAGGTTCAATTCTCAGCATGATCCCAACTCCTTCCAATGTGCACTACAGCATATAAAAGTCCTTCCTAATAATATGTGATATTCAGATCTAGTCACCATCTTCAATAAATGGTCTGAGAGCAAGAATCACAGGCTCAGAAATGGAAGGCACCCAGAAGACCATAAATCCAATCCCTATATAGGATTTAAATTAATATCCAACACTCCAAAAATTATATTTTATAAAGTTTATTAATAATAACTTATAGTAGAAGGAATAAAAAGGAATAGAAGCTAAAAAACTAATTATCTAACAAAATTAAAACCATATGAGCAAAACTCTTGGCTCTCACCTCATGCCACCTGCACCAAGCCTGAGCACAGGAAGAGGTGAGGGTGGGGGTTACACAAAATTTATATCCTCCCTACATTAGCACATGACGTGAGAAGGAAAGGGGGGTGCTGAGAATTGTAATTACACACCTATCTACACTCCTTTTTCTCCACCGCCATCCCTGAACAATATGTATCTTTATAGTAATACCAACTAAAACTCTATTCGTTATTTGGGATGCCAAAGAACAGTTAACACACACTGACCTTGCAGTTCCCTAAGGTCTCTCACATGAGTCGCTGTCTGGCCACATCTCCTGCATTCTAGAGTTGACTTTTAAAACCCAAGTGAGGATTTGTTAAGATACAAATAGTAACTGGCCATACTCAAAGCATAGTGCTACAGTGCCACGGGCCAGGGGTAGAAATTAAAAATCAGCTCTTCTCTTCCCTCCAAGAGAACCCTAACTAGGGAATGGGGGGACAAAAGTTAAGCCAGTGCTGAAAGGTTCTCAAGTAGGTCAGCGGTGAGAGAAGTCAAATGCAGGGATACTGGGTATAGCCTTTGAAGGGGGCACCTCAGCTAAGCCTTGAGAGGACTAGGAGGGACAACCACTTAAATGCTGAGTTGGTGAACACACTCAGGAAAAGGAAGCCTTTATCTAATCCCCTGTGGTTGGAACGTAAAAGTACATGAAAGGCAGTAGTGTCAAACAGGACTGGAAAGCTAGGTTGACATTAGATTCTGACAGGCTTTAAATGCCAGGCTAAGACATTTGTATTTTATTCTAGAGGCAACAGAGAACCACTAAAAGTTTTTGAACAGAGAAATGATCATCAGATCTGTGCCATTGAAATTTTGCAGCTTGAGAGGATAAATTGAAGAGTGGTGACAGGAAGACCAACAATCCAGTAACAGTCCAAGCAAGAGGTAGGAGAGAACATGAGTTTGGGTGATAGATGTCTTAGTAGAAAGAAAAGAAATTCAATATTTTTTGGATCCCAATTCTGTCTTCAAGCACACTGGCTGAACCTCCTAGTTTTGTAGTATTGTATGTTTTAATACGCATGCTATCAAATGTTCTCTCCCTCCTTACATTTTCCTAGAGCATTTTGTTAGAATCTGTCCTTTGTCCTTTACTCTCATGACTTTGCAAACTTTAAACTTCTTCAGAATAGGGACTATGAAAACAGGTTAGAGTGAAGAGAAGGCTGGACCCTGACCAGCTCTTATGACCAAGAGCAAGTCACTTAGCCTTGCTGAGCCTGTTTTCCTCATCTGTAAATGAAAGGAACTTTTAGACTCAATGGTCTCAAAGGTCCCTAAATCTATGATCCTTTTTGTATTCCCAGTACCTACTAGTCCTTACAAATAGTAGACATTTGATGTTTATTGAAAACATTTTGTGATAAAAATATCAAACATGAATCCCCATAACATTCCACTCAAGACCATCCAGTGTGGCACGGATTCATAACAATTTAACCGCTCTTTCAGTTTTTCCAATTATGTCCTGAACCCGTGTGTGTTCGTGTATGTGTGTGTGTGTCCCCCAATGTACAAATATAATTACCCACATCTCTCTATCTTGTCACAAGTATATTGTCTATGTGGCATTTATTTTTAAAAAACACCTTGCTACAATGCAGATATCACAACACTATCACTCTGATCTATCAGTCTGGTAATACTTTACATAAAACAATGTCTAACATGATATGCATTTAATGAAATAATGCTACTTTGTATCTCCTCCTGTAACGTGTTTACTACCCATTCTTTAACAATATAAGCTATTTGAGTTTCATCAGGAATTAAATTCATGGTCACCACCAAATAATTTGAAGAATCTACTAAGACTTTTACCTGTCCTCAGTCCCATGTACGTTTCCTATTCTTCATGATTCCTCAAAGATGTCCAACCCTCTTATTTTACAGAAGAGGAAGCTGAGGCACAGAGGTTAAATGGCTTGCCCAAGGTCACATGGCAAGTGGCAGAGGGGAAAAGGCTTCTTGACTTTAAAAAGTTGATTACCTTGCTGAAATTAATCACCTTACTAGACAGAAAAAAAGAATAATTATTGCTATTACAACAATCAATTTCTTATATAACATACTTTAAAAATTTAAACATTCTAAAGTATTCAGGACAGGTGTTTCCCCTCATATACAAAGGAATGATCTAAGATGCCACCCAAACTGCCAGAGCTAGTAGGCCACATAAGCCATTCCAAAGAGGTCAGGCTAAGTGTTGCTGGGCTTAGCTGCATTCATTAGAAAGCACCAATTCCTAAGGAAATAGTATTTGGCCTTTACTGAACAATGAAGTTTTATGTACCTGTTTTAATGCCTTGTGGCAGGCATATTGTTAACTGGTTTCTGGAAGGCCATGCCAGCAGAGTACAAGTCTTAACCTGCCTTCCCTTAAGCTAAAAAGTCTTGAAGTAAACAAGTAATATATCTGTTTTTCACAGGCTGGTCTAGTCTGCAACACTTGAGGCTCAAAACCAAGGATTAAGCCACCAGGTTATTAATTTTTCTGGTCATGAAAAACATTAAGGAAAATATTTTGATCTCATTGCCTATAAAGGAAGAGTTCATGCCTTAATGCTTTGTCAGTGGATAGATCAATAAAATTAAGGATCCTTGAAATTCTATAGTATGGATATTACTGTTAAAGCAAGGTTAAAAATCAAAATGCTTTCAAAGAATAACTTTAAATTAGTGCTTAGTCAAAACTAAAAAGGCTTATATACTTGGTTTAAAAATATTTATTACACAAATGTACACTTCATGGTTTTAAAGGATGTACTGAGTGAAGTCAACATGAAGTTGTAAATATTTTCAAAAATTCACAAAAACTTTACATTTTTAAAGATATCTACAATTAAAATTTATTTACACTTTTTACAAGAAATCTCAGCCACTTTAACAATACAGTTGACAATTAACAGTCACATTTTTTATTTCACTCTATACTTATAGAAAGAGCAGAGTGTGTGAGTGAAATTCCATCCCAGTGCCAACGACAATCCGTAGAGCAGAATGAGAGGTGCGAATGGATACAAAAGAATTACTGTGTTTTTCAAAAATGGCAGTGCTGTAAAGCAAGGAAACAAATGTAGATAAACAAAGAAAGTGAATAAAATATTAACTCTTTAATACAAATCTTAAACGTTAGTTTGGGTTGTATAAAAACATCTTTTGTTAACATATAAAAATGCTCCAAATCATAAATAAGAAAAAATGCAAATTAAAACCACTGAGTTTCTACCTCTCACTCAGATGGGCAAAGATGGTCACAGTGGGGGGATGCTGTCAGAGGAACAAACTGACAGCAGAACAGTGAATTTGGTTTAACCATTCTGGAAAGGAATCTGGAAGTACAACCAAAAACCTGTACGTACCCTTTGGGCCCAGAAATATCACTACTACAAATATACTACAAAGAAATCCAAGGAGAGGCCTCATGTGCATAAAAATATTTACAGCAATATTTTTAGTAATAAAGAACTAGAAACAAAGTGGATATCCTTATAATCAGACAATGGCTTAATATATGGTCTTAATAACGTTCTGCAAAAGACTCAAGAAGCCTGACACATACATATCTAGTCATGACTAATGGTATATTCACATTTGTTGCTGAACTATATTTCAAGGGAGAGCTTTTATTTTCAGAGAAAATTTGTAAGGAAATATATAATGGGGATAGGGATAGTAATGCAAAAGAAAAAGTATTAGTAAGATATTTAAAAATAACAGAAGATATTCTAAATATAAGGAAGAGTATTGGGAGTACCTGCTAAATTTCATACTTTTACATGAAAAAAGTTTCCTGGTTTGACACTGACCACCTCCTCTCCCACCCTCCCCTGCGCGTCATCTAAAGGGAATGCCAAGACTCTACCCCACTCCCATCTTCCCTGTGGTGATGAGTCAGTTCTCTCCAAGCTCCTTGCCATTCAGTGTAATTAGGACTCCTGGACCTGGTCACCAGACCTGCCTTAGAATACTTAGGACTTTCAGACCCTTTTAACTACCAACAGGCAGCCTGAATTCTCCCTTAGATGTTATCTCTTCCAATTATAAAAGAGGTCCTTGAAATGGTAAAGAACCTGTTTGTATAAACATAGTAATAGCTGCTCTTTTTGTGGTGGCAGAGAACTGGAAACTCAGAGATGTCCCTTAATTGAAGAATGGCTGAACAAACTGTGGCATGTGATAGTGATGGAATACTATTGTGCTATAAGGAATGATGAACTGGAGGGATTTCAGAAAGATCTGGAAAGATCTATGTGAACTGATGCAGAGTAAAATGCACAGAACCAGGAGAACATCATACACAGTTACTGAAATATTGCAGAATGATCAAATGTGATAGACTTTGCTATTACTAGCAATACAATGATGCAGGACAATTCTGAGGGACTTGGGACAAAGAATGCTATCTACCTCCAGAGAAAGAACTACTGGAGTAGAAATGCAGATGAAAATATGATTTAACCCTTGTTTATCTGGGTATATATTTTGGGGTTTGGGTTTTATAAGATTATTCATTTAATGAATAATATGGAAATGCTTTGTGTGATAATTCATGTATAATCCAGATTGAATTGTTTGTCAGCTCCAAGAGGGGAGATGGAAGAATGGAGGGAGACAAAATGGATCATATAACGTTAGAAAACTTATGTGGAAATGTGTTATTAAATTTTTTTTAATTGCTTAAAAAAGAGCCACTTCAGTTCAGGGACTGAGTGAAACTATGTTTCCTTAGCACAGTACTTTGTCTTTGTCCATAAAGCAAAAACTTTCCTAATATATATCTTGAAACTCAAATTGTCTGTGTCTACAATTCTGATAACCATTCAAGAGTCCTGAGACTAAAAGGAAGTGTGAAGATGGGATTAACTCTCCCCTGCCCATTTTTTAGAATTACTCATCAGAAACAAATACACCACACTTATCCTTAAGTGGGGGAAGGTCTGTGACCCACATGTGTAAAAGTGGGTGATGAATCAGAACCCACTGACTGCCCTGTGGGCAGTCCTAAGCAAAGCTTTAGCTGTAATTGGTCCATGTAAAATGGAAGGAAGGCACAGGAAGTGACGAAAAGGAACAGTCTTTAAAAATGCCAAGAACTTCCATGACCAGCTCTTTCACCTTCAGCTTGACCTTGGAGGAGCTCTAGCCGAGGACTGCTTCTATTAGGACTACCACGTGGGTGAGTGAAAAAGGCTGACTCCTTTCCTTAGCTTTCCTAGAGGTACTAGCCTCTGGAGAGGCCCCTCATCTTGGAGGAGGTCTCATGGCTAAAATTATTCATTAATTTACCTCTGGGCCCCCTTTGCTGGGCCTCTTAAGCCCTGCTTGGTTCTGACTGGGATTTTCTTACTTTCACTGTTTCTCCTTTTGTAAATAAATTATCATAAAAAAAATCACTTGGAATTGAGTAGTAATTGCTGGCAATCATACTCTTAAATAATTTAGTCCAACCCTTTAATTTTAACCCCTTACATTTGGGCCCTTACAAAAGCAAAGATAAAAAGGGTTATTATTTCAGAACAGCCACTAAACCTAAGCCAGTTAAGAAATTACAAAAACATAGTGCTATGCTATACTATAAATAAACATCCTGAAAGTACCAAAAAAATGGAGATATTTTTAAAAGCAACCACGGCCAGTAAAATAAGGTAGAGACACACTGAACTTCAGGTAAAAATTAGAATGCTATCTACTACAAATTCTAACAATACCTACAAAGCCTAGGTACAGAAGGGTAATTTTTAAGACAAAGTATATCTATAAAGATCCAAACCTAATGTTTTTGCAATGGGAGAATATTAGGAGCTTTACCCACAAATCCAGGATTAAAAGAGGATGCTCCTTTTTACCAGTTAGTTGACAAAGTTCTAAAAACATTATAGCACTAAGAGATATTAAAGATATTAAAACAAAAATTACTTCTATTTACTGACATGACCCAGAAAACCACAAAGAATCAGCAAAGAATTAATTCAATTAATATTAATATATTAATTCAATTAATAATTTTTCTTAAGTAGAAAGATATAATCAATGCCCCCAAACAAATTCTAGTAATTTTTTTAGTGTTACTAATATAGAAACTTTACGGTTCTCAGAGAAAGTCAACATATTTTTCTAAAAAAAAAAAAGTCCTTTGTTTCTCAGGCTTTACAAATTAACAAATTCCAGGAAAGCAACAAATTGGGAAATAATCCTCATAAAAACCTCAGACAAAGGTTTAATTACTCAAATTTACAAATAGCTAAATCAATTGTACAAAAAATCAAGCCATTCTCCAATTGATAAATGGGCAAGGGACATGAATAGGCAGTTTTCAGATAAAGAAATCAAAACTATTAATAAGCACATGAGAAAGTGTTCTCAATCTCTTATAATCAGAGAGATGCAAATCAAAGCAACTCTGAGGTATCACCTCACACCTAGCAGATTGGCTAACATAACAGCTATGGAAAGTACTGAATGCTGGAGGGGATGTGGCAAAGTAGGGACACTAATTCATTGCTGGTGGAGTTGTGAATTGATTCAACCATTCTGGAGGGCAATTTGGAACTATGCCCAAAGGGCGATAAAAGACTGTCTGCCCTTTGATCCAGCCATAGCACTGCTGAGTTTGTACCCCCCAAAGAGATAATAAGGAAAAAGACTTGTACAAGAATATTCACAGCTGCGCTTTGTGGTGGCAAAAACTTGGAAAATGAGGGGATGCCCTTCAATTGGGGAATGGCTGAACAAATTGTGGTATATGTTGGTGATGGAATACTATTGTGCTCAAAGGAATAATAAAGTGGAGGAATTCCATGGAGACTGGAACAACCTCCAGGAAGTGATGCAGAGCGAGAGGAGCAGAACCAGGAGAACATTGTACACAGAGACTGATATTCTGTGGTACAATCGAACGTAATGGACTTCTCCCTTAGTGGCAATGCAATGTCCCTGAATAATCTGCAGGCATCTAGGAGAAAAAACACTATCCACAAGCAGAGGACAAACGGTGGGAGTAAAAACACCGATGAAAAGCAACTGCTAGACTACAGGGGTGGAGGGGATATGACTGAGAGACTCTAAATGAACACTCTGGTGCAAACACCAACAACATGGAAATGGGTTCAAATCAAGAACACTTGTGATACCCAGTGGAATGTCAGCTATGGGATGGGGGGGGGAATGATCTTTGTCTCCAATGAATAATGCTCGGAAATGACCAAATAAAATAATGTTAACAAAAAAAATGTTTTAATTTAAAAAAAAAATTAACAAATTCCAGACAGACAAGGTTGTATCAGTAATTTTAACCTTCCCAAACAGCCCTTTGTATAAACACAAAAGTTGGTTTTAGGATTTCTCTATTTTTTTTTTGGCTTCCCGAGATGAAGACCCATGGAGAATCTTTATTTACTGAGTATGTTAAATAGATATCAATTGAATTAAAGAACGCAGAATTTAATAGGAGTAAATTCCAGGCAACCAAATACATATATGAATGGCTTCAGCTAGATAGAGCAAATAGTTAACATTTGGGTGAGAAAAATGCTATAAAGTTATTGCAATTCATCTGTAAAGTGATGAATGTTGGAAGACAATAAACTATGTAGTTTTATTCCTTGCCTTTTTTTTTTTAAAGCCCTTACTTTCTGTCTTGGCAAAAACTACACAAACAGGGTTAACTGACTTACACAGGGTCACACAGTTAGGAAGTGTCTGAGGCCATATTTGAACCCAGGTCCTCCTGACTCCAGGTCTGGCTCTCTATCCACTGAGTCACCTAGCTTCCTCTTTGCTTTCTAACAGCAGGTATTTATATAAACTTCAACTCTTGATTATACTTACCACTGTATCCTAGGAATGTTACATAGATATAATAACCAACGGCAATCAACCATAATGTATTTCCAACAAAATAGCCAATAAATGTATCTGTCATGATAACATCTGTAAGGAAAGAAAAAAATAATTCCTTACTATTATGTACAATAAAGATGACAGAATATAATTTTGAAATTGATTTGCTACTTACAGTTAATGAAAAAAAGCTGGATAAAATGCAAAATGACAAGCAGTGGATAAAAAGCATTCAAATGAACATCAAAAGCATATCCCCATTCTACATCATAGTCCCTGCTCTGTCGCTTCACCAAGTACTTGTTAGAGATAAACCTAATGGAATAGAAATTCAAAAGAATTAGGCAATATAAAAATATGAAATGATGTCATAAAGTGACAAGTGATATAAATATACAAGAAGACAATGGCCTGGCTATCACGAACTCAATACTTTGAAAACAAAGGAAACATAATAAATAAGAGAAGGCAGCATTTTAATTACACAGGAATAGCTTGTTTCTATTTTTCTCTCGGAACATTTTTGTCTTCATTCATAAGTAGACATAGCATATTATTATATATATGCTACTATAGCATATAAGGCTACTAATTGTTGAACCAATAAATATTTATTAAGTATCTATGTAAAGCTCTGCAAAAGTATCTATCTTCAACATGTAAAGATGATAATTTGAGAATGGAGATAGGACTAACATTAGCAACTGGGGGAAGTAATATGATCATCCAAACATGAGGTCATTTTTTCAGATTATAGATGGGGGATAAATTCTTAACTAAACAAAGAAAAAAGACAATTACAAAAGAAAAGAGATAATTTTGATCAGATTAAAAATGAAGTTTTTTTTGCATAAACAAACATGTCTATGGAAAGAAATCTCCATCATCTGTCTTCTGTACAAAGACAATCAACAGAACTATAAGAGGTCAAATACCACTTACAGAAAAATAAAAAATAAAAAAGAGTCAGGGATATGAAAACAGTTCCCAAAAAGAATAGGAAGCTATAAAGAAGAATATGGAAGAATGCGACAAATGACTAACAGAAAGAGAAATGCAAATCAGAACAACCCTGAAATTTTATCCCACACCCAGAAAATTAGCAAAGATGACAAAAAGGCAAGAATAGGTCATATTGGGGGCAGCTGGGTGGCTCAGTGGATTGAAAGCCAGAACTAGAGATGAGAGGTCCTAAGTTCAAATCTGTCCTCAGATAATTCCTAGCTGTGACCCTAAACAAGTCAGTTCCCCACTACCTAGTCCTTACTGATCTTTTGCCTTGGAACCTATACCTAGTATAGGTTATATACCAAGATTGAAGGTAAGGGTTTTGTGTAGATAAAGTCCACTCCCCAGGCTCGCCATTCCCTTAATCTGTCCTACTACCCCGCATCCCATTTTATCCCATTTTGAGTGAGTAGGTTGAGAGAACTGGGGCACAGAGGATAAAAGGTGTGGAGTGGATTGCTCTCTCTCTGTCTCTGTCTCTCTAGCTCTCTCTGTGCTCAGGCTTAAGCAGATTAGCAGGCTTCATATTTCGGCTTAGGGTATTTTTCTAGATAGGTGACATTTTCTGTCCCCCTCCTACATTTCTTTTTTTTCCTTCCTATATCTCCATTATCTTTAATTAAAATTACATTGTCAAGAGTTACTAACAGACTCCTGACTTGAGAGTTAATTTTATAACAGTAACCACAATATTTTAATTAATATTACATTTAATAATCTTACTTTCATTTATTACAGTTTTAAAAATTGCTCACATTAGAGAGATAAGGCAAATTTAGTGCCTAAAATATTTAAACCCTTTGATTCAAGAGATTCCACTGCTAGGCTTATACCCTAACAAAGTCAATGACCAAAGGACAGATCCCAGGTAACACAAAATATTTAAAGCAACACCTTTTGTGGTAGCAAAGAACTGGACATGAAATAGATGCCCACTGGGAAATGTCTTAATTGTTGTACATGAATGTAATAAGAGTATTACTATACTATGATGAACATGATGAATAAGTTATTTTAATTGAGATTTCTTTCATTAATAGTGACTTTTGAAGCACTTTTTTCATATGGTTATAAATAGCCTGGGTTCCTTCCCTGGAGAACTTCCTGTTCATACAGAATGCTTTCCAGAATGGTTGTATCAGTTAACTCCACTAGCAATCTCTCCAACACGACTTATTCTTGATATTCCTATGTATGTCTTCCAGACTGAAATATATGTATAAGTGATAGAAAGATGAACTTATGCACATATTTATACACTTGTGTCTCTGTATCTTGGTTTCAGGAAGACTGAAGGAAAATGGCTTCAAATTAGGACATAGAAGAATTCAGAATTCCCACAAACACCCCAATAAAACTTTAAAATGCATCATTAACTGGTGGAATCTAAACAATTATCATAGACTATTCCATCCAGACTGAAGGCACAGAGGACAGCCTGAATCCTTCAGGGATCCAGAAATAGATAAGTCAGGGTACTTCCAAAGCAGTAGGTAAAGTAGCTTAAATGTAACGAGGGTTCTGCAATAAGGTGGGTAGCTAGGATGAAGGGCTCAAAATTAACTAAGACAAGATGAGACAACCCATGATAGTTTACCAGGAAAGGGACAATGTCTGCTCCAGAGGAGGGAGGTCCTCAGGAAGAACCTTAGGCAAAAGGAAGCTTCAAGCTCTATGGCAAAAAAAGGATCACCATACCTGTGTCAGTAGCCACAGCAACCCTGAAGCCCAGAAGTAAGAAAGAAGGGAAAAGGCCCCAGGAAAAGTCCAACATAAGGGGTGACTTAGTAGAACAAGGACTCAGGAAGAGCCTAATCTCAGAGCAATCACCAAACCAAGGAAAATACTAAATATTAAGAGAAAATATCTTTGAAAGAAGTTTCCTTTATGTCAGACCTGAAATTCTACTTTCTATAAAAAACTTTTCCAGATCCGCCTCCTCTCCGTGATTATCTCCAATTTATCTTTTTCCCAGTAGACTGAGCTCCCAGAAGTTTGGATTTTGTTGTTGTTGTTGTTTTGGCTTTATTTATATCCCCAGAGCCTAAAAAATGCTTATTGACTTCTCTATTTGCTGAACCTTTTAAATTGTATTCTCTGGCTGACTATTCCTTATAACCTTTGGCTGAACACTACCTTAGGTGTTTGTCTACAATCCTCTACTTGCCCTGACATTAAACTTGTGCTTGGGTCATTTTTGTTTTGAGGTTTCTAATCCAATCATTTTCTGTGGCAGAAAAAAATACATCATCATATCCAATTGAATAAACATTTATTAGGTGCCTATTATATGCTGTGCTAACACTGGAGGTACAATTAATAAAGAGAGTTTCTGCCCTCAAGGAGCTTGCAATCTAAAACAACTCAAAAAAAGAAAATGAGAAAGAGACTGGGGAAAATGCTAAGGTAGGAGGGGGCATCCTGTTATAAAAGTATAAACTAGGCAGAGCAGCAGATACAAAATAAAATGAGATGAGAAGTTAGTTTTTGCCCTTTACAAAGGAAGGAATGTTTGGTACTCTACCATCCAATCAGAGGGGAGAGGAGGCTCAGGGCAGTGGTGTCAATTAAGGCTTTTTTTGGTCATTAATGTTTTTCTCTAATATAAGCTTTAAAAAAAAATCTTTTTTATTAATCTTCCTTGCCAGTCTCAGTTTACTCTGAACTTTAATACTACTGACACTCCTCTCATCAGACCTGCTAAATTTGAATAATCATACTCAATTGCCTATCCTTATTTCCATCTTCTCCACATGCCTGTTAAAGATTGAAGCTGGTTTCAATCTTTCAGTTTCCTCATCAGAATTCTTAATGTCTTCAAAATTTCATTTTTGAGAGCTTCCCATGTTTCCTAAGCTGACTTCTTCTATAAACTTTTAGTTCATAGGATCCTAATCTTCCTTCTCTAAACCCCTTGAAATATGTACCCTCTCCCCTCCCAGTAAAATTAGTCACATGTTAAGTTATCTCTGGCTTCTCTTCTCTATCACAGATTTTAAGATTGAGTGGTACCCCTTCCAAAAATCCCACTCATATCTATCCAGCAGTCAGTCCTTCCTTGATAGTGAAAAGGGTTTACTGCTGTCTTTCTCCCTAGAATGCCCATCCTTCCACACTCCAGTTTCCTGACACCAGGCACAATTACTCTCTGCTGCCTAATTTCCTTTTCTTGTCTCACATATAAGCCATTCTTCTTCTTTTTCTTTTAAAGGAACATTTCATTCTTCCTGATAACCCAAAATTAAAGGTGTTCCTCAATCCCCTTTACCTTTCTTCCCAAAAGAAACTACTTACACTGCAAACTGAGATATCACCTGGCAGTGGAAGAAATGCAAATACTGCACTCTGTATAGCTCATTTCAAATTTCCTCCTTATCTTCACAGCAGTAGTTACAACAATCCCTAGTCATCTTTGCTAGTAGGTTCCTATGCAAATCTTCAACTTAAAAGCTGTCAGTCTTCTTTTCACTTCCATCTCCAGGTCCTTCTGTTGTCAATTTTTCAAGCATTCCCAAATTTTCCAATCCCAAATTCAGTCTCAGGCCTTCTTCACAATTCTAATGCTACTCTCCCTACCCCCTGAAAAATCACCTTTATATGGTCTACTTAAAGAATCCTAGAGAATCAATTAAAAAGCTAACAAAAATAATCAACAACTTTAGCAAAGTTGCAGGATACAAAATAAACCCACATAAATCATCAGCATTTCTATATACTTCCAACTTAAAAGAGAAATTCCCTTTAAAAATCACCATAGACAATGTAAAACATCGCCAAGACAAATACAGGAACTATGCGAACACAACTACAAAACACTCTCCACACAATTAAAACTAGATCTAAATAACTGGAAAAACATTAATTGTTCCTGGGTAGGATGGGTTAACATAATAAAAATGACAATCCTACCCAAACTGATTTACTTATTTAGTGCCATACCCATCAAACTACCAAAAAACTTTTTTACCAAATTAAAAAAATAGCAAAGTTTATTTGGAAGAACAAAAGATCAAGGATATTAAGGGAAATAATGTGACCTAGCATTCCAGATCTTAAACTGTGCTATAAAGCAGTGGTCATCAAAACAATATGGTACTGGCTAAAAGATAGAAGGTAGGATCCGTGGGATAGACTTGGGGTAAGTGATCTCAGCAAGATAGTCTAAAATGAACCCAAAGATTCCTCTTTCCCCAGAGATGTGGCTCCAGCTGGAAGCGTGCTAAGCATTCCGACATCTTGGCATGGTGGCAGCTATTTGTCTCGGTTTTGGCGGCGAGTTTGCCCTTGAGCTAATTCAGGTTCAGGCATCTTGGCTGAGCCCTCTTGGAGTTCAGGCTGACTCCTTCCTCCTTTACTCTCCAAAACCTTATCTTCCTAAAGCCTCTAATTTTCCACCTTTCCTTTAAATCACCATAAATTTCCAGCTGTCTTGGGTATTTTATTTGGGATATCCCATGGCAACAAATAACTAATATAGTTTAGGTCACAACGCTAAAATTATCCTTTAAAAAAGAAACAGAAGAAAAACTGTTTGATCACATGGTTTGATGGGGATGTCATTGGGAATGTAGACTCTAAATAATTGCCCTAGTGCAAATAATAATATGGCAATAGGTCTTGATCAATGACACATGTTAAACCCAGTGGAATTGCGTGTCAGATACAGGAGGGGGGTAGGGGAAGGGAAGGGAAAGAACATGAGTCTTGTAACCATGGAAAAATATTCTAAATCATCTAATTTAATAAAATTTTCAAAAATTAAAAAAAATCACTTTCATAATTCTTTCCCTCGTCCATCAGCTCAAGCCTTTCTTATGGCTTCTGTGGGAGGGTCAGGAAAGTTATAAGGAGTACTCTGACTTTTGATTTTTAAGTGTAGGGACAAGAGGGGGAAGGGGAGAGAGAGAGGAAGATAAGTTCAATCATATAACTTGGGAAAACTTTTGTGGAAATTTGTTATTACATGTAATTGGTAAAAATATAAATAAAGTCTAGGGGCAGCTGGGTGGCCCAATGGATTGAGAGCTAGGTCTAGAGACAAGAGTCTGAGGTTCAAATTTAGCCTCAGACACTTCCCAGCTGTGCAACCCTGGGCAAATCACTTAACTTCAATTGCCTTGCCTTTACCTCTTTTTTGCCTTGGAACTAATACTTAGTATTGATTCTAAGATGAAAGGTAAGGGTGTTTAAAAAGAAAGATGAAGCATAATTAATGCAGAATGTTTATAAGAATTGCTTAATCAATCAGCCAATATTTATTACACAACTATGTGCCGGTGACTCTAGATAGAAAGATAAAAATGAAACATTCTCTACTCTTGAGAAGCTTATATTTTATAGCCAAAATAGATACATATACAAGTACATACAAAATATAGACAAAAAAAAATAAGGTAATTTGGGTATGTGAAGTTCTAGCAGCTGGGGATATCAGGAGAGACTTCATGTAAGAGACACCATTTGAACTGAACTTGAAAAAAACTAGGACTTCCAAGAAGCAGATGCAAAAAGGGGAGTACATTTCAGGCAAGGAGGACAACTTGAGTGAGAGCACAGAGCTGGGAGATGAAACGTGAAGGGTAAGAAAGAAGGGAAGTTTGGCTAGATTAGAGTCAAATGTACAAAAATAGCAATAATGATTGTATCTCATTTGATCCTGACAACAACCCTGGAAGGCAGATGAGGAAAGTGAGGCAAATGTATATTAAGTGACTTGCTCAAGGTCACAGAGCTAATACATACATAAGCCCAAATTTTAACTCAATGTTCTTGATTCTAGGCCTGGTATGCTATCCACTGCTCCAACAACTGTTTTGTTTTGTTTTTTTAAACCCTTACCTTCCATCTTGGAATGAATACTGTGTATTGGTTCCAAGGCAGAAGAGTGGTATGGGTCAAGTGACTTGCCCAGGGTTACACAGTTGGGAAGGACTGAGGCCAAATTTGAACATGGGACCTCCCATTTCTGGGCCTGGCTCTCCCACTGAGCTATCCAGTTGCCCCCTCTACCAAACTGTTTTTTGAAGAAAACTAAAGGCCAAGATGTTAGGTGACTTGCCCAAATATCTCACAGGTATAAGTGGTAAAGTCAGAGATTTGGACTCAGATATGATTCAAAGTTTAACAACTCAGGATCAGTGTTCTTTCTATACTGCTCTGCCTTATCCAATAGCATCTTTTAAAAATATTAACAAATGAACAAACCTGATCACAAGATAAAAAAAGTTTTGTGAGAAATGAAAATGTGAGATTCCTAACAGCAAGCTTTTTCCTGTTTAATAACAAAATATAATGATTAAGTTTGGGCCTAAAGAGGACACTTAACCTTTCTTAGGGGTAGGAGACTATGGTATGGAGTTCTATTACTTCAGATTTGGATGATGTACTGCTTAGTTGTAATAAAATGATTTTTTTTCCTTCTTCCTGGATTCTTTTTTATTGGGACAGAATTCTGGGTCAGAGATAAGGGAATATATTTTGGGAAATGTAAGTAGCATAAAAATAAGAAATAGTCATTTTAATTCAAGAAAATCAAGTAATGAAAAATTTTTTAGTAAAACACCACTGTGCATCCTTTTAAGGCATCAAAAATTAACTATTTTCCTTTTCAGATATGTTTCATTAATGATAAAGCCTTAAGGAAAAAAAATTAACATTTTAGCTATTATACACCTACAGTAGATAAACTATCAAATGTGCCAGGCAAAAGAAGGCTAACCAGGAAATTCATGCAAAATTAGGTATTTTGTTTGAATTATTAATCATTGTTTTGATTCAATTCTTGGCTCTTCTTTGACAATATAGACCATATCTTGGATTATTTACAGATGCTCAGAACGGATGAGATAGTTAATAGGAAATCTTGACTATCCTAAACTAATCTAATAAATTAGGTTTGTGACCTCTGATTTTAATTTTATCATTGTCTGTATTTCAGAAACAAATGACTAAAGGGTCTATATCAGTACCTGGAAAAAAAATGCACAGTACTTACCACATCAAAGTTGATATTAAAAGGCCAACACCTACACAATCTATAAACACAACCCAAAGAAGAAGTTTTATCGTTTCAAAAAATCCCATGTCCAGGACAAATCCAAATCCTATAGTGGAAACTGAAAATAAAATTAAAGATACATGAATTAGACTCTTTGATCTCTAACTGTAGATAATTCTCTTAAAGCAAAAAATCAATATATCCAGTAATTCAGCATTAACTTTACAGAAAAGTTCTCAATGTCAATAAACAAGAACTTTATTCTACAATCACAGTAACGCCCCTTTATGTAATTTTACATTAGTGCTTCCAAAATTTTAATTCCTGCTTCATTTGTATGTTGAATTTCCTAAGCTAATATTTTTCATAGTAAAATATTACTCAAAGTCCATTTTGTTATTGCGGACTTCAAGACAATGGCCAGATTCAATTGTTCCTTGCCCAATAAGCATTAAATGTGACAAGTTTACTCAAAAGAAAACATTATCTGATCTCATGTAAGTTAAGGAATATAATTCTTCTGACAGCTCTAGAAAAGTTTATTTTTGAAAGCATCAGCAAATTCAAGTTCACAATCCATATTCAGATCTTCCACATTAAAAGGCACAACTTCCATGATCAATCATCAATCTTCTGAGCAGAAGTGTTAAACTTATTATTAAATTTTAACGTATATATAATAAGACACTTACCACAGAGCCAAATACTCAGCAATACCAAGAAGGCAGGATCATCTCTTGCCCATTGATCTTTCGTTTGTTTTCGGTAATGAAAGTTTCTGTAAACTCTCTGTGGGGAAGTGAAAAGATAGAGCATCTGCCAGGCAGCAAACTCAAAGTCCATCTGCCTGAATCGGAAGAGCCTCCGAAGATACTTGTAGCGTTTTGCTCCAGCTGTGTGCCTTGCTGCATCTCTGGAATTCAGGGCGCCATTTCCCTGTATTCGGGAATTCATTGATGTGGTTGGTAACATCTTTCTGGATTAAAAAAAATTAATTTGTCTTATAGAAAACAGCATGATATTAATCAATATTCAAACTTTTTTCTGCTGGCAGTACCCTTTAAATTGCTATTTGAAAATTCTAGGCAGGGTTGGTGGTGTATATTCAAAGAAGGGTCCTGACATATTCTGTTTGGCCATTGGGCTGGAGGCCCCAGTAGTTAATACAAATCACTAGTGAGCCTAAGTTAGAGTAGCTCTTAAAAATATTGATAACACTGTATCTACCTTGTCATTAGCACTCTGAAAATTACTACATTATGGCCTTTGTTTGGGGGGGGGGGGATATTCAGATGTCTCAGTATCACACGTGCTAATTTAGTCCACTAATACCAAATGTTTTCTCAGACCAGAAAAAACTATTTTAACCACTTTCTGACTTTGTTAGTACTATTTCTTCCTCCTCTTTAGAATCATGGTTAAGTTGTCAAGTTATTTTTCTTATTGTCATTGCAAATTTCACAAGGTCTCTTACTTTTAAAAAGCCATTTCCTTCTGTTTCTAGCTGTTGACAATTACTTCACAATAATAAAGCTGGAGGAAAAAAGAGAAGAAAACTTGTAAGCAGGAGCCAAGAAAGGAGCTCAATGTACCTAAGTGGAGCAACACATGTTAAAGCGGCTGCAATTCAAGGACTAAAAAAAAATAATTTCTGGTATATTGGCAATTTGTAAAAACATGCAAGTTTAACAAACAAACTACCACCTAAATTTGAATTCTTAAATTATCTACATTTAGTGAAAGGAAGACAAAGAGGTCTTATATAAGCAAACCAAATGGCCTTGCCACACATGACCACATTGACATTATTGTAAGGGATATAAAAACCCAGTCCTAATTCTATTTTCCAACCAACTTGGTCAACAGGAAAAATGACAATACTGCAGTTTATTCTAAATCTTTCATTCTCACTACTACTATAGTATCCTTCCAAAGAATATCCTTCCAAAGAATTTTGGTTTCATTCAAAACAGAAATGATACACAAGTATCCAGGAAACTAATATTGGAATCAATAGTAATCTATACTTAATCTACACATTTAATCTTTGGAATATTGAATCATGGTTGTCCAAAATACAACTATGTTTGATCAACACAAGTCTTCACACATAGTCTAAATATAATAGGAAGTGTTTTCTATGATAGGTAAACTTGAAAACATGGTGTTTTATTTTTTAATTTTTGTATCCCCAGTACCTGGGGTTGTGCCTTCTTCATATGCTTAATGTTTGTTGCATAACCTGAGTTAATCTCTGAGTCTTTTCTACCTTTTACCAAAATCTAAAAAGCATTTATTTAATATCTATCATGTAAAGAGTACTTAGGTGCTTATGGAGCTGACAGTTTAATACAGGAAAATAACTAAATCACATAATACATAACTGGCATTAGAGGTATAACAGTGTGTCAGGGACGCTCATTTTGGATTTACATATAATTCTCAGTGCTGGAGATAGGAAGACAGATTCACCTACCGCAATTACCAAATATTTGTGATTATAGGCAAGTCAATTTAAATTTTCAGCCTCAGTTTCCTAATCTACAAAATAAGGAGCATAATTCCTGTAGTACTCACTTTGCAGGTTGGCTGTGAAGTTCAAATGAGAGAATTAGGTAAAACTCTTTGTAAAAAGCATTATATAAATAATAGTAGTCATAAGCATTGATCATCTGTACTCTAGCTTCTGTACTGCCCCTATAAAATCACTTACCAAAGTGACTTTTATCTAACCCTTACATTCAAAGTCCTAACTAGGAACCCTTTATTTAACGTAGAGCAAATTCAGTTCAGGGGAGGAGGAGGGTTTTGGGGTTGAGACCAAGACTATCCATGTCTAAGACATAAACACACTTCTGTTTAGCCAATGAAGACTTTAGGTAGAGGTTAGGGTTTTGGAAAGGAGTCAAGGTGAGAGGGGAATGGTAGAATGAAGAAAAAGATTGAGCTTACTCAGAATGAAGACTGACATGGACGAACTGGAGTAAACTTTAAAAGAGGAAAGTTAACTGAATGATGGTGGTTGAGGAGGGGTCTGAAAATTAAAGTATGCCAACCCCTCCTGGCCCTGGGTAAAGATGAAGAAGGGCTACGGGTTGTAGAGATTTGAAAGAAAAATCTGGATCACAGGTTAATTTAAGAATTAGAATGGACCTTTGTGGTCTCATATTATAGTCAAGACTGAAGTCCAGAGAGGTGGAGGGTCTTGCCCTTGTTTTTACAAGGAATAGGGGATTCAAAGTCGGGTCCCTCTGATTATAGTCACAACACGAGAAGGTTCTCAGGAAAAAAGGACAGGACCAGCACTGGAAGGGATGAAGGTTGAGGAAGCCAGTTAACAAGCCACCCCTTTTCTGACTTTAAGCTAATTTCACACCAAATCATCCCACCCTGCTCCAGGCCAGGTAGCAAGAGAACAGGGAAAGGTGTACACCAGTCTCCGGGATAGAGAAGGGGGCGTGTCATCGCACGCAACCCGCTTCCACGTCCCCCACCCCCCTCCAGATAAGTGCACCCAGGCCACGTCTCCTATCACATCGAGCTCGGTCCGCAGGCTCGGAACCTGAGTGGGAGGTGGCTGACTGTGGATTTGTCCGGAGCTCATATCTACAAACCCAGGCCCTAGCCCGCTCCCCTCCTTGGCAGGCCCCGCCCCCCCCCCTCGGCTGACTAACCGAGCCCAGTCACTGCCCAATTATTAATGACGCTTTCGGAGCCTCCCGCAGTGGCGCCACGACCCGACCCGACCCCACCCTCCGGCCAGACCCAAGGAGTCTCCGGGCCCCACTAGGGACGAGGGGATAGGAGCTCGGCAGGCGCGGGGGCTCCTTGTGACGTCGCGAGACGAGGAACCGGAGGAAGCCGGGAGGAAAGGCGATCGAACTTTGGGGCGCGTGCGCGGGGTGGACTCGGAGGAGGAGCAATGATGATGGAACTGGGCAGAAGGGGACCCTCAGTTCTCACCTGGACCCTGGCAAGGGCCTCGGCCCAGATCCGTAATCCCCCCCGCCACCTCGGTTCAGCAGCCGAGCCAGGCGCCCGCCCCGGCTCCGGTTCCCTTTCCTTCCTGCTACGTAGTTGCTCTTCGTCACTCCTAAAGCAAGACAAATCACGTGTTTCTCCCACTTCCGCTGAGCTTCCTGTCTGAGGGCTTTCGGAGTTTTCGATTCCGGGGGCTGAGGCTCCGCCGCCGGAAAAAGCTTATCCCTACTTCCTGTCTCTTCCTCTCCAACGCCCTCCTCCGCCCCCTCCGCCATCTCGGGTGCTGGCGTCAAGGAGGTTGATCCTGCCGGAAGTAGAGGGAGCCCGGGGCGGGCGGGGGCGGTGTCGAGAACGTCGCAGGCAGTGTCCGTAGAAGGCACCGGGCTTGGCTCCGGGGTTAGCTCTCGTTCTTCTGAGCTGGAGGCTGCCTCCGCGGCGGCGGCAAGGGGGAGGTGATGCCCCGTTATTATGAGGACAAGCCGGAGGATGACGGCGCATGCGCCGGGGTGAAGGAGGATCTGGGGGCGTGCCTACTGCAGTCGGACTGTGTGCTCAAGGTAGCCCCCACCAACCGACAACCACCGGGGAGGGGGTCGGGCCCCTCCTATACGAAGTACACATACGCACATACCCCAGCTCTCCTGGAGGCTAGGGAGCAAAGCATCTCAGGTTTTCTGTCAGTTAGCTTCTCTCTATGCTCGTGGGGCTGGCATTGCTCCTGCCCCATCATTGTATGTATTTTTGAGTATTTAGATGAGCCAGTCTTGCAAATCGAAGAGAAATTAAAGTAATAAAATGCTAGGTCTAGGGCTGGAAAGGACCCTAAAGACGATCTAGTCCAACCGTTTCTTTACAGAGCCAGGAAACTGAAGCTTTGAGAGAAACAATGTAACTTGTTTATGCAGAGGCATATGTTCAGCCCAGGCCTTACGATTACAAATCTGGCCTTTTTCTGTCACACATTGCAGCAGATCTTGCTCTACCTTAATGATACCACTGTTCAACAACCAAACAGTGTGGCCCTATGTGGGGAGCAAGTTGAAAGATGGAAAATTCAGATAATGGGTGCAATAGGGCAAGCTTACAGCATTAATATTTTAAGACTCATTTAATCAGTGTAGATGTTCCTCATGACAGATCACAACTCCTCTGCCTTATTTAGTAAATTATGTCAGTGTTGTGAACATGAAGTTTGATCGAAATAGCTAATTTTCTATTGCTAAACATTTCAGCACTCAGCTAGGTTGGTAAGAGTTATTACCTCAATGGATTCAACTGTAATACAAAGTCACTTATAATAAATGCGTATTAGTAAGCATAGTGATGTTTGAGCTCCATGGGTTTGAAAGATTAGGAGGATCCCTTAGGAGGATTAGGAAAGCCTTACAGGGTGTGTTAGGTGGAACAAAAGCCATGACCCTACTGCATTGGTTGCAAACCACAGTATCCTATCTAGAGAATAGTCAAAATTCCCCGGAGAGCAAATCCTTGTTCTCTGCAGTGATCATGCAGAGCTTGTGGAATTTTAGTTAACTTCTTCCCCAACATATTAAAGTACTATTTCTATAGAAATAAGAGACTCCTAGAAACTGCAAATAAAAGTATTCAGTAGTACATCTTAAGTATTGCTTATTTTAAGGCATCTAATACCAGTTAGTTGAACCTAAAAAGTGTTACTTAACATGGTTGAAAGATCAAAACTTGTACTTCTTCATTTTTTTATCAGGACTCAGATTTTGAATAGAAACAGAAGGTTAAAAGGGGAAGGGACATAAGGAATTATCTTGTTCAGTTAACTGATGAGGCAATATAACTACAGTGTGAA
Organism: Monodelphis domestica; assembly: GCF_027887165.1. NCBI lineage: Eukaryota > Metazoa > Chordata > Mammalia > Didelphimorphia > Didelphidae > Monodelphis > Monodelphis domestica. Next base: position 203,296,729 of record NC_077234.1, read on the forward strand.
TTGATTTGTTCAAGATCACATAGCTATTAAATGGGAGATCCAAGACCCGAACCTTCTGAATCTCATGTCTAGGTGTTTTTCTGCTTTACTGTACAAGCTTCCTTTCAACAAACTGGTAAAAAATTCAATGTACTCTTAGATTGGGGGTGGGTAGAGATAGATTATGCCCTATAGCTTACAAAAAATAAATGTATACAAATAACTAATGTATATTCTATTATAAACATATAAAAGTTCAACTGGTATTACATGAGTTTAGATAGAACTAACATTGAATCAAGAAAGGATTATATGGAGGTGGCATTTGAACTGAGTCTTATTCTTATTTAAAATGTTCAAGTCATACCATTGTTAGCATTCTGCACTATATAGTATTTTTGTGTGTATTTTAGATTTCACAGCAAAATTTGAACTGAATTCTCATCAGTTAAAACAAGAGTTATATATATTAGAATAAATAAGTAATCATTAAGTAGAGGCTGATTTTGTAAACTTAATTTGTGCTTTCAAAGATCAACAAACATAAAACTATTCCAGGAAGCAGTGTTTATTTCTTATATAAATTGCTGTGTTTCCTATGGCTTTTAGTATGGTTAAGCCATTTTAATTATTTAAACTAAATAGTCATAACTTAGATAAAAATAATTAAGGTACTCATTAAAGATGGCATTTATGTCTTTATTTCATCATCTAATTCAGGGGAAAAAGGCAATAGGTCACAACTCTGACTAGTTTTATTCATTTGCTATTTTGTGTATGTTGTTCATTCATTTCAGCCCTATCTGGAAATTTTCATGACTCCCATTTGGGGTTTTCTTGGCAAAGAATACTAGAATGGTTTGCCATTTCTTTATCCAGCTCATTTTACAGATGAGGAAACTAAGGCACACTGGATTAAGTGACTTGCCCATGTTCACACAGCTAATAAGTATCTGAGGCCTGATTTGAATTCAGGCTTCTTGACTCTAGGATTGGCACTCTATCACATGGTACCACCTACCTGCTCTTATTTCAGGTGTACTAGATTGTACTTAGATGTACAGATTGTGTCTTATTGAATTTAAATAGTGATTAGAAAAGTAAAAAATCATTTATGTACTCACTAAAGATGGTATTTTATGTCATTATTTCATCATGTAATTTGGGAGAAAAGACAATAAATGTCCCACCTCTTACTAATTTTGTTAAATCTAAAACTATATCTGAGTTCTCCATGGTGTTCTGTTTACTATAAGTTAATGTCAAATATAATTTTGAATACTGATTTTCCAAATAAAAATTTTATTATAAGCTTAATTAACCATTTCCAGGTTAGTTCAGTAGATAGAGCATTGGCTCTAGAGTTGGAGAACCTGGTTCAAATTCTGCCTCTGACACTTAGATACATGTGTTGAGCAAGACACAGAACTTTTCCCAGCCCTCAGTTTTTTCATCAATAAAATGAAGGGGCTTCAGCAGATGGCCTCAAAGGCCTTCCCACCTCTAGATTTATCAATGTGTGACAAAACAAATAATTAGAAAAACATAAAATTAAGAGTAAAGTCTTAGCACTGTTGTCATTTTGCAAGATAGAAATTTAACAACCAAAAAAGGACACTTTTGTGTTCATTTTCAGGTCTGTAGGAAGTTCTACCTCTGGCTTTGTTTCTTTGTTTTGTAAATATAAAATTGTAGTCAGTGCTTATACAATTCTGTTTTTGCTGATCTCATTTTGTTTCACATCAATTGATAATATGTTTCAGGCATTCTACTAGTTACAGCAGGTACAGTGAATAATCCTTACTTGAAAGAAACTAACTTTTAATGGATTAAACAAAAAGGATATGCATAAAAACAGAAAGATTTAGTTATTCCCTTTATTTCCTTGTATACTTCATATTTATCTTTTTGGCACTATTCTATTCCATTATATTAATATACTATAATTCATCTATTCTCTGGTTTTTTTTAATATAGGTTGATTATAATTTTTGATATTAGGTCACTTTTTAGAATGTGTATAATTAGGTCATTTAAAAAAAATTTTGTGACATTTTAAAGATAAAGGCCTAACAAGGAAATTTTGAGTTAAAGGGTTTATGACTTATGGTATATTGTATGTTGTTTCCCAGAATGTTTGCCAATCCTGTCAAAAATATAAGGGAGTGCTTATTTCCTCACAGACATTTAAATATTGATTTTGATAATTTTTGCTATTGAATAGCTGCTTTAAAAGTGTTCAATAATAGATTGAGAGCCACTTACAAACTTATTCCCTAAGTTATGAATATTTATCTTATGAGTATATGACTATATCAGTGAATATTATTCTATAATCCTTAATTTAAACTGTTTTGGATTTTGTGGTATATAATTTAATGATAATTACAACTGTTTAATTCAGCCCTCCTTTCTTTTTTTAGTTTTACTTCATTTTTTTCCATATTGTTCATTTTCATAAGTGAACAATCTTATAAAACCAAAATTCCAAAACATAAACTCAAATAATCACTTGAAAAATCGTATGCTTTCATCTGCATTCTGACTCCAACAGCCCTTTCTCTGGAGGTGGATAGCATTCTTTCTCCTATGTCCCTCAAAATTATCTTGGATCGTTGTATTGCTGAGAGTAGCTAAGTCTGTCACAATTGATCATTATACAATATGCTTTTACCATGTTCTCCTGGTTCTACTTATTTCACTCTGCATTAGTTCACATAGGTCTTTCCAACTTTTTCTGAAATCATCCTGTTCATCATTCATTTTACCACAATAGTATTCCATTACCATCATATGCCACAATTTGTTCATCCATTCCCCAATTTATTGGATATCCCCTCAGTTTTCAATTCTCTGCCACCACAAAAAGAGCAGCAATAAATATTTTTGTATAAGTAGATCTTTTCACCTTTTTTTGAATCTCTTTGGGATATAGACCTAGTATTGTTTTATAGACCAGCGATTCTCAACCTGTGGGTCGCCACCCCGGCGGGGACCAAATGACCAAAACACAGGGGTTGCCTAAAGCCATCAGAAAATACATATTTCCGATGGCTTTAGCTGCTGAGAAATCGCACTACTTTACAGCAAGATCTCGGAAAGAACGGGGACCCTGCTGCCCGTACCTTGTACTAATATTAGTTACCTATCAGCAACCCTCCCCCTATGAGGGGTGATGGATTTACCCTGTTGCTTGAGACTGGATTCAAACAGAGACCCAGAGAGAGCACTGGGCTGCTGGCTCCGGAGGGGTTAAGAAGGAGTCCTGGAGTGGATAACTCCTGGAGCGGATAACAGAGCCCAGTAACCCCAGCAAAGTGAAGCCTCAGCTCGAGCTGGAGGGAGATGACAGGAAGAAGAAGGCAGTGTCTGCAGACCCCCTTCCCAGGCAGGACTTGCCTCCCACCCCAGTGCTCAGGCTGCCTCCTGCTGGATTAATATTTCTCAACATATAATTAAATATTGTTTTTGTGATTAATCACTATGTTTAAATTGTTTGATTTGTAGCAATGAGAATACATAATGCATATCAGGTATTTACATTCTGAATCATAACTGTAGCAAAATTACAGTTTTGAAGTAGCCACCAAAATAATGTTTTGGTTTGGGGTCACTGCAACATGAGGAACTGTATTGTGGGGTCACGGCATTAGAAAGGTTGAGAACCCCTGTTATAGACCTTTGGCCATAGTTCCAAAACGCCCTGTAGAATGTTTGGATCAGTTCCCAACTTCACCAACAATGCATTCGTGTCCCACTTTTGCCACATTCCCTCCCACGTTTATCATTTTTCTTTATTGTCATATTGACCAATCTGATATGTGTGAGGTAATGCCTCAGAGTTGTTTTAATTTGCATTTCTCTAATCAAGAAGGATTTAGAACATTTTTTCATATGATTATTGATAGCATTGGTTTCTTCATCTGAAAATGCTTAATCATATCCTTTGACCATTTGTCAATTGCAGACTTTTCTTGATTCTTAATTACTTGAGGAAAATGGTACCAGTAGTTTTCTTTTCCTTTCCTCCTTTATTCTCTTTTTTTATTTTTTGTAGATTAGTCAATTGTACTACAGGTTCATGACTTTTCCTCTCATCCTTTTAGTTCCTTTCTTTCCAACTTATTTTCCAACTTTAAAAGGAAAATTTCTCTCATTTTTTTCCTCTCCTTTTTGATTTCCCTAAACATAGTGCCTTTAATTCACTTCTCTGAGCTTCTCTTTTCTTCTCTGGAGAAGAGAGGGTTAAATTAGATGATTTACAAAGGCCTATCTTAGCTCTAAGACTATTTAATTTTATATTAAAAACTTTTCCGAATTTCATCAAGTCTTCTTTGACCTTACCTAATCTGCTTTCTGTAAATTACCAACATTTAACATAAAGCATGATTTTTCTAAAGAGACAAGATGGGATAATGGGATAATAGAAAGGACACTGGTTTTATGGTAAGAAGATCTAGGTTAAGGCAGTAGTACAGTGGACAGAGTGCCAGGCCTCGAATCAGGAAGATCTGTGTGACCCTCAGCAAGACACTTAATCCCAATTAATTATCCCTTGATGTTCTTCTGTCTTAGAATTGATACAAAGATGGAAGGCAAGGATTAAAAAAAAAAAAGACTGGGTTTATGTTAAGTCTGATGCTTACTAACTTTACCCTGAAGAAATCATTACCTTTTTATGCCTCACACACTTTATCAGTGAAGTAGCAGAGAACAAGCCAATACTTAAATCAGTTGTTTTGAGGAAAGTACTTTGTAAACCTTAAAGCACTATATAAATATGAGCTATTTTTTCAATTTTTAAAAATATTGTACCTATTATTTTACATAGATATTCATAGTAAATGTACAGTATTTATAATAATACATTATCGGTTAAATAGGTTTTGTGGTCCCCGTTGGGAAGCTTACTACCATTTAGAGCATTGTTTGTGTAAATATTGAGTCCAAATTGGATCATGCTCAGAAAACACCAAGATGTTTGTTTAATTGAATTAAATTTGTAAATTAAGGACTGCTTATATTGATTGGTTCACTAGTAGAAAACATGCTAAATTTAGAGTCTTGAGAACCTTATTCACGTTTCCATTTTGCTATTTCCTGCTTATAAGACCTTGGGCAAATACTTTAACTTTTCTGGGCCCTGGTTGTCTCTGGGAAATGAGGTGATTACCTTAGATGACTTCTCAATCTACAATCCTATAACCTAGCCTTTGATTTTCTTAGAGCGTTATAAGTCAGAAAAGAGGTTGGCCACTGGTGATTGTATTTCAACCATGGCAATTCATGAACTGTTTTACTAAAGTCCACAGTTTTTGTGTGGGGTATGGTTGGAGTGCTAGAGCCATTTATAAAAGACTAGTGAGAGTCCATTGTTAAATTTCCAGAGGGTTCATTTACACCTCACATATTGGCAGTTGCCACAATTCAAAACTTGATTCATTGTTTTGTTGATTGTCCAGATAAGAAAGATTTAATAATGTAGATTATATGGAAAAGTGTGTCTGCTTACTTTTATCCCCTCAGAGAACTGGTTTTTAAGCAATTATTATATCTTTGGGTTGTAATATGTTTTTCTGATACCCATATTGATAAAACTACAGAGAATTTTGAAGTTTGATGAAATAAAAGATACTGTATTTTTTTTTTACTAAACTCTTACCTTCCATCTTTGAATCAATATTAGGTATTGGTTCCAAGTCAAAAGAGCAGCCTATGCAGTTGGGGTTGTGTCTTGCCCAGGATTACACAGCCAGGAAGTGTCTAAAGTCAAACTCAAACCCAGGCCTTCCTGTCTCAAGGCCTAGCTCCATATCCACTGAGCTTTCACTGTATGGTTTGTGTGTGTGTGTGAGAGAGAGAGAGGGAAAGACAGACCGACAGACAGAGACTTTACCAGATTTCTCACTTTGTACTAAGTACTTTGTACTTTTGTGTTACAGGAAGGAAAAACTCCTCGGCAATGTTTGAAAGAAGGACACTGTACAGCTTTGAAATACTCATTTTTTGAATGCAAAAGGTCAATGGTAAGTGGCTATACAATAAGCAAAAAATTAGCAATAATAAGATAATCATTTGAGAAATCATGATTGAGTCATTTTATAAACAATACTAAGGAAGAATGTGTAGTGAGAATTTTTCCAAGTTTTTTACCTACTGAATGGTGAAAAATTCCTTCCAGTGAGGAAAGGCAAGTGACATTTGAATGAATGTTACAAGCTATTACTAAAAATCTGACATTATTTTGCTTCTGCTCTTCTTTGATAGTGGTGCTAATAAAAATACAGCCCATTTGCTCTTAGTTTTAGTATCAAATCATGTCTTAAGGGACAGCTAAGCAATTCAGTGGATAGAGAGTAGGTCTCAAGTTAGGAGGTCCTGGGTTCAAATATGACCTCAGACACTTCCTTAGCTGTGTGATCCTGGGTAAATCACTTAATCCCAGTTGCATAGCCCTTATTGGTCTTTTGTCTTACAACCAATACTTAGTATTGATTCAAAGATTGAAGGTAAGGGTTTAAAAAACAATCAAATTTTGGTCAGCATAAGTGGACAAAAGCTGCAAGTCATTCTAAATTCAAGCTAGTAATTAGTAAGTACCTCTGATATATACATGCCTGGAAGAGAACAACTTCAAATGTTTAGAAGCAGTGGAAGTAACTTGGGAATGATGGAAGAAATTTCTTTTAGGAATGTCAAAGAAATTAGGCATTTGGCCATCTATGAAACATTAAATAGAGCAGAGCAGAAGAACATTCAAAAGGGGAAACAGATGAGCAGGATAATGTTGGTGCCATCGTGCTGAATTTAATATGTTCTAAAGAAAAAGTGTAGGCAAAGGAGAGATTCACAGTTTCATACACAATCCTCTTGTTCTTTTGTGTCTACCAATGCTATGTTTCTTGATTTTTCCATTCATAATTAAAAAAAGGATATTAAGAATACAGTTTAAGAGTCAGCTTTCCAGTCTATTCAAGCTCTTTGTTAGTGGTCTCTGGATTTTCTCTCTCTCACAGAACCCCATTAAGGGTTTTCTTGGCAAAGATACTGGAGTGGTTTGCCATTCTCTTTTTCAGCTCATTTTACAGATGAGGCAGCTGAGGTATGGTGAATTGCCCAGGGTCACACATTTAAGTTAGTTAAGTGTCTGAGGCTGGATTTGAACTCAGGTCTTCCTGATTCCAGGCCCAGTTTTATATCCACAGTGCCACCAAACTCTTCAGTTCTATAGATATATATAAGATGACATAGTGAGACAAAACCTAGGAAAATGTTTGGCAGGATGATGTTTAGAATATCTGCAAGACTTCTGGTGCTCTAAAACTTTATTTGTTCCTGAGGAGAAAGATATATAGTTCATTCAATGATAATTATTACAGCCCTATATTTTTAGAATACTTTAAGACTTGCTCAGTGAATTCTTCGTAACAATCCCGTGATGTAACTAGTAAGGAATTATTATTCCCATTTTACAGATGAGTGATTAAGAGGTTAAATTTGAGGAAGAGAAAGATTAAGATTAAGCTCAGGGTCACTCAGCTAATAAGCATTATAATTGGGACTCAAACCTAGTTCATCTCTCAATTAAAACTATTGGGACTCAAACCTAGTTCATCTCTCAATTAAAACTATTATTGGAGAGGATCACACTACAATCTCCATTCTATTCATTAAAATCTTTTAATCCCAAACTAGTCTCCTATTGTTCAACACCTTTAAATTTTGGTGCATTATCAGAGTACTAAAAATTAATTGTTATAATATGTTTCAAAAGCACAAATTTGTTCAATGTGATTGATATATTGGGGAACATTTTGAGCATAAGATGAATTTACAGTTTGCTTCTGAGTGATTTCTTCATTAAGAAACCACAAGAGAAGGGACAGCTAGGTGGCTCAGTGGATAGAAAGCCAGGCCTGGACACAGGAGATCTTGGGTTCAAATCTGGATTCAGACATTTCTAAGCTGTATGACCTTGGGCATGACCTCAGTTGCCTAGCCCTTACCACTCTTCTGCCTTGCAATATTTATTATCAATTCTAAGTCAGATTCGAATATTTTAAAAAGAAAGAAAGAACAAGGGAATTCAGAAAACCACAGCATTCACAATAACTCACAAGCCTTGCTACACCCATTTCTACAAGCAGACTTGAGGTTTGTCCAGGTAAAGTGTATCTTTCAGGCACAGTTTGGTGCTATATGTAGAGAAGGGCTGGTTCATAATACTGCTCTCCTTACCTCATTCCTTTAGCCGCTGACCCTAACCTAGTAGGGCCATTCCCCCAGAGCGGTAGCCTGCCCAATTTGCTTATACCATCTGAGACCTGATGCTAGGCCAGGAAGCAGTAGCTGGAGGCCATGGCTACTATTGATCAAAGCATTTGTTGACTTCTTAACCCTTTTACATGTATAAAACTAGGCTTTCTTTTATGTTTCACTGATGAAGTTTTGGAACCCATTTTCTCCATAATCAATGTGGTGCATAAGACCAATGTGTTTTTTGGGAATATGTATTGTGTTATAGAAAAACTGATGGCACATTTTAATATTTTACCTAAGCAAAATTTAATTATCTTAACTATTAATCTCTCTTATATATAACTTGTTTTCTAAAGTATATATTAAATTTAACACAATGGCATCAACATTATGCTGTTCATATATTTCCCCTTTTGAATTTTCTAATGCTTTCTTCTGTTTAATGTTTCAAAACTGGAAAAGAAAAATTTATCCTTTCCAGAAAACAGAATAAATAATTTCCTAGTTTTTTGCATCATTTGCATTTCCTTCCTTGCATTGGTGCTAATAATGTATAGTTGAGTACTACATACAGGATCATAGATTGAAGGCTGGAGAAGAGATCTTAGAAGCTCTCTAGCTTAATTTCCCACCTCACCTGCCTCCATTTTACAGATGAGGAAAGTAAAACCCAGGTGACTAAGTCATTTATGCATGATCATACAAGGTGTATCTGAGGAAAATTCAAACCCAGGCTCTTTAACCAGAACTTGTTTTGTAGCATTCTAGATTTAAAGAAAATGATAACTGTTTTAGTTGATTCTTTAAAAATTTTTATCTTTTGTCTTAGAATCAATACTAAATATTGGTTCCAAGACAAAGAGTAGTAAGGACTAGGCAACTTGCTTAGGATCACACAGCTGGGATGTGTCGAGGCCACATTTGAACCTGTCTCCAGGCTTGGCTCTCTGTCAACTGACCCTGCTGGTCTAAAGTAAAAGACATTTCTAATTGTAACTTCTATATTCATTCCTTTGTTTTGGTCAGATGGATGATGGGAAGAATGTCTCTGGTATCCTCTTTATCTCACTCTGAAGTTTAGTTTGTTTTACTCTTAATATAATGACAGCCCTTAATAAAAGTTGTTTTTAAAAATATTTTTATAAGATGTTTAATTTAACTCTCTTTTTTTGTTGTTTTTAGTTGGATGCCAGATCAAGATTCAGAGGAAGAAAAGGATATTGATGCTTTTCTCTGAGAACCAAGATTAAAACATGTGTTCCTCTTTATAGCATATGAGGCCAAAATAGAAAGGCTGTAGCTTCATGCATTTGGTTGAATAACTTTGCAGTTGTGTTTTAAGGGGAAAAATATGAATCCTACTTTTTTCATCACTTGCAAAATTTAGTCTGTTCTGAATTTTTACACAAAAGGATCAACTAAACAGATGTATGCTATGTATATAATAAATTATCTGAATGATTTGAACTGATAAAGTTTTGAAAAATTTATTCATTAATCAAATGACAGGACCATCATTTTTTTTCATAATACTACTGGCTAGGTTACTGATGTGATTGATACTGCAAATATAACTTGGAACTGAGTAGGAAAATGTGTGGAAAGATTACTTAAGTCATTCTTTTCTTTTGTCCATAGTCTCTCATGGTTGAGATATAGATAGTTGTGTTTTGCTTCTGGGAGAGAATGACTTATTCCTAAGTAATTATTCTGAGATTAAAAATAAGACTTCTCCCTCAGTTACATTTTCACTGGAAATAATATATTTTAGGTTAATTATTTTGAACAATGTGAACTGTTATTCAATTTTTTTTAAATGTTAGGATAATAACTATCTGTTCTATTCATCAGCCTGAATAGCAACAAAAAGTTTAAGAAAAATAAGGAACTGGCTAGAGTTGAGAATAGATGATTAAGTTGTATACCCAATATACCAATAAAAATAAAATAATTTTTAAAAAAATATTTAAATGATTGAATAAAGCTATTGTGGCTGTGAATTTCAGTCAATGTAGAAATCATTTTTACCAGCCATCATTATCCTTAAAGAACAAACATAGAAGCTAAGAAATTACTTTAAAAGTGTAAGGTCATGGCAATTAGTTACTGGATTCTGGTTTGATATATCACAGAAGGACTGTACTTCTCTATTTTAATAAAAAAGTGAAAGTGTTTTCTTTGATAGATATAATCTAATCTGTGTGACTATTGCTGCAGATTGAAAATTTTCTGTATCATCTACCCCTGTGTTCTTCTCTTGTCCTTCTACAGACCCTCCCAATAAGAATCATCACATGTATTGGAGGCTTTACCATTGTTTTTAATATCTGGGAGCTGCCTTTCTATTACTTGGACTGTTTGGCTATTGTCTTTCATTCTTGTTTTTAAAACTCTTACCTTCCTCCTTAGAATCAATGCTATGTATTGGTTCCAAGGCAGAAGAGTGGTAAGAGCTAGGCAGTGGTGGTTAAGTGACCTGCCCAGGGTCACACAACTAGGAAGTGTCAGAGGCCAGATTTGAACCTAGAACCTCCACTCTCTAGGCATTCTCAATCTACTGAGCTACCCAGATGCCCCCTATTGTCTTTCATTCTTAACTGCATGTCCAGTCAATCTTCTATTCTGCTCTTTTCCTAGGTGATATTTTTTATTGTATTCTCACAGATTAAGCTCTGATTCTTTAGATTTTCATGTTCATTGATTCATGCCATAAGACATTAGAGGAATATCTTGTTAAAGACCTAGGTATTTCCAGCACAGAGCTGCTTAGGATCCCTGAGAGCGCTATAAAATTTCCTAAATATTTAACCCAGTTTTTGCCTGCTCTCAGATATAGGCTGACCTCACTGCCTAGTTGCAGCAACCATTCAAGATAGATATGTTAAAAAAAAAAAAGTTAAATTGAAAGAGCAGATCTTAAAGAATGATGAGGGTCCTGTGCTCTACACTCACAGAAAGATTTCCTTGAAGGAGGCAGATTTTGATGGCATTTCAGTTTTTTTTTTTAATCTAGGTAGATGTATAAATTCGCTTAGTTTAAGAAAGACTAGCCCAAGGAGTTAATAGCCATAAGATAACATTTGTTAAATATCCACAGTGTGCAGAGCACTACTAGAGTCTATTTTATGGAGTTAGGAAAAACTGTATTTCCTTCATTCAGCAGAACTATAGAAGTAAGCCAGTTAAAATAGTTATGTATATCCTATGTGTATGGTGCTGCTAAACTTAATTTTTTTAGGGAATGAGGTTTCTTTAAGTGAATTTTCTGATTAACTGATAAGTATCCTTTTAAATTACCCAATTTTACCCAATTATATAATTCCCTAATCATGTACTTATAACATACTGGTGCTGGGAGCCATCAGGCTACAATGTCTTGACAAGGTCATATGTGACAGCCAAAGAGGTCACAGAATGGCTCCTTGGCAAGATGGAATTGCCCACTTAGCCCCTTCTATATGACTTCTCTCATTAATATCCCTTACAAATCAAATTGAAATGATTGTTATCCCATCCCTAGCCTTAGAAGGAATACTATAAGAGCAAAATACATGTACTATATTTCCCCAAAACATCACCAAAAGATCAGATCCTCAAACCTAATCCCAAAAGACCACCATGGGTTAACTTTTACCTAGGTACATAATTCCCAGTAAAACCATAGCCAAGCCCAGAACTTTCCCACTCTCAAAAACTCCTGAAGCCAGAATACAAATCAATCATAAAGGTCCATACAAAATGTGCAGATACACCAAGCTTCATCATGCCTCAGTGACTTGATTTTTCCCCTTGAGAAACTCCCTAGTAAACCCTGAAAAATGATCAGTCTAATATTAAATCTGAATTGTGTTCTCAGTATCTCTCAACCTCAATGTTTATTATGATTATTTAATTGTCTTTAAGAATTTCTGATTACTTCTTTTTATTAAAAGTAATAAGTAAATTTCCTTCATTGTTTGTAAGCTCAAGCTCCTCACAGGGTAATTAGAAAATTAAACCACCTGTGACAAAATCATTTATCTTAAACAAGACCTTATTCATCCTGTCAAAATCTGTAATCACAATACAAGAATATAGAATATTAATCAAGGGATTTGTTAAAAGTTAATGTTTCACTTTTCCAGTTATCTCTATTTGGACATGTGTGTTAGGTAATGTATCTGTGTGTGTGGAAGAGGCATGAAGGAAGAGAGAATTTCTGTCTGCAGGCAAGACAGAAATCTGGGAACATCATCCATCAATCAAGGTGAACATTCCAAATAGAATGTTCCCAGGAAAGTCAGTTGGAGCCTGACCAGGAGATGAACTGAGAGACTTCCTTGGCTTCTGATTAAGGGGGAGACTTTGGGCACAGAACAAGTTACATGCCATTGGAAGAAATTTATGCAAGATTAGGGGTTGATAATGAAGATGACTTTATAGAGAAGTTGAATTACATGGCTTGTACAGATACAGATTTTGAATGGGAAGGTGGATATCAAGGAACATATTGAGAACTGGAGGAGAGATAGATACACAATTTCACTTCTGTTCTTTAACTTCAAAAACATGAAAAGTAGCATTCATGCTGTAACAGTGAAACCTAGATTAGTTGGAATTCCATAGGATAACATACTACACAAAACCTTATGAGAATGAAGACTAGTCTTAGGGTAACAGAAAATGAGAAGTTATTTTAACAAAAGAAGAACAATTAATTCAACAACAAGAACACCTCTAAACTTGTAGCATAAAACTTCAATTTCATAACTAGGATAGATAAGAACACCTAAAATGCTATGGAAGCATGGATTCACATTGGATGAATTTGTTAACAAGACTTTAACATCAAGTTGTAGTTGAGAACTGAAAGAAAAGATTTTTCATATCCATATCTTCATCCTTAAAACAGTCTCTACCAGAGGAAGGAAGAGAGAGAGAGTATACCATGAAGATATTATCTCATGGTTTCAGACACCTCACATGTCATCAGTGAAGATACATACAAATGACATAGGATAAAAAAAGATGACCTAGTCATAAGAAGCACCATGAATAGCCCAAGAAGAAATCAAAAACAGTCTTGTGAATGAAAGCCTTTGAAACCAAAGGAAAGCACATGAGAATACTTGCCACCAGATTACAAATAAGAGAGCATTGCACATGTTAAAATGACAAAAGGAAAGCACCCCTGAAGCAAATAGTACAGTTCTGGAAAGAAAAAGCCAGTAAAACAAAAATATGCTTTTAAAGAGTAGCAGCCACAGTAAATATTCTATATGATGTCTCAGACACACAATAACTGAACAGAGAGAAACAATGTTATTTCAAATGAATACATAATTCTCTAAATTCCATCTCCAATAAATGATTACAGTAACAATAAAAAACTCCTTGTAAAAAAGTCACACACCAAAAGATTAGAAACAACTTCAAATTGCTATTCTTAACAAAATCTTGAGAACCTATGCATAATGCTCACACCCACCCATGAAGAACACATGTACAGCTTACTTGAATGCATGAAGATGTACATATGCAAATCTTACTCCCATGCACAAAGAGAATACATGTAATGCTTACTTTCAGACATAAAGAATTATTGATAAATTCTGACAAACTTTCATTAAGATTTCATCTTCCATGCACATGTAAATATCACTCTTACATGCATGCACAGGTAAAAACCTTATACTCATGCATGTTCGTGTTTGTTCCCATGTGTTCCTGGTTCCTGATTATTCCAGTGGATCCTGATTTGAAGAACACAAGTCTTCAATCAAAAGTGAAAGAAGACAGAAGAGTAATATGCTGACCAGAGAGGAAGAAAGAGTTTCTACAAGCAACATAAAAAGATATGGAAGGACTTTGGAATTTTGAAATTTTGGAACTTTTGATCATGAGGATATGTAAAAATGCGTCATACATGTTAACATCACATATATGCATGTACATGCTACATTGAATTACACTTTAGGAAGATATCTCATGGAATGGGTAAGTATACAACATGCATAGTTGCATAACAAAAAGACACACTGATACAAATTTCTGTGGAAAATTCAAACAGATAAAGATATTTCTTATCTGCATGAATTTTCACAGAAATCTACAATGATGTACATATGTAAATATTAATTTACTAATGAACTAATTTTATTAGAATAATTTATTAATATTCAAATGACTAATAATAGCGACAGTCTAGTGAATTTGTTCAAGTCTTAGGACAGTAGAGACAGACGTAGAAGTTCTTAAGTATAGAAGTTATATTACATTGTTATTATAAGTTAGTGTTAGTGGTTGGAATTTTCTTGGTTCCATTTATAGATTTTAGTAAATAGGACAATTTGCATATTCTGAATGTTAGTGATATTGTTGGAATGATTTTAAAAATTGTTACAGGATTTGTTATGTAAACACCATGTTCATGTAAATCCCTTACCTAAACCACTTTCCTATATCCTATCTTAGCTTAGCACTAGGTAGACATAGCTAAGATAAGTTAAGATTTTCTTATTTTGGGAGGATAAAAGAACATTTAAGATGGTACAGAGTTAAGAATAGATAGAGTTATATTAAAGGTAAGTATCATTGAAATTCACAAATATGAATTTCTTTTTTAAAAAAGGGGGGGGAATGTGGAAGAGGCATGAAGGAAGAGAGAATTTCATACATGCAAGACAGAAAGCTAGGGACATCTGTCAATCAAGGTGAACATTCCAAATAGAATGTTTCCAGGAAAGTCAGTTGGAGCCTGACCAGGAGATGAACTGAGAGACTTCCTTGGCTTCTGAACAAGGGAGAGACTTCCTTGGTTTCTGACCAAGGGAGACACTGGCTTTTTTTCTGACCTAGGCTGAGGCTTTGGTGTGGCTGATATTGGTGATTGATCCTTATATAATGGGCTGATTAGAAGAAGGCAGAAGAAAATCAATTGTCCTTCATATCTCCCTGACAGACTTTTGTGTTACAGTTGTGACAGGACTGACATTTCTCAAAATCCTCCTAACCCTCATTATAGACTAGGGACAACCCTATCCCTCTTGCCTCATCTTCCATCCTGTCCTATCTTCTCCAATAAACCTCCTTACTTGAGAAAGGAAGAGGAAGGAGTTTTTCCTCATAAACCTCACAGTTCACCTTTGAGTTACATAGAAAGGTGGCTGACTAACAGGGGGGAGGGGAAGGGAGGCAGGAGGGTGTGGGTGGAAAACTGTGAGGGGAAGGGTGGAGGGTAGGAAATATCTTGATCTATTAGCTATCAGTAGTGATCAATAGGCAGTCCCAGAGTATCCCCTCTAGTAGTATCTCTATCTCTGAAGAAATATCTCTATCTCCATTACAACTGGGCACCCACAGGTTTCCCCTAGTATCTCTCTAGTCACTCCAGAATGTCCCTTTCTATTACAGTACCAAGAAAATGGGTATAAAATAAAGATCAGGCCTAGGGATGGTAGAGCAGCTACCAGATGCAAAGCATGCCCATGGCTGAATGATATATACAGCCACCTGCTGGGAATCCCTAGAGTCATGAGTGAGGCACGGGCATACTAGATACAATTTCAGTTTAATTCCAAATGTATTTATTAAGTAGCTACTTTGTGAAAGATACTTTTTTTTCAAACCTTTACCTTCTTTCTTAGAACCAATACTAGGTTGGTTCTAAGGCAGAAGAGTGGTAAGGGTTAGGCAATGGGGATCAAGTGACTTGCCCAGGATCACATAGCTAGGAAGTGTCTGAGGTCCGATTTGAATCCAGGACCTTTTGTCTCTGGGCCTGACTCTCAATCCATGGAGCTGCCAAGCTGACCCCTGAAAGATACTTTTTTAAGAATTAGAGATATGAATTTTGGCAGAAAGCAGTGAAGAGAAACAGAACAATTTATGCAGACTATAATATTGTAAAGGAAAATAGCTGTGCAATCTTTAAGAACTCTTAATATGTAATAACCTCTTAGAATTCAGTAGGACTGAGGATGAAGTGTGATTAATACTACCTTTTGACCTGGAGGTGCAGAAGGCTGTGTGTGTGTGTGTGTGTGTGTGTATAGACACAGCTAATGTATGAATTTGTTCATACATTTTTTTTTATAAAGGAAAATAATTTTTTTTATGGGAGAGTGGATAATTGATGGTGCTTATTAAAAAAAGTATATATATTACATCTTAAAATGCAGATGAGAACAGAAAAAGTTCAAAGGGGAACAAAAAGCAGTGATGAAGCCACTGGGTTAAATTTAGTATTGTAAAAGTTAAAATTAAATCTCAATAATATTATATTTTAAGAGATTTATTAATGATCACTAGAAATCAAGGAATAAAGATGATACAAAATATAGACCACATGCCCATGGCTGGTTAGCCATTTTTTAGACAACCCCTCTCACCACTATCAATGCTGATTCTGCATCAGAGAGAGGGAGCCTCCAAAGTCCACGCCCTTTATCCTCTGTCTATAGGAAGTATGTAATGACAGGAAGTCGGTGGGCTCTTGGAATATGTAGTTCTTTTTTGGGGAAACAGATTTTCAACCATAACTTCTTTTTAAAAAACCTTTAGAGAATCGATACTATATCAGTTCCAAGGCAGAAGAGTGGTAAAGGCCAGGGTTAAGTGGTTTGCCCAGGTTCCCACAGCTAGGAAGTATCAGACTCAGACTGTTTTGAACCAGGACCTTTCATCTGCAGTCCTGGCTATCCCCTGAGCTGCCTAGCTGCTCCCACAATATATATTTTCTCAAGTCTGTCCGTAATACAGATTTATGTGTTACATGTCATCTTCTTTCTGTTTTTAATATAAGGTAATGTTCTTGTTTGTTCATATTGACATGTTTGTTGACAATTTAAGTTCATAATAAATAAAGACAATTTAAAGACTAGTAGTTAACAAGTGTTATATGAAAGGGTATGATCCTATGATTAATGCCCATGAGTTTTATTATATAATATTTTCAACACTCAATTTTGGTAGTTCAGAGAGAGGTCGCTTCTACATATGTCTGGATTCTCAGCAGTGTTCCGAATCCTTTTAGTATCATGTAAATACATTTGTTCATGTAATTTAAATGTACAAATTTAAAAAACAAACTTATGAATAGCAAATATAATGGTCCCAAATGAGCCTGGGAAGTTTACATTCTTGAAGTTGGTGTTTTCTTGTTGCATAATCTCCCCTTAGGGTGGAGCTAAAAGCTCATCAGGGCCATGATATTAACAAATGATTCTCCAGTTAGGACTGAGTTAATTTTATCCTTGTCCTTGACTGGTTCTATATTCTTGTCTAATCTTTTAAGTTCTCTGCCTCCTTTTTTGGGGATTGTTCAGGTTTTTTTAAGCCTTGCCCAATTCTTCATGACCTCATTTGGGGTTTTCATTGCAGAGATATTATAGTGTTTTGGCAATCTGAGTCTTCCTGATTTCAGACCTGGCACTTCTAATACAAGCTTGCTGCTAGGTCAGTGGTTAATACCTGGCATTTTCTCTATCTCACAGGGCTGTTATGAAGGTAAAATAGCTGATTCCACAAAGGGAAGATGTAAATTCCCAGTTTTTTTTAAAAGATGGCTTTTCATTCTTATTTAATTATATGGTACTAATGAGTGTGATATTTTGTTGTTTCTTAATACTAGTGAATCACTGCTGTAAGAATTTTAAGATAAGACCTTGGTTCACATCCCACCTCTGACTCAAACTATCTTTTTGACTAGAGATCAAGTCAGTTGCTTATAGCAGCTCTTAAACATTCTAAATTGCAGAGAACTGACCTATCTGCACTGAAAAAAGTAATTTCCTCACCTGAGAGAAAATTCTCTTTAATCTAGTTCTTATTTTTTCAATAATGAGATTTTGTTAAAATTATAAAGTTTTTCTTAACTAGCTATATTGATATGTGGAATTTCATCCAAGAGAGTAGGATGCTTAACTTTAGAGTTTGAGACATTATCAGATAGATATGGGATCTCATTATGTTGTCCTTTGTAGTTTATCTATTTTTTTTAATCTTGACAGTTTTATTTCTAGGTTGGCTTCTACTTGCCAGCAATTCAAAAACCTTTTTATTAAGTACCTATTAAATAGATTCTAGGGCAGTGATGATGAACATGATGAACATGATGATGGCAGAGGTGCCAAAGATGGCACAGAAAGTGGTCTCTGTGGACATGTGGCTGCCCCCCACCCCCAATTCATTACTATATAGGTGGAGGAGCTTGGGTGGAGCTGCTCCCCACCCCCTCTCCATCTTGCCTGGACATTTTTTCACATCCTCTGCCCAGCAGCTAATGGGAGAACACAGTGGGAAAGATGGGCAGCTCATAGACTCAGAGCTGGAGGGGAGTGGAGCGCTCAGATGATTCCCCTCCCCTTTTCTGCACTCACTGAGAACATTCCTCACTTCACCCACCCCTCAACCAGCAGCCCAATGGGAGTTTCCTCCCTCCTCTGTGTGGAGTAAGGGGGGAAGGACAGGGTAAGCCATTCAGTCAGGGGGAGGGGCATGGCACAAGGTCTCTGAAGTGTGTGCAGGCACAGTACTATGGGGGAAGTAGGGGGGGGGTGAGGCCTAGTATTCTGTCTCTCAAAGGTTCACTATCACTCACTGTTCTAGGGACTAGGTGGTAAAGTGGTTAGAATATCAGGCCTAGAAAAACTCATCTTCTTGAGCTCAAATATGGCCTCAGAGACTAGCCATGTGGCCCTGGGCAAATGGCTTAACCCCTTTTGCCTCAATTCCTTGTCTGTAAAATGAACTGGAGAAGGAAATGGCAAACCCCTCCTGGGTCTCTCCTGAGAAAATCCCAGAAAGAGTCAGACAACTGAAAAATGACTGAAAAACACAAGTGCTAAGCCACAAAGGTGACATTGTTGTGTCAACTTGAAATCAGAAGAGTTCAATTCTGCCAGTCCCTGAAAACTCACTCTGAGGAAGTCCCAGGCTCACCCATTTCAGACTGAACAATAGACTTTTAAGTACTTAATGGCCCTAGTTCAGATGAGACTAGTAGATCTAATCAAATATTAAGTACCCTTTTACCCTGGTAGTTTCTCCATTGTATCAAAGTCCTCTCCTGGGTAGCCCAGTCCCAAGCTGGACCTTTCCCTTTTGTATCCATTGTAAAGCATCAGCTGAAGATCCTATCTTGGGCTTCTCATTTCCTTGTAGCCATGGTAATGTTAATAAATTATACTTCCCTGTCCCCAAATAGTATATAAGTTCCTCAAGTTCTATTGTTGTTCAGAGAATCTTCTAATGTGGACAGTATCCAAAGATACTGTCCCCAGAGCCCCAGGCTTTTGAGGCTGTGTAGTATTTGATGCTTGGCTCTGTGTAGCGGTAGATTATTATGGACCTATCTCTTTCCTGATTAATGGCTTGTTTTTTTTCTGACTACTTTAGCAGTTCTATGTTTTTTCAAGTTGACATAAATGGCAAGCCAGCTAGAAGTTGAAGTTATGGCTTCCTAAGCCTCCTGCTAGCTGACACCAGTGTCCATAGTAAACTCCACTTAGCAGGTTGGTTGGGTAATTGGAAACTCTCAAACAACAAACACTGAACCTCTTTTTAATCAGGAGCTAAATGGGCAATCACAGTTCTTTGAAGGCCCTGGCAAATCTCCCTAGTGGCACTGCTGCAGAGTTTATGTCCATAAAATATGGACCAGGAACCTGTGAGTATTTGGATAAGTGACAAAGATCAACTAAATTTGATCCAAAAAGAAGCTCTCCAAGATGGGGCTCTTTGGATGGCAAAAAGATCATCTTTCTGCAGTCTTTTAAACAATGTAGTTTATGGGATTGAGGACACTAAAGGGGAAACGTTCAGTCAGTGGCTCCAGTATAGTACCAGGAGACAATCAGTGTCATATCTATCACCAAGCTGGGAGAAGGGTAAAAGTGAAAAAAGATAAGCAAAGAAGAAAACCAGGCTTCTTAAGGCAAAGGGGAAAGATCTAAAAAACAGGATAGGGAACAAATGGAAAGCAGATAACCTTAAGGAAACTTTAAAGGACTTTGGTAACCACCACTTCTTGCAAGCAGCTTTCCTGAGCCTCTCAGCTCACCCAAGGCCCCAATTCCTCAGTTTCCTTTTAAAATCAAGGGAAAGGAAGGCACCAGAGAACTAAAAGTGTCCTTCACCCTTGGACCAAGGCTGAGCTCAGAGTTATGGATAAGGGATTTGCAAAAGCTAGAGAGAGCCCAATGGAAATTTGCTAAAGAATTCAAGACCTGATCTTTATCAGCTTGCCAAGTACTGGTGGGCCTGGGAATGCTTCTCACTGGTTTAAAACAGCTCAGTGGGAAAATCCTTTAGAGTATACAAATTAGTTAATGGCTAGGAAGGATGGGCCTGAAGTTCACCTCCAAGAAATCAGGAAAATTGGGGAGGCCTTATTAGAAGCTATTTCCAAGGCCTTCCCAAAGTCTGTCAATAGGGGAAAAATTCAAGCTTGCACTGAAAATACAGGAGAATCTGTTTTTCATCTTTATAAGTTTCTGACTACCCTGGGAGCAAATTCTGGTCTTTGTCTGGATGACCCTGATGCCATAGTCACCTTTAATACTCTCTATGTGTTGAGACTAAACAAAGAGACTGAAGAGGTAGTTAAGAAAAGGAAACAAGGATCTGTTTCACCTTGGTTTCTAGACATTTTTCCTTCCAGGTAACAAGCTAAGAGACAAAGAGATGAAAAGGTGTTATTACTGTCATAAGCCGGGACATATAAAGAAAGATTGCAGTGAGCTTCTGCGTAAATTAAAATGTCAACAAGGGAGGTTTCAATCCTCCTCAGAAGGGCCCTCTCCCAAAAGACCACATGGGGATGCCTCACAATGAAGGGGCTCTTGTGAATCTTAAAACTGCTCAAACTCTACCTTGAAACATTTGGTTAAGATTATTCCCCATTTAAACAATGGAGGTACTTAGGAATGTATTGGGAACTTTAAAATTACTCCACCCATACTTAGGCATACTTTAGGGGAAGATAAAATTGTAAAACTCCTTAGTGAACAATGAAGGTGCTTAACTCATACTTACAGTGAGGCCAAAAGCCCTTAAGCTAGGTCTATTTTTAGATCTAATACAAAAGGGTGCTAAGTACCTATGAAGGTCATATTAATTACTAAAAAGTCAGGTGACTTGCAAGGGACAACCTTAGCAAAGAGGTGTGAAATACTCAGAAGTTTTAGTCTACCCAGAGAAGGTGATAACAAGATGTGAATTAAGAATGGTCAGTCCTTTGGAAAACATCTACTGTGATTGGTAGATGTGAAAATTTAGGGGAGGTGACATAGGAGATATATATATATATATATATATATAGTAGTCTCTTGGTGATCGAGAATGACTATTGTCTTTGTGCAGTTTCATCTACAGTGTACCCTCATGTGGCTTTGGAGTCCAAAGGCTGAGGCGCACATTTTGTGGCACATGGGGCATGGGACTCCAGTTGTTACGGGAGGGGCGGTTGTGGCCTGGTGTCGGCGTTCACGCGCAGCGGCAAGATGTCGACGTCGCTCATCTTCAAAGGTGGCGGCGGCATGGTGAATGTGGGTTCGCCAGCTGCTTCTGTCAGAGGCAGCGAGTTCTAGTTGCTTTGTTGTCATGCCAGCCCACTTCAAGTTGGACTTTAGCTGATCCTTGAATCTTTTCTTTGGTCGGCCTTGTTTCCTGAGTCCAGCTGACAGTTCACCGTAGAATACCTGTCTTGGTATTCGCTGTGGGTCCATGCAGATGATGTGTCTAGACCATCGTAGCTGGGTTTTGAGGACCATTACTTCGATACTGGTGGAGCTGGCTCTGTCGAGGACTTCCTGATTGGTGATTCGGTCCTGCCATCGGATCCTCGTGATTGACTGGAGGGAGCGTTGGTGGAATTGTTCCAGCTGTTTCATGTGCTTCTGGTACAGTGTCCATGTTTCACAACTGTACAGGAGCGAGCTGAGGACCACTGCGTTGTACACTTTGAGCTTCGTCGCAGTGCTTACACCTCTGTGTTGGAGGACTTTGCAGCGCAGCTGCCCGAGTGCCTGGCTGGCCTTTTAGATGCTGGCATTAATCTCGTGGTCTAGGGACCCGTAGTTGGCGATGGTGCTGCCCAGGTACTTGAAAGTGTTGACGTTAGAAAGCTGCGTGCCGTCGATTGTAATGCACGGCTGGTTAGTTGGCCTCCCAGGTGCAGGTTGGAACAGCACCTCTGTTTTGCTGTGGCTGATAGTCAGGCCAAACAGTTTTGTTGCGGTAGAGAACCTGTCCACAATGGTTTGGAGATGATTTTCTTGGTGGGCCATGAGAGCACAGTCATCTGCAAAGAGAGCTTCCAGGATGAGTCTCTCTGTTGTCTTTGTTTTGCAGTCAGGTGGCGAAGGTCAAATAGTGAGCCATCCAGTCAGTCTTTGATGTAGACGCCCAGGTCTAGATCCATCACGGCATGTCGTAATACTTGGGTGAAAAATAGGTTGAATAGTACCGAGTGAGGGCAGTAGGCCATTGTTGTTCATTTTACCCACGCCGTGTTTGCCGAGCACTCCTTTCCAGTGAGAGCTAGGTGTCAGGTGGGGGTCAGAGGCTGGAGAGCTGCCCTAGGAGGGCACGATAAGCCCTCCATACCAGAGATACTACCCCTCCCTGAGCACCCCATACACCCCTTAAAAGGAGATCAGAGGCCTCTGGACTTGGTTCAGCTTAGGAAGCTGAATTGGAGTCTCTCGTTGGCTGAATTTAGTTGAGCTCAGGAACTGAACTGGAGGGTCTCTCTGAACACTAGAGTTTTGCCTGGGACAAATCTTGTGGTGAGTGGATTAAAGACTGACTTAGTTTTCTCTCTTAAGGAGAAAAGCCTAGGATTTCCTCTTACTCTCTCTCCCTTTCCTTAATTCCTTAATTTGTATTAATTATAATCTCCATAAAACTCAGCTGACTTGGGTATTTCATATTTGGGAATTTTTCCCATGGCAACCACTTATTTTTGATTTAAATCAAGACACTAAAATTTTATCTTTGCAGTTTTGGCAATTCAAAGTCTTAAACCCATATTTTCGCGGTCACAGTTTATGGCAATCACTCTTTTGTCTGTAACACTCTGAGGATATTAAGGTTTATTTCAGTGGTATCATTGGCATGGACATTGTACCCCCAAAACCCAGGCAAACGGTAAACAGGGAAATTCCTCTGCTCCCTTCTGTCCTTGTGACTCTTAATCCAAGAACATCTGATAACTTCTATAAGACCCTGAGATTATTATCGTCCTTGGATTGTCCTTTAGATTTGAAATGGATATAGAGGTGCACCTCCAAGCTGCACCTTAACACCATTGAGCTGTATCTCAGGCATCCATCTACCCCCTAAACTATGAGGGTCTTCAGGCAGACCTTGGTCATATGACCAAACCCCTCCTCCCCTCCCACCAAATGCCTGAGAGTATACCACTCTAGAATCACATCCACACCATGACACAACATCATGTCCCCACTGTTGTAAAAAGTATATAATCCCCAGAATTAATGGATTCTGGGAGCAGCCTTTCATCTTGCTGTTCCACCTATACTATCATCCCGGCCAGATTCAACATTACTTTCTAAATTAATAAATTTCTCTTTTTATTTTTAAACTAGGTTTTGGAGTCTTGCATTCTTGCAAAAGGCATCCTTCCCAAATCCTGGGGATTCACCTCTAATACCCCACAACATCATCATTCCCAAGTTGACAGTTGGCTATCTGCTGGATGGATATCTGGATGGATATCTGATGGATATACCCTCTCCTAGGGTTTTCCTGGCCCTTTGCTCAGTTTTCTTCCTACTTTGTTTTCTTTCTTTATATCAAGATCATTAAACATGGGTAAAATCCAAGTATGTCCTGAGCCCTCTTCCTATTTCTCTATTCTCTTGGTGATCTCCTAAGTGCCAGTATTTTCAATGACTTTCCCTTTGCCAATGAATGACTCAGTCCTATTTTTTTCTCCTGAGCTTTAGTCTTGTATAATTAACTCCTTATTATATATTTTGAATAGCTATCCTGTAGATGTACAAAATTAAACTCATCTTTATCCTCAAACCCTCTTTTGAATTTCTCTGTTGTCAAGGATGCTGACTTTAGTTACTCAGATTCAAAACCAAGTGTGGTATTCAATTCCTTCCTGGTATTGAACATATCTGATCAGTTCTAAATTTTGTTTCTTTGTGTCTGACATCTCTAGAGGTCCTTTTACACATTCACTATCCTCATCAATGCTAGATGAAGCTTCTTCTTATTATATTATTATTATTATTGCAATAGCTTTCTAATTGGTTTCCCTGCCAAAAATCTCTCCCCTCTAATCAACTCTCTGTTCAGCTGCTGAAATACTTTCTTACAGTGTAGGTCTGACCTTGTCATCACCCCATTCAGTAAACTTGAGCAGTTCCCTATTACCTCTAGGAGCAAATAAAAGCTGTTCTGTTTGGCATTTAATATTTTTTCAGCCTGGCCTGTTTTTGCCTTTGGATGTTTCATTCATGTTATGCCCCTGATACTCCCTGACCTGTCTCTACACTTTTCCACTGGGCAGAATGTTCTTTCACCTTACCTGTGCCCCTTAAAATCATTGGCTTCCTTCAAGATTCTAGTTAGCTAGACTTTTCTGTATTGGACTCTCTCAATGGTACCTTTTATTTTCTTTGTTATCTTGTTTAAGCCTATTTGAGAACATGTTATCTTCCTCTATTCGAATGTAAGTTTCTGGAGCTCAGGGACTCTTTTTTTGTTTTCTTAGTATCTCCCAATGAACTTTGTAGTAGGGTAGAAAGGTCACTGTTAAATGGAGGCAAAAAAAAAAAAGCAGGTTCCTGCCCTCCCATTGGAGAGAGACAAAATGTAAACAGCTATGTAAACACAAGGGAAGCACACTGCATAAATGGGAGGTATAAGGATGATATTAAAAATTGGGTATTGTTATATTAGTTTAGAGATAGGAAGTAGAGAAGTTGGCTTGAGAAAGAATTGGAGTTTCAAACAGCTGAGTCAGAGTCAGTTTTAAGTCTAACTTTTTTCAGTGTGGCAGTTGGTCTCACAGTTGGCAGAGTCACACACAGAGGCTCTTGCTCTGAGGGCTTTGAGGAGGTAATATCTTTGTCTCTGTCTGTCTGTCTGAGGTAAAGATCTGAAGGAGTTAAGTGTTTTATTTTTCCAACTTGGGAAACACTATTGACTATCTATTACTATCTGTATAGATTGTTTAACCCTGAGAAGACCAAAGAAAGTCTTTGGTTTGAACTTTGAGTCTGCTAAGGCTGTGTCCTTACTTGATTCTTATTGAGACTCATCCAGATAGCCTTTATTATTTTTATAATTTGTAGGCAAAGTTAAGAATTATAAGGATAATAGTGTGTGTAGTTTATTTTAGAATAGGGAAAATTTGGGTTAGTCAGATCAGGAAGGATTAGTGTAGCCTGTGAAAAAAAGGAAAAACACCAGGGAGTTTTATTTGGGTGGAGTTAGAATTCCTTGGAGTTCAAAATCCTTTTATCCTTATATATTTTGATAAATATTTTATTTTTTATTATCAGAGTCTCTTTAGCATCCTTGTGCCTGGCCCAGAAGAGAAATTCATTTATGAGCTTCACATCACTGATATAAACTGAGGATATTTTGTGAGTGCAGCAAGCAGAGTATCTGAAATTAGTTTATAAACAATAGTCAAATCGATTGTTATATTAGTTTTTGCATTCTCGTCCTTTATTTTTACAGAGGTCATTCCTGAAGGAAGACTCTTTGGGTAGGGAAGAGAGTTAGTGTTTATGTAGCACCTACTGATGTTTGGTTGGTACTTTCCAAGTGTTCTTTACCAACATCTCATTTGATTCTCACAACCCTGTGAGCTAAGTGCTATTATATCTCAACTTTAAAGGCAAGAATGACTTGCCCCGTCTCATGCAGCCAAGGAAATGAAGCTAGATTTGAACTTATGTAACAGTCAATTAGTCTCTAGTAATAAAAATATTATATTTTTCGAGGCTTATTAAAGATTATTAGAAATCAAAGATACAAATCAATAAGCCACATTTCTAGGGCTGATAAGCCCATTCAGTTTCACTTACTACATCTTGAGAGACGCATGTGCTTGGAAGCGGAAGCAGAGAGACCCAAGTAGGTATTACAGTCAGTTTAAATACAAATGCTGATCTCGCACTCAGGTGAGGACTCATGTGAGATTATAGGGCATTCTGGGAAGTGCCAAGGACTTCTGGGGATTGAAGTCTGGGGTTCAAATCTCCATTTTTTACATATCCCCTTTGATCATTATTGGGAAAAGTTTCCCCTAAAAGGATCATGAAAACATAATCAACTTAAAGATTACAATAATTTGAGGATAAAAAAAAAAGAATAAAACCAATAATTGCTAGGTGCATTGACAAAAACCCAGTTAGGGGGTAGTCCCCTTTGGCATGAAAGTATACATACAAATAAATGTTCAATCAACCATACCCAAAGTTCATTCTTGATCTTCTCATGCAGCTTGTGGTCTGGAGGCATCTTCATGGTGTCTTCTCCAAACAGTTCAGTTTCTGGATTTGGAGAGGTAGCATCTTTCTTAACCTAGAATTCTTCTCAAAAGGAATTTAAACTTTGCAATTTAAAATAATAATATTTTTACATTTAGGCCTTTCTGACTCTCTCTACCATCATCCTTGCTGGTAGGATGGGAAGAAAGGTCTATTTCAGAAGGTGAGATTTATGCTTTTATATAAAGTTGTTGAAGGAAGCCAGGAGCAAGTTGAATCTCTTGGTCTAGGGGTATCAATATTTTAGTCACTTTAAAAAAGAACATAATTTCAAATTCTTTCCTGAATAGTTAAACTATTTCAATATAATGAAAGTAGGTGCTATTTTGTTTTTTGTATTTGCATCTTAGTACTTAGCCCAGTGTCTGGCATATGATAAGCACTTAAATGCTCTTACATTTCATTAATTCATGTAAAAATAAGATACTAATAAAATTATATACACATATATTTTTTAAGAAATCCTGTTCTCATATAAAGTATCCTTGGGGACAGCTAGGTGGCTCGGTGGATAGAAAGCTAGTCTAATGAGAGGGGAGGTCTTGGGTTCAAATTTGGCCTCAAATACTTCCTAGCAATGTGACTGTGGATAAGTCACTTAACCCCAATTGCTTAGTTCTTGCCACTCTTCTGTCTTAAACCTTATACTAAGACAGAACATAAGGGTTTAAAAAAAATGTAATGTGATAAGAACCAAATTACATGTTAATATTAGCAGCAAGAAAGGATTGAAAAAACTGTACTTACACTTCTTTCTACAAAGCTACCTTTGTAGCTTAATAAACTTTTTTCCTCAGTTATAGTAGGTAAATGAAATCATTGATGGAACCTTGCATATTACCAATTTCAAGAGTTAGAAGAACCTTGGAAAGACATTTAAATTGATGAAGAAGTAAATAACATGAAAAATAATATGCAAAATAATTATGATAATGGAAAAGAAAACAATAAAGATAAAAAGAATCACATAGGTGGAAAGTATCTGAAGTCAAATTTGAATCCAGGACCCTCCATCTCCAGACCTGGCTCTCTATCCACTGAGCCACTTTGCTGCCCCACCTACCTAGTTTCTTAAACTAGAAGGGAACAATGCAGAGATACCTTAAATTCAATTTTAGACATGAGATCTATTTTTTAAACTAAATTATAAATGCTTAATTGCTCATGTACCCCCATGGACCTGAACTCCTTTACCTCAGGACTGCCCTAGTTTATTGAACAAAAAATGATCCAGTTTAGGACTTTTAAAATAAAATGTCAAAATAAAATATTTTTAAAAATTATTTGTTACCTTAAAAAGTTAAAAAAACAAACAAACAGACCAATGCTTTTATGCTTCTCAACTTGAGATTAAAAGTCACAGGAGAAATTTTCTCTTATTTACTATATATATCTAGTTCAGTTTGTTTTGAGGCAAAGAATTTAGCAATTATTAAAAACCAGAGAAGAATTTAGAAAGCCTTTTGAAAAGCTTTAACCCCATGTATTTGAACTTTTGCTGACTTGATTTGCATTTTGGAACAAAACATGACCAGAGGGGGAAGCTGGGTGGCTCAGTGGACTGAGAGCCAGGCCTAGAGATGGGAGGTCCTAGGTTCAAATCTGGCCTCAGACACTTCCCAGCCGTGTGACCCTGGGCAAGTCACTTGACCCCCATTGCCTAGCCTTTACCACAATTCTGCCTTGGAGCCAATACCCAGTATTGACTCCAAGACGGAAGGTAAGGGTTTAAAAAAAAAAAGTCAATACTGTGTATTTACTCTATGACAGAAGGTAAGGATTAAAAAAAAAAGTATCCAAAACTTGAGAAAAATGTCATCTGCTAACTGCTAAAAGTGAACAATGCTGTTTTCCAGAAACCCAATCCAGAATATAAATGAATGGATTCTTAATAATTTTGTTTCATCAAGTGTGTCAATTTTAAAAAGCCTTTTTGTCTTGTTTATTTCTAACTATATATGAGACTCCTTAAAAGTAGTACATAATTTCATTTTTTGGGACTATTAACATAACATTATGGAAAATTTTAAAATTACTTGACTTACAGCTGCTAAATGAAACTTGTGTATTGACAGAAAGGACCCTAGAAATATTCTATGAATTTGCAAGTTTCTCTACTAATCTGTCCTTTCCCAGGAAAAGAAAAAGTGCATTTTTAAATTTTTTTGTTAATTCTCTAAGTATTTTGTACCTCCTGATTTCTTAGCTCAACTCCAGTTGCTGAAATATTTTCACCTGGCATATAGTAAATACTTAATGCTTTTTGATTGCCCAAGATTTTATTGAGTTCAAATATTTAGATTTAATTGAATATCTAAATATCTAGTTTGTGTAGTATTCACAATTGGAGGGAGATGGGGGAAATATTTAATTTCCCTCTACAAGAATTCTTAACCTGGGGTTCGTGAACTTGTTTTAAAAATATTTTGATAACTATAATATAAATGGTTTCCTTTGAAACTCTGTATTTTATTTTACGTATTTAAGAACATTTTGAAGTGTCTTTAAGTTTTATTAGACACAAAAAGTTATGCATCCTTGCTCTAAAATCCTTATTCCTCAATCTCAACCCTACTCCTATCCCTGCACTATTTTGGGGGGACACACTGGCTCAAATTAGGATTAAAGTGATTCAGAAGTAGGGGAGAAGAATTAAAGCTACCCAAAGGAAAACTGATTATCAGTCTCAGATTCTGCAAACAAAAGAATTCCTAATCTAAAACGTGATTAAATTTGGGATAATTACTCTAGGGGTGTGAATTTTGAAATCTTTGTTAAATCACCGAGATCTAGAGTAAAAACATTTCAACAGAATGAATTCGGATTTCAAAATAGCCCCATTGGATCATTTTATTTTAGAGAGTAAGGGTCATTGAGTCATCATTCTGACTTAGTTGATGAAACATCTTAATCGATTTATAAGAATGTTCTAGATACACATAAACAGTTGTTGGATGAAAAAAAACTGGATCCTTTCTAGTGGCTGGAGGCGGAGGAACACTAGTCCCTGGTTTGCAGAGTTTGTTTTTAAAGAGCCCTCTCAGAACCTTCACTTTACAGATAGGTAGACCGAGTCGAGAACTTCGTAGAATACAGGTGGAAGAGAATAAGAAGTAAAAGATGCTGATGAATTTTAACATTTTCCTTTAGATTTCAGGGATTAAACTGTGATGGTGGTTCAGGATTAAAGAGCCCCTTAACTGAAGGTGGCAGGTGGATAGAGAATGAGAGGTAGACAGCACACTTCAGATCCCGCTGTGAGCATGCGTCAAGAGAAAGGGCGGGCTGATAGAGGGGCGGGTTCAACATTCTCCTGCGCCCGGGGATTGGCCGGGACGGGGAGGAGGTGGGCGGAGAACGCCTAGCAGCCTCGCTTTGCTGCTGCAGCAGCTAACCACACGGGGGAAGTTGTGAGGGTTAACACTGGGGAACGTAGTTGCAGCCTGGCAGCCAAGGAGGAGGAGGAGGAGGAGCCGGAGAAGGAGGAGGGACCGGAGCCTATGACTTCACAACCAGGCAGCCCTAAAGCAGGCGGCGCCGGGGTTGCAGGTTCTTCAGTCTGCAAGGAGCTGCAACAGCGGTAAAGGCGGCGGTTCTTCTTCCCCGTAGTCTGTCACTCGGGGAGCTGGCTCGAGAGCCCAGCAGCGCGGGCTTGCTGCAGGTTGGGGTCCCGGAGTCTCGCGGAGGGGTCCAGGTGCGGGGCTGTGGAAAGAGGATGGGATGGAGGAAGCGGGTAGGGTCGTGGGAGGGGGGAGGGTCGGCGGCAGCTGGGGGGCAGGGAAGAGAACAGCTGGGTGAGGAGGAGGTGGAGGAGGGCGCTGCTCTGTCTCCACCAAGAAATGGGGTGGAGCCGAGAAAGGATGGAAGAGGGTGGGAATGTAGGCGCCCCACGCGAGACCCAGTTGAGAGGCGGACCCCCTGGGATTAGGAGGGGATGGATGCAACCGGGTCTGAAGAGTGTTGTGGCGGACTCTACTGCATCCTTCATCACTCCTTGAGTTGGGGGAAAGCGGGGCGGGGGAGGGAGGAAGCTGTTGTCATGGAAATGATGCAGCTTCCCTTCCTGGTTGACACATCTTAAATGGAAATAAATTGATCAGTTCTGGGTCTCACCTCCTCTCTCCCTATTCCCATGCAGATTTTTGTGGGTGACTTTGGGTTGGAGGGGTGGAGGGAGAGACCAGGGGCGTGGGGAAGGAGGAAGAGGAGCTGGAGGAGGCTGGCTGGTTTCCCTTTTTGAGGAGATGGATTTTGATTGGCAAAGGGAGAACTCGGGATGCAGGATGTGGCGCCTGCAGCCCTGACCTATTTTGTTTATACGGATTCTAGGGCCTGGGTTACTGCACCTGATTCATGTATGTCACTGAGGACGAGGTTTAGCAAACAGCAGCATAAAAAGTCTAATGTGTGTGGGGGGAGAAAGAGTGGGTTTCCATGAAAGAAATTTGTATGTAATTTTCCTATACTTTGATTCTCGTTACCCACTCCCCAAAGAAATCTTTTTGTATACAGTGAAGACATCAAGAAAGTTGTGTTTTGTTCCTTAAAAATAAACATTGAATGTGTAGCTGTGGAACAAGGCTTCTAGTGTGACATGAACACAGTGTTTGGCAATCTGGTGAAGTTGATGGACATCTGAAAATAATGTTTTTAAATGCAAAAAAAATAAAATACATAGGATTGCAAAGGAAGTCAATTATATTAAAATGTGAAAGAATGTCCAGAGTATTTGTTTCTTTCTGGGTGATAGAAGGCTTTGGAAAACAAAAACTGTTAATGTTTTCATGCTCTCCCTTTTCTTTGAGTCAGGGTTCTTCTTGAATTGCATATTGATTTGTTCTTTTACTGAGCTTCTGAATGTTGGAAAAATAAAACATATTTCTTGGGGAAGAAAGTAGGAAAGCTCCCTTTCTTTTTGCTTAGGTTCAAATGTATATGGAGGGATGTTAGACTGCTTTTATATTAGAAAAGGTCATTTCCCTTAAATGTCATTTATTTATTATAGCATTTGAACAATATTACTTTGAGGGAAGAAGGCCCAGGAACAGGGCAATTAGGGAATGAGACTGAGTCAATGCATAGTTTGGCAGTCATGAATTCAAGCAAACTGTTCAGTGACCTATAAAAATGGTTAAAGCCTTTTAATAGCTTGGCCAGGTTAAAAAACAAATTCCTAGAAACGATACTGATTTTTCTTTGATTTAAACCAGGCCTGTCCCTTAATCACAATTTAACTTTAAGTATAAGGCCCCCCCCACCCCCTTTTTTTTTGGTTTGTTTCCTAATCAAGACTTGCTCCATTGACTGCTTTGAGGAAAGATTACTTGAACATAGAAGAGAGAAGGATACTCTTAGTCAGTTACACAACCCATCTAGAGGAAGGGCATATGTTTTAGTAAGATGCCACTATATTAGGTATAACATAGATTAACAATTGGAAAATTAATTGTGTATATAAGAAAGAGCAATGGCATATAACATGTGTTTCTTGGGGGCAGCTGGGTGGTTCAGTGGATTGAGAGCCAGGCCTAGAGACAGAGGTCCTGGTCAGTGGTTCTCAACCTTTCCAATGTTGTGACCCAGCAATACAGTTCCTCATGTTGCAGCAACCCCAAACCAAAAAAATTATTTTGGTGGCTATTTCAAAACTGTAATTTTGCTACAGTTATGATTCGGAATATAAATACCTGATATGCATTATTTTTCTCATTGCTACAAATTGAGAGGTTGAGAACCGCTGTCCTACGTTCAAATATGGCCTTAGACACTCCTAGCTGTGTGACTCTGGGCAAGTCACTTAAACCCCATTGCCTAGCCCTTACCCTTCTACCTTGGAACCAATAGGGTTTGAAAAAACAACAACAAAAAACTCCCCATGTATTTCTATATCTTCTATATAAAAAGGCCATTGCTTGTGGAATACTAGTTGGAGGGTCAGCCTTGGAATGAAGAAGATCTTAGTTTCATTTTTGCCTCTGATCTTCCTGTCTTAACCTCTCAGCAGGTAAAGCTGTTGTCTCTCTAAGGCTATAAATTGCTGACTCTGAGTTGCATGTTTGTATGGAGTTTTCACATTGGGAATTCCTCATATCCACCAGGGGATAAACTATAAATCTCTGCTACAGAAATTTTCATAGACTTTGTAAACACCATATGAAAGTTCCAGAAATAATTTGGTCCAAAGACATGATTGGCATTTTATAGCTTCTACCCCAGTTTGGATCTTAGACCATTGCAAACATAAAAGGAAAGAAAATCCATTTTTCTTCACCTCAAACATGGAATAAAATTATTCAGGTATTGCTATCTTGACACTTGGCATAAGATACTTTTTTATAGAATTAATTTATCTTTTAAGATATTGATTCTATCACCCTGACTAGATTATAAGCTCCTGGAGGACAGGGGGCCTTATCTTCTAACTTTCTGGCCCTCTAGCATCTAGTGTACTACCCAGTTGTTGATGATTATTGCTTCTTTTGGAAGTAGTGATTGTATGTTTTAATTCATTTTATCACAGAGCTTTAATATGATAGGTTCTGCAGCAGTCTTTCCAGCTATGTACAGAGATTGGAATTGTCATTTGTGTTTTCATTATTTAAGAACAATAATGTGTACTGTATTATTAGGAACAGTAGAACACTATATTGTATTTATTCCTTTACCCTGCTCTTCCCATCCCCATTTCATTCCATTACTATTGTGGTTTTATAGTGTTACTGTGTATGTGGAGAGAGAGAGTAACTCCATGATGCCATTCTCTTAGCTCACGTTTGCATTCTCATGGGAATTTCTTATTGTTAGCTTATTCCATTTGGAGCACTGACTTGGAGTCAGGAAGACCTGACTTTGAGTCCTGCTACAGATAGGCATTAGCTATATATCCTACCATATAGTAACTAGCTAGTAACTTTATCTTTCCTAGCTTCAGTTTTCTTATCTGTAAAATGGAAATAATGGTACCTATCTCAGAGTTGTGAGGATCAAATGAGAAAAAGCACTTCCCATTTGTAAAGCACTTCCCAAACCAAAACACATTATAAATGCTAGCAAATTTATTCTATGCAACTATTTGATTCCTACAAAATGGCAAAGCATCACTTGCTTTTATGAGTTAGTAAGAGATATGTAATGCAGTGGAATAAGTACCAGATTTGGAGTTAGAAAGATTTCTGATTTGGCCTGTAACACTTAGTAGCTTTGTGACTCTAGGCAAGCCATTTAATCCTGTTTGCCTCAGTTTCTATGAATTCAACTAAAGAAGTAATTAGCAAACCATGCCTTTGTCAGGAGAACTCCAAATGGGATCTCAAAGAGTCAGACATGATTGAAAACATGAACATGGAAAGTTAGTCATAGAATCTCAGAATTAGGTGACAGCAGTCAAGTCCCTTCCCTTCCTGGACATATGAATCCCTTCAGTGATATCCCAGTATGTGGTCTTCAGCCTTTGCTTAGAAAGTGATGGAAGACTCACTGTTTTTTGAGGCAGCTCACTCCATTTTTGTAGAACTAAACCACAATCTGCTTCTCAGAAACTACTCTCCATCAATCCTAGTTCTTGCCTTCTATGGCTAAATAGAAGAAGCACAGTGTATGTTCTATGTGACAATCCTTCAAATATTTCAGTTGGAAGGAATCTTAATGGTCATCATGTAATGTAACCCCTACCTGAAAAATATCCCCCTCTGCAACATACTTGAAGAGGGATCACTCGGACTTCAAACTTTATGAAGTTTGAAGGATTCAGATGAAAAATCACCTCTTGAAGCAGTTCATCTTAGTTTTGGATAACCCTAATAATGAGTAACTTTCCCCAAACATCAAATCTGAATTCACTCCTCTGGAACAACACTCCCTCCATCTCCCCATTCCCCTCAGGAATAATCTCTTTAGAGAAAGACATTGTGATGTAGTGGAAATAACACTGTTATTTAACTGTTTATGCAATCTTGGGCAGGTTCTTAAGATTCTTCAGATCTTTGTTTCTTTAACTTTTTAAAGTAAGAAGTTGAAAGGCAACGTGGGACAGTGGAAAGAGGGCCAAATTTGGAGTCAGGGTACTTGGATTCACAGTTCTGATGTTCAGTGATAGAGTAACCTTGGGCAGGTAGCTTTATAAACTCTGAACCTTAGTTTCCTCATCTGTAAAATGAAGAGAATAAATGACGTCTGAGTTGTCTTCCAGCTCTTTAAATCTCTAATCCTAGCAATGCTCTGTGAGAACAAAATAGAGTAAAGCTAATCTCTCTTTCATGTGGGTCCCCTTCATGTGGGGAAAACCCATTCATGACCCTCATTTATCTTCCCTTCTCCAAAGTTCATCCAGAATTGACCTTAGGGTTTTAGACGGAATCTGACGAGGGCTGAATGAAGCAGGACTATTACTTCTTTATTTCTGGATTCTATACTTCTTTTGATTCCTTTATTATAAAATAAATATGAATTGGCTGCAATGTAGAATTGAGGACCATTGAAGAACCTTGTAATAAAAAATGTCATTGATAAATTGTGTGA
Organism: Monodelphis domestica; assembly: GCF_027887165.1. NCBI lineage: Eukaryota > Metazoa > Chordata > Mammalia > Didelphimorphia > Didelphidae > Monodelphis > Monodelphis domestica. The sequence goes on from NC_077234.1 coordinate 203,332,002, forward strand.
TAGGAAGAGAAGGTGGCAAGAAAAAAGCATAAGAGGGTCAGCAAGAGTGTTCTTTTGATACCTTTATGATGTCAGGAGAAATTGAGGAAAGGTTCCAGTATGTTCAGAAGGCATGAACAAGTGTTCCAGAGGATGGGCAGGCATAAATGGTTGTGAACTATCACTGAAAGAACTGACTAGGGTATCTGAATTGTAAAACCACAGATTAATTTGAATATCAATTTTTTTCCCTCCTACAGTGTTGGAGGTGAATAGGGCAAATATTGTTGCCTTTTTTATACATGAGTAAACCGAGGAACTTGTCCAAAGTTCCTGGTTAGTTCCAGTTGTCCAAAGTTCCAGATAGTAAATGTCAGATTCAAGACCCAAGTCAAGATCTCCATGGTTGTGATCTGCCAGTTCTTTTCTTCTCTGGGCTAGACATTTCTTATTCCTATAAACAGTTCTTATATGGCATGATTTTTTTTTTTGCCATCCTGATTAACCTCCCAGGTGCCCCCTAGCTTCTTGATATCCTTTAAAAAATGTAGCACCCAGAATTAGACATTATACAACAGTTATGTTTAAATTAGAAAAGCGTATAGCAGTGCTATCACTTCCCTCATTCTGGATAATATTTCTGTTTATAGAACTTAAATTCACTTAAATGTTTTTTTTTTAATCTACCACACCTTTCTGCTGACTGTTACTGTACAGTTGATTTTTAAAAATTCAAGAGTGGGACTTTAATTTTATTAAATTTCATAATACTCAATTCCATAAATTATTCTAGCCTGTCTTTTCTAGCCTATTCTAGCCTTTTAGATCCTAATTTATATCCTTCTGTCTTTTCCATAAGGCTTTCTTGTAGTGTTAACCAAACTTGTGTAAACACATTATGACTTATTTTTTTACCCTAGGCCCCTTAAAAAAATTCGCCCCTCCCTTGCCATTTTCCATAAAACAATCATAATTTTCTTTTACCTTCTGAGACTTTGGGCCACATGCTGAGAGTATTTTTAATTCTTGTTTTTTAAGTCTCCTAGCACTTTAGCCATGGTACCCCAAATCTGCTACCACACTATTAAAGACTTTCATTACAACCCATTCCTACTCTTGTATTTGTTCTATTAGCAACTTTCCAGACAACTCTCTCTCCTCTTCCCGTACAAAATCATCTTTCCAACTTCTCCTTGGATGATCTTTATTAGGCTTAGTTCATCATTCTTTAGTCTGGTTTTGTGTTATCTGTTACATTATGGCATAAAAGTGTTTCCTTGGTTCTTAAAGCTATGTATGCCATTGGAGTATGAGATCTGACAAATAATACCAGGTTGGAAGAGATTAAAGTATATGACTTAGTGATAAATTCTCTGTTGTTCTAGAATCAGCTTGATTAACTCCAGAGAGACTCCTCACCAAGTTAGGTTCAGGGTGATAAATTTTTCAGCCATAGCAACTCTCAAATGCTTTATACTCACTTGTGGAGGGAGTGTGATCTGTGTCAATTGGGAATACATGTACTACTAGGGGAAAAAAAAAGTGAAGTGGATTGTAATGGGGAGAGTGTGGGGAGGGAAAGAAGGTGGAGGTTGTTGTGATGAGAACCTGGACCAATGTACGGGTAGCAGGAATGATGGGGACTATATATAACTAGAAAGAACAACAGGCAATATTAAGTGTTTTCTACACTTTTGTGTCATTGGACCTTTGTTTTAATCTTTATCTATTGCCCAATTGATGGTGGATTCTTTTCTCCTATTCTGTTTAGCCCTTCAGCTTAATATCAAGATTCACCATAAATTGATCTTAATTCACCCTTTCCTGTTAGATCCCTAGATCTACTCAGGTTAGTTTCAGAGTCCCCTGAAAATATACTTTTATCTCCCTAACTAAAGCCATTATTTAACAGACCTACAACTACTCTTCCTACCTTCCAAAGAACTCAAGGATTATACTATTGATTTTGGCACATAATCCCATTCTCCTTCATATTTATTTTTGTTTTTCATTCTTTTTAGTCCTGCCTGATTCTTTGATCCCCATTGGAGTTTTCTTGGCAAAAATACTGGAGTACTTTTCCTGTTCCTTCTACAGCTCCTTTTAAAGATGAGGAAACTGAACAAATAGGATTAAGTAACTTGTCCCGGTTCACACAGCTAGTATGTAAAGGAGGCTAGATTTGGACTCAGGTCTTCCTGACTCTAGAACTGGCCTATCTGCCCCAATTAAATTTAAAAGTCCTGCAGGGCAAGGACCCATCTTGGACATTTAAAAATATCTATCTTAAAAGCTAACATAGTACTTGGAAACAGAGTAAGTTGTTCAACAAATCCTCATTAGGTGAATTTGGCTACCACTAAAGTAGCAGAAGATAGTAGCATTGTTAGTTTTGTTATAGGAGTGACAGTTTTTGTTTGAGTTCATCCAACATCCTTCCTTGGAAAAATCTATGTAGGTTGATATTTAAAGGCTACATTTGAGAGAGACAGTACCCAAAATTATGCCCCCAACTAGTCATCACAGAATCTGCCAACTGCCTTTCTTATAATCTAAAATATTGAAGATCTTATTGAAATGCCTTTATTACATTAATTCATCATGTCAGCATGAATCAGTCTTTCATATTAACCCTAGAAAAGATCCAGACATAGACACAAATACAGGGTAGAGTGAAAGGTTGGTAGTATGTGTGGGATTTATTTCAGGGTGGGCAGGCTGCTTAGGATTTTGTTCTAGGTCATGAGACCACTGGGTTCTGGTTGTATGACTTGAGGTGAGAATGATTTGTGTTCTCTTATCAAAACAAAAGTGCTTGCTGTCCATCACAAAAAAGGCACCAAAAAAATAATGTGAAAACTCCTCACAGTCCATTAGTCTGTCAGGTTGACTGTCTTTGGCTGATTGTGTGTACTGTTTTGTATATTTATTTTTTCAAGCTGTACAGTCCTAGGTCTCTGGAAATCCTTTATGGCTACCAACATTGAATCAATGAAGCAATGTCTAGAAAAGATGAAGCTACTGCAAGCGTAAATTTTAGGGTTGTGACTTAATCTAAATTTAATTGGTCGTCAGAGAAAATCCTAAATAAAATATTCAAACCAGTTTGGAAATTTTATGGTGGTTTAATCTATATAGAGGGAAGGAATTACAAAGAAGAGAGAGGGAAAGGGTATAGGGTTTCTCCTGCCTAGCCTGTACCAGGGGGAGTTCAAAGACCTCTGCCACTAGATCTCTTCAGAAGATTACAGACTTCGTAAGAGGATAGTGTTTTGGAAGGTAAAGCAGAAAAGAATCAACCTAAACTCCGAGAGAGCTCAGAGAAGACACCTCACCTGAACTAGGTTACTAAGCTTCCCTCCGTAGTGTATCAAGGACACTTACCACCAAACCCAGACAATAGCTTCCGCCATGCCAAGATGCCAAGATATTCAGCACACTGCTGCCAGCCACCTCTCCGTGCCAAGCGGCTGAGAGAGGAAGTGATGTGAAATATATAGACTGTTTTTACATCACTTTCCTGCATCTCACATGTACCAATGGTAGCTTAAGCTTGACTTAGGACAGCCCAGGGGTCTGTCAGTTGTTTCTGATTTGTCATTTGCTAGCACATGTCTGTCATAGGCCATCCTTCTCAATACTTAATCCTTAAGTAGGGGTGTAGACATTCCTGTTTTGTTAGACTACGCAGGGTGGAGTAAATTTAAATTCGCACTATCAGGCTTTAAAAACACTATTAGAAATGATCATCCTTGACATCTAATCAACTAGATGGTCTGTTTATATGTATGCTGGAGACAAAGATGCGCATATGCACCACTCAAGTCGGATTCACCTTTTATATTTAAAAACCAATAAATTAACATCTGTTTGCTAAGCACTTTTTAAAAGTCAGGAAATGTTCCAAGTGTTAGGGTATCAAAGATGAAAAAAATTGAACAATCCCTGATCTTACTGGTTAATAGGTACTTATAATCCAATCTTAGAGCATGATGACTAAATACTACATAGGATAACTTCTTTTGAAATATTATCCACATGGATATGCAATTTTTCTTTTCAGTTGGGTAGCAAAGTGAGTCATATAGGCAATTTTTTGGTTTTGATGGCAAAACATGCATAGTTATGTCTTTGAGATGCTGAAGCTGTTTTTTTTTTAAATTTTATTTAATTAGTCAATTTGGAACATTATTCCTTGGTTACAAGAATCATATTCTTTCCCCTTCCTCCCCCCATCCCTTCCTGTAACTGATGCCGCAATTCTCCTGGGTTTTACATATGGCCTTGATCAAAACCTATTTTCATATTGTGTGTTTGCATTAGGATGTTCATTTGGAGTCTATATCCCCAGTCATATCCCTCTCAACCCATGTAATCAAGCAGTTGTTTTTTTCTATGTTTCTGTCCCACAATTTTTCCTCTGAATGTGGATAATGTTCTGTCCCTCTGAGTTGTTCAGGATCACTGCATTGTCACTAATGGAGAAGTTCATTACATTTGATTGTACCACAGTGTATCAGTCTCTGTGTATAATGTTCTTCTGGTTCTGTTCCTTTTACTCTGCCTCAATTCCTGGATGTTGTTCCAGTTCACATGGAATTCCTCCAGGTCATTATTCTTTTGAGCACAATAGTATTCCATCACCAACATATACCACAATTTGTTCAGCCATTTCCCAATTGGAGGGCTTCTCCTCATTTTTCAATTTTTTGCTACCACACAGAGCGCAGCTATGAATATTCCTGTACAGGTCTTTTTCCTTATTATCTCTTTGGAGTGAAAATCTAGCTTTTAGTTCCCTTTGGGCATAGTTCCACATCACCCTCCAGAATGATTGGATTAATTCACAACTCCACCAGGAATGCATTAATGTCCTGACTTTGCCACATCCTCTCCAGCATTCATTACTTTCTGTTGCTGTTATGTTAGCCAGTCTGCTAGGTGTGAGGTGATACCTCAGAGTTGTGTTGATTTGCAACACTTTTTCTTGTGCATATTAATAGTTTTGATTTCTTTATCTGAAAATTGCCTATTCATGTCCCTTGTCCATTTATCAATTGGGGAATGGCTTGATTTTTTTGTACAACTGATTTACCTCTTTATAAATTTGAATAATTAGACCTTTGTCAGAGGTTTTTGTTATCAAGATTGTTTCCCAATTTGTTGCTTCCCTTCTGATTTTGGTTGCATTGGTTTTGTTTATACAAAACCTTTTTCATTTAATGCAATCAAAATGATTGATTTTACATTTTGTGATTTTTTTCTAACTCTTGCTTGGTCTTAAAATCTTTCCTTTCCCAAAGATCTGACATATTCTGTGTTCACCTAATTTACTTATAGTTTCCTTCTTTATATTCAAGTCATTCACCCATTCTGAATTTATCTTGGTGTAGGGTGTGAGATGTTGATCCAGACCTAAACTCTCCCATACTGTCTTCCAATTTTACCATCAGTTTTTTTAAAAAAATCAAATAGCAGGTTTTTGTCTCAAAAGATGGGATCTTTTGGGCTTATCATAGACTGTCTTGCTGAGGTCACTTACCCCAAGTCTATTCCACTGATCCTCCTTTCTGTCTCTTAGCCAGTACCAAATTGTTTTGATGACCACTGCTTTATAGTATAGTTTGAGATCTGGGACTGCAAGTCTTCCTTCCTTTGCATTTTTTTTTCATGATTTCCCTGGATATCCTTGATCTTTTGTTCTTCCAAATGAACTTTGTTATGTTTTTTTTCTAATTCAGTAAAAAAAGTTTTTTGGTAGTTCAATGGGTATGGAACTGAATAAGTAAATTAATTTGGGTAGGATTGTCATTTTTATTATTTTAGCTCGTCCCATCCATGAGCAATCAATGTTTTTCCAATTGTTTAGATCTAGTTTTAATTGTGTGAAGAGAGTGTTTTGTAGTTATGTTCATATAGTTCCTGTGTTTGTCTTGGCAGATAGGTTTCAAAATATTTTATGTTGTCTAAGATGATTTTAAATGGAATTTCTCTTTCTAATTCTTGTTGCTGAGATGTTTTGGAAATATATAGAAATGCTGATGACTTATGTGGGTTTATTTTGTATCCTGCAACTGTGCTAAAGTTGTTGATTAATTTTGTTAGCTTTTTGGTTGATTCTCTAGGATTCTTTAAGTAGACCAACATGTCATCTGCAAAGAGTGATAGCTTGGTTGCTGAGACTGTTTTAAAAGGTCTTCATAAAGGAATTGAAATTGAAAAGGCACCAAAGACAAACTTGTCCAAGGAATACAAGGAATATTTGGCAAATAAATATATTTTCCTTTCAAAATTAATTAATTTAATTTCTTAGATGTTTATCATACGTGATAAACTTTAGAATTTACTTCTTTTGATATTGAATAAAGTACTGATGGATGAGGAGAAGGTTAGGAATCTCTCAGGTATGGTAGAAGTAGTTTTGGAGTCAGAAGAATCATGAGTTCCAATCCTTGTTTTACCTGGTAGATCACTTGTATTTTACAGGTTTCTGTCTTACCTTAAAGCAGTATATTGCAAGTCATTGTCATGTATTTAGAAATAGAAGACCATCAGGTTCAACACTTGCAATTTAACAGAAGAGGCCCAAGTAGGTTAAGTGACTTGCCCAGGGTTACATATTGTGTACCTAGATGCCCCTTATTCAACATTTAGCAACATATACCCTAACCCACATTGTCTTAAATTATTCATGATGTTATATATAGGCAGCATTAAGGTGATTGTATTCTTGATGCTTGACCTCTCTGAGTTTTTTTCCCCTTGGTAATTCCTTGATATTTGAATACTTTTCAGAAATTCTCAGAAGTTTTTCAGAAAATATTTTCTACTTTTGGCAGATCCTCAGAGCTAGAATGAATCTGTACTTAGGGTGATGTGCCTGGAAGTGAAAGGTGAGAGGAAAGAAGTAGGTGATAGACTTGCCTGGCTGGCAGAATCTCTGAGTTTCTGGCATTTGAGTGGAGGAGATGTTGGGAGGGGAGGAAACCGGGAGGAGGCCCATGGAAAGGTCAAAAGAGAAGGATGTCGGCTAGAGAAGGAAGAGAGAAATGGGTGGGGCATCTGATTTTGAATCAGTATGTCACTTGACTTAGGTAAGACTCTTCTGTGGATTTTTTTCTTTTTAGCATATAAAGGTATTTGTTGCAAAAGAAAAGCTTGCAGAGATGCAGGATGAAATTTTTTAAAAATTTAAATATGTCTTTGTTTCTCTGGATAGGCAGCTACTTAAGAAACTGAATATATATGTGATCTGAATAAAGTATAATGAAAGCAAAGAAACTGAATAGTTGTGGAATGCTTGGGAGGATGTTATATGATTAGGAGTGGTATTAAATAAGGCAAATATCTCACAATTATTTTAGATTATTTTTGTGATTTAAAATATTACCTCACACCTGTATAACTTATAGTTTTCTTATATGCTTAGTAACTACCACCAACAAAAACATTTAAATAAATGCATAAAAAATTATGTGCAAAATCACAAACTGCACTGTTTATGATTTTAAAAATATGTAAATCACATGTGTGAACAAATATAAATATCCTCAGCTTTTGAGTTCCTTTTGAATTTGATAATTTTTTTCCTCTTTGTGGCTGTTTTAAAAATATAATCATAGTATATATTCTTATTCTCTTTTCATCTCTTCATATATTTCCCTTATTTTCTTTATATTTCTAATATTTGTCATTTCCAGTAACATAATACAACTCCATTACATTCAAATAGCACACCCTATTCAGCCATTTCTCCCAGTCATTGCATTTGTATTATTTCCAGTTCTTTTATCATTACAAAGTTTCCATGAACATTTTCATACTCACATAGCTTTTTAAACTTCTTGAGAATGCCCTTACAGCCAAATTGTACTAATGGGATCCTTAGGTCAATGAGCATGTGTAGCTTTATAGCTCTTAATGTGTATTTCCATCTTGTTTTCTAAAAAAACAGTTCACAAGTGCTCTAGTAATGTAATATTAGGCCTGCTTTTTCATATTCTTATCAAAATTTGATCAAATTATCCCATCTGGTTCTCAGTTAACATATATTTGCAGGTCATATTTATATAGATTGGCTTTTAGGCAGCAGCCAGTACTATACTCTTTCTAAAACCAAATTCTTCCAATCTGGTCATACCCAATCAAACTTTTATTCCAATGCTACAACCCCTGGGAATGCAAAATTATATCAATAGAATGATGAATATTAAAGTAAGACTTTTGCAGAATAATTATGCTTTCTAAACCATTGTTGTTTCACCAGAAATGGTGTGTGGATTATGTGTATGCTCAGGCTTAGGGCTCTCTAGATATCTATTGTATTTTTCTTATCTAAGGTTTTCTTTATCTTCTTAACTTTTTTCCCATTTATTTTTTAGATTCATCTAGTTCTGAGAGGGGAAAGTTAAAGTCTGCTGCTATTATTATTTTATTATCAATTTCCATCTGTATCTCATTTAGTTTTTCCTTTAAAAATCTATAACACTGATATATCTGATACTGATAATACTTTATTATCCATAGTACCCCCTCTTCAACATAATATAGTTTATCTTGTTCATCCCTTCCAGTTATACCCATTTTAGCCCCCGCTGTCAGATATCATGACTACTATCCCTTCTTCCTCTGTATCAGCTAATGTATAGTATATTCTGCTCCAGCCCCTCATCTTCATCTATATGTGTCTCTTATTTTCATTATGCTTCTTTTAAACAATACATTGTCAGTTCTCTGTTTTTGATCCTTTCTGCTATCCATTTTCTTCCCATGGGTAAATTAATCCCATTTACACTTAGTGTCATAGTTACTAGCTCCTTTCCTTTTCACTGTTTGTCCCCAGTTTCCTCTCTTTCTGATGTATTCCTCCTCAGATGAAAAATTTCCTTTGACCAGTACCTCTCCAATTCACAATCTTTTCCCCCAAATCTTCCCTTAATATCTCCTCTTTTACTCTTAGTTCCAAATTGGCCCACCTTTACAAAAGTCCCTCCTTTGTCCCCTCTCCCTTACTTCTGAATTCTTATTCTATCTACATTTCCAAAAGCCCTTTCCTTATCTCTTCACTTTGTCTTCTTACCTCTTGATGAGTTTGATTCTAAAAATCCCTCCCTACCTTGTCCTAAGAGTCCTTCCCTTATCCCCTCACCTCATGATATACACTCCCCTCTAGGTATCCCTTCATTTATCCCTTGTCCTCTTTTCTCTTTAACTGATTCTTCCTTTCCTCATTCCCTTAGTCCTTCAAGAGGACTCCCAATCCTTCCCTTAACCCATCTCCTTCCCTCCTGTTTCTCTGTACATTAAGAAGATTTTTACTCTTCTAAATATGTCTTGTTCTCTATCTTGGGACTGATGAGAGTAAGGTTCTAGTACTACCAACCCTCTACCTCTCCCTTACCTTCTCCATAGCAGTTCCTCCATTCACTCCTTTATATGAGAGATCCATTCTACCCTGCCTCCTCCTCCTCTATTCCACCACTATTTTGGCTCATTCCATTCCATTTATCTTGACATGCAAACACACTCCTTTAGAATTCCCAGGCAATGATGCCATTCCCAGATAACATTTTCCCAAAAGGAATCAAAGAATTTGACCTTTTAGATTTCTTATGTCTTTCTTTAGCTTTGTATGTTTCTTATAGATCAGATTTTCTGCTGAGTGCTGAGTTTTTCTCCAGGAATAGTTGAAATTCCTTTAGTTCATTAAATTTTTGTTTTTTACCTTTTATAATTATGCTCATCTTTGCTGGATATGTTACTCTTGGTTGTAGGTCCCAGTCTTTTGCTCTGTGAAATGCTATGTTTTATGTCCTGTGTTCTTTTAATGTTATGGCTCCTAAGTCATATTATTCTGACTGTATCTACACAATATTTGAATTTCATTTTTCTTATTGCTTGTAGAATTTTCTCCTTAACCTAGGAGCTATAGAACTTAGCAATGATACTGCTGTGTATTTTCATCTTTGGGTCTCTTTGAGGTGGTAAACAGTTGATTTTTTAAAAAAAATTTCTATTTTGCCCTCTGATTTTAGAATTTCTGGGCACTTTTTCTTGATGATTTCTTAGAATATGGTATCTAAACTCTTTTTGATTGTAACTTTCTGGGAGTCCAACTATTCTTATATTAACTTTCCTTGATATATTTTCAGGTCAGTTGTTTTTGTGTTGTTACATAGTCTCTTTTATTATTTTGTTCTTTTGATTTTGCTTTATTATTTCTGGTTGTCTTAGGAAATCATTAGCTTCTCCTTGTCTAATTCTAAGTTCTCAATACATTATTTTCTTCTGTGAGTTTCTGGATCTGGTTTTCTGCCTGTGTGATCTTTCTTTCATAATTTTCTTGCATTACTCTTATTTTTTTTCTAATTTTTACTCCACCTCTCTTATCTGTTTTTTGAGGCCTTTTTAAGGTTCTTCCAAAAGCTCATTTTGACCTTGTAGCAATTTATTGTATTTCTTTGCTGTTTTTGAAGTAGATATTTTTACTTCATCATCTTCTGAGTTTGAGCTGAGATCTTCTCTGTCCCCATAATAACTGTCAACATTTAGGTTCTTTCTCCTTTGCTTGTTCATTTTTATTCACTTATTTATGTAAAATTGTAGTGACCAGGCCAATAGACTTAATTTTTGACTTTTTGCTGGGCTCCAAGTGTTCCTAATGTGTTGGGACATGTTACCTCAGTTTTTAGGATTTTTTTTTTGTATGCTTATTTTTTTCTGGGCCCTATTTAGTCATTCCAGTTTTTATAGTCCAGGGTCAGATATACTCCTATACCTGCTCAAACCCCAGTATGTGATTGACCTCAGGTATTCTAACCAGAACCTCCCCCTGTGGAAGCAGCCAGGGATTCTACTCTCCTGGGAGTGACCACAGCTGACAGGACCCCAGTCCCTCAGCAACCAGTCACCCGGGTGCTCTCCTTCCTCACTCCTCTTCTGCTGCTGCCTCAGCCTGGGATAGAGCAGGCATATAGTTGGTGTCTAGGACCTCCCAAGTCCCTCATTTGTTAGCTGTGAGGTTTGAGTTCATCTTCTTCAGGCCTGGTGCCCAAAGACTCTGTGGTATCCCCTCCTTTAGACCCCAGCTGTGGGCCAGTGGGGTTTTTTCAACTGAGGCTGCTCCCAGCACCCTTGGTATCCTCTGGGATGGAAGCTCTTGGGTTAGCAGACAAGATGAGGGGCTACCTTGTAGATTTCACTCTGTTTGCTCTGTTCCTGCCCCCAGGGCCTAGAAACCTTCCTTTATAGTTATCCCTGATAGTTCAGCTTCACTCCTGACTCCTGTCTTTTTTAGCATTGATTCTGTGGAATTATTTTTGTTTTTTTGTGGGGTTGTTAGGAGGAGGGAGAAGCTTCACACCCTTTTCTGCCACCTTCCCATAATACCTGGAGTTTTCAAAATACTTTAAAATATAAATAATATTTTAAGGCAGTTTATTTTTTTTTTAACTGAAACTTGAGTTTGTCATTAACCCAAGGTAATAGATAAATAACAGCACTATGGTTGGGACTAGAACCCAAATCTTATAACTTCCAGTTATTCTTCAACTCATTATTTCCAATGCACAAGGAAAGAAGACAATGGTCTTTTTCAACCATGCAGTTGCAAAAATAATCCAGAAATCTTTTTGAAAATAATTCATGTCCAGTTTTACATTTATTTAACATAAATGTGACTGTAGTTGACAGATCATGAAGGATAATCCAAAAAGCTACTAGAATTTTGGAATTTGAAGATGAAAGTGAAAGCTTGCATCTATCTCAAGGACTTAAAGGAGGGAAATTCAATAGTTATACGATTTTAGCACAAGGAAAATAGAGATTATAGAGATCACTAATGCCTAGGGAAATCAGAGAAGGCTTCACCAAAGAAGTAGCAGCTGAGCTAAAGCCTTGTAGAAAGCCTAGACTTTTAAGAGGCAAGAGATAAAGAACTAATTTTTAAGCATGTTGTACATCCTGTATGAATACAGGGAGGCAAGGAATGGAGTTTCAGTTTTTAGATTTGGTAGGAACATAGTTTGTGAATTAGTTTGTAATAAAATAAAAGAAAGTTGGAGTGTCTTAAATACCCTGGGGAAGTTAGCTAGTATAGTAGAGTGTTGGGCCTGGAATCAGGAAGACCCGAGTTCAAATTTGACCTTAGATGCTTAGTAGCTGTGTGACCCTGTTTGCCTCAGCTCCTCATTTGTAAAATGAATTGGAGAAGAAAATGGCAAACCACTTCAATATCTTTGCCAAGAAAACCCCAAAAAGGGTCACAAAGAAAGTAGGACATGACTAAAACCCACTAAATAACTACCACAAATTTTATGCTATAAACAGACAGTAGTCAGTGAAGGTTTTGGGGGAGTCATTGACATTTAGAGAAATATTTTGGCCCCTGAGTGGAGGAGAAATTTGAAGTAAAATGGAAGTAGGGAAACAAAAGAGGACCTTTTTGTAGAGTAGTGGCTCTCAGTAGTGAAAAGGGAATGGATGTGAGATAGGTAAAGAAGATAAAATCAGTGACTACAACTGATTGGATATTGAGGATAAAGGAGTATACAGAATCAAGGATTACCCTGAGGTTATAGTTACTCTTTTGTCTGTCTGTCTGTCTGTCTGTCTGCCTGCCTGCCTGCCTGTCTGCCTGCCTGTCTGTCTGTCTGTCTATCTTCTATATATTTTTTTCCTTTTAAGCATTATTTTATTTGGTCATTTTCAAACATTATTCATTGGAAACAAAGATAATTTTCTTTTCCTCCCCCATCCCGCCACTCCTCCCATCGCCGACACATGATTCCTCTGGGTATCACATGTTTCCTTGATCCAAACCCATTTCCATGTTGTTGGTATTTGCATTAGGGTGCTCATTTAGAGTCTCTCCTCAGACATGTCCCCTCAACCTCTGTAGTCAGGCAGTTGCTTTTCCTCAGTGTTTTTACTCCCACCTTTTGTCCTCTGCTTGTCGATAGTGTTTTTTCTCATAGATCCCTGCAGATTGTTCAGGATCACTGCATTGACACTAATGGAGAAGTCCATTACGTTCGATTGTACTACAGTGTATCAGTCTCTGTGTACAATGTTTTCCTGGTTCTGCTTCTCTCGCTCTGCATCACTTCCTGGAGGTCGTTCCAGTCTCCATGGAATTCCTCCACTTTATTATTCCTTTTACCACAATAGTATTCCATCACCAACATATACCACGATTTGTTCAGCCATTCCCCAATTGATGGGCATCCCCTCGTTTTCCAGTTTTTTGGCCACCACAAAGGGCACAGCTATGAATATTCTTGTACAAGCCTTTTTCCTTATGATCTCTTTGGGGTACCAACCCAGCAGTGCTATGGCTGGATCAAAGGGCAGACAGTCTTTTATTGCCCTTTGGGCATAGTTGCAAATTGCTATCTATCTATTTTAAAAAACCCTTACCTTCTGTCTTGGAGTCAATACTGTGCAGAAGAGTGGTAAGAGCTCGACAGTGTCTGGGGAGTGTCTGAGTCCAGATTTGAAGTTAGGGCTTCCCATTTCAAGTCCTGACTCTCAATCCACTGAGCTACCCAGCTACCCCCTACAGTTACTCTTTTTTTTAAAATTCTTTTTTTATTTGGTCAATTTCAAACATTATTCCTTGTTTACAAAAATCATATTCTATTCCTCCCTCCCCTCTCCCCACTCTTCCCGTAGCTGACGTGCAATTTCATTGGGTATTACATGTGTTCTTGATCAGAACCTATTTTCATGCTCTTGATGTTTGCACTAGGATGTTCATTCAGAGTCTACATCCCCAATCATGTCCCCTCAACCCATGTAATCAAGCAGTTGTTTTTCTTCAGCGTTTTTACTCCCAGTTTTTCCTCTGGATGTGGATAGTGTTTTTTCTCCTAGATCCCTGCAGATTGTTCAGGGACACTGCATTGCCACTAATGGAGAAGTCCATTACATTCTATTGTATCAGTGTGTCAGTCTCTGTGCATAATGATTTCCTGGTTCTGCTCCTTTCGTTCTGCATCACTTCCTGAAGGTTATTCCAGTTCACATGGAATTCCTCCACTTTATTATTCCTTTTAGCACAATAGTATTCCATCACCAACATAACCATAATTTGTTCAGCCATTCCCCAATTGAAAGGTATCCCCTCATTTTCCAATTTTTTGCCAACACATAGAGCAAAGCTATGAATATTCTTATACACGTCCCCTACAGTTACTCTTAACAGGAATATTGAAGATAGGAAAAGGAATCAGCTTTTAGCAAAAGATAGAATTGTGATTTGAAAATGTCAAGCTGGAGATACTTACCAGACATCAAGGAGGAGAGATCCTGAAGATTTTTTTTCTTTCAACCTGGGTCTCTATGTCATCTAGGTGGGAAATATAGTGACCAACCCCAACTTGTTGGAATGGTAAATTTTATTATCTCTTGTTTTTGGACCGGAGGCAGTTTGCCTTTCCTTGAGCAACCTGGTGGTCCTCTAGTACCAGGATGCTGGATTTAGCAGAAATTGAATGGGTGTTAACCGATACAATATCTCAAAAGTCTTGAGGCCAAGCAATCTATCTACCTACCAGGTTTGGTCTCTTCCAATAGGGATTACAGGTGAAAGCTACCTCACCCTGTCTGTGAACTGTTGTGATGCAAGACTAGATGTCAGGAGAGATATGGGCTGGGTATGTGGGAGGAAAATGATTTAAAGTAAGAATTGGCAGTGACCAGTCATGTTAAAGGTCACTCCTAAGATGGACTGAAAGTTCATATAAGTAGTTTCATTTGAGCATAATGAAAGCATAACAGTTTAGATGCATGGTTTAGTCAATCTTATTTCTGATAGAAGCATTGAGGGATTATTGTAGGAGTTTGTGAAGAAGACTTGGGAGCTCCCCCCAAAGAGGTTTTATCCTTTATTACTCACTTTTTTTCCCTATTATCCCCCTCGGGATTTATTGGCAGCATTTTTCCTACCTCTCATCCTCTGATTAGGGCTATTTGAATTCAGGACCTCCCATCTCAGGGTCTGGCACTGAATCTACTGAACTACCTAGCTGCCCCTTTTTTAAAATAAAAGAAACTACTATAGTGTAAGGGTTATGATATAAATAAGAAGTTCTGAATATATACTGTGCAGTTATGAAACCAACTTCTTGGCTCAAATATTGTTTTTGCCTAGATACCAGAGAAATCTGGCTTCTCTTTTTAGTTCCACCTTGTTTCTGTCACATCATGAGCTAGGTCTGTATCATCTGCCCTGAATACTAATGAAAGCAGAGTCCTATCTGGCTGGTCCCACAGACACTACTGTAGAGGTTCAGGCTAGTCTTTCTCTCCTCTAATCCCTGTTAGCTCTTAGCAGTTTGTTTCTTGTTTCCACATTCAAGGTTCTTTCTAGTATCACATTGTTTGAGCTGGGAGAGATCTTGGAAGAGAGGCCCATTTAGCCCAATTTCTTATTTAAAGAGAAATAGACCTTGAGTTAAAGGACCTCCAGTTGAGTCCCAGCTCAGGATTTGCTCTACCTCAGATAAGACATTTTGAAACTCATTTGTCAAGGAGGAGTCATTTTTTTTCCAGGTTTTAACATACGTCTATTACCTGCATCTTCACAATGTTCTTATGTTAGGAGTGATGCACTTTGAAACTCTTAAAGCCTTTTATAAATGTTTGGAGTTGTTATCAGTTATCAACAAACTCCAGCCCAGCCTTCAACTGATTTTGTTGTTTCTTGCTTCCTCTAAGTCATACATCTTTTTCTAATCTTTTTGCAAACCTCTCCCAAAGTGTGAAGTTGAATCTATTTTAAAAATAACAAGCATTTTATATAATATTTTAAAATTCACAGAGGACTTTATGAACATTGTTTAATTGGATTCTTATCATGATTTTTGAGTTTTGTTCAAGTGTAATTTTCATACTCTACTGAGGTTGAGAGGTTAGGTGACTTTCTCACTCTTAGTAAATGGCAGAGGTAAGATTTGCACTCATGACTTTGGACTCCATAAGTCCAGCATTTTATCCATTAGGATGCTTATTAGGATGTTTAGGAAACATCCATTAGGATGTTTCCCGGCTTGTAAATTTATAGCCCTTTACAAATTGGCATCTACAGACCCTCTTCATTGATACAGAGTAGGTATAACATTATATAATAATATCAGGCAAGATTATACATCTTATTACATTGGAATGTTTTTGCTTTAAATGAAAAAAAGTAACACAACTTATGTGACCAAATGAATGAGTATTTTCCCCTTTAAAAGGTAGTCATCCGCCCAGGTGATATACTGTCATGTAATAAATACTAATTTTCCATTGTGTTTTACAAACTAGATTAAATGAGTTTTGGCAAAGAATAGTGCCAATACATGTTTTGGGTGTTGTAGCATCTTAGGGAACCATAAGTCTGTTTTATTCATATTTTGGTTTTTAGCTTGGTTTTGAATTAAAAAAAAAACAACTTCCCTTAAAAAAAAAAAGATTAGGTCTCCTTGTCTCACCTAGGTTGGAAATGCAGCAGCCATTAATGGTCCCAGTCCTCACTATGGATTGGTTGGGAAACATTCATCTGCTCTTACTTTCCAATCTACACTAGTTCAGCTCTTCTTGGGGCAACCTAGTAGCGCCTTCTTCCCCTAGTGCAGACTCCTAATCTACTTAGCCTACTATAGCCCAGAACTCCTGAGCCAAAACATGGATGAACCTCAGTATCCCTCATCACAGGGGTTATAGGCATGTGGTTCTTAATACCTGGTAAAGGCCTCTCGTCTAGTGTTTTTTTTTTTTTAATTTTTTTCTCCAGGACTTGAAACAGGTCATTAAATATGACAGGGTTATTTAGGACTCTGCATTTAGCTTTCTATGAGTGGATGTTATCAGAAACAATAACTAAACTTACCCAAACTGCCATCACTTACTCTCCCCTCCCCAACCTCTATGACTTTCAACTGCTGCTTGTGTATGAATTGTCTAGACTTGTACTTCTCAAGGGAATTTAGAAACAGTTTATGCCAGAGGATAATAACTACTACTTAGGAATTTACTAGTAGTTTTCGAAGCCTTTAGAACCTGTTTTATTTTTAGAGTTGGAAGGGTCTTGAGAGGGCATCTAATTCAACCTTTTTACTTTACAGATGAAATAATAAAGGACTCTGTTTCCTAAGTAAGGAAGGGAGCTCAGCAACAATGGTGCTCCTTCCCCTGAAGCACAGAGGAATCTGGACTTCTCTGTAACCATTGCTATGCCTCTTACTTTGAGGTTTCTAGGAGAAGAGAAACCAAACAAAATGTCCACATTAAAAGGTGTGAATGTGACTGGTTAGCACCAGCATAACCTTTTACTTCCTATAGAAAGCATCACTTTTTGCCTCTTCTCTCCTACTCCTTAGTATTCCCCCAAATTTCTTTGAATACATTTTGATTTTTTAATGTAAATGTCATCCCACCCATAGAATAAACTCCTTATAGGATAGCTGCAATTTCTTTACCTTGTCTAATCTTTTCTCTTTGTTTCTCTGTTATATGGCACAATGCATGGCATTTAATAGGTTTTTAATAAATGCTTGCTATTGAATCTGCTAATATGTCTTCCCTAACACTAGATCAAAATTAAGATGGTTTTGGGATCAAGCTTACCCTTCCCTTCTTCTTTCCCTCCTTCCCTTCCTCCCTGTCTCTTTTTCTTTCTCTCTCCTTAGATCTCCTGAATCAGCAACACTCCTTCCATTATACCAAGGTATGGTGCCCATATTTCTCTCTCTCTCTCTCTCTCTCTCTCTCTCTCTCTCTCTCTCTCTCTCTCTCTCTCTCTCTCTCTCTCTCTCTCTCTCTCTCTCTCTCTCTCTCTCTTTCTATCTCTCCCTTTCCCTCTCTTCTCTTTCTCACCCTCCCTCTGTGTGTCTCCCTAACTTTCTGTCTCTCTGTTTTTTCTCTGTCTCTACCCTCCCTTATCCCCTCTTCCCCCCCTCCCCCAGCTTTTCCCTCCTCTTCCCCACTCCTCCCTACCTCTCTACCCTTTTCTCTACATCCCCTCCAGTGGGAAGGGGTTGAGGCAGTCTTGGATTGGAACACACCCTTCAAGGTACATATATGGAGTTGAACTCAATTCTCTTAACTTAATGCCTCCCTGTAACAGTAACAGTAACAGTAACAGTGGAGAGGCTTTGTCAAAGAGAATTGGCCATTGAGCCAGGAAGGAAGCACAGAGATATCACAGTTTCAGGAGGGCAAAAGGAGCACTAGCTTCCTCAATTAGGTAAAAATGTATTTGGGAAATGTTTAATAAAAGGAATAAGAATTCAAGTGAACATAGGTAATGTTAATATGTGGTTTTCTACATCAGTCTATGGTCTGCAAGGGATCCTTATATACTCTTAGTGGCCTCTTATTTTTAGTTGAATTTAATACCTCTGCTCTGGGGGATAAAAAGTACTTATTCAGTACTAACAGTTAGGGGCTGATTGAAAGTATCTAACACCATCACTCCACTGTGGTGTTATAGGTCAATTTTCATTAATAGCATCACAACCATAATTTTTCTATAAGAAATTTGATTGATATAATATTTAATCTATTTAAAAATCTCTACAAAGAAAAGGCAGCTAGTGGATAGAGTGCTGGGCTTGGAGTCAGGAAGATCTGAGTTCCAAATTTGACTTAAGATTTGACTTGCTGTGTGACTCTCAGAAAACTCAGAAGACTCTCACCAAAGCTTTCTCTGCCTCAATTTCCTTACTGTAAAGTTGGATAATAATAGTATCTACCTCATAGGGTCGTTGTAAGAGTCAAATAAGACGTTATTTGTAAAGTGCTGCATAAATTCTGGTTCTCTTCTCTTTCTATTTCCTCACTCTCAAAGAAAAGTTTGAAGCAGGGCAGTTTGTTCTTTCAGAAAGAATGGCAACGTCATAACTCTGCACAGACTTTTACACAAATGTGAAACCATGAGTTTAAGATTCATAGAATTGTTTCCTCTTTCCAGTAGATGTGTTGGTTAAAATGTTACATACGGTGTTTTTGCTATGTAAATCTCTGCACATTCTTTGTTACTGTTTCCTGTCTCAAGAAAGCAATCCAACTGCATCATTAACTTTTACGTGCCTTTTATTTTAAATGATGGAAAACAATGGATGCTCTAATAAAATAGATTAAAAATGTAATTTGGAATAGTATGAATGCAAAAGAAGGATGATAGTGAGACATGATGAAAGGAGGAAAGATTTCCCATATTCTAGTTTTGTTGTCTTTGAATATAGAGTACTGTAACCGTGGAGTAGGATGGTGACAGAAGAGTGCGAGTTTTAACTTGAAAGGATTATTTTCATCCTATATGGAAGAGAGTTTAATAAATTTTGCATGGATGCTGAGAGCTACAATGCATCCCAGGCTCTTTCTTTGCAGAATATGGTATATGCATGCTCTTGCTATTCTCCCTTAAAATCATATTCTTAACTGTTGGATGGCAGTTGGAAGCACAAATATTTTCTTTATGAAGAAGGAGAATGCATGTTTCTAGCCTCACCTGAATTTTATAGGAGACCTTGATGGTCACAGAGAATGTGAGTATATTTTAAGAAATATGCCTTGATGGATGCTTTTCAGTCAGAAGTATCTGGCTTTTCTTCATTGAACATCACAAGATTTAAAACATTCATAATGTGATGACTTTGCAGGGTTTTGCTTTACCTGGTTCTTGCCTTTGAGGAGCTGCCAGTTAATATTCCTAAAGTACATGTCTGACCATGTAATTCCCCTATTCAGGAAACTCTAGTGGCTCCCTATGGCCTCCAGAATTAAATATACACTCCTTTGTCATTTAAAACCTTTCACAGGTGGGTTCCAACATATCTTTTCATACTGATTTAATATTATTCTCCCTCACACACTCAGTTTTGTTCCATCCAAACTGGCCTTCTTGTTGCTCTTCCTTGTTTGTGCCTTCCATCTCCTATTTCACTTGAGATTTTTGGAGTATTTTACTCCCTTCTATTCACAGCTCAAGTTTCTTTAAGAGACCTTTCTTGATTACCTTCCTTGTTATTTTTAATCTCTATCCCTTCATTGAAATTTTTTTTGCATTTACTTATTTGTGTACCTGCTGCTTCCCCCAGCAGAATATAAGCTCCTTAAAGGCAGGGAATGTTTCTGTCTTGGTCTTTGTATTCCTAGCATATAGCACAATGCCTGGTATATAGTTGGTGCTTAATAAATGCTTGCTGAATTTAATAATTTGTTAGTAGAAATGAAAAATACAAAGCCACATGTATTCTTTGATTGTAGGACTCATTGACAAAATACTATAGGAGGTAATTTCTGAATCATTTTATTAGAGCCTTTTGTAACCAGGTGAAAGGTCTATCAAGGTCTGAATAGGAAATTATGCGGTATCCTGAAATGAATCCACTTAAAAAAAATTCCTTTGTTATATACCTTGTGGGTCTCAAAATGGTTTGGATCTGTCCTCAGTCCCCTTTTGTTTGTCCAGACTTAAAGATACTCAGTACAACTGAAAGAAGAGCATGTTGACACCTTGATATATTTCTTTTTTTCTAAAGAATATTTGCATTTCACAAAGAAAAAAGCCATCCTCAGGGAGACTTCTTCATCCAAAGTAAATAGTAAGCTTAATTTTGGTTAATTTGGAACAAAATCCACTACCTTAAAATTTCATTTCAGAGTAATCAAAACTGTATTATTTCTATAGCCTTGAGGAAAAACATGTTAAAAAGTGGGAAACGGCATCATAGACATGCTTTATTTTGTTTTGACTGGCAATTTGTATGTTCAGGTGGTAAAAAAGTGTTATTAGTGCACTTGGAGCTGGACAAAAAATAGTAAGTGATGCTTGTATTAATGCCATTTATTACCCCTTTGGGAATGCCTCGGGAATGTAGAGAGCATTGAGAATCCCCATCTAAATCTGCTTTCCCCAACTAGTCTTTCACACTGTTCTTCATCCAAGTTGGGATTGATTTCTTTCTTTCGTTCTTTCGTTCTTTTGTTCTTTCTTTCGTTCTTTTGTTCTTTCTTTCTTTCTTTTGTTCTTTCTTTTGTTCTTTCTTTCTTTCTTTCTTTCTTTCTTTCTTTCTTTCTTTCTTTCTTTCTTTCTTTCTTTCTTTCTTTCTTTCTTTCTTTCTTTCTTTCTTTCTTTCTTTCTTTCCTTCCTTCCTTCCTTCCTTCCTTCCTTCCTTCCTTCCTTCCTTCCTTCCTTCCTTCCTTCCTTCCTTTCTTCCTTCCTTCCTTCCGTTCTTCCTTCCTTCCTTCCTTCCTTCCTTCCTTCCTTCCTTCCTTCCTTCCTTCCTTCCTTTCTTTCTTTCTTTCTTCCTTTCTTTCTTTCTTTCTTTCTTTCTTTCTTTCTTTCTTTCTTTCTTTCTTTCTTTCTTTCTTTCTTTCTTTCTTTCTTTCTTTCTTTCTTTCTTTCTTTCTTTCTTTCTTTCTTTCTTTCTTTCTTTCTTCCTTCCTTCCTTCCTTCCTTTCGTCCTTCCTTCCTTTCGTCCTTCCTTCCTTCCTTCCTTCCTTCCTTCCTTCCTTCCTTCCTTCCTTCCTTCCTTCCTTCCTTCCTTCCTTCCTTCCTTCCTTCCTTCCTTCCTTCCTTCCTTCCTTCCTTCCTTCCTTCCTTCCTTCCTTCCTTCCTTCCTCTCTCTCTCTCTCTCTCTCTCTCTCTCTCTCTCTCTCTCTCTCTCTCTCTCTCTCTCTTTCTTTCTCTCTCTCTCTCTCTCTCTCTTTCTTTCTTTCTTTCTTTCTTTCTCTCTCTCTCTTTCTCTCTTTCTTTCTCTCTTTCTCTCTCTTTCTTTCTTTCTTTTTAATTTCCCGTCATCTCCACAGGCAGATGAGTGATTGTGTGGAAGCTCTAAGACAAGTCATAGTACTTAAGGTTTAGCTGGTGGGGCTGAAGTGGTGGTATTTCCCCAGAGTGACTTCTCTACACACTGCAAATTTTCAAATGGTGCATCTGTGGAACATAAAGCTTTGTAAAATGATAGGTATCTATTTGTAATAAAGAAAACCTGTCACAAAGGCAATGTGTGTAATGCTAGGCCAGATTTAAAAAGGGGGAATGACTGAGAAAGAGAGAAAACTGAGAAATAGAAATCGTATTCATCTCCTTCATGGCCTGGAGAAATTTTAAAGGTCAACTTAAATTATACTAGATATCTGATTCTAGTTATGTTGACTGCAGTTGAATCGTCCTTGAAAAGTATTTCATCCACTTTTTAAAGTTCTCTTTCCCTTTTAGAACAAGGGAAGTATAATCCCACTGTGCTAGTCAGCTTTTATCTGAAGCAGTACATTAACTTCCAGGAAGTCTTTATAAAAAATATCTGCAGCCACATAATACATTGAAAAGATAGGCAATATTAATTCTAAGTATTTTCAGTTTTTTAAAACCATTAAAAAGCAATTGATTTAGTAAAACAACATGTAGCTTTAAGGTATCTTCCATACATATATCAGGATTGCTTTGGATTCTTTGCTGGATGGAAAAACAGAGATAATTGATTAATGATCCATTGTTTAGCAATTTCCTTGCTTGAAAAAGGATCCTTTGTGCAGAATCCCAATGAAAGAGGAACTGCTTACATATGGTGAGGCCCTTCAGATGCCTCGGTTTCTGGATGGCATTATAATTTTAAACATTTATTAAACCCTTGCTATGTGCCCATGCACTATGTATGGTTAAGCACAGGGAATATAAAGAGAGGTAAAATACAATCCCTGCTCTTGAGAAGATCATACTCTATCTGGGGAGAAAACATGCAAATACAAACAAATGCAGCATTTCCTCTGTGAGGTTCAGGACAACTCAAGAGATTGGCCTAAAAACAATCTTCAAAGGAAGAACCAAACAGATGGAAAACAGCTATTGAATAGGCCAGAACACTGGGTTGGTGCCTCAGATTCAGGATTAGAATGATATCTACAGTTTACAGAAGGAGATTTAGTTACCTGTTGTAGGGGAAGACATTTGGATCAAGGAAGGGATATTTATTCCCAGGCCTCTGGGCTCATAACCTAGGTGTCATGCTTTGCTCTTCACTGTTTACCTCCAGACAGTCAGTCTATTATCAAGAACTGTAGATTTCACCTGAACAAAATCTTTTGAATATGCTTCCTTCGGGCCTCTAAAATTGCCCCATTCCTAGTGTAGGTCTTCTTCATCTTCCAATTGAGCTATTGTTGCCAAAGTGATTTTCCTAAAGTGAATGTCCAACCGCATCACCTTCATACTTAATTCTAATGGCTGCCTTTCACCTCCAAGCTTAAATAAGAAATCATTTGTTCAAAGACCTTCACAGCATAGCCCTCTCCTCCTTGTCCTCTTTCATCCAGTGACACTGGGCTTCTGGTATGTTCATAAACAAGATCTTCATCTCTTAGCTCTTGGCATTTTCTTTGGCTGGATTGTCTGGAATGTTCTCCACTTGCTGGCTTCTTTTAAATCCCAACTAAAATCCCATCTTCTAGAGGAAGCCTTCCCCAACCTCTCAATTCTTGTTCCTTCCCTCTTTTAATTTTTTCCTATTTATTCTACAAATTTGCTTGCTTGTTCTCTCCTCCAATTAGATTGTGAGCTGCATAAGGGCAAGGAATGTCTTGTCTTTCCCCAGCATTTAGCATAGTGTTCGACATATATAAGTGTTTAACAAATGTTTATTGACTGACTGACTACTGCAGTACATTGAGTTAGACACTAGATGAAAAATGAGCTGAGCATTGAAGTGAATAGGAAGAAGAAAGCTTGGGTTTCATTTTAAGAAACTGCAAAAGACTTCCAGGGATCACAATATCCTCTTTAAACTTGATTATTTTTTTAGTGATGCCATATGGTTACAAATTAAGACACGATCACAGTAGGGCCTCATTTTGAAGAGAGACATTAACAAATTGAATTGTTTTCTGAGAACCAGCACAGTGAGGGGAATTGAAACCATATCATATGATGAACAGTTGAAGGAACAGGCTAATAGTGCTTAGGTTGTTTGACTTAGCTGATTGGTGCCTTCAAGTATTTAAAGGGCTGACATAGAAAATAGAGATGTTGAACTTACTCTTTGCAGCTCTAAAGATTGGAACTAATTGGAGTCCTGAGAAGATAGGTTTCTGCTCAATTGAAAGAATTTCTCCATTAGAATTTCCAAAAATGGAATGGATTGTCACATGAGACAGTATGTTTCTTGATACCAGAAATATGAAGAAGAGCCTAGGCAACTACTTGTCAGAGATGTTTGTTGTCTTGGGGCTTCCATCATCAGGTAATTGTGGGCATATATGAACTCCACATCCTTTTTAATGCAGAAAGTCTGTCATTTTGAATTTTCAGATGCTCTTTATTATATTCTAAATAAAACATTTGGACATAGTTCATTTGACATAAGTTTAAAAGAAGCAAAAAGGTAAATATGATAGCCATTATCCACTAAGTATATTTGCAAATATGAGGGATTATGGGGTGGAGATCAAAGTAGTGCTTCTTTTTTATTCTCTTATGTGCTCAACATTGAGCTATACTGAGTTAGTGATGTCAGTGAATATGATTATGACCTGTATATTCAAGGGACAGAAACTGGAAGGATAAAACCCAAGTATATGAAACAGTTGGGAGGAGAGTTTATGTGGGCACATTCAGCCAATCTCATTTAATTCTATATAGAGGAAAAAGAAAAATAGATGGACATGCTGGACTTTATGTTCCAGACAGTGACAAGCTTTCTTATTGAGTGGCAAAGGTGGCAGCCTGGATGATAGAATTTGGTCCCAATCTTTAATACTATAATTAAATTATGTGACAGATGAATAAAGTACTTCGACTTGCCATCTCCCCTTTGAATCTATAAAAGGTAAAATTTCTCCTCAGTACAAGAGCATATTTCCATAGAATTTTAGATTTAGAAATAGAAGGAATATTAGAAGTTTATCTAGTTAAGCTTTTATTTTATGGAAGAAAACTGTGAGGATAAGTGGCTTCCTCAAAGGCATTGAAGGAGTAATCCAACCAAACTCTTCTTGAGGGTACTCCTGAATATTGCCAATTGGTCTAAGATAGAGAAGTGAAGTGGCGATCTTTTTTTTTTTAGTACAATCATGTGACTTTTATTTATTTTTTGATATTTATTTTTTAAATTTAAATTAATTTATTTAGTCAATTTAGAACATTATTCTTTGGTTATAAGAATCATATTATTTCCCTCCCTCCCCTAACCCCACCTGTCCCATAGCTGACATGCAATTTCACTGGATATTACATGTGTCCTTGATCAAAACCTATTTCCATGTTGTTGGTGTTTGCATTAGGATGTTCATTTAGTGTCTATATCCCCAGCCATATCCCCTCGACCCATGTATTCAAACAGCTGTCTTTCTTCTGTATTTCTACTCCCACAGTTTTCCCTCTGAATGTGGATGGTGTTTTTTCTTGGTGTTTTTCTTGTTGTGCTTATTAATAGTTTTGATTTCTTTAACTGAAAATTGCCTATTCATGTCCCTTGCCCATTTATCAATTGGAGAATGGCTTGATTTTTTGTACAATTGGTTTAGCTCTTTATAAATTTGAGTAATTAGACCTTTGTCAGAGGTTTTTGTAATGAAGATTGTTTCCGCATTGGTTGCTTCCCTTCTAATTTTTGATTCATTAGTTTTGTTTGTACAAAAACTTCATTAGAGGTGAGGTCTCTGTTTTCATCTTGGATACTGTCAATTTTGTTTTCTTCTTTCCTTTTTTAAATTAGATTGACCAGTACTTTGTCTATTTTATTTGTTTTTTCAAAGTACCAGCTTGTAGTCTTATTTATTAAATCAATAGTTCTTTGACTTTCAATTTTATTAATTTCTCCTTTGAGTTTTAGGGTCTCTAATTTATTCTTCATGTGAGGATTTTTAATTTGTTCACTTTCTAGTTTTTAATTTGCATGTCCAATTCATTGACATCTGCCCCCTCTAATTTGTTAATATATGAACTCAAGGATATAAATTTCCCCCTGAGTACTGCTTTGGCTGCATCCTATAGATTTTGAAAGGGTGTCTCATCATCGTAATTTTCTTCAATGAAGTTATTAATTGTTTCTGTGATTTGTTCTTTAACTGATTCTGGAGAATCGTATTATTTAATTTCCAACTAATTTTTGGTTTGCATAGCCATGTACGCTTACTAATTATTATTTTCATTGCACTGTGATCTGAGAAGGTTGCATTTATTATTTCTACTCCTTTGCACTTGCTTGCAATGTTTTTATGCCCTAGTACATGGTCAATCTTTGTGAATGTGCCATGTACTGCTGAAAAGGAGGCGTATTCCTTTTTGTCCCTATTTATTTTTCTCCATATATCTACTAACTCTAATTTTTCTAAGATTTCATTCACTTCTCTTACCTCTTTCTTTTTTATTTTTTTGGTTTGATTTTCTAGTTTGGATAGAGGAAGGTTCAGGTCTCCCACTAGTATAGTTTTTCTATCTCTTTCATCCTTGAGCTCCACTAGTTTCTCCTTTAGAAATTTGGATGCTATGCCATTTGGTGCATACATGTTGAGTACTGATATTTCCTCATTGTCTATACTGTCTTTTATCAGGATGTAATTACTTTCCCTATATCTTTTGACTAGATCTATTTTAACTTTGGCTTTGTCAGATATCATGATTGCGACTCCTGCCTTCTTTTTATCAGTTGATGCCCAATAGATTTGGCTCTATCCTCTTACTTTTATGCTATGTGTGTCTACCTTCCTCATGTGTGTTTCTTGTAGACAGCATATGGTAGGGTTTTGGTTTCTAATCCACTCTACTATTTGCTTGCGTTTTTTGGGTGAGTTTGGGTATCAAATTTTCTATTCAGGTCTGGTCTTTTCTTTACAAATGATTGGAATTCTTCTATTTTTTTTAAATGACCATACTTTCCTCTGTAAGATATAGTCAGTTTTGCTGGGTAGTTGATTCTTGGTTGTAAACCTAGATCCCTTGCTTTCTGGAATATTATATTTCGTGCCTTTTGGTCCTTCAGTGTAGATGCAGCCAGATCTTGTGTTATCCTCACTGTGGTTCCATGGTACCTATACGACGACTTCTTAGCAGCTTGTAATATTTTTTCCTTGGTCTGATAATTCTTGAATTTGGCTACAACATTCTTGGGTGTTGTCAGTTGGGGATTAAGTACAGGAGGTGATCCATGGGTTCTTTCAATCTCCACTTTCCCCTCTTGTTCTAGAATATCAGGGCAGTTTTCTTGGATAATTTCCTGTAGTATGATGTCCAGGCTTTTTCTTTTGTCATGGTCTTCTGGTAGACCAATGATTCTTAAGTTGTCCCTCCTGGAATGATTTTCTAAATCTTCTGTTTTGTGAATGACGTGCTTCATATTTTCCTCAAATTTTTCTTTCTTTTGATTTTGTTTTATAGTGTCATGCTATCTTGTGAAGTTGCTTGCTTCTAGTTGTTGTATTCTGGTTTTTAAAAACTGGATTTCATCCCTGGCTTTTTGGTCATCCTTCTCCTCCTGGTCTGATTTTCTTTGGAGGTCATCTTTCATCTCCTTTGCCTCATTTTCAAGCAGTTAATTTTGGCTTTCAAGACACTATTTTCTCATTTTTGTTCAAGTGCCTCTGTTTCCAGAAGACTTGTCTTACTTTTTCAGTTCTTTTCCCAGTTGTCTTCAGCCTCTCTTAATTGTGTTTTCAATTGTATTTTGAGTTCTTCCAAAACCTGTATCCAGTTCACTGGGGTTTCTGTTTTTTTGTTTGGTGTTCCCTCATCCTTTTCTGTTCTGTTTGCTCTTTGTTCATTGCCTGTATAGAAACTGTTGAGTGTAATTTCTTTTTTCTTTTTCTCTTGTTTGATCATATTTACCCCTTCTTTACTCCCTGCAGTTGCCTGAGGTCTTGCTCCTCTCATTTTTTAATGGTTTTGGGCTTTTCTGTCAGCCTTCACCCTTAGAGCTTTGTCAAGAAATCTCTCAGTGCAGTCTGTGGGAGAGGGGTGTTGGAGCTTGATCTTCTGAGCCCTCTGAAGGCTTTGATGGCATTGAGTACAACTGGGTTGATCTGAATGTGCCCTGAGGCCAAAACCTGGGGAAGTGGGGGGCAATATGGAGTGTCTCCACTGCTGCAACTAGTCTGCCCACTCTGCGCTCTGCACTTCTTCTCCAACTGCTTCCCCACCAGCTGCGTTCAACACTCAGAGCCTGGTACAGCTTTTCCCGTAAGGTACTCCCTCTAGACCAGCGCCCTTTCCCACCCAGAGGCTCCAGCTACTGCTGGAGGCTTAGCCCTCTAGGTGGGGTAGGGGTCCCTGGACCTTCCTTCTTTCTTCCCCTTACACCTGAGTGTTCTTGAATTCAGGCTTTTGGGGGTTTACCTTTTAAGTTGAGTCCAGCAGGAGGGTTCCTTGATTCTGTCTTTTTGTTAGGTTTGATTTTCAGTCCCCTAGGAGCATTTAGTTTGTAATCGGTAAGGAAGGGTTTTCAGAGGTCTGAACTTTGATCTCTGAAACTAGGCTGCCATCTTGACTCTGCCTCCAGGGATCTTTTAAAAGGAAGAAATATTGGGAAAAGAGCAGAGACAGAAAAGTAATAACTGACATTCATATGTGCTTTCTAATATTACAAAATACTTTATATTATCACTTGATCCTTATAACAAACCTACAAAGTACTTATTCCAAGTAATTTTATCCACATTTAACATAGATTCTGAAAGATTAGAGTTCTTGCCTGTAGTCACAAAGCTATGATAGTGTCAGAGAAGGGATTTGAACTTGGGTTTTTTGTTCTTTTGTTCCCAAGTTCAGATTTTTTTTCTTTTACATAATAATGAAAGGAGAAGGTTGAGAGAGATGGAAATCAGGGAATTAATAGTGCATTACTGACATTGCCTTAATGGTCATACTTTAGGTTCTCCATCTCTGTGTTTAGCAAAGCTTCCTAGATACAGTGAATAGAGCATTGACCTGGAGTCAGGAAGACATGAGTTTAAATCTAGTCTCAGGCACTTCCTAGCTGTGTGACACTCTACACATCACTTAATTCTGTTTGCCTCAGTTTCCTCATCTGTAAAATGAGTTGGAGAAGGAAATGGCACACTACTCCAAGATCTTTGTCAAGAAAACCCCAAATGGGGTGAGGAGGAGTCAGAAATGACTGAAAAACAACTAACCAACAAAAAGAACTGAAATTTAGGTTTGACAGAAAATAATTTAATAATTCTGACAATGGTACTGCTTTGAAATAGAACAGAAAGAGAGGGGATGTCTCCCTTACCTGAGATGGCAATGCCATAGGCAGGAAAGGAGTGAGTGGGGTGGAACTCTGTATAGAAAACTGTAGCCTTAGGCAGAGAGAAGAATGTTGCCTAGAGATTGAGAAGGGAGGGGAGAAGAATGTCTCAATTACTTCAGAATTACAGTGACTTTACAGGGTCACTCACAGGAAGTGGAACCTACAGAGCTGGCAGAATAGAGACTAAAACCAATTGAGGAAGTAGAACTATTAACAAATGTTGCATTTCAACATGCTGGCTTCAGCTGTCAAAGAAGGAAAACTGGGGTGGCTTGGGGGTTGGGCATGGAAATCCCTTCAGACCAAGGGATGCAAAACTCGGAAATAAAATGGGATTCGGGGTTTTCATGCTTGAGGGGACCTCAAGAAAGTATTCAATCCAATCTCCTAATTTTATCAATGAGGAAACTAAAGTTTGGCTAAAAGGAGTATATTAGTGAGCCTCACAGGAAAAGAAGTCGAGAAGCAGCTGTTGAATTTAGAGGATTGTTGCTGGTCTAGGGGCAGTCCATCTCCTGTGCCTCAGCTTCTCTTTACAATATCATTGTCCTTTAATTGTAGACAGTGAGGTTGTGCAAAAAGACTCATTGTACTGAGCTTAAATCTGTGTGACCCTGAGGAAGTCACTTAAAGCCACAGTGTCTTTATCTATCAAGTGAGCTGGAGAAGAAATGGCAAATCCCTTTAGGATCTCTGCCAAGAAAACCCCAAATGGGATGGCGAGGAGTTCCACACCCCTGAAACAACCAAACATCAATAGCAGTGTCGTTATTAGGGTGTCTGTGTGACCTGTACTCCCTTTTGTGACTGCTGGAATCAGAGGCATATCAAGCAATACCAGGATTGTTGATTTAAAGTTATTAGTATTAATCTTGGGTCACGAGAATCCAGCAAGAAACATAGCTAAAAAGGATGAGGGTGACCAGAGCCTCTGATCCCCCAGAAGGTGGTGGGGACTGGTTTGTTTTTTTCCTGGAGGGTGGGCTAGGAAGCTGTAGAGAGGGGGTTCTGATCCACCTTGTAGGAGGAAGTCATCTACGCTGATGAAATGATTTTTGTGTAAGATCTCCTTACACAAAAGGGTAAAGACCAAATAGTATTTTTACAAGGTAAACCAAGAGTCCTGTTTGAATTTTTCCTTTTTCCTTTTAAAAAGGAAAATTTTAGATTGGGCGCAGTGCAGTGTGTACTATGGGAGGAAGACGACAGGTGGGCTCTTTGCTGGAGAAAGGAGACATGAGATGAGCAGGGAAACTCAAGATCAGCTAGGCAACTGGCCCTGTGACTTTGTGCCTTTTCCTTCTCTCCTCCACTTTTGTTCTCTAACAAATAATTACAAATTAATATACAATTTCTAGAGAATTTTAATCCTAACTGTCCTTTTGTACATAAAAACAAAATCAAACTCTCAGCCTTAAGATTGACTTTAAGTGCTAGCTAGTTTTCTGTATAGTATTATTTCTTTTACAACCACTGTAGAAAGGGCTGCTATAAATAAAATTCATCTTTTAAAAATGAATATATGAGACTCTCTTCTTTTATCTGCTATTAAAATGCATTGTTCTCCGTGGTTTACAGATGAGTTTGTTTGGTAAAACAAATCAACAATATAACTTGTGTTTTAAGTTATCTGTCTGTCTAATCTAGTTATCTACTCTCTTAGAGAATGATTGAGCACTGATTTTTGAACTATTGGGTTTGAGCCCAGGTTCTTACACTAGCTTACTTGGGAAAAAATTATTTAACTCTGTGGGGCATTGTTTCTTCACTGTGAAACTGGAATAATCCTATTTGTAATTATATACAATCAAGACTGTTAAAAAATTTTTTTTTACTCCAGCAGTTAAAGTCTACATAAATATGAGCCATTGCTTTCAGTCTTGCTTGTAAATTTTCATAGAATCCACAGGTTACTTTTTAAAATTAATTTTTTAAAAATGAAGATCTATATTCTCTTCATTTAGTACCTCCCTTATCCGTGATCAAGAAAGTGAAGAAAAATACGTATAGTCAAGCAAACATATTTCATCATTGGTCAAGAAAAAAAGTCTCAATCTGCACTTTAATGCTTCACTTCACTCACCATGGAGAGAATATGTATGTGTCTTATGAGACTTTTGAAATCATGATTGCTAGGCAGCTAGGTGGTACAGTGGTAGAGTGCTTGGTCTGCTCATCTTCCTGAATTCAGTTCTGGCCTTAGACACTTCTACCTGGGTGAAGTTTGGCAAATCACTTAACCCTTTTTGACTCCGTTTCCTCATCTGTAAAATAGCTGCAGAAGGAGATTGAAAACCATTCCAGTGTCTTTGCCAAGAAAACCCCAAATGGGGTCATATAGTCAAACAGGAATAAAATGATATGGAAGAGGCATGCATGCAAAGGACAGAAGCTGGAGATGGATCAGCTGTCAGTCAAATGAAGATTCCATTTGGAATGTGACCGGGAAAAGCAGTTTGGAGCCAAGCCAATTGCTGGACTTTTTCTGGGCTTTTGGGCTTCTGGCTGATCTGAAGGAAGAAGCTGGGTTTATCTCTGGGACTTGGAATAATCAAGTTGGAGATGACTTGGCTGATTTTGAAGGCAGAAAAGAAGGACAATAGTTCTCATATATCTCTCTCTTCATGCTAGTGACTGAATTGCCATTTCTCTCAATATCCTCCAACCTAACACCCACTGTAGAGAATAGGGATATATCCCACCCCTCTTACCTTATCCTCTACCCTTGTCCTGTCTTCCCCAAATAAACCCCTTGTTTGACAAAGAAGATTAAGAACTGTTTCATTGAAACCTCACAGCTCACACTAAGTGACCTGAAGGAGACTGAAGAAGGGGGGAGGGGAGGCTGAAAGGCTTCTGAAGAGGGAGGTACAAAAGGGAGGAGATTAGGCAAAAAGAAGATAACTACCTGATCCATTAGTTATCTAGTATACTATCAACTATACTCCCTCAAATATCATCTATTACAATGATTAAATGGCAATAAAACCAACTCATTGATTTCTTCTTTTTCTCTTTTATTGATAGAAGGCTTTAGAAGTCAAAATCAGAGTTACTTCTGCCAGTCAGGGTCTATAGCAAACCTCACAGTGAAGGAAAGCTACAACCCCAGAATGCCTGGATACCTTATTTCAAGAAATCATGAATGAAAATTGCCCAGACCTATCAAGCCATGAGTCAAGATTGAAAATAGAATCTGCCAATTAACCTTTTGAAGGAAACTCAGAAATAAATATAGTACTTCTAGGAACATTATAGTCAAAATCTAGAGTTTCCAGGTCAAAGAAAAATTATCATAAGCAGCCAGAAAGAGTCAAGTACTAAGGAACCACCCTGTGTATCACAAAAAAATTGTTTCTGCCATTATGGAAGAGAGAAGAGTTTGGAATATGATACTCCAAAAGGTTAATATTTTGGGTTTACAACAAAGAGGAACTTTACCATCAAAATCTAATCTAGTAAATTAAAAATAATGTGAGAAATCCAATTAAAATGACATTTCATGCTTATCAGATTGGCAAAGATGCTGCCAGAAGGGAAAATGAAAATTGCTGGAGGTCTGTCAGGGGAAATAGTTACCTTGACTCACTCTTGGTGGAACTGTGAATTTATCTAGCTATTATAAAAAATAATTTGAAACTCTACCCCAAGATTTATAAAAGCCCAAATATTGTTTATACCCTTTGACTTAGCAATACAGCTATTAAACCTATACTCAAAAGAGATTAAAGAGGAAAAGGACCAATATTTGTAAAAATATTTGTAGCAATTCTTTTTATAGTAGCAAAGAAATGGAAATAAGATGTCCATCAGTTGTTAATTGGATGAATCAGGTATGGCATATGAATGTGGTAAGATATTATTAAGCAATAAGAAATGACAAAAAGAACAGTTTGGGAAAAACCTAGATGTCCTTGGGAGCCCCAGGTTATACCAATTGATGCACAGTGAAGTAAGCCAATTAGATCAATTTATATAATAACACTAAAAAATAAAATAAACAACTTTGAAAGGATTAAGAATTCTGGTCAATGAAATTATTAACACAACTTCCAAGAATCTTGCTGCTAAATTCCAGTCAGAGAGGCAATGGACTAAAGCGGCAGAATTAGATGGAGGTTTTTGGACATGACCAATGTGGAAATTTTTTTTTAAATTATCCTCCCTCCCTCCTTCCCCCTCTCTCTCCCTCTCTTCCTTCCTCCCTACTTTCCTTTTTCTCCCTTCCTCCCTTCCTTCCTTCTTTCCTTCTTTCCTCTTTTCCTTCCTTTCCTTCCTCCCTCCCTCCCATCTTTCTTCACTTTTTGCCTTTGAATCAGTATGAATTTTTGAATGAACTTTAAATGAAGCATTGTTTCCAAGGCAGAAGAGAAGTAAGACCTAAGCAGTTGGGATTAAGTGACTTGCTTAGGTCCTATAGCTAGGAAGTGTCTGAGGCAAGATATGAATCCAGGACCTCCCATCTCTTCCACCAAGCCCCTTTTCCTTTTCTTTCAGTGGGAATGAATGAGAGGTAGTAGGAGAGAGACTGGAAGAGATCCTTTCCTCCCTTTCTCCAATAAAAGAGAAGAGAATAGAAGAATGATCAGAAGGATTCACAGATCTGCAGTTTCTTTTGTTTTACAATGTATATGAAAAAACATTGAATTTGGTGATAAAGTTCAGAATGAAAATAAAACAGAAAAAGAAACATAAATAGAAATATTTGGACCAAATCATCTCTTTATTTTATTTCATCTTCTGAAAGAACAAAGGATGCTTAAATATTTGTATATTGTACTTAAGTTCTCTGAGGGATAAAAAAAAATGAATGTGGCACTGTGGCATAGATATAAGCTTAGCACTTTAGGAAAACTTTCAGATTTCTTTTAGATGAGCATAACCAGGAAGGCTTCATGAAAGAAGTGTTAGGTTAGGTAGTATTTCCATAGTCAAGAGGATAGGTAATCCTTTATGGTGGGTGGAATGAGGCTTGGAATCAGAAGACTAGACAAGTTCTAGCTCTAATATTTACTGTCCATATAACCTTGGGGAAAATAATTCCTCTTCTCTGATCTTTAGTTTCTTCATCTATAAAATGGGAATGATAATAATTTAACTTTTTACTTCACAAAGATTGTGAGGAAAATACTTAGTAAAATGTAAAATACTATTGAAAAATTCTCTCATGTTTTAATTTTTTTGTTTTTACATTGTGTCCGACTTTGTAAACCTCTTTGGTTCTTGACAGAAATACTGATTTTTTCATGTCCTTCTCCATCTCATTTTACAGATGAGAAAATTGAAGCAAATAGAGTTAAGTAACTTTTCCTGGGTCACCTAGTTATTAAGTATTTCAGGCCAGATTTGAACTCAGGAAGAGAGTCTTTCTTTAACTTCTCTGAAGAATAAAAAAAAGGAACACGGCATTGTCACTGCACTGAAGGAGCAAATGATCTTGTTCAGGGGAGCAATTTTGTACAGAAATGTTCATTTATCAACATAAAATGACTATACAGAGATAGAAGTATAGTGCTTTGGGAAAACTTGGAAAATTTCTTGAATCCAGGTCATGTGTTCTATCCATATGCCACCTAGCTGTCTCTGGTATTTCAGTGAACAGAAAGTAAGTGGGTACTATGTACCAGGCACTGTCCTAGGTGCTGGAGATACAAAGACTTCTACAACATGCAGTTCCTCAAGGGACTTACAATCACACTTAGAATGTGCAGAACTCACATACTCGTATATCTCTGACGTGATAGAATAGGGTCAAGGACAGAACCTTGGTTGTGTAAGAGTTAAATTAATGTCCAATACTTCAAGTATTATTTTTATAAAGTTTATTATCTGACAAATAGAACCACATGACTAATTTAATCTGCTCAAAAATCCCGGCTCCACCAGAACCGGGGAGTGGAGACTGAGGAAAAAGGAGTGAGAGAATATTCTAAAGTTATCAAAGGAGATGGAGAAAGATCTCTCAGAGAACCAAGAGAACCATAAGAACCAGGCCATATTAGCCTATGGTGTATCCACATTGTCCAATGCTAGGAATCTCAGGGGCAGAGCCAGAGCTAGGATCCTAATGCTGAGAATACTTCTAGTAGAGTCATAGAGGGTAGTGGAGATGAAAAATTGAGTTTGGGGAATGGCAGGTAGGTCTGTTTGGTCAGAGCATAGAATGCACAGAGGGGAATAATGTCGAATAAACCTGGAAACTGAGTCTACAACTAATCAGTGAAGTGTTTTAAGCAAGCTGAGGAACTTGTACCATGCCCTTGAATCAACAGGGAGCCACTCTAGATTCTTGAAAAAGAGAAGGACAAGCACAGACAGATTATTCTGGCAGCTTGTGGAAGAAGAATTGGCATTGCCCTCATTTCTTTCCCCAATTTCTAGTTTACTTCTATGATTTTTAAAATATTTTTTTCTTTAGATTTTTCTAGGAATTCTTGTTGGATTTGTGTCCAGTCTGCATTTTA
This sequence comes from Monodelphis domestica, assembly GCF_027887165.1. Classification (NCBI taxonomy): domain Eukaryota; kingdom Metazoa; phylum Chordata; class Mammalia; order Didelphimorphia; family Didelphidae; genus Monodelphis; species Monodelphis domestica. The sequence goes on from NC_077234.1 coordinate 203,367,679, forward strand.
CTATGAGGCTTTTCTTTGGAAGATGTTTTCACATTATTGTGAGCTTCCCTGTTACCATAGTAGCATTTTATGGTCATGTCCTTTTTTTTTCAGGACACCCTTTGCTCCCTTTCAACTGCAAGCAAGCCTTGCTATCCTGAAATTGCTACCCTGAATTGGGAAAGGAATATTGAGATTCCAAATAATACCCTGACCAGTGTTCATTCCCTGTAATTTTTTTTTCTGACCAATTGTCAAATCCCTTTACTGTTTGTGAGCTGAGAGCTCCTGAAACTGCTGCTACTGCTGTTGCTACGCTGTAGTACCTACAGCCTCCAACCCCAACCACAGGGTCTCAGACTTCTCCTCCCAACAACTTCCTAACTTGTCTTGTGCTGGAAAAATGGCTCATCCCACCTTTCTGTTGCCTATATAACTCCAGAATTCAATTTCACACATTATTTTAAGGTTGTTTGGTGGGGAATATTGGGAGAGTTCTGGCTGAATGCTTCCTTCACTTCACCATCTTGGCTCTGCCTCACTAGAAGATAAATTGAAAAAAGAAAGAAACTATTAGGAGTCCAATTAGGAGATTGCTTAAATAGGCTAGGTGACAGATGATTCACGGCCTGAATTTGGTACACTGGAAAGAGGATGGATGTGGAAGATTAACCAATAAAGATTGATACTTAATGGCTGGGCAAGTCACTTTGCTTCTCAGTGCTCTTGATAATATTTTTAAAATGTGTACACTTAAAAATATTTAGAAGTTCCTTTAAAATTAGAAACCCATTGATGTTAATATAAATAACATTTTATGAAAAACAACTGCATTTTCCTAAACAACACAAAGCAAAAAAATTAGAAGTGGCATTGTTTAAACTTTTTTTCCCCAAAACTCCTTAACATTTGGCTTAATAGAAGAGGATTCTCTCATATTTACTTCTGCATTGAATCTATTGTGATACTGGTTGAAGTGACTGAAGAAAATACTGTCTCACACCAATATGTAGTTTGGATAAAAGAATAATAGGCAAATAATGTTTTAGTATTTATTACGAAAATAGTTTTGACATTGTGGGTCTTTGAAAGGTCTTGGGAACCACCTGCATTCTGTAGACCATGTGTAGTTAACTCTAGAAAATTATTAAGCTGCAGAGAAGGTTACATGCATTGGTATGAGTTCCCTCAGCTGGGAATTACCTTTATCAATGAAGTCACAGGTGTTTTCTGTTTCATACACAAACATATACACACAGAGTGTATTTGAGCAAAAAAAAGAAAGTGGTCTAATTCAAACTTTAACCATCATTATTGACTTCATTTGAATTTGACTTTGAAAAAAGTATTTTTTAAACTTTCACCTGTTTTAGAATCAATATTAAATATTGGTTCTAAGGCAGAAAACCTTGTAAGGGTTAGGTGCAATTGAGGTTAAATGACTTGTAGCAGTTAAAATTTAGTTTCTCTGCTAGAAAGTATTATATTTTTTAGAGGTTTATTAAAGATTAAGAATTAATGAAAATACAAAATAAGAAAGCATGTGTCTGGGCCCAGAGAGCCCATTCACAACCACTCACATCTTGTCTGCTAGGTAGAGAGCTGTGTGTGCTAAGAAGCAGAAGTAGGAAGAGAAACTCAGTAGGCTTTATAGCCCCTTTAAATAGAAATTTTTGATTTAGCCCAGGTGAGGATCTCAGTGAGATTAGAGGACATCCTGGGAACTAGAGCAAGGACTTCTGGGGATTGAAGTCTGGGGTTCAAATCTCCATTTTTACAGACTTGTGATCAGACAGCTAGGAAGTGTCTGAGATCAAATATGAACCCAGGTCTCTAGGCCTGGCTCTTTGCCCACTGAGCCCACCATCTAGCTGCTCCAATAATTAAAGTTTTCAGAAAGATCACAGCATATATTTTTAAACCTATCACTAGAGAAAAGATACAGGCAATTAAAGATGATTTTTCAAGAGCAAAAACCTGTGCTTTTGAAGACAAATTAATCTCACTTAATATAAAAATAGGCTCTTTGCTCAAAGGACAAATTTACAAGGTGATTTGAAATAATGCTACAAAAGTAGACTAAAGTCATTTCAAGATCACATGGTATCAACATCATTTTAAAAAAAAAAACACCTTACCTTCTGTCTTGGAATCAATACTGTGTATTGGCTAGGCAATGGGGGTTAAGTGACTTACCCAGAGTCACACAGCTGGGAAGTGTCTGAGGTCAGATTTGAACCTAGGACCTCCCATCTCTAGGCCTGGCTCTAATTCCACTGAGCTACCCAGCTGCTCCCTACCAGCATCATTTTAAAGTTTGAGAAGTATGTCTTTATAGTCACATCATCTCATTCAACTATCATATCTATATAATAGTTCTTAACTCTGATAATTAGGCTCTTTCCTGAGGGTACTTTTCCATATGAAAAGAATTTTTTAATGCCCTCTAGCTGTTAATACATTCTTTATTAGTAAGTCTCAGAGCTTAGCTTAGTGTGAGACAGGAAATATGGGCACTTTTGAAAAGAATGATGACTTTTTTTCTCTAGTATAGCTGAGAGGTATGTGAGGGGCAGAAAGTACCAGTTGGACTATTATTTAAGAGTATGGTCTCCAGTAATTAATTACTTAATTCCAAATTATTTTTATGTAATTTATTTACAAAAGGAGAAAGAGCGAAAGTAAGAAAATCAGAGAGAGGATAGGGTAAGATATCTAACCTAACACACTTAAGTATTTTGCTCTGGAGGGGCCTCAGCCTCTCTCAAAAGGGGAGGCTTCTCCTGAGGCTAATCCCTTCAGAAAATCCAGAAAAGGAGTTGGCCTTTTTCACTCACCTACGTGGTAGTTCAAAGGGAGAGATTTAAGAACAGTCTCACCAAGTCCAAGGTCTCCGGCCCAGGAAGCACATTCTTATCAGCCTCCAACTTGAAGTCAGAACTCCCTCATAGGAAGTAACTCCTTTTAAAGACATTTCTTTGCATCACTTCCTGTGCCTTCCTCTACTTTTTTGTGGACAAATTATAGTCTTGCTTAGGACTTCCCAGGGGGCAGGCAGTGGTTTCTGATTCATCACCCACTATCACACATGTGGGTCACAGACCTCCCCCACTCAAGTGTAAGTGGGGTGTATACGCTTCTGGTGATTAAATCTAAAAATGGGCAGGGGAGAGTTAATCCTATCTCTACAGGTGGTGGAGAGATGGAAATTGTTATCAGAAAAACAGCTTTCACTTCCTTTGAACCATGTTTCAAATGTGTTTTGTGCCGTGGCGCCAGATTTTTTGTGGCTGTCTTGACCTATTTTCCTGAAGCAGTGTTGGTTCAGAACTGACTTTGCATCTCACCTAAATTGTGACAGTGTGTATATGTGAAAAATATTTCTGGCATGAGTAACAGCAGCAAAGTGTAGATAATACATATGTATAATTGATGCATGTGTGTTTTACATACATTATATATACATATATAAACACTGATCTTAGTGTGGCATCTAAGAGCAGATTCTACCATTGCTTCTTCTGAGGTAGCGAGGTGGTGAAGTTAGGAAGACCTGAATTCAAACCTAGCCTCAGGTACTTTCTAGCTGTGTGTCCCTGGTCAAGTCATTTCACCTAATTCTACCTTAGTTTGTAAATTGGGGACAGTAACAGCATCTGCCTTCTGAGGTTGTTAAGAAGACCAAATGAGATAATATTTGTAAAGTACTTTGCTAAACTTAAATCTCCATATGCTTAATATATGTAAGTGAGTGACTATCAAATGACTGGTTTCCACAAGACAAATAGGAAAAAAAAATCTTAATAGTCTTGCCACATGCATGGGGTGAAGTAGAAAATTCACTTTTGTATTAATTTGATTTCTAAATTCTTGATCTTCTGTTAAAATAGTCTGAGCCCTGGCAACTTAGGGAATAAGAATTACAGCTGAGAATTTGAAAGTATGCCCATACAATTTAGATGTTATAAATAGTCCAATTGTTATGTGTGCTGGTGAATTTGTAGCCCATTTTGATCTCTGTTATGCCATAGGGTTTAAGTGGGAATTTCTATTTTTTTTTGAGGTGGGTGTTGCTTATTTGATGATCATTTAGGATTTCTAAATATCCAAGTACAGATTATGCTTTTGTTTGCTAACAGAATGTTCTGTTGGTTATAAAAGCTATGGTCAGAAAATGGCAGAGGTTTTATAGTGCGTTACCTTATATGGTTAATTTTTGATTACAAGCTAAGGAAAGGTGATGTTGAGGTTCTCTTTTTTCATTAATTTGAGAAACTTTTTCCACCAAGGCAGGTGACAGTCAGCTTTCCTTTTTTTCTTCACTCCCTTCCTTTGATTTTTATTTCTTACATTCATTTAAAATTTAAAAAAATATTTTGTTTTTTCCAATTATATGTGAAAACAGTTTTTAATGCTTATTTTTTAAAATTTCAAGTTCCAAATTCTATTTCTCCCTCCCTTCCTCCCCCTCACTGAGAAGGCAAACAATTTGATATAGGTTATACACACAGTTATGCAAAGTCATATTTCCATATTAGTCCATGTTAGTCACAGACCAATTAAAAAAAAAGAAAAATAAAGAAGGTAAAAGGTATGCTTTAATCTGCATTCAGACTCTACCAGTTTTTTCTCTGGAGATGGATATTATTTTTCATCATAAATCCTTTGGAATTGCCTTGGATCATTGTATTGCTGAGGATATCCAAGTCAGTCACAGCTGATCATTGTATAGTATTGTTACTGTATACATTGTTCTTTCTGGGTCTTTTTTACCCTTCTTTGCATCAGTTCTAAGTCTCCCCAGGTTTTTCTGAAACAATCTAGCTCATCATTTCTCATAGTAAAATAGCATTTTATTTTAATCATAATTCATTTAGCCATTCTCCAAATGATGTGTATCCCCCCAATTTCAAATTCTTTGCCACCAAAAAGGGCTTCTATAAATATTTTTGTACCTAAAGGTCCATTCTTCTTTTTTAAAAATTTCTTTGGAATACAGATCTAGGAGTGATATTGCTGGGTCAAAGAATATGCAGTTTCATAGCCCTTTGGGCATAGCTCCAAAATGTTCTCTAGAATAGGTGACAATTTTTCTATAATTTAAGTCCTAAAAAATTGTTGGAGAGGGGAGCAGAGAAAAGTTAAGTAATTTATTTATCTGTGGTCAAGCAGCATTGTGCATGGGTGACTAAACTTGTTAAGCAATAAACATTAGTGCCAACCCTGATGATAAAGCCCTAAGCTCAAATCCAGAGCCTTCCTCAATCTGAAGTTATCCCTTGATGGGGAGTGCGATGTAGTGGAATATTCTACTACAGAAAAAATCCTTTCCTACAGAAAAAGAACCTACTTGTGGAATACTTCCATTTGCGTAGAAATCCCTTCTCAAACACAATGGTTCTGTGACCCTGGGCATATCACTTAACCATTCAGCCTCAGTTTCTCCCTCTATGAAATGAGAGTTTTGGGCTTGATGGCCTCCCTGGTTTCTTCCAGGTTTAAATCTGTGATCTTTTATATTTCATGCCCTCTCATTAAATGCTTAGCGAAAAGAGACTATGATGTGTAGGAACATAGGACAGCAATTTTAGGCCTATTCAAAGCACAAAATGTACTAAGAACATTTTGCCAAGTTATGATCCATAGTGAAGAAAAGAAGAAAAGCTTTTGGGACAAGTTAAAGGAGGCTTTGTATGAAACCTGTGTCTGAGTGACTCAGTTTTCTATGAGAGACACAAACCTGTGGCTTTGCTGACTTGAGTGCCAATCTACACCTCGCTCCCCCAGTATGTTTTTTCCCTCTTCTTTTTTCTCCTTTAAATTATAGCACTGTAACTTAAAATACAAATATGAGAGTCAAGAAAAAAATATTATGTATCTGCTATATAAACATTATGCTATATAAAAACAAATGTATATATGCTATATATACATATAATATATATTTATCCATTCTTGTAACACTTTTCATGTAGTTCTGAGGACCTTTCCCTCCTGTTTCCATCCCCATTACAGAGCCATTTTTTCCTATTTATCCATTATCACTTATCTTTGGTTAGTTGGAAGAAATCTTCTTCCAAATATCCAGATAATTTTATGATATACCCTCTGATTTAAAGTGGCATCTAAAAGCAAATTTTTCTATTTTCCCTATTGAGGCAGCCAGTTGACTCAGTGGATGGAGCTCTGGACTTGGAATCAGGAAGACCTAAATTCAAATCCAGTTTCAGGTACTGGGTATGTGACCCTAGGCAAGTCCCCCTCTGCCTCCATTCATTTATCTGTAAAATGTAGATTTCACATCTGTAAAATGTAGATTTCACAAGCCTCAAAGGCTTGTGAAGCTCAAATGAGATAATCTTTGTAGAGCATTTTGCAAATCTTAAAGTCCTATATATAAATGTTAATTAGTAGTATTATCATGAGGATCAGTAAAGCTGAGCCACTGTTGAAGTTATAGTGATGTGCTTTTGAGTCGTGATGTGAACCAGCCAGTTTTATTGCTCTTATAATCCACAAATGATACCATTCATTGTGGGCTGCCACCCAGCTCCCAAATATTTGCTGCTGTTCATTAAAGGAAATATGGCAAATGTGTTTTGATGTCTCAACTCAGATCCCTTCCCAGTAATGGGAAATCAGTTGGAAAGAAGCTTATGCTTTGTCATTTATAGCTTAGCATTATCTTCAGAAAGCAAGGACAGTGTGTTAGGTACTAAATATGTATGGAGTAATTTCTGTATATAGAGTAGTCATCTTCCTGGGGAGGCTAAAAATGAAATAAAACATGATGTCTCTGCCCTTAAGGAATTTCCTCTGGTTGTGGAATTAAAAACTCTCTCACGATTAAATATCAACAAGTGCAAAGTGATGCAATTCAAAATGAATTCCACCAACTCTGTCATCCCTTACTGGTTTCTTTATGAGAGTCAGCACTTTTTTTGTGGTACAGCATCAAGAACAGGTTTAAAATCAAAGGAGCTAGGTTTAAATCCCATTGTTCATTATTTGTCTGATCTTGAACAAATTGCTTGATTGTCACCAGACTTCATTTTCCTCTATAAAATGAGGTAGGTAATTATTTAACATTTCTTCTACATTGAAATCTTGTGATAGAATTTATCACTATTAGTGTAATCTTTTTAAATGTGATAAGGACAGGGGCCATGTTTATGTACATATGTATATATCTACTTATATTCTCATACTAAGCATTCATTAAATACTTGTTGATTGGTTGAATGACACTAGAGGAAAGGATATAATTTTCTTTTGTCAAGCAAGCACAAATATGGGTATAGACTCTATACCCTCTCACTCTGTGAGAGGGGTACAAGGATATTACCCCTCTCACAGAGTGAGTATGATTGAGTTGGAGAAGGACTATTAAAGTTCAGGAGAAATAATTTCATTGTAATATCTCAGAGAGGGACGGAGCAGTCTAGTCTGAGGCACTTTACAGGAATTGAAAGACCACAGCATATTGAACTGCTATGATCCCTGGGGAAGTCCTGAAACCTTTTGGCACCATTAAATGCAAGACTCATCAGGAGAGTTGGAAATAGGTGCAAGAATCTAGGTAATCAAGGCCAAGACCAGACATGGCCTAACCATTCCATTCAAAGAGGGTGGAGGTTAAGCCTAGCCTTGTCACAAAATTCCAAAACAGGAATTTAAGCTGGAGATATGAACAAATAGAAGACATCCTACACTATGAAGAAATATGGTTCAAGAGGTATGCCTAGAACCCCCCCCCCCCAAAAAGAGGTAAGCCTAGAAGAAGAGAGTATAACTTTATGATAATTATAAATAAAGCCTCAGAGGAAAAAATTTAGCTCAATAATAAGCATTGTCTGGAAGAAATGAAATGAAATTTAAAAAATGATATAAAAAATGTGAAATAATAGCTCCTGAGGAAAGAATTGGAGAAATGAAAAGAATATAAACCTCACCTGAGAAACAGACTCTCAGAAAATTAGAACAGAGGACATATAACTTGGTTCTAGGAAACAACAAGAAATAAAAAGACTAGAAAATGGAAAAAAAAACCATAAGACAACTGCTATCAAAAGTAACTAACCTAGAAATTGTGCCATAATTTAAGAATGATGAGATACTCTGAAAATAAAAAAAATAAGCCATTTTACCATATTTGAAGAAATCATAAATAAAAACTGCCAAGAATTATTAGAACCAGAGGGCAAAGTGAAAATAGAATCCACTGTTTTTCATCTCCTGAACAAAATTACAAAATGAAAACTTTTAGGAGTGTCATCACTAAAATACAGAGCTTTCAAGCCAAAGAAAAAAGACTGCAAGCACCCAGAAGAAGGTAAAATACCAGGGAATCCTAGTGAGATCATACAAGATTTGACATCATTTACTTTAAAGGAGAGAAAATCTTGGAATAGAGTTACAATGAAAAATAATTTACCCTATAAGACTGAATATAAACCTATAAGGGGAAAATATTTTCAGTTTATAATAGAAAACTTAAAAAATTTCCAATGAAAAGTCCAAAGCTGAATACGTTGCAATGCAAACTATAGTTAGGAGAAACCTAGAAAAATAAAGTTATTTGAGAAATTAGAAGAGACTGTGGAACATGTACACCTATTATGGAGCCATGAAATAGTTTACTAATTGTAGAAAGTAATTGGGAACTGTACCCCAGAAAGTGACTTTAAGCTTACATGCCCTTTCTCCTGATTATACAAATACGAGGCCTATATCCTAAAGGCAGTGTGTGTGTGTGTAATGTTAGAATAAATTATGGTGGGGGCAGCTGGGTAGCTCAGTGGATTAAGAGCCAGTCCTAGAGATGGGAGGTCCTAGGTTCAAATCTGGCCTCAGCCACTTCCTAGCTGTGTGACCTTGGGCAAGTCACTTAACCCCCATTGCCTAGCCCTTACCACTCTTCTGCCTTGGAGCCAATACACAGTATTGACTCCAAGATGGAAGGTAAGGGTTAAAAAAAAAAAAGAATAAATTATGGTATATAAATTGTTACACTATATCATTGTATTTGAAGAAATAAAAAATGAGAAACCCGTGAAGCTTTATATCTTTTGGAAAGAGAAGTCATGGATTATGGGTGAAGAATGAGACATACATTTTCAGATATGACTAAATCAAGAATTTGTTTTGTTGTATTATGCTTGTTATAGGGAAAGAGTGCAGGAAAGGAATATGGGGAGGTAGCAACAGTGTTGCAAATTTAAAAAAGACCAAATTTTGGGAAGGCTTCTAGTTTATCCCCATTGCAGATGATGTTTGCTGATGGTTTTAGATATATATTGTTTATTATTTTTAGGAAAGGCCCTTCTGTTTCTATACTTTCTAATGTTTTCAATAGGAATATGTGTTGTATTTTGTCAGAGGCTTTTTCTGCATCTATTGAGATAATCCTGTGATTTTTGTCAGTTTGCTTGTTAATATGGTCAGTTATGTGGATGGTTTTCCTAATATTGAACCATCCTTGCATTCCTGGTATGAATCCTACCTAGTCATAGTGGATAAACCTTGTGATTACTTGCTGGAGTCTTTTTGCTAGTATCCTATTTACGATTTTTACATCTATATTCATTAAGGAGATTGGTTTATAGTTTTCTTTCTCTGTTTTTGACCTGCCTGTCTTTGGAATCAGTACCATATTTGTGTTGTAAAAGGTATTTGGTAGAACTCTTTCTTTGCTTATTCTGTCAAATAGTTTGTATCATATTGTGATTAGTTGTTTTTTGAATGTTTTGATAAAATTCATTTGTGAATCCATCTGGTCCTGGGGATTTTTTCTTAGGGAGTTCTCTGATGGCTTGTTCAACTTCTTTTTCTGATATGGGATTGTTTAGGTAGACTATTTCTTCCTCTGTTTGTCTAGGCAATTTATATTTTTGTAAATATTCATCCATATCAACTAGATTGCCATATTTATTGCCATATAGTTGGGCATAATACTTTTTAAAGATTGCCTTAATTTCCTCTTCATTAGAGGTGAGGTCTCCCTTTTCATTTTGTATCATGTCAATTTGGTTTTCTTCTTTCCTTTTTTAAATTAGCTTGACCAGTACTTTGTCTATTTTATTTGTTTATTTTTTTAAAGTACCAGCTTCTAGTCTTATTTATTAAATCAATAGTTCTTTGACTTTCAATTTTATTAATTTCTCCTTTGAGTTTTAGGATTTCTAATTTATTCTTCATCTGAGGATTTTTAATTTGAACACTTTCTAGTTTTTTTAATTTGTATGTCCAATTCATTGATGTCTGTCCTTTCTAATTTGTTAATATATGAACTCAAGGTTATAAATTTACTCCTGAGTACTGCTTTGGCTGCATCCCATAGATTTTGAAAGGGTGTCTCATCATTGCAGTTTTCTTCAATGAAGTTATTAATTGTTTCTGTAATTTGTTCTTTAACTGATTCTGGAGAATCGTATTATTTAATTTCCAATTAATTTTTGGTTTGCATAGCCATGTACCCTTACTAATTATTATTTTCATTGCACTGTGATCTGAGAAGGTTGCATTTATTATTTCTACTCCTTTGCACTTGCTTGCAATGTTTTTATGCCCTAGTACATGGTCAATCTTTGTGAATGTGCCATGTACTGCTGAAAAGGAGGCGTATTCCTTTTTGTCCCTATTTATTTTTCTCCACATATCTACTAACTCTAATTTTTCTAAGATTTCATTCACTTCTATTACCTCTTTCTTCTTCTTCTTCTTTTTTTGGTTTGATTTATCTAGTTCTGATAGAGGAAGGTTCAGGTCTCCCACTAGTATAGTTTTTCTATCTCTTTTATCCTTGAGCTCCACTAGTTTCTCCTTTAGAAATTTGGATGCTATGCCATTTGGTGCATACATGCTGAGTACTGATATTTCCTCATTGTCTATACTGCCTTTTATCAGGATGTAATTACTTTCCCTATCTTTTTTGACTAGGTCTATTTTAACTTTGGCTTTGTCAGATATCATGATTGCGACTCCTGCCTTCTTTTTATCAGTTGATGCCCAATAGATTTGGCTCCATCCTCTTACTTTTATGCTATGTGTGTCTACCTTCCTCATGTGTGTTTCTTGTAGACAGCATATGGTAGGGTTTTGGTTTCTAATCCACTGCTATTTGCTTGCTTTTTATGGGTGAGTTTATTCCATTCACATTCAGATTTATGATTACCAGCTGTGTATTTCCTAGCATTTTGATTTCCTCTCCTAGTCTTGTGTTTTCTTCTTTCACTATTTTCTTCTACACCAATGTTTTGTTTTTAATCATTCCCCTTAATTCCCACCCTTATTTTAGTTCCCTTTCTACCCTCCTCCCTTCTTATTCCCCTCTTATTTTCTTTACAGCCTTTTTATACTACCTCCCCACCCTCTCCCTCCCTTGTACTGCTTCCCTCCCCACCAGTCTGTTTGTTACCCTTCTACTTCCCTTTAGGGCACAAATCAATTCTCTGCCCCAATGTATTTGATTGTTCTTCCCCCTTCGAGTCAATTTCAGTGCATGTAAGAGTTGAGTATTTCCTATCTCCAACCTCTTTACCCTTCCTGTGTATTGATGTTCTCCCCCCTCCTGCCATGAGCTTCTTTGTGAAATATAAACTTACCCCCTTTTGTTTCTTTTCCCATTTCTTTTAGTATTAACCTCTTTTTTAGCTCTCGTTGTGTGTGTATATATATATAGATATATATATATACATATGTATGTATTTATGCATACATATATCTATATACATATTTATGTCTTGTCATTTCATCCTATACAGTTTGTCACTGTTCCTTCTAAGTGTAATTCTTTTAGCTGCCCAAGTGATAATAATATTTTTTAAGAGTTACCAATGACCTCTTTTCTTATAGGTATACATATCATTTTAACTTATTGTGTCTCTTAAAAAAAAGTTGTTTTTTGTTTTTGCTTTTGTTTTTCCTTTTCCCCCTCTTTCTTAATTACCTTTTGATTATTCTCTTGAGTTCTGGGCTTGGGCATCAAATTTTCTGTTCAGGTCTGGTCTTTTCTTTACAAATGCTTGGAATTCTTCTATTTTGTTAAATGTCTATACTTTCCCCTGTAAGAAATATGATTAGTTTTGCTGGGTAATTGATTCTTGGTAGTAGACCTAATTCCCTTGCTTTCCGGAATATCATATTCCGTGCCTTTTGGTCCTTCAGTGTAGATGAAGCCAGATTCTGTGTTAATGTTCACTGTGGTTTCCTGGTATCTTAATAACTTCTTCTTAGCAGCTTGTAATATTTTTTCCTTTGTCTGATAGTTCTTGAATTTGACTATAATATTCCTGGATGTTGTCAGTTGGGGGTTAAGTACAGGAGGTGATCTGTGGATTCTTTCAATCTCCACTTTCCCCTCTTGTTCTAGAATATCAGGGCAATTTTCTTGCATAATATCCTGTAGTATAGTGTCCAGGCTTTTTCTTTTGTCATGGTCTTCTGGTACACCAGTGATTCTTAAGTTGTCCCTCCTGGAATGATTTTCTAAATCCTCTGTTTTGTGAATGAGATGCTTTATATTTTCCTCAATTTTTTCATGCTTTTGGTTTTGTTTTATAGTGTCCTGCTGTCTTGTGAAGTTGCTTGCTTCTAGTTGTTGTATTCTGGTTTTTAAAAACTGGATTTCATCCCTGGCTTTTTGGTCATCCTTCTCCTTCTGGTCTGATTTTCTTTGGAAGTCTTCTTTCATCTTCTCTGCCTCATCTTTCATTTTCTTTGCCTCATCTTTCAGCTTCTTTGCCTCATCTTTCATCTCCTTTGCCTCATTTTTAAGCGGATTAATTTTGGCTTTCAAGACACTGTTTTCTGTTTCTAGCTGTCTTATCTTACTTTTTCAGTTCTTTTCCCAGTTGTCTTCAGCCTCTCTCTCTCTCTCTTTTTTAAACCCTTACCTTCCGTCTTGGAGTCAATACTGTGTTTTGGCTCCATGGCAAAAGAGTGGTAAGGGCTAGGTAATGGGGGTCAAGTGACTTGCCCAGGTTCACACAGCTGGGAAGTGTCTGAGGCCAGATTTGTACCCAAGACCTTCCGTCTCTAGGCCTGGCTCTCAATCCACTGAGCTACCCAGCTGCCCCCCAGCCTCTCATAATTGTGTTTTGAATTGTATTCTGAGTTCTTCCAAAGCTTGTATCCAATTTGCTGGAATTTCTGTGTTTTTGCTTGATGTTCCTTCATTCTTCTCTGTTCTGTTTGCTCTTTGTTCATTGCCTATATAGAAGCTATCGATTGTAATTTCTTTTTTCTTTTTCTGTTTTCCTCATATTTATTCCTTCTTTATTCCTGCAGTTGCCTGCACTTTTGCTCCTCTCATTTTTTTTTGTGAATTTGGGCTTTTCTGTCAGACTTCACCCTTGGAGTTTGTCAGCAAATCTCTCAGTGCAGGCTGTGGGGGGAAGTGATGTTGGAGCTTGAGCTTTCCTGTGCTCTGGAGGCCTTGATGGGATTAAGTCCAGCTGAGTTACAGAGCTGGATGTACCCTGAGGCCAAAACCTTGTGGGGAGCAGTATGGAGTGCCTTCCCTGCTGCAACTAGTCTTCCCACTCTGCGATTCTTCTCTAACTGCTTTTCCACTGCCTGTTTGACACTCTGAGCCTGGCACAGCTTTGCCTATAAGGTACTCCCTCCAGCCCAGCACCCTTGCCCCTCCAGTAGTTCCAGCTACCACTGGAGGCTTAGAGCTTTAGGTGGGGGAGGGGTCTTAGGACCTTCTTTCTTCCTTCCCCTTAGACCTGAGTGTTCTTGAATTCAGGCTTTTGGGGGTGTACCTTTTAAATTGAGTTCAGCAGGAGGGTTCCTTGGCTCTGTCTTGTTTTCAGTTACCTAGGAGCATTTTGTTTGTAATCGGTAAGGAAGAGTTTTCAGAGGTCTGAACGTTTGCTGCCTCTATGCTGCCATCTACTCCTTTACATACTTCTATATCTCAATTTGTTTAGCCATTCCACATTTGATATATACTCTTTAGCTTTTAAAAAAAATTTAATTCATTTAGTCCCTTTAAAACATTATTCCTTGGTTATAGGTATCATATTATTTTCCTCCCTCCCCTCTGTAATAGATAATCTTGGAGGATATATTTATATATTTTAATTTGGTCAATTTCAAACATTATTACTTGATCACAAAATAATTTTCTATTCCTCCCTCCCCTCCCCCCCATCCCTCCCATAGCCAAAGTGCAAATCCTCTGGGTGTTGCATGTGTCCATGATCAGAACCCATTTCCATGTTGTTGGTGTTTGCACTAGGATGTTCATTTAGAGTCTACATCCCCAATCATATCTCCTCAACCAATGTAATCAAGCATTTGTTTTTCTTTGGTGTTTTTACTCCCACAGTTTTTCCTCTGAATGTAGATAGTGTTCTTTCTCATAGATCCCTCTGGGTTGTTCAGGAACATTGCATTGCCACTAATGGAGAAGTCCATTACATTCGATTGTACCACAATGTATCAGTCTCCGTGTACATTGTTATCTTGGTTTTGTTACTTTTGCTCCACATCACTTCCTAGGGGTTGCTCCAATTCCCATGGAATTCCTCCACTTTATTATTCCTTTGAGCACAATAGTATTCCATCATCAACATATACCACAATTTGTTCAGTCATTCCCCAATTGAAGGGCATCCCCTCATTTTCCAATTTTTTGCCACCATAAAGAGCGCAGCATGAATATTCTTGTACATGTCTTTTTGCTTATTATCTCTTTGGGGTACAAACCCAGCAGTGCTATGGCTGGATCAAAGGGCAGACAATCTTTTAGTGCCCTTTGGGCATAGTTCCAAATTGCCCTTGGAGGTTATATTTAATGGATAAATTATAACTAATGGATCAGATATGCGGAAAGGAAACTAGTATAAGTTCTGGACTTTCTGCCACCGTGTTAGAACAGGCAACAATGGGAATATTAGAGAGAGGAGAAATTGACAAGACTGATAGTTGATGGGGAAGGGGCAACTGGGAGGGCCAGTTGGTCTTGTGACTAGATGTCTTCCTTCCTGGCATTGGAAGGGGGGAGGAGCTTTGGCTTCTCAGTCTCTGGATAGTGTGCCTCTATTTTCTTTTTTCTTTTTTAAACATTATTTTATTTGGTTATTTACAAACAAGTGCCTCTATTTTCTTCAACCTGAGGAGACGGGCCCAACAAACTCTTAAGTTTAGAACTTTTCTTGTTGCTTGCTGTCTACTGCTATGATTTTGAAATTAAGAAAACTAGCACAGATATAGCGTAGACAGGAATAAGAGAAATCCTCCACCAGCCTGTGAGGCCTGGCCTCAGCTCCAAAGCTGAGAAAGACTCCAACCTTATTTAGGGACATCCCTCTTCCCTTTTCCCTGTTACCTCTCCAATCTGAACTGGTTATTAATTATCTCATTTGAATATTGCAGTCAGATTAGTGGACTATCTTTTCTGGGGCATAGAGGGAGCTGAATCTCAGTTCAGTCATCTAATTACAAAAGTTCCTTATCGGACTCCTGCTGAGGGATCAAATTCTTGGGAAAGGCTTGTCCCTCAGGAGGGTCTGTGTTTAGCTGCTCTGGGACAACTTCAGCAGCAATCCAGCAAGAAGACACCCCCGCAGGCTATCATAAGTGGCTCATTTCTTGGACACCCCATTTTGCCTCTCTGCAGGGGTATCTCTCTCCTTTGCCTAACCAGCAGCCATATTCCCTCTCACCCTTCAACTCCTCCATTCCCTGCTACAAACCTTCAACATCCCCTGTTCTACATATCCACCCATCTTTCCCAATAAATATTACAGGTAGTTATCTCCCTTTACTTACCCTTCTCCCTTTTATGCTTCCCTTCCTCCCTCTTCCAATTCCCTCCCCTCTTTTTCCCTTCAATTTTCCCTTTCCCCTTCTTCTTCAGCCTCCGTCTAAGTTACCCAGGGTGAAATATGATGTTTCAGAGAAAATACTCTTTTCTCTTCTTTATCTCAAGTAAGGGTTTATTGGGGAAAACAGGAAAAGATGAAGGATAGAGGTAAGGGGGGTCGGATTTCCCTATTATCTACAGTGAGTCTTAGGTTGGAGGATATTGAGAGAAATGGCAATTCAGTCACTAGCATGAAACTGAGCAAGTCAGAGAAAGATATATGGACTATTGTCCTTCTTCTGCCTTCAAATCAGCCAGGTCACCTCCAGCTTGATTATCCCAAGTCCCAGAGATAAACCCAGCTTCTTCCTTCAGAGTTACCACTATTCACCCAAAGCCTTCAGCCAGGTCAGAAGTTGGCTCTTGCCTCCAATTGTTTCCCGGTCACATTCCAAATGGAATTTTCCTTTGATTGACAGCTGATCAATCTCCAGCTTCTTGTCTTACTGCATTTTCTTGTAATTTTTCTCTTTTACACATTCCTTCCTTTTTGTCTCTTTAAAAAATGCACCCAGTATTTTTTTTAATGATACTTACCTTTTGGTTATATTTCTAATTATCTAACTCTTAACCCTGTATTATCTTAAATATTCCTTTACCCTCCCAAAGGAACACATCCTAAACTTAGCTATTCTGTCTATCTAGTTCTATGCTAACTTTGAATATAGGATAAATGGTTTATGTAATAGGGATTTTACATGAACATGGTTTTGATCTAATAACTCATGTAACAATTTTAAACTGTTTCAACCATTAGCATTTTTGAATATGTAACTGTCTTATCTCCTAATGTCTATAAATTTAAGTAAGTAAACTTTTCTATTACTAACAATTGCTAACCTACTATCATAATGTAATGTAACTTCTATACTTGAGTAGTTTTTATATCTGTCCCTACTTCCCTAAGACTTTGAAAAAATTTTCTCAACTGTCCCTATCGTTAGTTATTAGAACATTAATAAATTATTCTAATATAGTTCGTTTGTTAGTACATTAGTGTACTAACACATGTGTACATAGGTTGTATCTATACAGATTTACATATATACATCCACGTACATTGTTCTTGATTTCTGTGCAATCTCATGTCTAAACAGACATGAGATTCCCACAGAAATTTATATATCAGTGTGACTTATGTTTCACAACTATGCATATGTTGTATACTTACCCATTCCATGAGATCTCTCCCTACATTATATTTTAGTGTAGCATGTATATGTATATGTGATGTTAACATGTATGTCGCATTCTTACATAACCTCATGATCACAAGTCCAAACTTGCAAAGTCTTTCCATGTCCTTTGAAGTTGATTGTAGAAACTGTGTGTGTCCTTCATCATCTGATCAGCATATCACTCTTGTCTGCTGTCACTCCTGATTGTAGTCCTGTGTTCCTCAATTCAGGAACAAACTAGAACAATCAGGAACATGTATGTGTGTAAGGTTTTTACATGTGCATGTATGTAAGATTGAAATTTTCATTGTACATGGAAGTAAGCTATGAGTTATTCATGTCAGATTTCATCAGTTATTCTTCATGTGTGGAATTAAGCACTACATGTGTTCTTCATGTGTGGAAGTAAGCTTTACATATGTTAATCTTCATGGGTGGGTGTAAGCAGTATAATATAATTTCTTCGAATTTTGTTAAGACTATGAATTTGAAGTTTTCTTATCTTTTTGCTGTTTGAATTTATTTTTGTATTTTTTATTGTATTCTGTCTTTAGTTATGTTTTGGAGATAGAATTTAGATATAATATAATTCGTTTGGTCATTGAGTTATGTATTCATTTGAAAGAATTTTGTTACTTTCATTGCTGTTGCTATTGTAGGCAGAGAGTTTGTATAGTATATGTAGAGATTTTTCTATGGCTGCTAAACTTTTAAATGCATATTTTCCTTTTGTCTGTGTTAGTGACTGTATTTATTTTTTCCTGGAACTGTTCTATTTGCTTCAGGGGTGCTTTCCTGTTATCATTTTAACATGTGCAATGCTCTCTTGTCTGTACTATCTGTTGATATGTACTCTTATGTGTGCTTTCCTTTGTTTTCCATAGAGACTGTTATTGATTGTTGATTATTTTCATAGGGCTACTCAACATTATGGGTCTGATGCAATTTTACATGTGAATCATAGAACCCTGAATCTCTTTGATCAACCTTTATAGATGTTGAGGTTGTCATTACAACTGATGTTGGTCTGATCCATTTTGGTTCTGTAGGAGATTCTCCCCCCACTCTTCCCTTAGCTGACCCGCAGCAATTTCACTGGGTTTTACATGTATCCTTGTTCAGAACCTATTTCCATGTTGTTCGTGTTTGCATTAGGATGTTCATTTAGAGTCTACTTTCCCAACCATATCCCCTTGACCTGTGTAATCAAGCAGTTGTTTTTTCTTCTGTTTCTACTCCTCCAGTTTTCCCTCTGAATGTGGATAGTGTTCTTTCTTGTAAATCTCTCCAAGTTGTTCAGGGTCATTGCATTGCCACTACGTTCGATTGTACCACAGTTTATCATTCTCTTGTACAATGTTCTCCTGGCTCTGCTCCTTTCACACTGCATCAGTTCCTAGAGGTTGTTTCTGTTCTTATGGAATTGCTCCACTTTATTATTCCTTTGAGCACAATAGTATTCCATCACCAACATATACCACAATTTGTTCAGACATTCCCCAAATGAAGGGCACCCCCTCATTTTCCAATTTTTGGCCACCATAAAGAGCGCAGCTATGAATATTCTTGTACAAGTCTTTTTCCTTATTATCTCTTTGGGGTACGAACCGAGCAGTGTAATGGCTGAATCAAAGGGCAGACAGTCTTTTAGCACCCTTTAGATATAGTTCCAAATTGCCCTCCAGAATGGTTGGATCAATTCACAACTCCACCAGCAATGAATTAATGTCCCTACTTTGCCACATCCCCTCCAGCATTCATTACTTTCCTTTGCTGTCATGTTAGCCAATCTGCTAGGTGTGAGGTGATACCTCAGAGTTGTTTTGATTTTGCATTTCTCTAATTATAAGAGATTTAGAACACTTTTTCATGTGCTTATTTATAGTTTTGATTTCTTTAACTGAAAATTGCCTATTCATGTCCCTTGCCCATTTATCAATTGGAGAATGGCTTGATTTTTTGTACAATTGGTTTAGCTCTTTATAAATTTGAGTAATTTTTCCTTTGTCAGAGGTTTTCGTAATGAAGATCGTTTCCCAATTCGTTGCTTCCCTTCTAATTTTGGTTGCATTGGGTTTTTTTTTGTACAAAACCTTTTTCATGTAATGCAATCAAAATGATTGATTTTACATTTTGTGATTTTTTTTTTCTAGCTCTTGTTTGGTTTTAAAGTCTTATCTTTCCCAATTATCTGACATGTATACTATTGTTTATACTATGTGTTTACCTAATTTGCTTATAGTTTCCTTCTTTATATTCAAATCATTTACCTATTCTGAATTTATCTTGGTGTAGTGTGTGAGATGTTGATCCAAACCTAATCTCTTCTGTTTTCTCTTCCAATTTTCCCATCAGTTTTTATCAAATAGTGGATTTTGGTCCCCAAAGCTAGGATCTTTGGGCTTTTCATAGACTGTCTTGCTAAGGTCATTTACCCACAGTCTATTCCAATGATCCTCCTTTCTGTCTCTTAGCCAATAACAAATTGTTTTGATGACCACTGCTTTATAGTATAGTTTGAGTCTGGGTCAGCAAGTCCTCCTTCCTTTGCATTTTTTTTTCATGATTTCCCTAGATATCCTTGATCTTTTGTTCTTCCAAATGAACTTTGTTATGTTTTTTTTCTAATTCAGTAAAAAAGTTTTTTGTTAGTTCAATGGATATGGAACTGAATAAGTAAATTAATTTGGGTAGGATGGTCATTTTTATTATGTTAACTTGTCCTACCCATGAGTAATCAATGTTTTTCTAATTGTTTAGATATAGTTTTAATTGTGTGAAGAGTGTTTTGTAGTTATGTTCATGTAGTTCATATAGTGATTGTCTTGGCAGATAGATTCCAAAATATTTTATGTTGTCTAGGATGATTTTAAATGGAATTTCTCTTTCTAATTCTTGTTGCTGTGATGTGTTGGAGATATACAGAATTGCTGATGACTTATGTGGGTTTATTTTGTATCTTGCAAGTTTCCTAAAGTTGTTGATTATTTTTGTTAATTTTTTGGTTGATTCTCTAGGATTCTTTAAGTAGACCATCATCCACAAAGAGTGATAGCTTCGTCTCCTCATTGCCTATTTTAATACCTTCAATTTCTTTTTCTTCTGTAATTGCTACTGCTAGTGTTTCTAGTAAAATGTTAAATAATAGAGGTTATAATGGACATCCTTGTTTCACTCCTGATCTTATTGGGAAGCCTTCTAGTTTATCCCCATTGCAGATGATGTTTCCTGATGGTTTTAGATATATACTGTTGATTTTTTTTTTAGGAAAGGCCCTTCTATTCCTATACTTTCTAGTGTTTTCAAAAGGAATGGGTATTGTATTTTGTTAAAGGCTTTTTCTGCATCTATTGAGATAATCATGTGATTTTTGTCAGTTTGCTTGTTAATATGGTCAATTATGTGGATGGTTTTCCTAATATTGAACTGTACTCTTTCAAAAAATGTCTTTCGTATTTAGTATTAAATTTAATAAATACTTAAAGACAAAGTATACATAAATGATTCATGGTTTCATCTGCAATCTTATTTTTTCATTCTTAGGTTTGTTAGCATTTGTCAAATTCAAAATAGAAGAAAGAGGTTGTATAGCTGAATACTACCTGAAACAGAGATATAATGCAGTAGTGGACATACCCAACAGGAAGCAGCTGAGGTACAACAGATGCAGCAGGGATTATACCAAAGGGGCATCAATAGAAGATATTGGCAGCTTTGCAACATGAAAAAGAGGATTTGCCCTTTCTTTTGTGCCCCATATGTGGATTATACATCCCCACCCTACAGCCACCTATGGTTGTTTTTCATTTCCTCTGTTTCTGGTGATAGTAAGAGCATGTTTATAAAGCTCCAGGTTTACAGGGAATATTTCATTATTGTTATTTAACTAAAATGTCATTAAAAAAAAAGAAATTGTAGTCGTAAAAGGTTAGAGGTGGAAGAGCCTTTGGAAATGACCTATTCCTTTTTCCTGTTTTTGGGAAACTGAAGCCCACTGAGGTAGAGTGAATTACTTAGCTTCTCTTTTGGTTCCTGAGTTGGGTCTGGTACCTGTGGGTGTTGATTTTACTTTTCACTATGGCAGACTGTCACCCAGCCAGGCCAGATTCATTTCATTCATTCAGTAAGCATTTATTATGTGCCAGGCAGTGTGCTAACATGTTGGAGGGTACAGATATGAAAAATAAAGACAGTTCCTGCCCTCAAGCAGTTTATAAACTAATGCTAGAAGACAACACACAAAAAGAAATCGAAAGGGGCACAAAGTGATTGGGGAAGAAGTTACCCAGGGTGGGGCACGTTTAATAGAAAGAAGGCTGGGATGGAGCTCTCTTTAAGTGGAAGTTTTGGGGGTAGTTCTTTGCTTCTCCTATCAGATGGACAAAGAATGTTAATGAAGCTAGAGTAAATTTTGTAGTTGAAATACTATTGTGTATGTTTCAGGAAAACTCCAAGAGCACATATGTAGGGAAGACAGGGAGTTATGATTGTTCCATGCTTTGGTTCTCTTTTGATTTGCCCTCAGTCATGATTAATCCATATCTTTTTCCTATTGGAAATGTCATAAGTGTGTGGGGTGTTCAGGGAGGACTAGTACTGCTGCTGAGAGGGCTTGCTGAGACTTTTTCTGGGCTGCTCCTCCACCTTTGGTGTCTACCTGTCACCCAATTCTCAGTGTTATCATTAAGCTTTTGAAAACAAAGGGACAAACAAAAAGAAGGAAAGATATTGCCCAAGACAAACCTAGGAAAGAAAAGCTGTTACCCGACAGCTAATAGATAAGTATTTATTGAATGTTTATTAAGTAGCCCTCTCTTATTGAGAAAGGGAAAGAGACAATAATTAACAAGTCCAAATTCCAGAGAAACCAAAGATAAAGCATGTTACTTACCTCTTGACAGAAAAGTGAAATTCACAATGCAGCCTGGGACATAACATTTTTGGACATGGCCAATTCGGGAATTTGCTCTGCTTGATTATGCATTTTTGTTATGAAGGCTTTTCTTTCATCTTTTCTTTTAGAGGTTTAGAAAGAGAGAAAATGAATATTTGTTAACTAAAATTATTACATAGGTTTGTATGGATTTTCTCTATCCTTGTGAAGAAAAGTAGTACATTTATTTTTTTATTGCATTGACTGAAATTGTCATAAGAATACATATTGAAATTATGTTTAAGCAAACATTGATAAATTTTTCATTAAACCTAAAATAACCCTCTTTGGAGATTGCGTATAATCCTAGTCCTTCTTAACAGTTAGTGATGTTTTAGGGAGTTCTTCTAGGACTGTTGGTAAGAGTGAATATTCTCTAATATCTATCTTTACAATGGAAACCTTTACTTGTTACCAGATTATTTGGGGGCAAGATATCAGTTGGGTACATTGTACATTGCTGGTAAGTAAATGATAGGCATTAAAGAGCTAATAAAACTGGCAAAGAACTCTAAACAGAACCCATATTCATTATGAGACTGCTTGTGGGGCAGCTGAGTGGCTCAGTGGATTGAGAGCCAGGCCCAGGTCCTGGGTTCAAATGTGGCCACAGACACTTTCCAGCTGTGTGACCCTGGGCAAGTCCCTTAACCCCCATTATCTTTAAAAAAAAGAAAGAGAGAGAGAGAATGCTTGCTCTAATTGATTACAGAATACCAGAGTGCCCTTTAACACTTTAGCTGCAGAGCCAAGAGAAAATACAGCTAGTATAACTTAAGTGCTAAAGAATCTTATTAAAAACTGTAAAAGCCTCCTAATCTATTTTAGTAGCTTTGAGTGTATTCCAGATGCCTGATGAATTTCGGAAAGAAAAGGGGAAAAAAGGCTCTAACAATCTCTGGCTTTGAATAAGGTCAGCATTTCCAGTAAAAATTTTCATTTTTCTATAACCATAGAAACACCAAAAAGGAGATAGATTACCCCCATTTACTCTTGCCCCGCAGTATACAGGGACAGATCAGGACTAGAGGATAGAAATTGTAGAGCTTAGGAATTTAGGAAACGACCATGTAGAACTGAGGGGGCACAAACAGTTATGGCCCCATCCCCAAAACTTCTCCAAGAGTTAGCCTTAAAGAATTGGGGAACACAATGAGTCTCCTGCCTCATGCGATCTTCATCTTCTGTGACCAGGGAATTAATCTGGACCTGCTTCATTGGGTAGAATTTTTCTTTAGGGATGAGTTTGGAATGAAGAATAATTTTAAAACTTTTATATAAATTATACAGTTTCTATGGTACCACTAAAGTCATTTGAAACGAGAGCCACTAAACAGTCATTTGCCAAATTACACACACACATATATGCATAAGCAATGGCAAAGAGATGCTGACACTTGGTTACTGTTGCCTTGATTAGCGCAGAGACCATGTTCTCTACACCAGCTGCTCACAACCCTGTAATAGTAGGAATATCATGAGGGATCGTGATTATAATCTGTCTTCCCCAGGGATATTTCACTCCATGCATTTTATACTCACGATGCAAGTGGAAGAAATTGCTTATGAAAGCTTTTCTGTAGGTAGGCTAGAAGAAGAAAATACAATATTGTATTTTTTCACCTCAGCTAAAGATGTGCTTGATTGGGGGTATATTGCTTTAAGAAATCAGATTTAATTTGCAAAAAACTCAAATTTTGATTTAATGGTGCTGGAAAGTTAAATTGTAACCTTTCCAAGGATTTTCATTTGCCTTGTGCTGTTGGGGAACCTGAAATAGGGATGTCACTTGATGTTACTTATATTTGGAGCTCTGGCATGGATTTGGGAGTAAAAAGACAAATATCACTATTTTACAAAACCTTGTAAGAAAAAAAGCAAAAATAAATAGAAAAAATCTTTTAAACTAAATATGTAATTCAAGCTTATAATCATTCAAATAGTTTAAAATATTGAAATAACTGAAAATATTTCTGTAGTGTTTCACAAGCTACATCCTAATGAAAACAGGAAGGTGGAACTAAAAAAAACCCTAGCCTCCCTTTGTAGCTTTGCTGGGAAATCACCATAGTGGAAAGTTGGCTTTGCATTTACTTTACTGTGTGACTTCTCCAGGTTTAAGCATCTTCATAATAAAATAGATGAACTTGACTGGGCTCAGAGATTTAAAGCCAAAAGAGTTTTAAAAAGCCTTTCTAGTTCAATCCTCTTCTCTTCTCTTCTCTTCTCTTCTCTTCTCTTCTCTTCTCTTCTCTTCTCTTCTCTTCTCTTCTCTTCTCTTCTCTTCTCTTCTCTTCTCTTCTCTTCTCTTCTCTTCTCTTCTCTTCTCTTCTCTTCTCTTCTCTTCTCTTCTCTTCTCTTCTCTTCTCTTCTCTTCTCTTCTCTTCTCTCAAATGAGGAAACTGAAGCTGGGAGAGATTAAGTGGCTTGGTAATAAATGGCAATGGCAGAGTCTAAACTCAGATCTTTTGACTCCAAATCTATTGCTCTTTCCACTTTATTACATTGCCAGTAAATGATTTCTGATATCCCTTCCAGCTCTAGCATTCTGTGAAAATAGTCTACTAAACTCTTAATATATTTGGTAGTCATTATTGAATCACACAACTATTAAGTGTTTGAGGTCAAATTTGAACCCATCTCCAGCCTGGCTCTGTATACACTGTGCCAACCTGCTGCCCCCAAATGACATTCTTTAAAAAATTTTTTATTCTGAACTTAAGCACAAAACAAATGTGAATTTCCATAGCAAACTGGGAAGAGAACTGATTATGTTAAATGATTTAAAGGAGACTTCTGGTTGAGGAAGTCTTGGTTCCCTTTGTTTCACTACCATGGTGTCCCAGAATACATGTTTTTTGATTACCCATTGCCGATCAAGTGAGACTTATGATTAAAAACTAAAAATACATTGGCAAGTGGGAGATCTAAGTGTTGTTACTCTCCTTTAATGTCAGGGAGTTGCCTTTTTCTATGTCAGCCACAACTGTTTGAAGTAAATTATATAGAATACACCCACACAGGTGAATGGACCAAAAACAAGATCCTGTAAAAATATGGAAGACTCCTATTTTAGATTTTCTTATTCAGTTCTTTACCAAAATCACTTGATTCTTGTGAATATCTCCTTCTCCCCCAACACTCTGATCCCTACCATTTCATTGGCAACTTTTACTGATTCAGCTAAAGAAATTTCTTTTGTACTCGAGCTTCACTATTAGTCCTTCCCCCCAAAAATGATTTAGGACCTAAAAAGTTTGAGTCCTTCCTTTCCACAGAGTAACAGAATTCAAATACCAGGGAATATGAGTAGCTGTATTGCTTCCTTTTCTGGGAAAAAAAAAGAACTTCAGCCATGGCAGTGGAGTTGGGGTATCAGGTTAGGACAGATTGAGTAAAGGAAGCAAAGAGCCAAGATTTGCTAGAAAAGTAGAGATAAGTAAGATCCTAAGTGGTTTAGGTGAGCTGCCTATATTGCTGCTACAGAAGTACAATCATGTATAATTTGAAGGGATGTTAATTTTCAGAGGTTTAAATGCTGAGATAAGACAGTGATTGGAGAGGGGAATAATGATCAACTTTCAGCTATTATTTAAAAATGTATGAGGGAGAGTTAATAGCCAAGGTGACTCTTCATTTTTCATAAACATAATTATAGTTGAATGTGTAATGCACATGTTTTGCTGCATTATAAAAGTGGTAATGTTTTTGATCACATTCCTAAAATATTTTGAAGATAAAAAAATTGGAAACATTTTTAACATAGGTTTTTAGATCTGAACAATTTTGCATTTCATCTAGTCTGGTGCTCTCTTCTTATGGATGAGGAAAGAAAGATCAGATAGCTCTTTAAAAAAATCTAAGTTGGTTTTTCTGAAAATGATTTTTAAGAATTTTTTTTAACCCATACCTTCTGTCTTAGAACTGAAACTAAGTATCTGTTCTAAGTTGTGATTTGCCCAGAGTCACCCAGTAGGGAAGTGCCTGAGGAGTCAAATTTGAACCCAGATCTACCTGTCTCCAGCCTGGCTCTTTTTCCACTGGGCCACTCCACTGCCCCAAAATGACCTTAAAAATTTTTTTTCCCTGAGTGTAAAATATAAAATAAATATGAATTTCCATAAACAAAGCAAAACAAGAAGAGGATTGTATATGAAATTAGGAGTCTCCATTCCATAATATTTGCTTTAAAATATATACATAAAATAAGTGCCACCCCCTACTATCCTGCTTTTCTCTGATTCCTCCTTAACTTTCCTTCTGTTCTCTTATGTGAAGTTTTTGGAAATGTTTCCATGATCCTCTTTTTTTTTTTAACACCATTATTTCTGCCTTCCCCAAGACCTTCTGTCCCCCCATTTAAAAACAAAAAAGAGAATGGACCTGTGGGGAAAATCCTTCTAACAAAGACAAGGACGTAGAACAAATCCACATTATGTCCATGTCCAAACATTTATGACTTTCTGATTCTTGAGTCCATGAGTCCTCTGACAGAAGTTGACTAATATCCTTCACCAAAGGCCTCCTGGAAATGTGGATAGTTGTTAGTATGATCAGAGTTTTTAAGTTTTTCACAGTTTTTTTCCTTACAATATTATTCTCATAGAATATTCCAGTTTTGCTCAATTCACTCTTGAACCACTTTATATTTCCCCAACTTGTCTGAAATGGACTCTTCATTTGTTTCTGGATTTCTCTTGATGTGGCTCTGTATTTCAAAGGTTCTGCTCAGCTTCTTTTTTTTTTTTTTTAAAGAAATGTATTTAGACCTTCAAGTCCAGGGGTCAGCAAGTTATATCTTGTGTGCCAAGTCTAGCCACTTCCTGTTTTTATATGCATTTTAAAATATAGTTAGTGTGCCTGGTGGGCTAATTTGTCAACTGCTGCTCTAGTCTATATTCAGCATAAAGTTACTCTTGATTATAAACCTTTCTCTTTTGGCCTTTTGGAATATTGCCTTCCAAGATCTCCTCTTTATAGGAGCAGCTTCTTGAGGTTTAAGTGATTTTGATGATGTTTTCCTTGGTATTTGAACTCCTTTTTCTGTCCTTTCAAGTATTTTTTATTGTTGTTGTGAAAGCTCTGTATTTTGACCGTGTTATTCCTGGGATATTTCCCTTTGTCATTTCTTTCAGTATGTAATTGATTCTTTCTATCTTTATTTTGTCCTCTGGTTCTAAAAAACTTGGACCAAAATTTGTGATTTATAGGGTCCAAATTTTTTTCATCATGGTTTTCAGAGTTCAGTGATTCTTAAATTATTGTCATTTTACCTATTTCCCAGATCATTTGTTTTTTGTCACAGATCACTTAAATTTTCATTCAGTCAATAAATATTCAGTTAAGTGCCTACTTAATCTTTGATTTTTTTTCCTTTTTCAATCTTTTGATTTTGCTTTAAGATATTTTTTTGCTATCTCTTGGAGTCACTGATTTTTCTTTTGTCTTTTTTTGATTTTCAGGATGTTTTCTTGGCTAACATTTACTGCTTTTTCTTCTAAGCTGATTATTCTCCTTTAAGATATTTCCTTCCAGAGCCTGGAAAAATGTCACTAATGTGTTGACAACAGTACAGCAGTTTATATTGTGGCAACTGATTTTTTTTTTTTTTTACTGTGGTTAAGTTTGCGTCTAGGCCTACCTAAATAATCCTGCACCTGATTTTCCCTTCCTTTTTCCAGTGGTACATTTTGTAGTTCACTGCCCAACCTGCCACCTTTCCCTTCCCCTGGTTTCCCCCCAAATGCTAATATAATTTTGAAAGTCTCTAATCCAGAAGGTTACATTTTAAATGTCAGTTTGTTTTCCATGGTAACTATGTTAATCATGAAGGAAATGCTTCTTTGTAAAAGTATCATTTTGCTTTAGAATTCAGAGAAATAAAAATAAATTTTGCTATATTATAAATACTTTTTATAACATTTTCTCATTTATCCCTTTTTGGGTTAATATTTAAGAATATTTATATATGTAAAATATAATATGTAACATAATACATATTGATTATGAATATGTAAAAATGATAATATGTTTATCTAGGAGAAGCAAATCCTCACATTAGCTATGTCTTCTCAGAATCAGTTTCTTTGTTTTTTTCCCCTTCCCTCTCCCTCCTCCCTCCTCAAGAAGTCAGGTACTATGATATTCATTATGTTGTGAAACAAGACTTATATTGTTTACAATAGAAAAATATATTCATGAAGGAAAGAAAGTGAAGAATGGTTTGTTTCGATCTGCATTTAGACTCTGTGCCTTCTTCGATCATCATAAGTCCCTTGGAGTTGTCCTGGATCCTTGCCTTGCCACATTCACACTTGATCATCATACCTTATTGTTTTTACTGTTCATAACATTTTTCTGCTTTTTCTCACTTCACCTTCTTTCTCAGATTTTGGGGATTGTCTTGTTTGTTATCTTTTATGGCATGATAGTGTTCCATTACAATCATATACCACAACTTGTTCAGTCATTCCCCAGTTGATGGACATCTTTTCAGTTTCTAGTTCTTTACCAAACAAAAAGAGCTGCTATAAATATTTTAGAATCTAGAATCTATAGTTTCTTTTCCTTTTTCCATGACCATCTTGGGAAACTTTTTGTTGTATGTCTTTCTATTCCACTGTCTGCTTTTCTGTTTTAGCCAGTGCCAGATAATCTTGATAATTATTGCTTATAATTTATATTGCATATAAAATATAGCATAGTTTATATAATAACATAGTTTAAAATTTGATACTGCTAGACCTCCTTCCTTAACAGTTTTTTATTAGTTCCTTTGATGTTTTTGACCTTTTGTTTTTCCAAATGACTTTTGTTATTATTTTTTTCTAAGTCAAAATAATTTTTTGATAATTTAATTGAGATGGCTTTAAAGAAGTAATTTTGTTTAGGTAGGATTGTCATTTAAATTTTATTGGCTCTGCCCACCCATGAACAATTAATATTTTTCCAATTATTTAAATCTGACTTTATTTGTATAAAAGGTATTTTGTAATTATTTTCATATAGTTTCTGGATTTATTTTGGAATGTTAAATTTAATTGTGGTGACTGAATATTAAAATTGGTGGTTGCCAGGGATTTAATTTCTTAATCCCAAAATGAATTACTAAAGTAAAATGTAATTTATGGTAGTTTATTTAAGCAAGAGAGAAAAGGGGAGAGAGAGAGAGCTCCAGCTTCCTTTAAGCCCCAGCCAGGGGAAAGGAGTCTTCATACCTCCAGAAAGGGCAAGGAAACTAAGTCAGCCTATACATTCACCACCGTGACTGTCTAAAAGGAAAGCAGCCTGAGATCTCCTGCAGGAGCTCCTTCTGGGGTCTAGTTCCACAGCCAAGTGTCTTCACTGAAGTCTGAGTGTCTGTCTTCCAGTCTCTCCTCCGAGTGACTCTTCTTCACTCCAAGCCCCAGTGCCTATCTTCCAGTACAGCTTTGAGTGACTGAATTCTCTATTGATTGATCTGTCGATCCACCTCCCTGTGCCTGTTTCCTTTATTTAAAGATCTTTTTCTCTTGTGTCACCTCCCCTAAATTTTAGGTCTACCAATCACAGCAGACGCTCCTCTCTAGGACTGCCCACTCAATGCATGAAATGGGTGTCACACCTTTTGTAGTTAGCACCTTTTTTGGTTAGTTAACACCTTTTTGTAGTTAAAAATTTTTATAATTCTATTTCAGCAAATGATTAGAAAGAGCCTACTGTCTGAAAGTACTGTATTGGTATCAGGGTCATAGAGGCAAAAATGAAGCATTTGAATATCTAAGGACCTTAAACTGGATATTATTGGGATTTCTAACTTTAACATAATGTTTAAGCTTTTGAACTGATTTAGAATCATAAAATCTTAGACCTAGAAAGGGACCTCAGTGGTGTCTAGTTCTCCCTCTTTTTTTTTTTTTGGTTTGGCTATTTCAGCAAATATATTGATGCCTTCTATTTCTTAAAAACATTATACTTATTTTCTCATTTTCCTTCTTCCCATTGAATGCTCCTTTTTAACAAAGAAAAAGTAAAGCAAATCTTTTTTATGTCTAACATGTGTTTAGTATTCTGATCTCTTCTGTGGTCGCTTCCTCCTAAACTGAACTCTCTCCTGAGAGAAACTCTCTAGTACAATTGGTTATATTCTCAAGAATAAAGATTACAGTCCCCCTTTTTCCCATAGAGGTGAAATGATTTCCACAAGTTCTCATGGTCACTGAGAGAGCCAGAATTCAAGTCATGGTTTTTTGTCTCTCAATCCATGCTTCTTCCTGTTTGTTGTTGTTGTTGTTGTTGTTGTTGTTGTTGTTGTTGTTGTTGTTGTTTTGTTTTACATTTTAAGACAGATGGGCATCATCCTTTGGATTTGGGTAAATTCAGCTGTCACCTAAATCAAAATATCATAGGAACCATGGGGATGAGGATAGCATAGGACAAAGTAGAGTCTCAGGACATACTATAGTTGAGAGATCTTTTAAGATGGGAGCCTGGGGGCAGCTGGGTAGCTCAGTGGATTGAGAGCCAAGCCTAGAGACGGGAGGTCCTAGGTTCAAATCTGACCTCAGACACTTCCCAGCTGTATGACCCTGGGCAAGTCACTTAATCCCCATTGCCTAGACCTTACCACTCTTCTGCCTTGGAATCAATATAGAGTGTTGATTCTAAGAGGGAAGGTAAGGGTTTAAAATAAAAAAGATGGGAGCCTCTATAGTTTGCCATTCCAAGAGGAAGGTACAGTGGAACCTATTCTATTTTTTAAAAATTAGTTGATGACCACAAGTGTCCAAGTGTATTGGGATGTGTGGCCCTTGCAGCCCTGTCCCATCTGTTTGGTCAAATTTACTCCTATCATGTCAGAAAAGGTCGTCCTTTTCAAATGGAAACTAAAGGAGTACCTATCAATTCCTGGAAAAGAATGTCTAAACAAACGAGGATGTATTTCAGTGCTAAAGAAATGACCAAAGGAATAGTTGCAGAGAAATCTGGGAAAACTTTTAAGACCTGATGGAAATTACAGTGTGAAGAACTAAGGTAACAATAACAACATCATAAAGACAAAAAGCTTTGAAAGACTTAAGAACCCTGATCAATGAAATGTGACCACCTTTCCAAGGTACTGAATGCTTCTGACACATTGAGGGGGGACTCAAGCCACAAAATAAGGCATTTGTTTTTGAACATGGCCAATGTGGGAATTTGCTTTGCTTGACTAAACATATTTTTGCAAGTTTTTTTTCTCTTTTCTTTTTTCCATTTGGGGGTAGAATTGGAGGAGAGAGGAAAGAAAGAATTTGGAGATAAAAAGAAGAAATTTTTGTGGTATAGGCGATAGATGTGTTCAGATCCTGCCTCAGTCATTTACTCTTTCTGTTAATCTGGGCAAGTTAATTAACTTTGTTCAGAATCAGTTTCCTCATCTGTAAAGTGAATATGATAATAGCACCAATTTCATGGGACTGTGTGAAGCTACAAGGAGTTAACATAACTTTGCAAATACTATATGCATGCTAGATATTACAAGGTAATTGAAGGATGAGAATAACAGAAAGGACTGTTGTTTGCCTGAAGTGTAGTGGGCAGAAGAGAGTAATATTTCTCTCCTTTCTCTCAACAGCCCTAATAAAAGAGAACAGAAAGTAGAACAGAAGGAATCACAGACAAGAAATGCAATATTAAATGTAACATATTGAATTCATTGTGTACTTAAAAAGTAAAGCATATGCTATTCAAAATAGAGATGTGTGGGATTTCATGTATAATCTCCTATAATATATGCGGAAATGGTAATTTTATTTACTGTTTATTATGTTCAGAATGAAAAAAAATTAAAACTACTGCCCTCCCCCCCCCAAAGAAAAGGTTGTTCCTTAGAATCAGATCAGCTTGTCTCTCAATAGATATGTTGCTGTGCCACAGTTGCTAGGTGCAGCATTCTTTAGGGGGTGTCTCTTCTCCCCCTTGGGTGACTTAAATATAGAGATTTGCTATGGGAGGACCTGCTGGGGAGGGTAGGCTATAGCAGACAGCCCAAAAGATACATTCTCAAATCTCTCCACTGTCTACATCCATAAGAAAGTATATGATTGGGCTTCACCTTTGTTCTGTCATCATAAACCAAATGAGGTCTTTCATTTTAATTTGTAGTAACACTCACAATCAGCCTCTGCCAGTATCTACTTTTTAAAAAAAAATCAAGATGGCAGGTACCAATGGTGAGTAATGAACCATTTGCAGTTTTCCTTTCTTTAAATTTTATAGCAGTGCTTCTGAAGGACTTAATATTCATTATGCCCATGAGATCTAACGCACATTTCCTACATACAAAATTCCCAAATCTGGTACTGTGAGCATTTGGAAAAGTAGCTCCTGAATATATCTAGTAGAAAGCTGTAGGCAGGAAAGGGCAAATGTTTATTATGAACAACACATAAACATTGGTTGTACTTTTCTGTAGTTATAAATTGTGCCCTTTACTTTGTTATGACAACCCCTGGGTTTGTCTGGTACCTTTGTTCACATTCATAGATTCTGTTAGTATTTGATCCAGAACTACTGCCCCTAAATCTGTTTAGAAGAAAGCAGCCTCAATTTTTTTCTAAATCTTATTTGTTCCCAAGGTATCAGTTGCATGGTATAGTGGGAAGAACATTAAGAGTTGGAGTCTGAAAGACAGCCAGGTTATACTACTTTTTAACTTATTAACTGGGTAAGTTATGTAACTTGGTCCCCCAAGTTCCTTATCTGGAAAAAGGAGATCATAAACATGTAGTTTTTACCTTAAAGGATTGTTGTATGAATCAAAGGAATTAGTAATGTGTTAAGAGCCCTTTGTTAGCCACAAAATAATGCTGTATCAATGTTTGTCAGTAACATTTTTGTTGTTGTTCAGTCACGTCTGACTCTTCGTGATCCCTTTTGGAGTTTTCTTGGCAACAGTACTGGAGTGGTTTGTCCTTTCCTTCTCCAACTCATAGTACAGATGAGGAAACTGAAGCAAACAGGGTTTGACTTGTCCAAGGTCACTCACCTAGTAAGTGAGGCTGGATTTGAACTCGGAAAGAAGAATTTTCTTGGGCTCTAGTCCTATCATTGTGCCTACTGAGACACCTAGATGCCCCAGTAATAGTTAGAATTTGTAATTAGTAGCATTTATTAAGCTTTTTAGCCTGAGGAAAACTCAGTGGCCATTTTCATTAACTTATTAAAGTTTTGATAATTATTAATACATTTCAATCACTTCTTGGTAAATAGAAATAGCAAACTGCCATCGTAGTTACCTTGACAAATATCCATTTGCCTAGCTACTTATTAACTGTTTGTCTTTGGGATTATCAATTTCTTCATCAAATAAAGCCAGAGGATTGTCTGGTCTGTTCTGTAAAAGAGAATGGATTTGCTTCTCTAGCCTCATAAAAGTAGACTGGGGAAAAGGCCTTAGTCACTTTTCCTTTGTGGGGATTTTGTGTTATCATTTGTTAGATAAAAGCTTCTGGCCATGTTGATAATTGTATAATCAAGCTTGATGAATGCTTCACAATGTCGATGTGATAGCGCCTTTAGAAAAATGACAAATATAGCCATTTTGTGTTTCATCCTAACATCCACATATTGGTTTGGGTTTATTGAATAGGTTGTGTATTGATAGCACCACATAGGTGCGATTTCTATGAATTTGTTTACCCCAGGTAACAGAAACGACAGTTGTATTTATGATATTTATGGGGCAGCATGGTGAATTGCTTCAGTTTCTTCAAAACAGTCCCCAAAGGAGTTCCAAAGGAAAGTCCAACCCTACACTCAACCACAATTTCTTGTCTTTATCACAGAAACAATGCTGTGCTTTCTTCATGTGCAGTGGTTTATAAGCTCATCCAGAAGTTCTTTTGGCAGAATGTCTTGCTTGTTTGTAGCTACACAGAATAGCTATAGTTCCATCTATTCTATGTTAACATTGCTTGACTAGAAGTACCTTAAGGAAAAACCAATCTCTATATGTTTAGAGACATTGAAGAAAAGGTTTCAGGGACTTTTCCTGGTTTTATTAGACTTATGCACAACATTTAGGCAATCATTCTCATGTGTCTGATGTTTTGTAGGAATTGTTTCATTCTTCGCATCTGTCAACACCAAGGTACATAGTATGTGCTTAATGCTGATTAACTGGTTGATTTTGGGATTTTGTGACTTGAAATACCCTTTATACCTAACAGTGTGGTGGAAGGCACCAAAATGGCAGTTTTTATCTGATGCATAAAATGTAATGTTATAACACAGAGACCTTTAATCATGTGTTAACTCCCCAAATATAAGTGATGCTTGATTAAAATGTGATATATAATTACCTGCTACTTATTTTTCAATTTCAGTACTCGTTAGTGAATGGAATTGGGAACAAAGGAGGATTAAGATAAAATATCCTGTGTTTCTCTTTCTTGTTGATAAGGCTTCCTCTTCCAAGGACTGGAATGGCAAATCCAGGCAGTGGCTTGATGTACTAGTTCACCAGGGGGTACGAGAGGCTGATGGATTGAGAAGCATCAGGGAGTAATTCTTTGCCCCTTACTAAGAGGTGTACAGAAATGGTCCCAAACAAAACTACATGCTTTATCCTGAATCATTTATATATATATAAATATATATATTTATATAAAAACATCAGCTCTATGTAGCCTGCTAGGTCTTCCAAGCACCACTATTTTGGCAGCAGCTGAAGCTTGTCCGTAGAACTTTTTTCTTAAAGAGAGTTGGAGCACAGAGGTGGTTCTGTTCATTAGCCACTAAATACACTGGATTCTTGCTAGCAAGTAGGAATCCTTGGACCTAAGAGGACTTAGTTTCTGAATAGCTAGAAGCACCTCCTTGTAATATAATTATACTCCTGAGGTGGTTCTAGCATTTTACTGGGACACTCCAGTCAGTGTATCTCCCCAATAGAGTATTAATAGTCTAAAGTACTTTATAGCTCTGGGATTCTTCTGTGAAACTAATTCGGTGTTTTTGATTGTACTTCTAAGTCCTGGGGTTTAAAAACTGAAAGAATCTTAGAGACCTGAAAAGGGACACCAGAGGGTCATCCGATCCAATTCCCTCATTTAAAGATGAGGAACCCGAGACACAGAAAGGTTAATAAGTGACTTGTCCAAAGTCACATAGATATTGCTGAAAGCAGAAAGGCAAAACTAGAATATCAAACCCTGTTTTTTGACTACCCCTAAAGGGCTCCTTCTGCTATTCCTTCAGAATGGTAAAGTATGGCAGACATTGATGGAGAACAGCAAACTACAGATTTGCATTGTGACTTTCAGGGTGTCAAAACCTTTAAATAAAAGAGGGAAAAAACCAACCCTCTTTAGTTGTACTTTCCATTGTTTGGGAGATGACTTGCCATTGGGATTTCTTACCCTTCTTTTCCCATTTTTGACAAGCCTACTACCCCAAAATCACATTGTTTAATTTCATGCCTGGAAGATTTGATAGCTCACAACCACGCACTTCATAAGTATAACAAGGTTTCTTGCCAAGACCTCAGCTTACAGTAGAGGGAGGAATATATTAAAGTCTTTGAAAATGTGTCATAGAAGGGATAAAGACAGTATGTGGTGAAGCCTGGGAAGGAGGAAGAGAAAGGTACAGAGTCTGTGGACTTTTGTCTAGAGTATTCAGAGAAGGGTTTAATGTGGGGGACACAGTGCCCTGAATAGAACAGCCCAGGATGCTTTTGTGGATGTCAGGGGACAGAGGACTTAATAGGAAAAGGGAGAAGAGCGCATAAGCTCATGAGTTGGAAGGGGCCACAGAGGCCCTCTAG
The DNA here is from genome assembly GCF_027887165.1 of Monodelphis domestica. Lineage (NCBI taxonomy): Eukaryota > Metazoa > Chordata > Mammalia > Didelphimorphia > Didelphidae > Monodelphis > Monodelphis domestica. The sequence continues at coordinate 203,403,432 of NC_077234.1, forward strand.
TCAAACCCACACCTGAAGACTGATGTCTTCTGCAACAGTGGTATCAAACTCATTTAGAAACAGGGCCACTAAACCATATATAAGGTTCCCAGTAAGCCATATATTAATTCAGAAAATCATATATTCATATTATCTATGCTTTATTGTATTTTATTTTGCTAAATATTTCCCCATTACATTAAAAAATCCTTATCTTCTGTCTTAGAATTAATACTAAGTATTGGTTTCAAGACAGAAGAGTGGTAAGAAGTTGGCAATTGGAATTAATTGCTCCGGGTCACTCAGATTTGAAACCAGGAGTTCCTGTCTCCAGGCCTGGCTTTATCTACTGTGCCACTTTGCTGACTCTCCCAATTACGTTTTAATTTGGTTCTAGGGGAACTCAGGATTGTTGCAGGCTTGCAGTGTGGACAGTATGTTTGACCCTTCTGATGTCCTGAATACTCAGCAAGTGGCCCATCAGCCTTTACTTGAAGGCATATAGTGAGAGTGGATCCATGAGGCGCCCAAGGCAGCCTATTTCCTGGACAGATTCATAGGAAATTGAGCACCCCTCCCCCAATTCAATTTCAGTATGTCTGTTTGCAACTTCTAAGCTCCTTGTTTTTGGTTGTACCTTTTGGAACCAAAAAAAAAAAAGTTTAAACCTTTTTCAGATCATTGAAACCAACTATCACATCATATCCCTCCAGCTTATTCTTAAATTTTTATTGATATTCTTTGGTTTTACATTTCCAACATTGCCTTTTTTTAGTCTTCTCCTTTCCTGAGGGCCGGCCTTCATAATAAAGATTTTTTTTTTAAAGAAAAGAAAATTCTACAAAATCAGGCAACACATTTCTTTTCTTTTTTTTTTCTTTAAACCTTTACCTTCCATCTTGGAGTCAGTACTGTGTATTGGCAAGACAGAAGAGTGATAAGGGCTAGGCAATGGGGGTCAAGTGAGTTGCCCAGGGTCACACAGCTAGGAAGTGTCTGAGGCCAGATTTGAACCTAGGACCTCCCATCTCTAGCCCTGACTCTCAATCCACTGAGCCACCCAGCTGCCCCAGGCAACACATTTCTAAAAAATCTGATGTCATATATAATGTTCTGCCTCATTAAAAGTCCATTTTTGCAAAATCTACTTAAAAATTTAAAAATATTTTAATTGACATTCTGTACTTATGTAACCTACATTTCCCACTCTCTCTAAGGGGGGGCGGTGCTATCCCTTATAATAAAGAATTAAAAGACAGAAGAAAACATAACTTGAGCAAAACTAACAGATATCAAATAATGTTATATAGAATGTTCCACACTCCTGGTTCTCACCTCAGCAAGAGAAAGTACCTTTTATATCTCTTCTTTGGGACCAAGCATGGCCATTACAATTTTACAGTGTTCAATTGAACTTGTCTTGTGGTTGTTCTTTACATTTGGATTGTTGTGCTCTCCATTTTGCATCAAATCTGGATAAGGCTTTCCATCCTTCTCTGCAGTCTTCCTAATAATCATTTCTTATAGTGCAATAGTCTGTTTCATTTTGTTTATTCATTCCTCTATTGATGGGCACCTACTTGGCTACCATTTCTTTGTTTCTACAAAAAGTGCTACTATAAATGTTTTGGTGTATATGGAGTTTTTGTGTTTTTTGTGTTTGTTTGTTTTTTCATTGAATCCCCCAATTTTCTCATTTTCTTAGTTGATCGTGCTTACTTCCTTTAATGATCACTAAGCCCTTCAACTAGCTTGCTTCCTTTCTTCTGGACATTTTCTTGAAATGTGGTGACCAAAAGCAAACACAGTGGTATGTATTTCACCATAGCAGAATATAGTGAGGTGGGGGCAGCTAGATGGCTCTATGGACAGAGAGTCCCAGAAAGTGGAGATCTTAGGTTCAAATGTGGCCTCAGGTACTTCCTAGGTGGTTGACTCTGGGCAAGTCACTTAACCCTCATTGCCCAGCTCTTACCACTTTTCTGCCTTGGAAACAATACACAATTGATTAAAAGATGGAAGGTAAGAGTTAAAAAAAATACACACACACACATATATGTAGTGGGTCTCTGGCTCTCCCCATACCTAAACATATGTCATTCTTCATGTATTCTGAGATTACATTAGCTTCTTTGGCTTCCATAATACATTACTGATAACTTGTAATCCACTAAAATTCTGAAGTTCAGATACTCTGCTATTTAGCCAAATCTTCCCCATCTCGTAGTTGTGAAGTTAGTTTTTTGAACTCAAGTATAGAACTTTGTGTTTTCCTTATTCAATTTCATTGGATTAGAATTGGTCCAGTGTTTTAAACTGTCATGATCTGTTTGGATCCTGGAGTCCCAAAAGAGAGATACAGTATCTAAGGCAAACAAATGCTATGTTCTTCGTGACTTTTTTTTGAGATAATCAAATAGAAAATATTTTTTACTCTCTATGTAAGAATTGTTGGATTGGGGTTGGGAGATGATTTAGCTATATTCATTTGTTCTTGTCCTATTCATTGCCTAAATAGGTTTCCTAGGATGAACATTCTCTTCCTGTTCTGGGAATCTGCAAAAAATGTGTAATTCTCTTTTTTCCCCTCAGCACAGAACTCCTAGGTAGAAACTGTGCTCTGGCAAAACACAGTGTAAAATCTTATCTTTCTCCTCTCCTGGAGATGTTTTATTTAATTATTTCCTCCTAATTTCTTTCCTATTAAGAACACCGAGATTAGCACTGGTTAACTATCTATTGCAATTACTGGCTTTTTTATTTTTTATTTTAGAAAAAGATAGGTATCTCAGGGTCATGGTGGCTACTCCTACTTGCCCTTCTACTTATTTGGGTGACTGCTTCTGTCCAAGCTCCCAGATCCACACTACTTCTAGCCTTTCCTTTCGACATGACTTCTGTGCTTCTCATGGAGATCTGAGTTCCTGCTCATTTCATTGAGGAACTGATAGTCTGGTATCTTTTAAGGCCACTTGGTTGTGACCAATCTTGACCAAGTCAGTGGCCACTTGTCCTTCCAGTTTAGTCAGATGATTTTTTCCTAAAGGAATGATAAGAGGAAGAGACATCCCTTCACTTAGAAGATTAATACCTCTGTCCCTTGCTTTCTTTAATAACATTAACTAGCTGATAGTGAGAGAGAACCAAGTCCCTCCCATATTTATTTGAGGCGAAAAAAACACAATAAAAATAGAACTCGTTTTCAAGTAATTATCATTTTTTTAAAACATTGAAACCTTTTAATAACAGGATATGTGTATGAAAATGAAAAGAATAACTCAAAAATCACCCGTTTAATCTTCTAGTTTTATAGATGAGGAAAGCTGAGGTTCAGGGTAGATTATGACTTGCCTGACATCACAGAGCAGGTTAGTGGTGTCAACCTAATAATTCTGCAGTTGTTCTGCAATCTTTGCAGTACACCATGTTACCTTTCTCTGTTATCGAAGAGGAATATTGGAATGTGCGCCTTCATCCGCTGAGTCAGTGCTGTGAGTCACATCACCAGCATGCATCTTCACTGGGATTTAACTCTCTCCTATCGGTGGGACTGGTAAATTAATTCTGATTACTTGCTACTACTGAGAAGAGGTCCTCGATTCTCTTGCTGGAATTAGGACTGAAATTTAAGACTTTTGCCAAATGAAATCAGATTATGAACCTAAATGATATATGCATTCTGCCTCTCCCCCTCACCCAAATCAATTATTTCAAAAAGGTAAGTATTTTCTTAAAGTCAATGGTGTGGGTGGGGAAATAGACAGTACTTAGAGATAATTCTGTTTTTTCATCCTTTGATACTTCTAGTTAAAAACTAGCTATTTCAAAACTTACTTATTCTTGAGGATTTATTTTAAACAGAGCATTGAAGATCATATGCTGAATGTGTGGTGATTCGTATCTAACAATGTAAAATGATGCCTTTTGCCTTTTCTGATTTACTAAATGGTTTATATAATGTAGGCAGCCATGTTAGAGAATGAAGTTCTTTCCCAAGGAGCAGCAACATGGATTATTAAGGCAGCATAACACCCAGAACTTCTGAGGGGTGGATTTTGCTTCATGAATGTTTCAAGGTTCCAGTTATGACAGGAAATGTTTAAATTACTATTAAAATTCTAATGATTTTGATAACTTCATTACTGAAGTCTTTGTTGCCATGAAGGCAGCTGCCCAGATGTAATAGTGTCCTCAGTATAGTCAGGGGAGAGCCCTGGAAACTTGGAGGTGATTCTGAATTTATTCTCTAAAGACATCAAATTGGCCAATTAACACTCTTATTCTTGTTTACTTACTATTGATTTAAAGTTCTGATAAAAAATAAGATTGGTGAGGGAATTGATCATTTTCAAAATTAAGACTGACTTTTAATAAATATTTAGCTGGAAAAATTAGTGATAACATTTTATATTAAATACTTGGGATTTTTATAGCACTATGTAGACAATAAGAAATATAAATTTCATAATCTTTATCTAACCTTAGGTAATCATTGTATTTCTTGAGTATTCTGATAGTACATTATGGATGTCATTGAAATTTTTATTGCTTTAAGCTGGTACAAAAAGTTAACTTATTATTTCTACCTTGTGGACTTTGGGTAATAATGGTTTGGATGTAGATCTATGTTCTTTGATTTATCTTCTACTTTCATGTGAGATTTTTCCCCCCTTAAATTGTAAACTTTCTTATCTTTGTGAATCATGATGAAATAATTGAGCTAGTTATTTATTTTAATGGGCATGGGATTGGTTTCATCAGTGTAAGTATTTCTTTTGATGTAGAAGTTCTATTACCAATGCAGATTGGCAACTCACCTGTATTTTATAATCTTAGAAAGTTGCATGGGGGCACCCAGAAATTAGATAATTCCCTGGGGTGGCATGGTAGATAGAGTGCCAGACTTGGAGTCAGGAAAATTCATCTTCCCGAGTTCAAATCCAGCCTCAGATACTTATTAGCTGTGTGACCCTGGGCAAGTCACTTAACTCTTTGCCTCAGTTTCTTGGCTCTAAAATGAGCTGGAGAAGAAAATGACAAACCTCTCCAATATCTTTGCTAAGAAAACCTCAGATGGGGTCATACAGTCAGTCATGACTGAACAACAACTATAGGGTTTAAATTAATGGTGTATTTTTTTAATAGGAAGTATAGGCCCTTTACATAATAAAACTGCTACAACTACACAAAACCATAATTTCTTTTTATATCTTATAGTTTCATAGGTCAGTATGGCCAAAGAACTCATCAAATATCAAACCTATTGTTCATAAAAGCCTTTTGATACTTAGTTGTGTTGGTACTTAGATAGCTTAGCCTTTTGATATTCAATCTTTTCAGTTCAACTGTAATAATTTTCTTGAAAGGAACTATTCTCTTTTCCATAAGATGAATTGTAAATTTCCGTCATTGTGATTATTAAGAAGCTAATGGGAATTAAAATGTGCCTCAAACTACATATCCAACAATCAGAACAATCTTTCCCTCAAATGCTCTCTTCTTCTGATTTGATTTCTCTTATTACTCTTTTTTTTTTTAAACCTTTACTTTCTCTCTTAGAATCAATACTGTGTATTGGTTCCAATGTAGAAGAGTGGTAAGGGCTAGGCAATGGAGGTTAAATAGCTTGCCCAGAGTCACATAGCTAGGAAGTGTCTGAAGCCAAAGCTTGAATCCAGGACCTCCCATCCCTAGGTTTGGCTCTTCAGTCCACTGAGCCATGTAGCAGTTCCTTTTTCCTTTGTATGCCATTGTTCTTCCAATCATCCAGTGTAAAAATAAAAGGGACACTGACTTAGCTCCTTTTGAAACTCCAATTCTTTCTCAAGCCAACTTCTCTACTTCTTATCTCTAAACTAATATAACAAGACCCGATTTCTAATATCATCTTTATACCAGGCTTCCATCCTTAGTGTCTCCCTTGATTCTTTATCTTCACTCACATTACATATCAAATCCGCAGCCACAACTGTACTTCAAGTTCTTATTATGTCTTGCTTGGATTATTTCAGTAACCCATCTAACTGATAGTATGTTCTCTCTCCCTTCCTTACCTAAGGGGACTCCCAGTGACCCTCTATTAAACCTAGTACCAAACAGAAACTCCTGTTTGGCACTTAAAGCAATTCAAAATCTGGCTCTTTTCTGCTTCATAAAGTTGTGAGGACTAAATGAGTTCACGTATTGAAATAATCAGTTTGAGTCTGTGTCTTCTTAAAATTTGAACCTATTTACAATTAATAGATTTTTTTCCTCTAACTGCCTAAATCATGATTCTTTGTCTCTGACCTTAGTGCAGAAATTCATCTGTCCTATAAAGTTAAATTTAGAAAATCAGTTTTCTTGCTAATAACTATTCTATTCCCGGATTAGGGAACTACAAGGGAGCATCATCTAGTATTTTCACACCACCAAGCTATCCAAATTGTCAGATTGGTTGTGCCATGTTATCCTTCATCTCCAACTTTGTAGGTGAATGTTTCTTAGTCACAGAAGAGGAGGGAGTTGTTGTTAGTCCCTCACTCCCAGTTTCCAAAGCGATACATTCATGTGTTCCCCCTCCCTCCTTCAAGGATGCTATCTATCCTAGAACCAACCACATTGTTTTCCCCAGGTTAACCAACTCTCTTCTTTGTTTTGTTGTATTTCTCCAAATTCTCTGGAGGCCTGTAAACCTCATGGTCTTTGGTCATTGATCCAATTTATTGCTTACTGCCAGCCTAAATCGTCAATTGATCATCTTTAGACCACTGTTTCTCTGTTTACCTCAATTTTCAAAGGTAACATATACTGTGCTTTACCCACCTTAAAAGCATGATATAAATTATTACCTTTCCAGTTTAATTACATTTTATTCCCCTCTATCTGCCCTACAATCCAGAAACACAAGCCAACCCTGAGTTACCTTGGTGTTGGAAAGAAATAGTTGATAAACAAAACCAGTGATATTTATGTTATGGCTTTGAATCATGGCTATTCAAAGTCCCCTAATACAACACCCCATCTCCTATATTTGTGCCTTTGCCATAGCTGCTCCCCATGCCTGACCTAGCTGCCTCCCCACCACTGTCCTTTAGTTTCCCTGATACTTCCTCAGAGATGCAGCTTAAACCCCATGTTCTGTAGGAATCCTTCCCTTATCATTTCACTTACCTTCCTTCCATCCCCAGCTGTGAATGACTTCTCACATCACCTGCTTTGTATAGCTATATATTTACCTATTATCTCCCTATTAAAATATATTTTCTTGGCAGGGGGCATATTTGCCTTTGTATCCCTAAGCATTTAAGGTGCCTGGAACAAAGTCAGTGGTTAATAATGTAATAATGTTTGTTTACAGATTGATCAGTCTTATCAATTTACTAAGTCTATTGAGTGAAAAGGAGGTTCTGGATAAGGAAGCCCTGCTGTGGTTTGTCCATTTCCCTGAAATTTACTGCCCCTCTTTACTCAAATACAGATGCAAAATTGTCCCCTTCTGGTGGCATTATGGGGTCAGAGTCATAACTAGGATTTCTGACTACCATGGCAAGCTGATAACCCCATGTCCTGGTAGGGAAGAGAGTCCTGGAAGCCTGGTGTTTTGGGGAACCTCCCCCCCAGGCAAGGGGTCTGTCTATAAGCCTGTCCTCTGTCCCTGTTACAGCTTTGCCAATAGTTTGTTGTCTGCATGCTATTTTAATTTAAAAACAGCAACATTGATTTCTCAACATACTTTTCTAAAAATAAGGATTATGACAGGCAGCCAGGTAGCATAGTGCAGAAAGTGCCAGTCTTGGTATTTGTAGGACCCAAGCTCAATTGTGGCCTCAGACCCTTGCAAGTAATTTAACCCACGTGGCCTCAGTTTCCCCATTCATAAAATGATTTGGAGAAGGAAATGGCAAGCCTCTATAGCAGGGGTCCCCAAACTTTTTACACAGGGGGCCAGTTCACTATCCCTCAGACTGTTGGAGGACCAGACTATAAAAAAAAAAAACAAAAACAAACTATGAACAAATCCTTCCGGACTATTAAAAAAAAACACAAAACTATGAACAAATCCTTATGCCCACTGCACATATCTTATTTTAAAGTAAAAAAAAATGGAACAAATACATTATTTAAAATAAAGAACAAGTAAATTTAAATCAACAAACTGGCCAGTATTTCAATGGGAACTATGGGCCTGCTTTCTGCTAATGAGATGGTCAATGTCTAGTTCCATTAATTGTCACTGATAGCCGTAACAAGTGATGCAAGTGTGCATCAGTTAGTCTAGATTTGGTTGGAGATTTCAGATGTTTCATTCTGGAAATAAGCCTGTTCACAGACATAAGTGCTGCCAAAGAAGGTTGCCATTTTGAGTGCATGGTTCCTGAGATTAGGATATGTCTCAGAGGGGAGAGATACATAGAAATTAGACAAGCTGCTTGACTTGAATGAATGCATCTTTCAGAGTCACAATTCTGCAGTTCAGCCAGTTCCATTTGGTAAATTGTATCCACATTTTCAGTGTCAATAGAAAATGGATTACGGAAAAGCTGTATGTCCTGTTCATGGAGATGAAGCTCTTTAAATCTGAATTGGAACTCTTTTTGCAACTTTTCCAGTGAATCCACACATGTTTCTTTTGGAAATGCAATCAAGGGTTTTTCTGCTAACAGATTTTGAGTTAAGGGGAGATGAAATTTTCCTTCACTTGTTTGATAAGGAGGCCTAATTTTACTTCAGATGCTTTTACATGTGATTGCATATCACAGATGAGCTTCCCTTTTCCTTGAAGTTGCACATTGAAACTGTTGAGTAGCTCTGTTACATCTGTCAGAAAGGCGAGGTGCTATTTTCATTCTGCGTCACTGAGCTCTGGTACTTCTTTGTTTTTTGAAAGCATAAAAGCTGTAATCCATGGAAGTAAGTCATAGAAATGTCTCAAAACTCTCCCTTGACTCAGCCAGTGGACTTCTGTGTGGTACAGAACATCTTCAGAGGCAACATTTAGCTCAGACAGAAATTCCTGAAATTGTCTGTGGTTTAGTGCATTAGCTCTAATGAATTTAACACAAGATCCCACTTCAGTGATTTACTACATAGCAACGCTTGTTGGTGGATGGGGCAGTGTATGGCTATTGGATGAGAATGGTTACGTTTGTCCATCTCTTGGTTAATGCAAGCAATTACTCCTTTCTTAGACCCCACTACTCTAGAAGCACCATCAGTTGTCACACTGGCTAGTTTAGCCCAGTCCAGCTCCAAATCCAAAGCCAGATAAATGGCGTCAGGGGGCCACATGTGGCCCGAGGGCTGTAGTTTGGGGACCCCTGCTCTATAGTATCTTTGCCAAGAACCCCAAGTAGACTTCTTTCTAGCATGACTGAACAACCACAAAAGATTTACTAATCATATAACCTTGAGCAATTCCTCCATTTAACCTTTGATGACCAGTCCCCTTTTCTGTAAAATGGTCCAGGGGAATGTGGCCTGTGTGTGATAATAATATAAAGTGCCTCTCTGAAAGGGTTGTTGTGAGGGAAACTTTGTAAGATCTCTAAAACACTATGTAAATGGGAGCGTTACTGACTGCTTCTGGCCTTTTTCTGAAAGTTCTGAGTAAAAATCGGCCTGCAGTTTTTCTGGTTTTGTTGTAGACAATTGGGTTAAGACTTATTTGTGATGGAACAGTTGAAGGTAAAACCATGCCTTTTAAAAGCAACAGAGGTACAGCTAGGTTGTTCAGTGTCTAGAGAACCAGGCCTTGGATGGGGAGAATTTCGATTCAAATGTGGCTTCAGAAACTTCTTAACTGTGTACCCCTGGGCAAGTCTCTTAACACCAATTGCCTAGCCCTTACTTCTCTTTTGCTTTAGAACTGGTACTTAGTATTGGTAAGGGTTTTTAAAAAAAGGCAACAGAGAAACTTAGAATTTTGCTCTTAGAAAATAAAGAAGAATTTTGAAAAATTCTCCTATGTTTATTTGTTTACTTAAGCATTTCCTCCCTTTTCTTCTAATTTTTCTCACCTTGACTTTTTAAGAATTTGTTTTGAACGGGAGGTCCTAGGTTCAAATCTGACCTCAGCCACTTCCCAGCTGTGTGACCCTGGGCAAGTCACTTGACCCCCATTGCCTAGCCCTTACCACTCTTCTGCCTTGGAGCCAATACACAGTATTGACTCCAAGATGGAAGGTAAGGGTTTAAAAAAAATTTTTGTTTTGGGAATGGTGTACCCTAAAAATAGGAAGCAGGTTAAAAATTTCTGCAGCAAATTTCTATGATATGTTATTTTTCAAATGTATAGAGAACTAATTTAAATTCATAAAAGTAGAAATCATTAGTGAATTAATACATGGTCAGAGGATTTGAGCAGACAGTATTCAGACTAAAAATAAAAGCAATCAAGTCATATGAAAAAAATGCTCTAAGCCATTAATAATTAGAGAAATGCAAATTAAAACAACTCTGAGGTATCACTGAACACCATTGGATACTATACTGTACAGGAACACACATCCATCCTTATCTCTATATATCCTTTTCTCCCTCACAATAAACTTGAAGGAAAAGAATCCCTTTTTCTTTTTTTTTTTAAATTCTTTTAAAATTTTATTTAATTAGATGATTTAGAATACTTTTCCATAGTTACAAGACTCATGTTCTTTCTCTCCCCTTCCTGTACCTGACACACAATTCCACTGGGTTTAACATGTGTCATTGATCAAGGCCCATTTCTATATTATTAATATAGAATCACTTTTTCTTCAGCCCATGTTAGGGGAAATTTAGACCTCTAGAGGCATATCAATTCTTCATCTATAAAATGATAGGTTTGGAGTGCATCTGATCTCCATGTTGCCTTTGACACTCTTGAGTACTCTCTTCTCTATACTTCTGTGTCCTAAGCATTTATGATTCCCTCTTCTCTTAGTTCTTCTACCAGAATGACCTCTCCTCATTCTCCTTTGCTGGATATTTCTTCAACTTTGCCTTTGCTGATCCTAGGTCATACCCACTACCAATGGGAGTACCCAAATACTTTATCCTGGGCCATCTTCTTTCTCTCTTCAATTTGATTTTGCTTGGTGATCTCAGTTGTTGTGGGTTCAATTATCTCTATGCAGAGATTTCCCACCCATAACTATAGAACAGCCTTAATCTCAGTTTTTAGCACTAGTCTAAAAGTCAGTTGGTGATTCAGGTTTAGAACTGAGAAGAATCACTGGTTGACTATTGGACATTTTGAACAGAGAGTCCTATGATATCTCAAATTCAGAGTGTTCAAAATATAACTCAGTATCTTTCCCCCAAACTCTTTCTTCTTCTGAACTTCAATATTATGTTTGAGAATCCTCCCATCCTCTATGTCATTCAGGGCCCAATTTTAATGATATCCTTAATTTCTCATTTACTTAATTACTTAATTAATCACTTAATTACTCATAACTTAAACATGAAAAAACCTCCCAATTAAGCAAATTCAAACATGAAGTTACAGCACAATTTAAAAAAAAAAGTCATCCTGTGACATCCAGTATTGCTATATATACAATGAAAACACAAGGACAGGGAAAATTGAAGGTTATTTATTATTCTATTCACTTACAAAACAGATGATTTAATGCAGGATTATTGATATCTTCATATATGATCCATAGAAAACATATCTTCCATTTTATGACAGTTATGCTGTCTAGATGGTAACATTTAAGCAGAGATCACCTTCCTTTAATACTCTTGTATATAGCTTGTGTGCATGTAATTATTTGGATTCTGTTTCCTCCATGACCATGAGAGATCCTTGTCTTCAAGGTTCTCACCTGGGCATGGGAGGAGACATTTCTTCATATCCCTGGTACTCAGCCTGGTGTTTGGATTAACAGACGTTTATTATGGGGCAGCCAGGTGGAAAGAGAGCTGGGTTTGGAGTTGGAACAGCTCTTCTTTCTGAGTTCAAACACACCCTCAGATATTAGCTGGGTGGTCTTGGGCAAGCCATTGAACACTGTTTGCTTCAATTTCTGCTTCTGTACAATGAGATAAAGAAGGAAATGGCAAACCTCTCCGGTATCTTGCCAAGAAAACCCCAAAAGGGGTGACAAAGAATCAGACATGACTGAAAATGATCAAACCATAGAAAACAAGGCCTATTGACTGATTCTGTTATCTCTTCTAATTCCAGATCTATGATCCTCTTCTGGTTTTCTCCTTTGTTTTCAAGTTTTTTCATACCATAAGAAAAACAAAACACGTAATCATTTTTCAAATGCAATCTAGCTAACTGGCTTCTTGCTGCTCAAATCTGGGCTCAATTCATTTTCCATCTACAGCACCTGTATTTATTATTGTCATCATTTGTTATTACTGGTTCAGAAATGGAGGGAAAGAGTAAAGTTACTGGATGGAAATGCTTTCTTAGACAGTGAGTTAAGCACAAGCTTCTGACTGTTTAGGTTTTTCAGGGGCCCATAATTGTTAATATATAGGAGACGTATACTACTGGAACACACAAGAATAGAGGGAAAAATCTCCATCTCGTTTTAACAGCATTACTGTCTTGCTGACAAGCACAGTATAACATTGGATGAGCTAAATTGAGTGCTCTTGTTAATTCAATGAGGCAAGAAGGATACAAACCCTAGATAAATGCCTGAGCATTTATCTGAGAATAAGGATTCTTCTAAATCCTTAGACTTCTGCTTTAGGGGGCTCCCTTATCAACCAGTGGATTAGGATTTGAGTGGGGTCTCAAAGGATGGCTGGAATTTGAATAGACAAGTGACAATGGAGTTAAGGAGGGAGAGAAATTTTCTTAAGTTTGTAAATCTTTTGAAGGAGGATATACAGAGGAAGGAAAGTAGGAGTCATGTTTAGGGAAATAAATAAACTAATTTCTCTGGATCTTAGGGTGGGAAGGGAATAGCAGGAAAGAGACTGAAAAAGGAGATCATAGGACACCTTAAATGACAGATAGAGAAATTTGGACGTATTGGAATGGAGAGATTTAGAGAAAGAAGTTAGGCTCTTCCAGGAGCCTATTGTGAAGTGATGAGGCTACATTGGCAGGTAGAAAAAAAGGAATGGGTATGAGTGATTCTGAAGGGAAGAATTGATAGGACAGCAGCCTGGCCAATATGGTATACTACTCAGAGGTCCTGAATTCAAACCCCCTACTTCTGGTCATTCACTGTCTTTGTGACATTAAGCAAATCACTGAGCCTTTTCTGAACCTCACTTACCTCATTTACAAAATGAGATTTGACAAGGTCAGGATTTTTTAACCTGGGGTCCATAAGCTTGAATTGAAAAAAAAAAACATTGCTAACTGTATTTCATTTATAGTTTCTTTTGTTATCAAATGTGTCTTATTTTCAGCATCTTAGAACTTTATTCTGAGAAGGCATCTGTAATTTTAGCAGACTGCTAGAGGAGTCCTTTTAAAAATGGTTAAGAACTTTTAGACCTGAAGATCTCTAAGATATCTTGGAGCTCTAAATCTCTGATCCTATGACTGTGTGGGTTACCACATAAGTCTCCATAGCGGTGTGGAAAAACAGTAGTGAGCTCTGAAAAAAGTTGTCACGAACTGAGAAACAGTCTCTATGTGGTCAGAATGAAAAGAACTCTTGGCTCATGTGATGCCTCAGCAGCCGCACCTGCACAAGGCAATTTCTATGTGTATGTTTAAGTAGGGAAGATACAAATGATAAATTAATCATTTTTAGAAGGAGAGAAAAGGGTGTTTGCTGAGAGTCAAGTGGGAGTTTCTACCATAGATTTTTCTAATTAGCTTGAGGGAATCTAAGTTTCCTTGTAAAGGAAACAACTAGATGATTAGATAACCAGTTGAACAAGGCATATTCTATTTTGGGAAAGTGTCAGCATTCTTATAGAGGACCAATAGGAAAAATTAATAAAGTTCCCCAGAACTTTGGAAGAACTTAATTAACTTTTCCTATTGGTCTTTTGAAGGCCTGGCTTCTTTGTTCTCTTGGTCATTTTAAAGTTAGAACTTAAAACCAAACCTCAGAAATTTTCAGAGATTGAGTGTTTTGTAGTATCCCAGAAAGAGTTCTAGACTATTAATACCATTCATTTTATTGAAAATTTGGGTTTGGGTAACAGTAGATGAGAAGAGTATGCTGGACTCTTGCCATTTAATTTTGTCTCAGGTTTCTTTCCTTGGTATTAAAAGGGTAAATGGGTTTTTGTTTTTCCCAAGAAGGTTATTATTTTATGATTTGTGGGCTTTTAAAGTTATTTCACTAGTTTTTATATCAGAATTATAAATGAGCTTTTGACTTTTGTCTCAGAGAAGCAAAAAAAACGTTCTAGAAAAAGATAGCTATTTATTGCAAGTTCTCACATCTAGGGCCAGGTTCAACTGCCTTGGCTCAGAGAGGGCCAGGGTTCAGGACCAAGCAGAATTTCTAGGTTTTTATTCCTTTTTCCTTAGATCTTGAGCACATGGAAGGGCCTGGGAGTCAGACTGAGTGTCACTCATTAATTCCAGGGCCAGAGGGGAGAAAGCTATGAGTTTGTAGTTCTTCACACTGGGAAAAACTTTAAAATTCATTTATGCCCTTGCAAATACAAACTAGTGAATTGAAATAAATTATTTTGAAAGGGAGAAAAAAGATTTATTTGTGGTTGTAGGTTCCTAGAAAAGGGGCCTCGACCTCTGCGGTTAGGTGGCAGATTTTGCAAGCTTTTTAGGCACTGAACACTTTTTTAAAAAAGACCAAAACATTTTTTTTATAATTTTCTCTGTCCCTTTATTGATAGAAGGATATTACCTCAGTGTTTTTCACACTATCTTGAGCTCACGTCTTTGGAAATCTCACTTGCTGGTATACCATTAAGAACCAAGAAATAAGAGGTGGGGCAGAAGGAACCTTCTAAAAAGCCAAAGTCAATGTAATGAAGTCTATCCCTTAAAACTCTTGTGCTTTAGTTACAGGAAAACCTCTTCCATAGTCTCTTACCCAGGGCCTCTTCTCCTTTTATACATAATACTAATGATCATGATTATCTGATGCTCAATCTCCCAGACTAGTCTGCTAGTGGTAGGCATATAGACTCTAATGTGACATATCCTTTGATATTGAAAGAGAAAGCAGAAAAGCTGTTGTAAAAAAAATCAAAAAGCAGAGAAGCTTGGGGCCTTTAGAGTCAGGGCTAAATGTGCTGGGAGATATCCAGTCTTGGGGATAATTTAGTTCTGTTGAAACTTGTCAGGTTCTCCATTGCTTGGAGAGACAGGGAAGTCTTGCCTTCTACTTCAAGATTCTAACATTCTTTTGCTTTTAGAGGTTTTTTGATGGCTACATTCCCACTTTAGACTCTAAGCTGCCTGACCTTTCTTGGCCCCATGTTTAGCTTGGCTCCTTGTATTCTAAACTTGAACATCTGAATCCCACTCCCTACCCCCAAGTCTTGTTATTCTCTCAGTGCTCAGTTCTCATACCTATTTCCTTCTAAATCTTCACGCTACAGCCTACAAACTAAGGAAGAGCTGTGCTATTTATTTACAAGGGACAAGAGTATATACACATTCTGAAAGCATTACAAGGGGAAGACAGTTCGTTGTGATTATTGTTGAATCATCTCATTTGTATCTAGGCAAAGGCACTGGAGTGGTTTGCCGTTTTCTTCTCCAGAATGCTGGGTCTCCTCCTCCTCAAGTTCAAATCTTGCTTCAGCCACTGCTAGCTGTGTGACCCTGCACAACTCACTTACTCCTGTTTGCCTCCATTTCCTCAAGTGTCAAATGACCTAGAGAAGGAAATGGCAAACCTCCGGTAGTTTTGACAGGAAAACCCCAAATAGGGTCATGAAGAGTTGGACAGAACTAAAACTATTCAACAACAAAAGTAGTTTAGAAATATGTATAAAAGAAGCCTACCCCAATTATAAGATAAAGTGGTTCTTAAGGTTTCTAACATAATCCATAACTAAAATTCTCCAGGCCTAGGATCATCCATAATCATATGATATCTGCTTCTTTGATGGATATGAAAATAGAGTAGGTAGTCCCAGAATACCCCTAATTTGAGCCAGACCTCACAAAGCATCTTTGGAGTCATCTCACTAGTTCATTCTTCCTGTCACAGACTCGAAATCTCTGCCAGTCACGGAGACCTGATTGAATAGCGGGTTTATTGGTATTCTGCCCAGTTGGGACCTAATCAGTTAGCTAACTTAAGTTTTTCTACCCCTGACCAAGAGACTAAAAAGAAGATACAAAAGGTTAAATTGAACAATATTCACATTTTTTTCAAATCGAAATGACTCCAGTACAACCTGCAGCCCACTCGCTCCCAGTTATTAGGTCTCTCTTACTTTACAAGGTCCTTGGGACATTACTTAATTATGGTATGTAATTACTGTTCCTCAAAATGACTTGGAGTCATCTAGAAAAAAATTAATTATGCTTTGGCTTAAGAAAGCAGTAAAGTGTGTAATGCAGATGAGGAAGATTTCCAGCCAGAATGTGTGAGGAGGTGGTGGTGAGGTTGTTTAGAGGAAGAGGCTTGCCCTAGGATGATGGACAGCTGAGATCTTACTGCAGTGGCATTCTGGAGGGATGATGCTCGAAGGCGTCATTGGAGGACCTGGGTTCAACTGTGGCCTCAGACATTTACTGGCTTTTTATGAACCTGGGCAAGTCACTTAACCCCTACTGCTTAGCTCTTCCCTATTGTCTTAGAGTGGTTACTAAGGGAGAAAGTAAGGCTTAAAACAAACAAAAATTATAATTCACCCTGTTTGTAAAGAATAGGTTCAGGGCCCCAATTCCTGGAACACTGGTAGAGTGATCTAGGATGTGTTTTTTGGAAAGCAAAACAAAGATCTTCCTATAGCCTAAGGATATTCTTCTTCATTCTTCAATTCAAAAGCAACTACAGAATGATCCTCCTAAGTGAAGCTGCAAGCTTGTTTTTCATCTCTTTGGGGAAAAGTTTCACTGAAAAATCTCCCCTGCACCTGCAGGTCTATAACAACCTACTCATTTCTCCTTAACAGGAAACATCAATATTCCCTGAGGGCTGTTGTCCTTCATCTTTGGTGATGCTTCCGAGTGACCTGAAGGATTGAGGCTGTGAGTACAATTGGACTTCTTCTTACATTCTTTGGTGTACCATCGTCACTCCTTTATTAAGATCTGGTAAATTGAGTTAGTTACAGCACCTGCAACATGATGTTTGATGTTTCTTGAGTTTTACGTTTCACAGAGTGATACCCTAAAAGCCTTCCACCTTAGAAGACTTGTCCCTGCGGGGAACAAGCTCTCAGCTTTAGTTTCAATTTAACATCTCTTTTGGGGAGCCTGAATCAAGTTTATGACAGTCTAATAAAGAGCTAGACTTGGAGTCAGGAATATTCTGATTCAAAATCAAACACTAGTTTTGAGACCTGGAGCAAGTCCCCCAAATCTCTTGGGGCCTCAATTTTCTTATTTGTCAAGTGAAGGGATGAGAGTAGATGACATACAAGCCTCCTTCCAATTAGGCAGAGGCCTATGAACATAAACTTTGTCTACTTCAAATTTGAGTTGATGTTTAACCCAAATAATTATATTTCAGAGGAATATGATGGTTACCTCAGATAATCATTGATAATCCTGGTAAGCAAGTAGTGAATTATTAAAAAAGTTGTATTTAAAGATTTTATTTGGTACTTATTCCTGATTTTGTTTGATTATTGATATATGAGAGAGAGAGAGAGAGAGAGAGAGAGAGAGAGAGAGAGAGAGAGAGAGAGAGAGAGAGAGAGAGAGAGAGAGAGAGAATTCACCATAAGAAAATTCAGCTATTTCTTTTCATCGGATTGGGTTACAAATTTGAAGAATCGCAAACTATTAACAATTAAGCAAAAAATACTCTAAATCAATAAAAGAACAAGTAAAAGAAACACAAATCAGATTTTACCACATCCCTATAAAATTGGCAGAGATGACAAAAGAGAGAAATAGACAATGTTGAGAGGATTGTGATAAGACTGGTACTCTCTACTTTTTCTGATGCTGTGAATTGGTTTGAACATTCTGGAAAGATATTTAGAATTATGCTTAAAAAAAAAAAGAACTAAAGTAGTTCTGGGACCCTGAGCAAGTTCTTTAATCTCCTTGGGTCTCAGTTTTCTCATTTTGAAGTGAAGGGATAAGAGGAAATGACCTCTAAGGTCACTGAATGAAAACTATTTATTCTTTCATTCATTTAGATATTCTACAGCTAGGCATATACCCCGAGGAGGTCAATAACATATGTCAAAGTATTTATATCAGTAATTTTTGTAGTGGTAAAGAATTTGAAATAAAGTAAATGTCCATCAATTTGGAAAATAGCTAAACAAGTTATGCTATATGAATTTAATGAACTATTACTGTGCTCTTGGAAAAGATAAATATGAAAAATACAGAAATATCAGAAAATCTTTTATGAATAATGGAAAGAAAAGTAAGCAAGATGAGGAACACTATACATATACCACAACAATGTTAATAGAAAGAACAACAATAAAACAGTGAAAATAAATGATCAGAAAGTAGTTTGACCTAGCTTAGCCCCAAAGAAGTGATAGGAGAAGGTCCTTCCTGATACTACTTGGCACTATTGTGAGATGCTTCTAATGCCGTCAGACCTTTCAGCATGTTCACTAATTTTGCTGAACTGTTTTTTTTCCTTTTTATTATTTGTTATAAGAGATAGCTCTCTGAGATACAGAAGACAATGGCTCCTTCCTCATCTGTAAAATGAGGCTAATAAATACTTTCATCACTTATTACTGCAAAGGGTCATTATGGGAAAAGTGCTTTGTAAACCTGTAGCTCTATGTTAAAGGAGAGTTTACAAAGCTAGGAATACACTGAGAAATTCAAGTGATGCAAAAATAAAAGACATCAATCTTTGGAAATAAATGCATCATGACAAACTGAGACTGACCATATCTGCTGGATGCTTTTAATTTCACAAACATCAATTATATCTTCTATTACGTAGGTCAAGAACAAAAGCAGAGATAAACATTTCCTTGTCCTCATAGAATTTAGATTCAAATTGGAGCCCAAGTATACAAATAATAGACTATAAAGTAATACCTAAGTATATTAGGACTATGTCTACCAATTTAAGAAGCAAAGAAATATGGGGTAAAAATCCAGGAGTTCTGGGAAGGGATTATATTGCAGGCATAGGGAAAAGGGCATGAACAAAGAAACAGATGGGAAAGTGCAGGTCTATTTAGGGAACAGAGATAAGCTGAATTGTGCTCAAACATAAGAGTTCATGGAAGGGAAGGAGCTCTTCCATGAATTCGAGAGAGGCTTGGAAAAGAAGGATGATAATAGATTTTGGAGGCCTTTGGATGTCAGGTCAAAGAGTTTGAGAGTAGATAGTAGGGAGTCACTATTTTGTTTTCCTTTTAAACATTATTTTATTTGGCCATTTTCAAACATTATTCATTGGAAACAAAGATCATTTTCTCCCCTGCCACCCCTCCCATAGCCGACACATGATTCCACTGGGTATCACATGTGTCCTTGATCTGAACCCATTTCCATGTTGTTGGTATTTGCTCTAGGGTGTTCATTTAGAGTCTTTCCTCAGTCATGTCCCCTCAACCCCTGTAGTCAAGCAGTTGCTTTTCCTCGGTGTTTTTACTCCCACCTTTTGTCCTCTGCTTGTGGATAGTGTTTTTTAGATCCCTGCAAATTGTTCAGGATCACTGCATTGCCACTAATGGAGAAGTCCATTATGTTCGATTATACCACAATGTATCAGTCTCTGTGTATAATGTTCTCCTGGTTTTGCTCCTCTCGCTCTGCATCACTTCCTGGAGGTTGTTCCAGTCTCCATGGAACTTCTCCACTTTATTATTCCTTTTTGCACAATAGTATTCCATCACCAACATATACCACAATTTGTTCAGCCATTCCCCAACTGATGGGTATCCCCTCATTTTCCAATTTTTGGCCACCACAAACAGCTCAGCTATGAATATTCTTGTACAAGTCTTTTTCCTTATTATCTCTTTGGGGTACAGACCCAGCAGTGCTATGGCTGGGTCAAAGGGCAGACAGTCTTTTATTGCCCTTTGGGAGTCACTATTTTTGAGCAAAATATATGACCAGGTCTATGGATAAGAAGAAAAGACTTCTTTCATGGACTTCTATCTATGCAGACTCCCCATCACTGGAAGGAGTAAAATTGCCTCTCCTGGGAGAGGCAACTTAAAGAATTAAATCATTAGATTGTGAATACACGTATAGCATGTAAACTGCTGCTTTTGCCTCCTCATTGAAGAGCGATGTGACATGTGCAAGGTAGCTCAACACTAGGGAGGATTTCTTCTGGTAGGGACTTGATGCCCACAGTTTTCTGTAATAGTAGAGATGTACGTGTGTTCTCCTTCTACCCTCCCTCCAAACTATTGCTGAAGTTATAAACTAGAGTCACCAGTTCCTGATTCTGAGACTTGGTTTCATGAAGATTCCCCCCTACTCCTACCTTGCTTTTTGGCTTGGGGCCATCCTCCCCCCCTCCCTTCTTTTTTTTATCACCAATTCAAATTCAGCTCCAACAAAAATGGGCAGCTGGATTGCCTGGTGAGAAGTGCTGAATTTGAAACCGAAGCTTGAATCTTTCCTGGGACTGTTACGATGTGACCTTGGGTAGGTTTCCTCATTTGTAAAATCAGGATGATAATAATAGTGCCTACCTGCCAGGATTGATTTGAGTATTAAATGAGGTAGCATAGATACGGTGCTTTACATTATCTTAGAAAGTGGTGTCAAACTCCAGTAGAAACAGGCTACTAAATGCAGGAAGAGCCTTATGGGGCCACATATTGACTTAGACAACTGCTTATTAACATTATTTGTGTTTTATTGTATTTTTGTTTATTTTGTTAAATTTGTACCAGTTATATTTTAATCCAATTTGGGCTCTAGTGGGGGGCATTGGGGGCTGCATGAGGCTGTGGGCCACATGTTTGACACCTCTCCTTTAAAGCACTATATGTATAAATACTACTTATAATAAATAATAATAAAAATCCTAAATATTATGATTACATATAACATTTACATAGTATTTTGTGGTTTGTAAAGTACTTTACATACATTATCTCATTTGTTCCTAAAGTACTTGTTGTTTTTGTTACTATTAGTGGCTCCCTTTTGTCTACTGAATAAAATTCATTCTCTATTGTCTGGTATTCAGGGACCCCTTTAGTGATCTGAGGAGTCTGTTCTAGGATTCTGAAGATAATTGTCTACATTGTGGGGAGAAAATAAAAAGTGATAGTGTGTCTTATTGTTGACATTCATTGGCAGCTTTGTTTGCTTTCTCAGGAGAGAATCCAAGAGACTCAAATGGCATTTGTAGAAGAAACAGACTTCATGAATTGAAAAGCAGAATAATGTGGTAGGAGAAATGGTAGACTTGGAGTCAGGAGATCTGGGTTCAGATCCTTATCCCTTCACTTAATAACCTGGGCAGCTTGTGCTTTTTTCTAAGTCTTTTGCCTCATCTAGAAATTGAGGGCTTTAGACTAGATGACTTTTCAGATCTGTTTGCATATATTTCTGTAATATGTGTGGAAATAATGCAGTCTTGATGTGTTTAGCCCAAGGGGTCCCCAAACTTTTTACACAGGGGGCCAGTGCACTGTCCCTCAGACCGTTGGAGGGCTGGACTATAACAAAAACTATGAACACATCTGTATAGAGCCCTCTGGAATAGCAGAGGCTGCAGCGCTGGTGGTGATGGGCCTGTCACACCTTGCATGGGCTCGTCACTGCCACCACTAGACCAGGCAGCAGTGTACACAGAGCGGAATCCCCTCCCCCAGATTGCCCCTCACCATGATGACGTCTTCCATTGTGCGGCCACATAATCCTTTGCTTGGCACCTCGTTCTCTCAGAACTAGGCACCAAGCAAAGGATTATGTCACTGGAAGTAGTACTGTACGTGAGTACTGCACTTTGCGGCACTGCCACATCCTGTGCTCCTCTTACTGACCACCAGTGAAAGAGGTTCCCTTTCCAGAAGTGCGGTGGGAGCCGGATAAATGGCCTCGGGGGGCCGCGTGGGGCCTGCAGGCCTTCATTTGGGGACCCCTGGTTTAGCTCTATGTTCTCTTGTGATCTTGTCTTTCATATATATTGATTTTACTACTTCTTTAGGAAAAAATGCTTGCTAGCCAAGGTGATTGCTTTTCATTTGTAAAAGATAAATTCAAACAACGTAGTTATATTTTATTGAATTTATTGTTCATTGAACTGACATAAAAAGTTGTTGTTGGAGGGAAAGAGGTCTTTTTATTTACATTTTATTGGTTAATACCGATAATAGCTCTCATTTATGATAGTGCTTGTAGGTTTGCTAAGAACTTTCCTCACAACAGCTTTTTGAGGTAGATAATCCAAGAATTATCCATGTTGTTCAGAGGAGGAATCACCCTCAGAGAGATTAATTGACATTCCCATGGTGAATTAGTATTGTGCTCATTAATTCACATTTAGAATTGGGAGAGATTTTGGAGATGATCTACTCCAGTACTGTCAATCTGGAAGAGAAACAGATTCTTTCAGGTTACACATTAATCTATTTCCTCCTAAGTGTTGGGGGCCACATTTGACACTTCTGATGTAATCTACTCCTTAATTTAATGGGAGAAAAACTGAACCATAGAGAAGACAATTATTTACCTAAGGTCATAATTAATGAAAAAGCACCATCTCTTATAGTAATTGAATTTTCCTGTTTAGAAATAGAGGATACTTAAAAAATGAAGTGGCCTTCATGGATGGGCAACCCATATATCTAGATGTGTAAAATCTTAATTATGTTTTAAAAGTTCTTATGATTCATTTGAATGAAGAATGTTTTTGTCATATATGACTTCCAAAACTAGATCTTTTGTTATAGTATTTTGTAAGAAACCTCTCTAGTCCTCCAAAAGCAAATATTGGGTGTCCCTACCAAGAAATTGTAGTCCCAAAATTTCCTCTGTTAAAAGACAAAGCATATATTAACTCTACATATTATACATAATATAGGATTTTAAAAATATGTTTTTTATTAATTTCTTTTTTTTAGTTTACTTTAGTTTCCTCCTGCATCCTTCACCCTCCCCCCTCTCAAAGAATCTTCCCATAAAACATTTGTTTTTTTGCAGAACAAAAAAGAAAAAGAGGGAAAAAAATCAGTGTAACCTAATAAGTCAGAAAAATCTAAAAATATGTGCAATGTACAGTACTTTTGGATTGCCCACCTCTGCAAAGGAGTGAGTGGGGAGTATCTTCTTATACTTCTTTTGAGTCATTCTAATTGTTTATAATTTTGTCACAGATAACAAAAGATTTTGAGTTTTCTGTAATTTCATAGAATTCTGTATTTTTGCCATTATTATGTGAAATTTATAATATATATATATATACATATATATGTATAATTTGTTGTAATGGTTTCTCAAACCAAATCTCAAACCAAAAAAAAATTCAAAAATTCTTAGATTTTAAATTAAAATACAACAGCAAGTCAGTTAAGGAGACATTATGTCATCATTTTTCGAGTTTCCAGTTCAAAATAGAGGTAGTCTTGGTTAGCTGTTCATTAAAGTTTGATCCTCTTCATTTAGAGGACCCTACCGCTCTGCTCCATTCCTCTTGTAAATTGAAATTCCTACAAGATTGGGTTGTGGGTAGTTTCTTTTTCATCTATTGATAATGCACTCCCTACTTTCCCTTTGAAGTCTTGCCAGTTGAAATAAATTCTATCTGTCCATTCATTCTTCTTTCTCAAGGATTAGCCACCACTCCTCTAGTTTGATCTTAAAACTTCAGATAAGGAGCAGAATAAGGCAGTGAGGTGGTGGAGGAGATAGAGTGCTGAACCTAAAGTCAAGAAGACTCATTTTCTGGAATTCAGATCTAGCCTTAGATGATAGATGTGGACAAGTCTCTTAACCCTGTTTGCCTCAGATGTGTGCCTTTTCTATAAAATGAGTTGAAGAAGGAAATGGCAAACCACTCTAGTGCCTTTATCAAATGTGGTCACAAAGTGTTGGACATGACTGAAACAACTAGACTAAATTAAATCCTTGCTCTAAAAAGTTTGATTTGAAGACAACCTAGCCAAATGACTGATTTTTGACCTTCATATATGTCCAATAAATATGAATCAGTGTCCTTTCTGTCACTCTATGCTGTATAATATGTCTCTTTCTGTTACTAGTTTTATGAAAAAGACAGCATGGAGAAAGTGCTGGACTTGAAGTCTGGAAGATACGGGTTCAAATCCCCCATCAGACACTTGATAGTCATATGCTCCTGAATATTAGAAGGAATTGGAGTTGATGACCTCTAAGATCCCTTCTGGCCCATGTCAAGTATTGTTCACCCATTTCAGACATGTCCCACTCTTCAAGCACCCATTTAGGGTTTTCTTGGCAAAGATACTGGAGTGGTTTTCCATTTCTAGATTCCATGTTGACAAAACTGAGGCAAAGAGGGTTAAATGACTTGCCCAGGATCAACACAACTGGGAAGTGTCTTTGGCTAGATTTGAACTTAGGAAAATGAGTCTTCTTGACTTCAGGCTTGCTGCTCTAACTGCTGTGCCACATAGCTACTGCAGGCCAAGGGACCATATCCTATTTATAGTCGTACTTCTGTCAATGCCTCAAAAAGTCTGCACCTAATATTAGGTCCTTCAGTGTTTGAATTGTTTGTTAAATTGAATTGTTTTGATAAAGAAGCTTAATCTGCAAATGTTTTTTATGCTGGCAAAGAATATCATTCTTTAGATATTCTGGTGGTGTTTTTTTTTCCAACTTAAGGAAAACAGGCACCATAAAAGACTGTTAGAATGCTCCGATATCTCTGTATATACTATAATATTTAGTCACTTAAAATTTTTTATGCATGAATAATTAGCCTGGGTACGCATAAGCATACACTGAAGTGATCCAGAAAAAAAAAAAAGGTTTCTTGACTTACCTAGATGATTATAAAAGTATAAAGATGGAAAATTCCATTTCTTGTTCATATTCTGAGATACTTTATTTTTCTATATGTAAGAAGTCCCATAACTGGTCCTTGATGTTTTAGTGGAGACCTCAATGCTTGTAGGAAGCCCTAGTTCATAAGTTTGCGTGATCCCTCCACTACTGCTAATCAAAACTCTACTATCCTTTCTTATCCTGTGTAATTCTTGACTGTACCTTTCCATAATTCCTCTAGAAAGGCTATACTCACAGTGATCAGGGCTTCTTGTCATTTTTTCTCTCTTGTTGCTTTCCAACCACGTGAATCGCCCATTTTCATTTCTGATCATGCAGATGAGCCCTCCACGTTTGCTGTGCCACTTCTTGTGAATAACTCTTCATTGGTAACACAATGGAGCTACTTACACATATCCGGTGTCTTACGATTGCTTTCTGGGGTGACTTGTGATTCCGATTCTTCAAAGATTGTGCTGGTCCTTGATTGCCAGCCATATAGCATCCCTGGGAGAGCTTTGGAATTAAAGAAGTAAAATTGAGCATCATTCAAAGTGTTTTTCAGTTCAGCATTCTAATTCATGACAATTATGGACCCAGCTCATTGTCTCTTTGCAGTGTCTGTCCCAAAATATTCATGTTTTTGTTTTTTATCTTATTCTCTCACATTCTTCCTTTTCTTCTCTCTCCTCCTTCCTTTTATTCATTCTCCGGATTCCCCCCTCTTTATCCCTAGGTTTTTATCCCTCCTATTTCCTTCCTTTCTTCCTTCTCCATCTCTTGTCTGTCATCTTCTCCTCACTGCCATTCCAAGGAGAGAAGATGGGGTGAACGGAGGTCCAGAATACTGGAGAGGGCAAGATGTGGGCGGGTAGGTACAGAGTGTGGTTCGGTTTTACTGGACTGTTAGAGTGTATGAAGAAAGAGGCAAATAAAAGTCAGATGGTCGGAGGTTCTGCATTAATAAATACCAGGAAATGGTTGGGATTCAAGGAAGTTATGGGCACTGTGTTAAAGGCATTCATTGTTGAACCTCTTGTCTCTCTAACCGCTCACCAATGCTATTATTGCATTTGATACCACTGAGTAGTTGGGCAGGCAAGTCCTACTCCAATTAGTTTTTTAAAGGGGGTAGCAACAGAACTCTGTTCCAAATTCATGTTAGTGTCATCCCATCAAAGTTGAAAGTCGCTCCCCTCCTTTCTTTCAAAAAGTAATGTTTTCTCAGAGAATATACTTTATTACACATATCACACACACACACACACACACACACTTACTTACCTTCTGCCTTGGAACCAATACTGTGTATGTGTTCCAAGATAGAAGATTGGTAAAGGCTAGGCAATGGAGGTTAAGTGACTTACCCAGGGTCATACAGCTAGGAAGTGTCTGAGGCCAGACTCAAACCTAGGACCTCTTGTCTCTAGGCCTGGCTCTCAATCCACTGAGCTACCTAGCTGCTCCCAAAGCATATACTTAAAAAAAAAAACTCCAAACAACTCTTAGAATTATTATTGTGTATTGGTTCCAAGACAAAAGAGAAGTAAGGACTAGGCTGTGGAGATTAAGTGACTTGCCCAGGGTCACACAGCTAGGAAGTGTCTGAGGCCAGATTTGAAGTCTGGACTTCCTATTTCTAGGTCTGGCTCTCAATCCACTGAGCCATTTAGCTAGCTGGCTCCAGAATACTTTTAAGTTGATTTATTTGGATATTTGGGAAGAAAGAAGAGAAGAGAATAATCATTTATATAGTACCTACTTCATGCCAGGCATTTTGCTAAGCACTTTTGCAAATATTTTCTCCTTTGATCTTCCCAACAAGGTTGGAAACCTGGTGGTTTCCAGGTAGGTTCTATGGTTATCTTCATTTTACAGATGAGGAAACTTAGGCAAATAGGTTAAGTGACTTGCCCAGAGTCACACAGCTAATAAGTGACTGAGGCTGGATTTGAATTTAGGTCTTCCCGACACTTGGCCCAACACTATCCATCTTCCTCAGCTATTATACTTGTTAGGGAAATGTTTAAAACACTAAAAAAAATGGTATTAAATTTGAATTATCATTTTTGCTGGTCCTTATTGTAGATACATTTTACCTTCCAGTTTTTTATTATAATAGTTTCTTTCAGAGACTTTGTTTTTCCTTCAGTTCCTTTAGTTCTATTTATAGACTAGCCTAGCAGCAGCTTTTGGCTAAGGGTGATGTGGAAGATGCCTAATAGAGGCAAATGAAAGTGAGCTACATGTCCATTTCATGGACCCTTGTCTAGTAGATGATATGAAATGGTAGCTTGGGGAGGAGATAGGGCAGACGATTGAGAGTCAGACCCCTGAGTTCTATCCTAGCTCTTTCACTAATTTAATTTGTGACCTTGGGTCCGTCAGGCGCCCTGGATACTGGCAGAATAACCGTATGGATTGAATTGCATTGACGTTCCCTTCCTGGGCCTCAGTGTCCTTGCTCGTAAAATAGAAGGCGAGTCTCTAGAATTCCTATGTCACAGAATTGGTTAGTTGGAGTCATCTCTCCCTGCCTGCAAGGGTGGTCGGTAAGTCTTATTTCATTTAGTAATGAACTACTGGCTCCTCTGACCTCCCTCCCACATATTAGCCCTTTATCCTCAGAGATTCAGAGCCTGCCTCTCACACATTTCCATGGGATACCTTGGGACTTTTCAGCATTTTGAGCCAGGCAATCTGATGAATGTGGAACTTTGGAATTGATTCCATAAAAGGCCAAACTACAGAAACACTAGGGCATAGACTTTCTCATGATCCTTTTTTTTTCCTGGCATATGCAAGACAGGATAGCTAAAAACAACCTTGGAATCAGTGTCGGAACCTCCTGTGTTTGTGTCTCTCTGTAGCCTTTCATGGACAAAGAGGAAATACTCTCCTTTTTGAGAAGGACATTTCCCAGCAAAAATTGAATTAAGTTAGGGCTGGAAAGGATTTTGTGTAGGTCTAAAAGTCACACCACATATCTCATTCTGAGAATTTAATGAACCTAGGGCCACCAAAGAACTGAAAGTATTGTGTTTCCCTCTCTTAATTGCCAAGCTGGGGAACAGTAGGAGTAGAATACTTCATATACTTTCAAAAATGATCTTGATGGTTTGTTTTGCTGAACTTTTTTTCCTTTAAAAAACTCCCCAATCTTCCACTTGTGATCCTATGCATATCCTACTTGCATTTAACAACATGATTCTAGGGGTAGCTAGATGGCATAATAGATAGATAGGACTCTAGTCTGGAGTTGGGAGAATACCTGGTTCATATCTGGCTTCTACCACTTCCTAGCTTTGTGACCTTGGGCAAGTCACGTAACTTCATTTGCCAACCCCTTACCCTTCTGTCTTAGAGTTATTACAAGGATAGAAAGTACAGATTTTTAAAACAGTAAAAACAAATAAAGTTGATATAAAAACAAAAAAAATAATTTTTTAACTGCATTAGAAAGAACTATCATAAAACTTGGATTATCTCAGACAAAGGATCCTTAACATGGTTTCCATGAACTTGTTTCTTTACTATGTTAACTTAAATATATTTAATACATATAACAATGTTAATTATATTTTTCTTTGTAATTCTGTCTTATTTTATGTATTTAAAAATATTATTCTGAGATAGATTTCACAAGACTGATAATGGGTTCTGTGATACAAACTAGGTTAAGATTACCTATTTTAGGAGAAGGTATACTGGAAACTTAAAAGGTCCTAAAATATTGTCATGGAGTCTTTGCAGAATTAACTACCTAAGAAGCTAGATGTGATTCTGTGATAGGTTTCTATCTCAAGATGATATGTGAAAGAATTTCTCTCTCTGCTTTGCAAACCTTTATTTTGAACCTTATTGTCATGTTTATTACCTGCCACCAAACATACTGGGTTTTTCTATTCTGGTGTAATAATGGGGAAAGTACAAAAACTGGTTAGAGTCTTAGTCCCAGTTCTGACATAAAATTGCATTGTGTTCTGGGACAAATTGATTTTATTTTTCTGGGTCTCCTACAGTAGAACATAAACTCCTTGAGAGCAAGGTCTGTCTTATTTTTGTACTTTTATCTTCATTGCCATGATAGTTCCTGAGGAGGAAATTAGAACAGCAAATGGGAGCGGGAATTGAGTGAACTACACTGACTCTATCTTGTGACCCAGTTCTGGAGCTAGCTCCACTTCCTTTCTATTCATTTATGGGTCAGCTCCAGTTTGTCTTATTAGAAGACTTTATTCAATTATGGGAATTGGGATTAAATTCTATTGCATTGTTTGGTGTGACTGGGAAATTGGACCCACCGCTACTTGTTGTTTAAAGATCCCTAACCAACGACTTAGATTATACAGGCCAGAAGTCCAGTTCGACCCAAAGACTGATGCAAGGAATTTTCTTAGAGGTGTACGTTACAAACAATCCATATGTGTTATCTGAAAACTGTCCCCGTACCGGTACATCCGTTATTGTTTCCATGTTCCTTTCATTGCTTACAGACATTTGGGAGGAGTGGAACATCTTTTTATTCTGAATTTAGGGAATTGTACTTGTTCCTTCTCCCCATCCCAATTTAGAAAGCCCCTAATCCCTTCTTAAAATTAGAAATCAAGTTACCTAATGTTGTATTGTTTCCTTTTCATGAATAAACCTTATTTGATTATTTTTAATGTACAAAACTTTGTCTCCCTCTCTAATCAGCGTCCAGCCCTAAGCTGAGGAAAGGTACTGGTCCTAGTTTGTCGAGCATTTGGCAAGCGTTGTTTCATAAATCGATATGCTCAAAAGCTTAAACCTTTGTTTCCTTAGGCATTTCATCTTTCACCCACCATACTAGCACATGGCAGACTTCATACATTTCTAAGTTTTTTTTTTTATGATTTCTAAGATCCTTTCCAACTCTTAGTCTTGTCTACTTTTGTGCATTTATATAATTTAACTTTTCATGATATTTTCACTTATGTGGTCTTTTAGATGGTCCCAGCAACCTAGTTAGGATAAATAGGGCAGATGGTTTTCCTGTTTTATAAATGAATAAACCAAGGTGCAGGGAGAGATGATTTGTAAGGAATCACACAATTAGTCCATAACAGAGCCAGGTCAAGAGCAAAGTCCTCCTTTTTTCTTTCTGTTGGAACAATTTACCTCCTATGTTCTCGCTTGGTAGGAGAAGGCTGACTGTCCAAGTAAGGAAGTACAGGATTTTCAGCTCCCTATTACTGAGAGAAGTTATTAGACTCGCAGGTCATTTTTCTTCCATAGTCATCACATGTGTTTCCTCTAACACTATTAATGCGTTACTTTTATATCTACGTTGTACGTTGACCTTTGTACCAGAGGGTCATCAAGATTCACTGCTAACTGCTAACAGGAATTGGGACAGTGAATAAAGCACTGAGCCTAGAGGCAAGGTGACCTGGGTTCAAATGTGCCCACTAGATATTTACTAGTTATGTGAGCCTGGAAAAATCATTTAGCCTCTTTGCCTCAGTTTCCTCACCTATAAAAAGGGAGAACATGGAAGTTCTATCTCTCAGGACTGTTAGGATCAGATGAAATAATATTTGTAATGTTCTTTTCTTGGCAAAGTACCTGGCACATTATGGGCACTTTGATTAATTCTTAATCTTTTCTCTCTCGTCTCCTTCCCCCAAAAAGACCATTACGGTGGGTGAATATTATGAAAAACGTCTTATAAAATGCCGTCAGTGTTAAGAAGATGAGGTTGTCGATCTTCTCACAACATAAGGGCTAGCCCAATAGAATGCCCTCAACCATTTCATTGGGTCCTAAGAATACATTTCGATGGGTTTCTGTTGCTTCTCTGGACCTTACACGTTACTTACTTTTCTTCCTGCCATCTTCCTAATGACAAAGATGTGTCAGCTAAGCTGGAAAGTCCTTTTTTGCAGTACCATTGCCATACCATTTGGGTTAAAAAACCTGAATGGGACCATTCTTGGAGAGAAGGGAGTTAGAGAGCTCCATCTGGGTTCCTGAGTTACTGTACAGGTGAATAGCTTCACAGAGCATTTTCCTAGTGACTCATGATAGAGAATATTCCAAAGCTGAATTTTCTAGACAGACTTTCTTAAAGCTCTGTCATCATGCTGACAGCAATTTAAAACATTTAAATTTAAATAGGGGGAGCAGAAGCTGTTTTAATTAATGTTCACCTTGGTTGCTTTTTCAGAAATTGTGACTCTTGTATGGTATATGTGGTTTTGCAGGGAACTATTGTCTCTTTTTAAGCTTTGGGTTCAAGATATCTGGCAGTTTAGAGTGCCAAGAAACACTTCTGCCAGTCTCTTTTACTAATTACCTACACAGACTTACTGACTAGTTACCATTCTCTTTGGAAAAAACATAATCTTCTTAGATATTCTTGCTGGCTCATTGCCAAAGTAAAAGGTGGGGCCTATGAAAAGAGAGAGAGGAGAAAAGGGAAGAGAAGAGAAAAGAAGAGGTGTGGGGGAGAGTGAGTTTGTGTGTTTTAATCCCTTAGTGTCCATCTTAGAATCAATACCATGCATTGCTTCCAAGGCAAAAGAGTGATAAAAGGCTAGGCAATGGGGGCTTAGTGAGTTGCCCAGAGGGAAGTATCTGAGGCCAAATTTAAAACCCAGGGCTTCCTGACTCCAGGCTTCCACTGTGCAACCTAGCTGGGTGTGTGTGTGTGTGTGTGTGTGTGTGTGTGTGTGTGTGTGTGTGTGTGCGCGCGCGCGCACCTACATGCACATATAGTCACACCTATACGTGTTGTCTCCACCATTAGAATGTAAACTCCTGGGGAAAGTGGCTGTTTCCTCTCCCCCCTCCCCCAACTCCAGTCCTTAGCCCTACCTTACCTAGAATAATCATTTATTAAATGTCTGCTGAATGAAAGGCAGTTGCTATAGCAGCTTTCTAGAGAAAGCATATAGCTAGGCACAGGACACAGTAGCCGAAATGAAGGAGAGCACAAATGTTTCCTGGGGCTCTGGACACTTGAAAAATATTTTCTGATTGTGATGGAAGAGCCTTGGGTAAGACTTTGACTTATAACCCAAGGACTTGACTCTGACCTTGACTTTCTGCATACCTGAAATTGAGGGGGAGGCAAAACCAAGCCAAGCATGTGGAATTTATGCCAGATTTTCTTAGTTTATTCTCCATCTCAAATCACTCCCTCCCCCAAGAGAGAAAAAATGCCTGAATGGTGGAAACTGACTGAAGAAAAGAAGGCCTTTTGTACAGTTTGAAGATGAATTTGGATACCTTTGTGAATTTTTATTTTTCTTGAACTGGGACAGGACAGCCCAGGGCTTAGGGAACCATGGAGGCTTATGCAAATAAAAATAGGACAGAGGAGAAAGGGAGAGAGGAAGGAAGGAAGCAAGCATTTAAGTGCCTATGAAATGCAAAGGTATTGTGCTAGATCAGTGGTTCTCAACCTTTCTAATGCTGTGATCCCGCAATACAGTTCCTCATGTTGCGGTGACCCCAAACCAAAACATTATTTTGGTGGCTACTTCAAAACTGTAATTTTGCTAGTTATGATTCGTAATGTAAATACCTGATATGCATTATGTATTCTCATTGCTACAAATCAAACATAATTTAAACATAGTGATTAATCACAAAAACAATATTTAATTATATGTTGAGAAATATTAATCCAGCAGGAGGCAGTCTGAGCGCTGGGGTGGGAGGTAAGTCCTGCCTGGGGAGGGGTCCGCAGACACTGCCTTCTTCTTCCTGTTGTCTTCCTCCAGCTCGAGCTGAGGCTTCACTTTGCTGGGGTTACTCGGCTCTGTTATCCGCTCCAGGAGTTATCCGCTCCAGGACTCATTCTTAACCCCTCCGGAGCCAGCACCCGGGTGCTCTCTCTGGGTCTCTGTTTGAATCCAGTCTCCAGGCAACAGGGTAAATCCATCACCCCTCATAGGGGGAGGGCTGCTGATAGGTAACTAATATTAGTACAATGTGCGAGCAGCAGGGTCCCCGTTCTTTCTGAGATCTTGCTGTAAAGTAGCATGTTTTCTCAGCGGCTAAAGCCATCGGAAATATGTATTTTCCGATGGCTTTAGGCGACCCCTGTGTTTTGGTCATTCGATTCCTGCTGGGGTTGCAACCCACAGGTTGAGAACCGCTGTGCTAGATGCTTTACAAATATTTTTTACAAAAAAAATTTAGCCTTACCACCACCCTGGGAGATAGATGTTATGACTTTCATTTTACAGTTGAGAAAATAGTCAGACAGAGGTTAAGTGACTTGCTCAGGATCACACAGCTAATAAGTCTCTGAGGCCAGATTTGAACTTGCTGTGCCACCTACTTCCCCATATGTTAGGTAGCTGTGATATTGAACAAATCATTTCCCCCAGCTTTTGGCAATGCCTTTTTTCTCATCTGCCAAGGGAGAGGATTGGACTTTACCAGCAGTTCCCCAAGATTTCTTCAGGGGATCCACAAAGTTAAAAATATAGTACTTCACAGACCATCTGTGACTAACCTCAGAATTTGAACCTGAATAGGACAATTTAATAAGCTTTAACATACTTGGGTGTCTACTGGATAGGGTT
The DNA here is from genome assembly GCF_027887165.1 of Monodelphis domestica. Taxonomy (NCBI): domain Eukaryota; kingdom Metazoa; phylum Chordata; class Mammalia; order Didelphimorphia; family Didelphidae; genus Monodelphis; species Monodelphis domestica. Next base: position 203,436,951 of record NC_077234.1, read on the forward strand.
CTTATATAAGCAAATCTTAATACCTTCACCCTTGTATGTTATTTCTGAATTATTTTTTCCTTGAAAGAAAAGCCATGGATAAAATATGGACAAAGCTTTTGTGGTTAATTGGCATAGATATGTGGTAGGTGCTAGACTTAGAGCATTCAGAAAATAGTGTCAGGTGCAGAAAAAAGAGGGTGGACTGTTGTGGAGATGGACAAGCAATTAGGAATCCAGTGTAGCTTATTACATATCCCAGGCAACCTAACACTAAGACCATTGGTTCTTTGAGGCAAGGGTGAGAGATCCCTGAGATAACAGAAGAATCCAAAGCCAGGGGAGAGGAATCCTATAGATCAGTTGCCTAAAGGAAATGGCTCCAAGGAATGCCAAAGATCTCAGCTTGCTTAAGTCCACTGCAGTCCTTATTAAGTCTCAAGATGAGGAATGTTGAAATTCTTTTATGGTATTTTTCCTATATTCTTTACAGTTGTAACTTGCTATTTCTCTTTCCATCCTTCATATGAGGATATTTAAACAAATATGCTGACACCCAAGAGTTACATGAAGGGAAAGGGGAAAAGATTCAATTTATTTTATATCAAGAGGTAGTAGGTATTTCATTCCCGGCTGTTATCATTGGATTTTAGGCCCTCTTGGCTCCCAGTTAACTGTGCTTTGTTTTGTTTTGTTTTCCAAAATAACTTTTTATATGTGTTATTGATCTAATTGTTGAGTAATTATGGAATTTTGGCCTTTTAAATAGCTCCTTTGTATTATTTATTGTCTAATTCTTATAAAAATAAATTGCAATAAGCTCAAACTAGCCACCCTATAGCAGTTTTGTCTATTTTAGTTTGGCTAGAGAAAAAGTAGCCTTAATGATACGAGTACTTTGTTTTTAGTTTTGAAATGAGCCTACAAATATTTTACTATAGTAATAACAACCTAGTGATCATTTTCTAAATTAAGAAATGCCTTTTATAAAAATAAAAACAAAGCTGATTTATTTGTGGATATCTAACAATGACAGCTTGTAGAACCTAATTTCCCAAGGGTCTCATGCCTTGGGTCTAAACCTGTCACATTTGGCAAACCAAATTGTTTCTCAGGAAAATGTTCATGATTTAAAGCCAGAGGAACTAGAGTAAAAACAAAGGGCTCCTTAGTCCAGAATCCCAGTTTTGCTACAAGCTGATACTTTACTTCAGTTTAAAAACTGTGTTAGTGATCCCAGCATGAAGGTGGGAAGCAGGAAGCTAAGAAGAGGAAGCCACTGAATGGAATAATTTTGCTATTTTATTTTAATTGATAACATTTCCTGGGACATTTTAAAATGAAAGCACCAAAACAGCTTCCAAAAATATTTATAGTTAAAATTATAGATCATTTGAAGATTCTCTCACATTTTTGAATTACTGGAACTTCAGTTTGCATAGATTAGTGAAATTTTCATATATATATCTTAAAGCGGTATATTGATAGCCTTTATTCTTTTCAATTTTATTTTATTTTTTAAACTCTTACCTTCTGTCTTAGAATCAAATCTGTGTATTGCTTCCAAGGCAGAAGAATGGTAAGGGCTAGGCAATGGGGGTTAAGTGACTTGCCCAGGTCACACAGCTAGGAAGTGTCTGAGACCATATTTGAACCCAGGACCTCCATTTCTGGGCCTGGCTCGCAATCCACTGGGCCATGCAGCTGCCCCATATTCTTTTCAATTTTAAAACAAAAACTTTATTTGAAACCGTAGTGCTCACTGTTGTGAAGACTAGATAACCTTGGCCCACCTCCACCAATCTAGCCCACTTACTCATTGGCTTGTATTCAAGACAAGTTTTACTCATAAAAATACTTTTAGATTTAAAAATTGATTGGAAACATAACTGCACGAGACATTGACATTCAACCTGAATTTTAGTCATATAAACTTTTTTGTTTGGCATTATCCTTAGCCTATGTATATTGTTTTGATGGTAATCTTAAAATTTATTTTACAAAAAAGTGGGCTAATTAATTTTCACAGTGACATTGGTGGTTAATTTTTTTTTTAATACAAAGAGGAAGCCAGTATTGTTTTTATGGGATCTTTTCTAATAATGTATATAGCCACTTCCTGTAATACTCCTGTTGTGTTATGTTTATATATGAAATATTTATTTTATCATGAAATTAGTTTTATGATATGATCTAGCTAACAGCTAGAAATATGAGAATGTTTGATCTGGAAGAGATGGGTGGTAGAGGGATCCATTAGTCTAATTTATTATTTTATAGATGAAAGAAACAGGCCCAGAAAGGTTCAATGACTTGCCTAAACCTATCAAACTAGTTTGTGGTGGAAAAATGTCTAATATCTATGTTCTGATTGACCCATCTTTCTTTTCCTTTTCCCCCTTCTCTTTCCCTCCTCATCTCAGAATTGCTGCTGCGGTGTTAGCTAAGTGGATCACTGGATAAAGTGTTTAGAGATAGGAGGTTCTAGGTTTAAATCTAGCCTCAGACATTTCCTAGCTGTGTGTCTCTTGGTAAATCACTGTAAAGGTTAGAATAGGGGCTTTAACAAAATAATAGAACAGCTTTTAATAATTTAAGTTTTAATGAAGATATAGTATTAATTAATATTACCCCTTTAAGCCAGAGAAAAGAAAACTAATAGCAGCTTTTAACAATTAACAATTTAGTTTAATTAAAATAGAGATGGTAAAAGAATATAGTAAAGGAAAAAAATAAAGAAAAGAGGTAAAGAAAATTTCCTAATGTCTATACTAGTTATCCTATAACTACCTATAACTAATACCTAAAACTGCCTATATTTACCTATAACTACCTCTAATAACAACCACCCCACAAAGTTCCAATCTAATCAGTGTTTAATTCAACTTCAATTAGGTCTGTCAATGAAGACCAGCCATCTTCCAAAAAGTTCAAGGAAGGGGGAAAAAACCTAACAGCCCAAACCAAAAGCCAAAAACCCAAAAGGCAAAAAGCCCTCTAAAGGCTAAAGCCAAAAGCCCTCTCAATAAGCTTAGGCCCTCCTTTGTATTCTGGCCATTAAATGCTAACCACCAACTAAAGCAACTGACACTCTGCCCCTTTTATGAACTTTTCCTACCTCACTTTCTGTCTCTTTGGTTCTTCCTTCCTGTCTCTATAGTTTCTACTTCCTATCACTGTGGGTTCTACTTCCTGTCATTGTGGGCTGCTTAAGCCCTATACATCTCTATGGTAGGTTCCCCAATAAATTAAAGAAAAGGAATAAAGAATTCCTTTTTACATCACTTAACCCTAATTGCCTGACCATTACTGCTCTTTTGCTTTGGAATAGCTTCTTGGTATTGATTCTAAAAAAAGAAGGTGTGGGTTTTAAAAAAGGATTATTATGAGCTACAATATCATTAAAAACCATGAACATTTAAATATAAAAGGAAAGCTAGAAGAGGAATGCATGTGAAATTGTGCATCTATTTTATGCAGCTTATATAAATGTATATATACATATATATACACACATATTGAATACATTAGTGCCACCATTCCCCCAGTGCTCCTACTTCCACAGACAAAATGGCATTTTCATTCCTCTGTGGAAGACAGGTTTAATATCACATCAGATTTTTATAAGCTTTACAACCTCTCTAAGACTCAGTTTACTCATCTCAAAAATCAGGATTTCTTCTGTAGCACTTACCTCACAGGACTGCTGTGAAGATAAAATGAGAATATCTATATATATCTATATCCTTTTACAAACCTTATAGTGCTTCATAAATGTCACTTTTTTTCGATCCATTATCCCTGTCAATTGTAGCCTCATTGTAGGATATTATGAGATACTAAATGTGGAAACAGAAGAATCTTGTGAGAAGAGAAAAGAAAATTACAGTATACAAAAATAGGAAAGGATATCTGTATTTCTACACTTTTCCTGTAAATAGTTGTCAAGCCACAATTTACTAAGCGTATGTGCTTTTGTATTTATCCCTCTTTTTATCATTTATAGTTCCTAGACATTATACAAGTTGAACTAAAAAAAATTTCTATAATTTAGTATTGAAAATTTGGTTTTCTGTTTTGCAAATTTGATTTTAAGATCTCAAGTTGAGCTGGTCACAAAACTCTTAGATTTTATAATAAGGAAAAAAAACCATTGAATATGCTAAAAAGGAAATGCATGCTTCTTTTTAGATTTTCTCCTTCAAAGCAGAACCAGTATAAGAATAAATGCGATGCCCATCATAAAGCAGTTGAATTCAGATGAATTCTAGGAACCAGCCTTGGTTCAAGAGAACAGGTGATGAAATCGATTTGTCTTTTCCTGCGAGAGGTTAGAGACTCTTGGTAGGAAATGTTACATGTTCTCGAAGACTTTTTTCCTCTTTTGTTCTGCTTAACTCTTCTTTGTTCAAGGGATAGGGGTTGAATTGAAGGTAGGGATTATATTGGCAAATGACTGTAAAACATAAAAGCATGATTCAAATATCTAAACAAGATGGGGGAGATTTCTATACCCAATAAAAATCCTTTAATCTCTATAGAATGCAGAAGTAATTAACCTAATCGGAACAGACCATGAACATTAGAGATTGAATAAAAAAGGACAGAGAGAATTTTTTAAATAATAATGTGATTTTTTTGGGGGGGGCAAAGCATTTGCCCACCTAGTCCTTAATTTCTTCATCTGCAAAATGGTATCAATAACTTTTCTTCTATCTTGTAAGATGATAGATTTGAAGTTGGAAAGTATCTTAAAGTCTATGTAGTCCCAACACCCTCGTTTTACCAAGGCGGGAATTTGAGGCATTAAACAAATTGTACAATGTCAACCAGGGAGTAAGTGTTGTTGTTTAAATAACCCTTACCTTCTGTCTTAGAATCAATACTATGTATTGATTCCAAGTTAGAGGAGTGAGGATTAGGGATCAAGTGACTGTCCAGCTAGGAAGTGTCTGAGGCTAGATTTGACTCCTAGCTGCTCTAGGGAGTACATTTTGTGAGGTGAGATTTGAATCTACATAAGTCTGACTTTAAATCAGAAGTAAGTTTTCTAATGTCTATGAAAGTGCTTTCAAAACAAAGTTTTAAAAATTCATAATATTTTCAGTGCTGTTTTTTTCACATACGTAAGAGGGTGTTACCATCAACCTTATCAGTTCATTTTCTTATCTATTAGGTATTATTTTATCTATACTAATGGTCCCTTTGGTTCTGGAAGGTACTATATTTAGAATAATCCAATGCTTGCTTAAATTAATGAAGATGATGGAATGAAGTAGTCTGGGTTCAGAATAATGAAAAACCATTTAGGAGACCCTAGAATTTGTTTTCCTTGAAATTAGCCTGGGAAAGTAACTAGCCATGTAGCTAGAAGTTATCCAAGGAACCATTTGTTCATCTTCTCTTTTTTCAATTCCACCCCAAGTCTGTTAATAATGTACAAGCTGAGAGATATTTTTGGTTTGGTTCCAGACCATTTGCAATAAATCAAATATCTCACTAAAGTGAGTCACAGGAAGTTTTTGGTTTCCTAGCACATATTAATGTTCTGTGATCTGTTAAGTGAGCCATAGTATTATGTCTAAAAAAGCATATATATGGGGTGTGTATATATATCTATGTATGCATATCTATATCATTATCTATATCAATTTAAAAATACTTTATTGCCAGTGAAAGGCTTATCTGAGCTTTTAATGAGTTGTAAATCTTTTTGATGTGGAGGGTCTTGCCTTAGTGTTGATGGCTGCTGAGTGATGGGAGTGATGGTTTTTGAAGGTCGAGATAGCTGTTGCAGTTTCTTAAAATGAGACAGTAGTGCAGTTTGCTGCATGAATTGACTCTTCTTTTCATGAAAGAGTTCTCTGTAACATGCAGTTCTCAGTTTGATAGCATTTTATCCATAGTAGAACTTCTTTCAAAATTGGACTTAATCCTTTCAAATTCTGTGGTTGCTTATATCATTTATATATTATAACAATTAAGAGATGTAATATTCTTCAATATTGTTGGGTCTCAGAGAATAGGTAGGTTTGAGGAGAGGGAGAGAGAGATAGGAGAATGGCTGGTTGGTGGAGTGGTCAGAACACACAACATTTATCATTTAAGTTTGCTATCCTTTATGGGTGCAGTTCATGGTGTTCCAGAGCAGTCCTAATAGTAATATTGAAGTTCACTGATCACAGATCATCTTCACAAATATAATAATGAAAAACTTTGAAATATTTTGAGAATTACCAAAATGTGACAAAGAGACATCACATGAGTACATGCTGTTGGGAAAGTGGCTCTGATAGGCGTGTTTTATTCAGGGTTGCCACAAACCATTTGTTAAAAAAAGACTGTCTTTGAAGTGCAGTCAAGGAAAGAGCAGTAAAACAAATATGCCTGTATAAGGGACTTTATCCATTACATGGATCAATGACAAATATTGATTGTCTGTTAGAGATGACTCAGGATACTATAAATAGACCAGTTAGAGAATGGGCAGATAATTATAGCATTTTCCAAATGGGAATGTTATTCATGTGATTTTCAGGTACACTTACTGTCTTAGCATGGCTTTTATGTAGGAAGGAATGTTTTGTTTTAGAAGAGTGTTTAGATGTCTCATCCAGGAGTTTAATGACTTCTTTTGCACCAAATATAGTTTTGTATGTTTTCTTCCTTCTAGAATAATCCTTCTTTGCTGAATCATGAATTTAGAAAGCACATAGCATGCCTTCAAAATCCTTTTTCAATTTTCATTACATCTCTGTGAAGAAACAGAGTCCAGCAATGGATTGATTGATTGATAGTGAACCCCTCCGTGTAGTTTGGAATATTGAATCATGAATGGGCAATGTGGCATAAGGAAAACTGAAGACTTCCATTTCTCTAACATGAGATATATACGATGCCTATACAGTTCCAGTTGTTATGGTTAAAATGTTTTTTTTTCCTGGGTATTGTGATATTGAAATCACTTTAAAGGCCGATATATATTAATTTAAGGTCGCCAAGGAATTCAGCTATGTAATTCCTAAATGAAACACTCAAGTCAGCTGCCAACTTTTTTTATGGTGTTTTAATTACAAACAGGAGGAAGAAAGTATTAGAGGGAGAGAGAACGAGAAGGAATGGGGAGAGAAGGAAAGAAGGCTTAAATACCCACTCTGCTCAGGCTGAGCCAAAGTGGGCCCAAGGCCCTGGGTAGCCAAGGCAAGGAAAGAGATCAGTCCCTATCACTCACGTGACCAAACTGGAGAAAACAGTCCATGGGCTCCTCCAACTCCAAGCACCATCCTCTAACTGCCTCTCATCCTCCTCACAGGAAGTCACGAGAACTCCGGAGGCTGTTCTCTACCTCACTTCCTGCATCTCACATGTGCCAATGGTCAAGCTCTAGCTTGACCCAGGACTGCCCAGAGGTCTGTCATTTTTGCACATGTCTGTTGAAGGCCATATTCTCAAATAATTAAATCTTGAGTTTTGCTGCAGCCCTTCCTAATCTTGTTACCCTGAGTAGGGTGGAGATTGTAGTTTCCAAGACCTGATTCTGTTATTCCAAGTATCTCTATTGTTATTGATCAGGAAATAGCTAAATCCTATCTTCTAAAGAATGGTCTGAATAGGGTGGAGTAGTTTTGAAATTCATAGTATCTACTACTCAGAGCTTAAATAGCAGCAACAACAACCACCTAATCAAAGTGTTGTGAAAATCTGCCTAATTGAATAAAGCATTATTTAGAGCTGGTACAAAATATTAAATTCATTCATTCATCAAACATATGTATGTGCAGTATGCTAGATGGTAAGGGAGAATTCTTAATCTAGCATTCTATTGTACAGTATATTTCTGATCTGAATTTTGGGCTTAGCCTGAGCTTCTGTGTTCCTGGACAGTCTTTGGCTATTGTTCTTAAATGAAGACCAGAGTGACCCCTTTTAAATGAATATTTTTAAGGTGCAGGCTTTTCCTAGAGTAGGTAGAGAAGATGGTGCATAGCTCAGAATACTATGAGACGAGTCCCTGTTTACATCTGTTCACCTAGCAGGCTTACTGATCCATGTGAAGATGTGGAAGGAAAAAGTTGCCACCTTGTTGTTCTTTGTCTCTCTCAAGTGTGTCTGCTTCAGAACCAAGCAGGCATTCAGGCAGGTGCATTTGTCTGGAAAAGCACAACTTCTCCCTCTGTCTTAGTCATCATTTACCAAGAAGCTGCTTAAGTTTGTAAAAATTAGAATTAATGTACAATAACTTCAAATATTATATTTAATAATATTTATTAATAATTACTAGAAGTAACAAAATAAAACCATGTGCCCATGGCTAGATACCTGCTCAAACAGCCTGCTCCATCAGTGTCCCAACCCAGGAAGGAAAAAGAGCTAGCCATGGAAGACCATCCAATTTATCTCCTGTCTACGTCAGCACATAATGACAGGAAGTTAGTGGGCTCCTGGGAAATGTAGTTCAAAGGCATAACATTTCCAATTACACAAGTGTGATAGAGAGTCAGAAGACACAATTTCAAGTTCTTTCTAGGGATTTATAGGATCTTCATGAAAGAATAGATGGACAAGTTAATGTGAAGAGCAATAGATCCTTTTTGGAGGGTGTATTTAAGAGAAATCACATGAAGAAACTCAAGTCACCTAATTGAACCTGGGAGGGGACAAAGGGACAGCAAGGGAAGGACATTAGAGCATCACACTGATACAATAACTCCCCCCTCCCATTATGTACATGGGTCCTGGCACTGTCATTGCCCCTTTAGGGCAGCCCATTAGACCCACATAGTGGGGCTGGTACTGACCTTGATAGATGAAGGGTAAAGTCAGGAAAGTAATTCCACTAGACATGCCATCAGGAGCTTTGGACAAAAGAGTTTCAGGTTATAGAAGGAGGGAGTCCACAGTGTTCTTATGACAGACTTTCTCCTCAACTTGCTGAGTTATTTCAACAAGCTTTGACTCTCGTATTTCAGTATGTCATTAATATTTCACATACCAGACCAGTTCAGACATTTTATGAGTGAGAAGGTTTAGTTCAAGAAGGTTTTCATAGCTTATCACCACTGAAATCAGAGTGATTCACATCAAGTAAGAAACTGGAAATGTCTAGTTCAAAAGATTCCAAGTGTAGCTGATTCTAGATTTTATTTTTTAAGGTGGGGCAGGAGGGAGGAAGGATTAGACTGGAGGGGAGGGTGTGACTAGGACTGAGGCAGCTGTTGGATATAGGAAGATTAGATCTGTAAAGTCAGAGACTTTTCTGGACCACAACCATTTACTAATGTTTAATGTCTTATATTTAAGGAGACATATGGCTAATTCCTTGTCTTGCTTGAGCTGGTTCCCACATCTGCAAAATGGAAACTATATTTACAATAAATTGTTATTGATTTTTTAAAGTCACTTATAGTTCCCTGTGTATATCTTATCCTCCCCCCAAGAATTTCACATAAGAAATAATAATTTTTTTTTAAACCCTTACCTTCCATCTTGGAGTCAATACTGTGTATTGGCTCCAAGGCAGAAGAGTGGTAAGGGCTAGGCAATGGGGGTCAAGTGACTTGCCCAGGATCACACAGCTGGGAAGTGTCTAAGGCCAGATTTGAACCTAGGACCTCCCATCTCTAGGCCTGGCTCTCAATTCACTGAGCTACCCAGCTGCCCCCAAGAAATAATTTTTTAAAAGAAAAATCAGCAAAAACAATATATTGAAAAAAAAAAGCTCAAAATGCATATTTAGTGCTCTACTCTTGTGAGGGATAGGGTCCCTTCTTCCTTTTGGAAAAGATTTTGTAAAGGCTCTACAGTTTTCTTCCTTGGAGCCATGCTTGTTCTGTGGAAGTTTTCGATATTCACAAAATGGGATTACAAATACTATTTATATCATACAGTTGTTATGAAGATCAGTTAAGGTAATGTTTTAAGATAATGTTTTTAGATAATTGCTTGACAATTGACCAGACAGCTCCATGGGGCCTGGGGCTACTGTACCTTCTCCTTCTCCCTCAGGGATTCATGGCCTCTTAAGCTAGGCATATGGTCTGGACCTGGTTCATTTCTAGAGAGCCTACGTTCCAGTAAGGAGGCTACTATTTTGTTGTTGGTTCAGTCATTTTAGTTTTGTCTGACTCTAAATGATTCCTTTTTGGAATTTTCTTGGAAAAAGTAATGGAATGGTTTGTCATTTTCTTCTCCAGCTCATTTTACAAATGAGGAAACTGAGGAAAACAGGGTTAGGTGGCTTGCCCAGGGTCATAAAGCTTATCAATGCCTGAGACTCGATTTGAACTGTGGTTTTCTTGAGTCTAGACCTGACATTCTACCTGCCATCTAGCTGTCCCTATTGTTAAATCCTGATAATGACATTTGGAAACATAATTTCCTCCTTAAATATAATATGAGTCAGATACAAATATTCCTTACCTATGAAAAAATTCTAAAACACATATATAAAAATTCAAAAGTATTATACTGACTATGAGACTTAAACCAAGATTCATAAATAGCTGCTATAGTTATAGATGATGGTACTTAAATATTACCGAACAGAGCAATTTGTGGGACTGTCGATTAGTTGTTTTACATTCCATGTTAGCTTCACATTGTCCAAACAACTCGATATGGGTCTGCTGGTAAAAAAGCCAGCCTTGGGATAATCATTTTGTTGGTAGCCCACCTCTGCATTAGTGCCTCTTTGCTCTACTCATTGAGCCCAAGACCTCTAGATCTCTGAAACTCCAAGGGTTGCTTCTACGCCTGGACTCCTTTTTCTTATCTTTAAAAAAACACAAACCCTTACCTTGTCTTAGAATTGATATTAAATATTGGTTCCAAGAGAGAGGACTAGTAAGGGCTAGACATTGGGTTAAGTGACTTGCTCAGGGTCACACAGGTAGGAAGTGTCTAAACTTCTGATTTGAACCCAAGCCCTCTTGTTTCAAGGTTTGGCTCTCTATCCACTGAGCCACTCAGCTGCCCCAGGGCTACTGTTCAGTCACTTGCTCAGGAAATGGTGTGCGTGTGCGTGCGTGCGTGCGTGCGTGTGCGTGTGCGTGTGTGTGTGTGTGTGTGTGTGTGTGTGTGTGTGTGTGTGTGTGACAAAGGGAAATAGGCAGCCCAGGGTCCAGGCACAACCTCACCTAGTTGGAGTGGGAGAAAAAGAGTGGAGAGACACTTCAGGGTATCATCCCGGCCACTTCACAGGGAGCCTCAAGACAGAGTGCTGTTTGTCACCTGGGAGAGTCAAAGCTGCAGGATTCACGAGTGGATAAAATTAGTTGGGAGAATAGAAAAAGAAATCTAAGATTGTAAGTGATATGAGGTCTCATTTCTACTACTGTTGCCACATAGCTGGAAGCTGGTCTCAAAACTCCCGGAGGCTTGACCAGAACCAGGAATGGATTTGCACTCTGGATGGATGGACAGCTATAACCCAATTCAGCTTCTGTGACAATGTAAGATGTGCCTTGTACATGGGCAGTTAGTAGGATTGAGTCAGACACATCTTCACGACCCTCAAACCCGTGGGACCATGAAGTTCCTATTTGAATTTCAGGCAAGTGGGATGGGAAGATATTTTTAAAAGAGCACCTGCCATCAGAGAACTTTAGATTCATTGTAGGTCCTTGAAAGATCAAGTGAGGGACCACTTAGGAAAGATGAATCCCTAAATGACCTTAGTTTTTACCCATCTCACCTGTGGACCTGAGGCTGTCAACAAGCATTTTTATTAAGTGGTTACTATGGACCAGGCTCTTTGCTGATGAGTAGGGATACGAGGAAAAAAGAAAGAACAGTCTCTGCCCTTCGAGTTCCTATTCTAGTATGGAAGACTGGAAGGCCTCACACAAGGAACTATGTACATACAAGATCTGTATAATGTAAATGGAAGACCGTCTCAGAGGGAATGCACTAACAGTGGAAGGGGGCTAAGGAAGGTGCCTGCAGAACAAGGAGGGAATTGGGCTGTCGCAGGAAAATCCAGGACACAGAGGAGGAGCATTAGGTGAGGGCTAGAATATCCTTTGTGAGAAACAGTCTGGAGACTGATGCAGCTGGATCGCAGAGCTGATTAGATTTAGGGGGATGAAGTATAAGAGGACTATAAAAGTTGGGAAGGGGTAGGTGTTGGGCAGGCCTTTAAATGTTGTACCCCTATTCCCCCCCAAAAAGAGTTTTGGCTGTTAGCCCTAAGTTAATAGTGGGACATCGGATGGAGTTCATTAGTATGGGAGTGATTTGGACAGACCTGCACTTTATTTGGCAGTCAAGTATAGGCTGACTTGGAGTGGAGAGAGACTGGAGGCATAAGCATAAGGCTCTTGGAGTAGTTTAGATGTGAAATAGTGAGGGCCTGTGCCAAAGTGACAGGGGTGTGAGTGGAGAGAAGGGGATGGATAAGAGGCATGGGAAGATGAAAATGACAATTTTTGACAACAGATTAAATGTGAGGTGAATACAGGTGGAAGTTGAGGATGACACCAAGTTTGCATAGCTTGTGGCATCCCCATTAGTGATAGGAAATTTGAGAGGAAGGGAAAATGTGGGTTGAAATATAATGAATTCTGTTTTGGACATGTGTATACCTATAGAACATTGTTTGAGATGTTCAAAAGGCAGTTGATGATGAAGGATTAGAGATCAGGCGAGAGAGTACGACTGACTTAGTACGTCTAGGAATTGTGTGTTTAGAGATAATTAAATTTATAGGAGCACATGAGATTTCTTAGTATAGTATAAAATAGTAGTTCTTAAAGACCTTTGTGATATGGACCAGTTCTTAGGAAAAAAATGTTTTTAAATGCACCAATTAAACCAAAATTAATTAGTCAGTTTTTGTTTTTTTAATTTACAGACACCAGGCAAAAATAACTGAAATAGAGGGAGAAAGAAAGAAGGCCCAAGACAGAGCCTTGGGGAACATTAAAAGTCAATGGGTGTGATCTTAATGAAGATTCAGTAAAGCAAAATAACAATTAACTAGAGATCAAACAAATAGAAAAGAAGAATATCACAAAAACATAGAGAAGAAAGAATATTTTGGAGAAGAGGTTGAGGGACAGGTTCAAGGGCATCAGAGAGATAGAAGGATGAGGATTATATACCAGAAAAAAAAAAAACAAACAAACCTACTTTAATTTTGGGAAATACTTCAAGTGATTAACTTTAGACTGGGCACTCTGCTTTAGAAACAAAACATACACGCAACCATATAAATATAAACATATTATAGACTTCATATATAAATACATACATACCTCCTACACCTTAGATCCTTTAATGTCTTTCCCTAGCCCTTCTGGCTTTTGTGGGATTTTTCAACTCATTCCATCACAGTTGAATTCTCCTTTTGTGAAGAAAGAGGAAAATTGTCATCATATCAGGTTTTATTCAGATTCAGGACTGAGTGGTACAGAGTGCCTCCCCTTGACTTCTTGTTCCTCTTCTCCTAAACTCTTTCCAGTGTTTTTAGGAGCCCACCTGGGATTTCTGATATTTACTAGCAGTCTCCTTTTGTGTGTGGTCTTCACCTGCGCCCCCTTAGATTGCCATCTCTACGAGGGCAGGGACTGTCTCTTTAGTTAATTGTATCCTCAGTACTTAGTGCAGTGTCTAGCACAGAGTAGGCGCCTAATAAATGTTTATTGGATTGAATCAGATAGATCAGATTCAGAGCAACCCGAACACAAGGCAGTAAGTAGCAGACCTATTGAACACTCACTCGGCTAAATTTTCCCTTCACTTCAGAAAGTCTAATATCCTCCAAACCTAATGGTGAAGAGGCTTTTTGATCCCATTCCTGAATTCTTCCTTCCATCCAGGTTCATGCCTAGGCCAGAGAAAGGAAGGAATAGTTTCTAGATGTGCACAATGACCAGGAGATGATTCCTCATGCACATTTTGGCTGTGTGTGCTTGAGAAGACACACTGTGAGATGGGGGAGGATGTCTTCTGTGAAAGCCTCAGGCTAGCATCATCACCAGCCTTGCCTCTTGGGGCTTGGGACAAGGAATTTGGCAGAATTTGTCTGTGGCAGAGCGCAGTAGTATATGTGGTCTGTTTATTGGACGAGGGCTGTATGTGCTCTTCTTACTCCCCTCCCTTACTCCTCCACCCATAATCTCTCAAAGAGGACATTTTTGGTACCTTAAGTGATGAGTCCCTCTTTAATTAGCCTGAATATGGTTCCTGTCCCTACCCATTCAGCTGTGAGTCATCCTGGAAACTAGCATATTTTCACTTACAATGGAAACCATTGGAAAATAAATTGTTTTTCTCAACGCCTTTTTGTACCTATTCACAAGCTTTAATTATTTTTTCATGTAAAAATAAATATAGGAAGGTCTTGTTGGCCATCCTACTGGGTGAATGATTACATAATTATGTGACAGCATTGACTTTCTCAGTTAATAAAAGGAGAAATAAACGAGACTTTTGTGGGAGTGAATTTGAATTTGTTCTAGAAAAAAGCAGCATTTATATTGCATTTATGACTTATCTGATCACTGCTACAATGCACTATTATGATGTCTCAAAACAACTTTTTTCCCTTTTGTGAGGAATTTTCTGATGTAAATGTGGCAATAAAGAATCACAATAAATAAAAATTTCAAAATTGGTCCATGGGCATCTGTAGTTCATCAGAACAGATAGAGTTGTGCATCAAATGAGGCTGTCACTACACTGACACCGAAGCCAGTGCCTTCTGCTTCTAAGGAGGGTTTCATCATTTTCTTTTAGGTCAGCTATTCACCAAAATACAGGTTCACAAATATGAAAATATGTTATACATGATAATACGTGGGTAACTCAGATTGAACTGCCTGCCAGTAACTGGAAGGGGAAAGGAAGGGAAGATTAGGTTGATCATATAACTTAGGAAAACTCGTGTGGAAATTTGTTATAATATGTAATTGGTAATAAATAAATAAGAACAAAAAACAAAATATGGGTTCATAGAGAAATATCTTAACCCATTGGTATGATAGAATGATTACATCTGTTAAAGGATTCCCTTTTGCCTTCTTTTTCTACTCTAGCCCACTTTTTCAGGTTTAAAATTTTATTTTAAAGACACTATTTTTAGTTGCCAACACATAATATTTGAGAAATATTGAAAATCTGAAATTAAATGGTCAGAATATACTAAAAGTCCTTAGTTATCTGTTTTGCTTAGCTGAAATAATGTAAATTTCTTAAATGCTGAATCCTATAACCACGTTTTAGTGTGATAAGGGAGAGAAACGTACCTACTTTCAAAATATGTTTTTTAAATCTCTTTGGCTCGTCTGCTTATATTTTATTTTGGATTCAGTAGAGGCTCGGTACTCAGTTGCAAGTAGAGTGTTGGGTTGAAGGTGGGTGGGGATTTTCTCCCCAACTTTTAAACTAGAGGTTCCTGTCTGATTCCCAGAATTACTAATAAGAGGTGTTTCTGTGTCAGAATTAGAGTGGGGGTGCAGGACTTCATTGGGTCTTGTTCATCAGATGTCACCCCTTCATTTTATAGAAGAGATTGAGACCTTGAAAGTGAAATTTTTTAAGTGCTCTACTATATCACCAGCTGATACAGACTAGTGACAGCGAATCTTCTCTAATTTAGTTTTAATACTTAGAGGTTAAGATGTGTCCATAATCACACAATCAGGCATCACTTAATCAGAGATATAATTGATTATTAGAGGCGCAGATCTGGCTATTTCCCTCTACTGCTCATTAAACTCTAGTTGCACCTTATTTGTTGTTGTTGGTCATTTGTTTCAGTCATGTTTGACTCTTCTTGACCCCATTTTGGGGTTTTCTTAACAAAAATAGAGTGATTTGCCATTTCCTATTCCATTTCATTTTATATAGTGAAACTGAGACAGATAGGGTTAAGGGACTTGCCCGGGTCCTATAGCTTGTAAGCTTGTGAGGCAGGATTTGAACTCAGGAAGATGAGTTTTCCTGATTTCAGGCTGACACTATTCATTACACCACCTATTGTCCAATGGTTCTCCATTACCTCTGACAAATACATATCTCTCTCTTTGGCATCTAAAGCCTTTTATAACATGACGCCAACTTCCTTTTTGGCTTTATTATATGTTGCTTCCTTCCATACATTCTGTAGCCTAACCATATTGGCCTTTTTGTTATTCTTTCCATAATATTGCATCCTCTTTTTCCATGCCTTTACAGAGACTGTCCTTCATTTCTGGACATTTTTTCCTCCTCACCTTCTCCACTTAAAATATTTCATTTCTTTTCTAGCTCAGATAGGTAACTCCTCTTACATGATGCCTCTCTTGATCTTCCCCCCTTTCCTTTCCCCACTGTCCTTTAGAATTTTTTCTGAACACATGTTATCTCATTCTATAGAATGAAAGCTTCTGGAGTTTAGGGGCTCTTTCATTTTTGTCTTTGTATCTCCAGTTCCTGACATGGATTCTTAGTAAATGCTTATTAATATATACACTTAGGATCAGAAGCAGGAAAGCCTTAAAAAGCCATTTCACAGAGCTGCATTTTAAGTCAGCTTACTTTGCCCTTGCTAGTAGCACACTTAAACAGGGCACTAGCACAGTTGTCCTTTTTTTCTTTCTGTTTTTGCATAATTGTCTTTCAAATAAAGTTTTCGCAAGTCATTAAACTTGGTTTAATGTACATATATATGTATATTTATAGAATATTTGATGTTATTTACATTGTGCTATATATTTAATATTATATACAGTATGCTACATATTTTATATTATATATTATATATGGTATGCTATATTTGTCTTAGATGTGTAGCTCCAAAAGGTGACATTACATCTTTCTCTGTATTATATTTTAGATTTTCTTTTTGGAGCACAGGGGTTGGGGGGGGGGAATAGAATATTGGTATCATTGGCTCTGATACTTTTGTGTTTTCTAGGCCATTTGTACCATATTTCTCAATCACAAATAGGAGACAAAAAGAATTGGGAAAGGTAGTTCCCGTAACTTGCTCAAGAGATAGTGCCATCTTTCTGTAGTCTGGGCAAAGGAAGATTGTGCCTTCTTTGGGCTAGGCAGTAAGTGTCTGGAGGACAAGAACTGCTTCATTTTTGGTATCATCCAGGACAGTGCCTGGCATATAGTAGGGGCTTAATAAGTGGTTAATTGATAGGAAAATAACCAAGAATTTCCTACATAAGCTACCCACCCTGCTTCTCAAACTTGTCAGGCTTGACATAATTTAGTATTTAATGAAAGCAGCTGACAAGAGAGCTATGTTTAACATGAATCACCAAGGGCAACATAAACCCCTGGGAAGATTCTAAATTGTGGATTGTGTTAACATTCCATGTTCAAATTTTTCTTAGAGCTTCTTTTAATCTATAAAAGGAATTCATCTAAGAACTGTCTTTTTATGTTCTGTGATAACTTTTGTAGGTGCCATCTGGCCATTCCTGCAGTAAATACTTTGCATGCAAAGATTTCATTAACTCGATATAGTTTTACTTGTTCTACTGTGAAAAGAAGTAATGCTTTTTTCCTTAAAAATTTTTTTTTTGTTTAAATTAGACAAGTTGGGAGTTCAAGTATTTTATAACATCTTTGAAATACAGTTGCTCTCAAGGTAAAGAGGAAGCAAGAACTGTTGAATGGGGGTGGATAGAAGATGAGAACTGCCCCAGTGACTTGTCTTAGTAACTAAAATTCCCACTATTAACATCACTCATTCAGAGCCTTCTGAAGGAATGTACAGTTTTTGTACATTTATAGTACCTGATTCATGGGTATTATATTACCTAGTAGAGGTTTAATGTGAGCAACATTAACTCATTTAGCACGAATCATATAAAATTGATTATCACCTGTTGTTACCTTATCTTGAGCAATGTCTTGAAGGAATGATAAAAAGTGCTTAGGATGGAGTTAGGGGAATATGGGGTAGAAAGTTCTACAGAATTCAGTCCTTAAACTGAGTACTGGAATCTTTGCAGTAAAATGTTAATGATTTTTATTACCTACTATTGTTAGGAGAAGGGGGTCTTAGATAACATAAGGCTGACTTTAGAAAAATCTCATTGTACCATTTCTGTACTTTTTAAGTCTATGAATATTACATGTTGTTAATAAGCTTGCAAGCTTTTGACTTCTTACACGATAATTTCAGATGATTTTTATCCTAGGATATATGCAATAAAATGTCATTTTAAATATACCATTCAATTAAAAAAAATCTCATTACTCCTCTTAATAGTATTACAGGCATATTAGCAACTTGGGAGGAAGCCAGGTATAATGAAAAGAACACTGGACTTGGAATCTGACTTCCAGGAGGTGACTGGGTTTAACTCTTTGAATGAATGTATGAACAAATGAATCAAAGGAACAAAAAAACTTTTATTAAGTGGTTACTAAAAGCACAAATTCAAAAATAGGACATTTTCTGCCATCAAGTAGCTTACATTTTCACAGATTCCACAGCCCATATAAGGAAATAAATATCAAACAAAAGTATTGCCCTGCATCACTAGGTCAAAAGGAAATGTGTTGGGGGCATCTAGGTGGCTCAGTGGATTGAGAGCCAGGCCTGGAGATGGAAGGTCCTGGGTTCAGATGTGACCTCAGACACTTCCTAGCTCTATGACCCTGAGAAAGTCTGGACTATTCCTCTCCAATACACTTGGGACCAATACATAGTATTCATTCTAAGAATGAAGGTAAGGGTTTGAAAAGAAAAAAAATCAAATTTTTTTTGTCTTTGAATTTGCTATGTTTTGTCTGTCAACACTTTTATAGTTTTTGCTTTATTCAGACAACTTATTTTTATTGTGATCCTTTGCTTTTCTATTACCTTCATTCCTCAATTCCTCTTATAACAAGATATGAAAAGAGACGGAATTAAAAAGCAAAAACAACCAAAACCAAACAACAGTGCCTTACAACCTAAACAACATTCATACCTGTCATTCGCCTCTTCAAAAGGAGGGAGGTTATGCTAAGCAACTCAAAATGAAAAAAAAATCTATTAATTTTGTTAAATATTTTCCAATTACATGTAAATTTTTCTTAACATTTCATTATTTAAAATCGCAAGTTGCAAATTCTCCCTCTTTCCTATTCCCTCCCCATCTCTTGAGAAGGCAGACAAAAGCTATCAATTATACAGGTGAAATAATGCAAAATATTTCTATATTAGCAATGTTGAAAAAGAAAACACACAACAAGAAAAGTAAAGAAAATATTAAAAAAGTATACTTACGTTCAAAATTTATCAGTCCTCTCTAGAGGTAGAGAGCATTTTTCATCATGAGTCCATTGGAATTGCCTTGGATCATTATCTTGTTTAGAGTAGCTAAATTTTTCACAGTTAAATATATTACTTTTTTTTAACCCTTACTTTCTCTTAGTAATAACTCTAAGACAGAAAGTCAAGGGGTAGGCAAACAGGTTTAACTTGCTCAGTCACATAACTAGGATGGGTCTAAGGCCAAATTTGAACCCAAGTCCTCCCAATTCCAGGTCTGGTTCTCTGTCCACTGTGTTACCCAAATGCCCCTAAGCAATTACTTTTAAAAAATAAGTTATGATATATATGCTTTGTGTCAGAATCTTCACAAATGAACCAAAATTAGAGATAATTAACATTGCATTTAAGTTTTTTTCTGTTTCTGAAGTTTGAGATTTGAATTGTTTATGGATGTTTGTATCTGAGAGTATTTATTTTTCCCTGGAGGGCATACTGATAATTTTTCCATTGGGGAATTTCAGAGCAATACTTTGTAATAAAAGGCAAAGTGGAAAAGGCTGGGAGTCAATCTCCCTCTGTGCTTTATGATCTATGTGAACTTAGATCTTACTTTATGGTGAAGATAAAGTTGTAATCTCCTAATTGAACAATGAAGGTACTTAGTTCCTAATTTATAGTGAAGCTAGAACTTTAAGCTAAGTCTATTTTTAGATCTTAATACAAAAAGGTATTAAGTAACTATAAAGGGTAAATTAATCCCAAAAGGTCAAGTAACTCATAAAAGGTGAACTTAACAAAGAAGTGTTAAGTAACTCAAAAGATATAATCCAATCAAAGAAGAAGAGAACTAAAGAATGGGCATTTAGAGGAGGGGATACAAGAGAAAAAGGTCTATATATATTTGGCTCACTTCCTCTCTCTGGTACCTTTTGGTGGTGGAGATTTGGCTGGTGGCAGCATGCTGGGCCTTTCGACATCTTGGCATGGCTACAAGCTATTGTCTGGTTTGGTGGTGAGTTTCTGGCTGAGTTTTTCCTCCTTTACTTTCCAAACTTTATCCTCTTAGAAGCCTCTAATCTCCTTCAGAGACCCAGCAGCCGAGATCTTGAACTCCCCCTGGCACAGGCCAGGCGGGAGAAATCCTATATCCTCTTCCCTCTTTCTCCTTAAATCCTTCCCTCTATATTAATTAAAATTACCATAAATTTCCAGACTGACTTGGGTATTTTATTTGGGACTTTCCCTGGCGACCAATTAATTTAAATTTTAAGTCACAACCCTAAAATTATCTCCACACAATTGCCTACCTTTTAGCTAACTTCCATCAACTTTCAGTTAACCTAGGGTCTTTATTTAAGATTTTTGCTCTGTAAGATAACACATTCCTTCAAGGATCCAACCCTGAAAAGTCCGATTCCAGAAAAACAACACATATGGGAAAATATTCCCAATACTACAGTTTTCCTGTTCCATTCGATTCTACAGATGTTACTCTTGTGAAGTTTCTTGACAGTGTTTGGTCTTGAGAGCAGGTGATGTAGCCCAAGACATTTTTCTGCACTGAATCTTTAAAGAGAAAAAAAACAACAACAAACTTTTGAAGTGTAGAGATAAAGCTGCACATTTCAAGAATGATTGAGTGCTTAGGCAAATACAAGGTGGTGGGAAATGGAACATTGATTTCAGAGTACATCCAGTCTGGTGAACAGGAGCAGAGAGTATATTCCTGGAGTACTGTAACATAAGGCTGGAAAAGAAGATGGAACCAGAAGTTGATATTTATCTTGAAACAGTAAGGGCCATTAAAGGCTTTCCTACAGGACAGTGATGTGGTCTGACCAGGACATTAGAAAGATTAATTTGGCAGCTGTATGAGGATTGACTTGGTAGAGACTGGAGGCCAGAACATCAATTAGATTATTAAAGTGGATTAGGTTAGAGGTAATGAGGGCCTGGACTAGGGTGGTAACTGTGTGTATAAAGAATGGCTTATGCAGCTGGCTGACACTGGACTTGGAGTCAAGAAGCTTGCAGTTTGAGTTCTGACTCAGACATTCTCTATGTGATCTTGATTAAGTCACTTAACTTTTTCCCAGCTCCAGTTTCTTCATCTATAAAATGGGAGTAATAAACCTGTTTTGCAGAGTTGTTTTGAGGCTCATAAGAGAATATATAAATAGTGCTTTGCAAACTTTAAAGCACTACACAGATATTAGCTAGTTTTTATAGGTATTACTTAATCTGTGCTGTGCAGGTAGAATCTGCAGCAGTTTAATGGAAGATGGTGAAGAGTAGAAAATAATGAGTGAAAGTTCTTGTTCACTGTTCATCAGCTTTGCTAAGCATCTTTACTTGAGGTTTGTGGGTATCCCCCCCCAAAGAGACGTTGGTTCTGCTTCTCTCTCCCTATCCCACCCCCCAGGGTAAAAAAAAAAGGCATTTCGGAGATTCAGTTAGGCAATTGGCTTTCTCTACAGAGCCTATAACTTTGTTCTGCAATGTTTTCCTCACCACAGCCCTATTGACAGTTGAGGAAAGTAAGAATCACTTGCCCAAGATCCTTCATTAACTAAATGTGGGGACTGGAAATAGAACTCTAATTTTCCCTGATTCCTGTTCCTGCCCTCTTTCATTGTCCTGTACTGCCTTTATATGATGGAATATGTTTTCCTTGTGTAGTCTTGCTTCTGGGATAGTAAATGTTGATTGAACATAGAATTAGTGCTTCTGTTCTAAATCTCTCAAAAGATATGGCTGCATTCTAAAGACATCCCAACTAATTTCTTTTACTTTCAGCTGCCCATCAGAGGAAAAAAGTGAAGAGTATGATGACATTCCTTCTCTGTTTTGCTCTGGCAGGTTGTTGTATAATTCAGTGTGTTACTTGTATGTCTTTGCGATTAGAAAATTTTCACTTGCTAAGCTAACATAATACTATTTATTCATTCATAGAATTTAAAATTCTATTTTTAATAGCAATGCTGTTATTAGTGGATGCTTTCATTCTGAGCCCAGAACTGAAAAGGAAGATGAGAGTAGTCTGGATTGCATTTAAGATGTTGTGGATTGCTTTCTTTCTTTTTTTCTCTGAAAATGTTATTTATTTAATTAATTTAGAATATTTTTCGTGGTTACAAGATTTGTGTTCTTTCCCTGCCTTCCACCAAGCCCCTTCTTGTAGCTGATGTGCAATTTCTTGGATTTTACATGTGTCTTTGATCAAGACCCATTTCCATACTATTGATATTTCCACTAGGTTGATTGTTTAGAGTCTTTATCCCCATCAACCTTGTGATGGAGCAGTTGTTTTTCTTCTGTGTTTCTACTCCCACAGTTCTTCCTGTGAATGTGGATAGCATCTTTCTCCTAAGTCCCTCAGAATTGTCCTGCATCATTGCATTGCTGCTAGTAGAGAAGTCCATTACATTCAGTTGTACTGCAGTGTATGTAATAGAGAGATACACTGTAATACATAGATATTTCCTGAGGGTGTCTATTGATACATTATTATTATATTAGTATTATTATTAATATTATATATATTACATGTATCAGTCTCTGTGTACATTGTTCTCCTGGTTCTGCTCCTTTCACTCTGCATCAATTCCTGGAGGTCATCCTATTCCACATGGAATTCCTCCAGTTCATTATTCCTTTTAGCACAATAGTATTCTATCACCAATAAATACCATAATTTGTTCAGCCATTCCCCAATTGATAAATGGGCAAGGGACATGAATAGGCAGTTTTGAGTTAAATAAATCAAAACTATTAATAAGGACATGAAAAAGTGTTTTAAATCTCTTATAATCAGAGAAATGCAAATCAAAACAACTCTCAGGTACCACTGTGGCACACCTAGCAGATTGGCTAACATGACAGCAAAGGAAAGTAATAAATGTTGGAGGGAATGTGGCAAAATCAGGACATTAATACATTGCTGATGGAGTTGTGAATTGATCTAGCCATTCTGTATGGCAATTTGGAACTATGCCCAAAGGTCTGTCTGCCCTTTGGTCCAACCAGAGCACTGCTGTTTTTGTACTCTAAAGAGATCATAAGGAAAGAGACTTGTACCAAAGTATTCATAGCTGCACTCTTTGTGGTGGCAAAAAATTGGAAAATGAGGGGATGCCCTTCAGTTGTGGATTGCTTTCTATGACCTTTAGGCTCATCCTTGAAACAATTCCCCCCCATCCCGCCATGTTAACATTAATGTTCTAGTGTTTTATGGTTGGGAATCATAGAATGTTACAATCTCTGAGGAATGAAAGTGGCATATATCCTTCCAAAGGACAATGAAAAGCTACCTGCAGAATATGAATGTGTAACCTCTTGCCAATAACAGAGTAAAAGATAATCAAAGAGAGATACCACTCATAACGGAGATATCACAAGGGAGACCATATGGATATTGGTAATTAAAAAGATATTTTTTGTGAAATTTAGAACAGAACTTAATCTGGGGTCTGTGGACTTGTTTTTTTAATACATTTACAACTGTAGTTCAATATAAATAGTTCCCTTTGTTGCATTGTATATTTCATTTTATGTATTTACAAACATTATTCTGAGTAGGTTCCAATAGGCTTCAACAGATTGCCTGGATGGGAAGGGGGGAGAAGGTCCAGAATACATCACAGAATAAATAGTTATATCAATTCTACCTCCAAAACATTTTTCACATGCATCTCACTTCTCTTTATTCACAACACAAGCACCTGTGCCTCAGTTCTCATCACCTCTCGTCTGAACTATGTCAGTAGTCACTGAATTTGACCTCTCAGCAGCATCCAGTCTATTTCTTCTCCAATCCATCTTTCACATAGTGATATCCTCAGCTGGGGTCATGGCCATTTCCTGATTCAAGAAACTTAAGGGACTTCTTATTTCCTCTAGGATAAATTATAAACTCATTAATATATAAACTAGGAAAAAATATAAGTTCATTATATCTCTTTCTAGACCGATTTTATATTACTTTGTACATGATGTTCCAACCACACTGCCCTCCCTGCTGTTCCCAATACACCACATTCCATGTTCCACTTTTATGTCTTTATGAACCTGGGGGGACTGACCCTTGCATGCTCCAAATGTCCCATCATTGTCACCTCTACCTCTAATTCTCAACAAGATTCAACAGAAGTGCCACTCTTTTTAAAAGGCTTTAACCAATTTTTCTTTTTAAACATTATTTTATTTGGTCATTTCCAAACATTATTCATTGGAAACAAAGATAATTTTCTTTTCTTCCCTCCCCACCCTCCCACCACCTCTCCCATAGCCCACACACAATTCCACTGGGTATCACATGTGTTCTTGACTCAAACCCATTTCCATGTTGTTGGTATTTGCTCTAGAGTGTTCATTTAGAGTCTCTCCTCAGTCATATCCCCTCCACCCCTGTAGTCAAGCAGTTGCTTTTCTTCGGTGTTTTTACTCTCACAGTTTATCCTCTGCTTGTGGATAGTGTTTTTTAGATCCCTGCAGATTGTTGAGGGACATTGCATTGTCCCTAATGGAGAAGTCCATTACGTTCGATTGTACCACAGTGTATCCGTCTCTGTGTACAATGTTCTCCTGGTTCTGCTCCTCTCGCTCTGCATCACTTCCTGGAGGTTGTTCCAGACTCCATGGAATTCCTCCACTTTATTATTCCTTTGAGCACAATAGTATTCCATCACCAGCAGATACCACAATTTGTTCAGCCATTCCTCAATTGAAGGGCATCCCCTCATTTTCCAAGTTTTTGCCACCACAAAGAGCGCAGCTATGAATATTCTTGTACAAGTCTTTTTCCTTATTATCTCTTTGGGGTACAAACCCAGCAGTGCTATAGCTGGATCAAAGGGCAGACAGTCTTTTATCACCCTTTGGGCATAGTTCCAAATTGCCCTCCAGAATGGTTGGATCAATTCACAACTCCACCAGCAACGAATTAGTGTCCCTACTTTGCCGCATCCCCTCCAACATTCATTACTTTCCTTTGCTGTTATGTTAGCCAATCTGCTAGGTGTGAGGTGATACCTCAGAGTTGTTTTGATTTGCATCTCTCTGATTATAAGAGATGTAGAGCACTTTTTCATGTGCTTATTAATAGTTTTGATTTCTTTGGCTGAGAACTGCCTGTTCATGTCCCTTGCCCATTTATCAATTGGAGAATGGCTTGATTTTTTGTACAATTGATTTAGTTCTTTGTAAATTTGAGTAATTAAACCTTTGTCAGAGGATTTTTATGAAGATTGCTTCCTTTAACCAATTTTAAAAGACTTTTTAACGAATTCTCTTAGTTGTTAATGCCATCATTGCCCTGGATTTGTTTTCTGTATAGTCTTTATGGACTTAGCTTAATATATATTGCATTTTGTTTATTATTAACTGTTTCCTCATTACATTACGGACTTTTAAAATTAAAAAAAAGTTTTTATTGACATTTCTTGTTTTTTACACCACCATTATATACCATGTAGCCTTCCTCTTGCTCTCCCAGTGAACCATCACATGCCAAATTGTATTTTTTGAAGAGGGAAAATAAAAAGTCACAATCAATCTGATCAATACACTTTAAAGAGTTTAAATATATGTAACATGTAACATCTCTGGATCTACCAACCTTCATGAAAGAGAAAGCTAACTTTTCTTATCTCTTCAAGTCTTGCTTGATCTTTATAATTTTGTTATATTTACTTTTGAGTTTTTGTTGTGCGATTCTATTCATTTACATCATTGTAATCATTGTGTATATTTTTTTCTTGGATCTACTTCTCAGAATCAGTTCATATTGGTTTTTTCATGCTTTTCTGAATTTGTCACATCATTTTTTTTTACAGCGTAGTAGTATTCTATTACATTCATGTACTGAACATCTACTTTGTTTCCAATTCTTAGCTACTACAAAAAAATGTTACTATAAATATTTTGGAGTATATGGGGACATTTTTCTTGTTGATGGTTTCGTTGGAGTATATGGTTCAAAATATATGATCGTTTTAGTTATTTTGTTTGTGCAATTCCAAATTACTTTTCAAAATGGTTATACCATCTCATAGCTCTTTGTTGTTAAGTCATTTCGGTCCTTTCTAACTCTTTGTAGCCTCATTTTGGGATCTTCTTGGCAAAGATACCAGAGCGGTTTGCCATTTCCTTCTCTAATTTTAATAAAAAAACAACCACAGTTAAGTTACTTGCCCAAGTTTATACACCTAATAAGTATCTAAAGGCCAGTTTTGAACTCATTAAGATGAATCTTTCTGATTCCAAGCCCAGTGCTCTATCCATTGCACTACTTAGCTGCTCTTTCCAGCTTCACCAATCATGTGTTGGTTTACCTCTTTTCCCCCAACTCCTTCCACATTAACTGTTGCCATTTTTAGACATTTTTGTCAATTTGGAAGGGGGTAAGGTGAAACTTCAAAATTGTTTTGATTTGCATTGCTTTTGTTATTAGTGATTTGGAGCATTCTTTCATGTGGTTGTGAATACTTTTCACTTCTTCTGACAACTGTTTATTTGCTCTTTTCATCAGTTATCTACTAGAGAATGTTTATTAGCTTTTTATATATTTATTAATTATTTATTTCTTGGTTACCAAACCCTTATTAGAGAAATCTGATACAAAACTTTTTTTTCCCTATTCATTCACTTCCCTTCTCATCCTATATGCAATACTGTTGTCTTGGAAGAAGATTTTCAGTATCATGTTCCTTCTTATGCTCTAGTCATAGTATTATTATGGTCCTTATTACTTTGTCTTTTTTTTTTTAGGTGGCCTGTTTCCTACTGGTTCTCTTACTTTTACCCCTGATCCCCTCTTCTTGTTTGAATTTCTCCCTTCCTTTCCTACCCTTCAACTAGTTCCATTCTTTAGTTTTAAAATTTCTTTTTTTGCATCCCTTTCCAAAAATCCCCCAACAATTCTTTCACTTTCCTCCTTGCATATCTTCACCTTCTCTTTACTCTAGACCCTCATTCTCTGATTCACAGCCCTATAATTATTTGGTCTCTCTCTTTTCCATACTCTTTATGTAATCAAAGCTTTCAAGGTATCCATTCTTGACTCTCCTAGGCATCTTCTGCCATTGCCTTGTAGGGCTTGTTTAATGGATTCCCCTTTTCCATTGTGCCTTACTTTCAGATCAGTTTATAATCAAATTATAAATTATAATATATTATATAAGTATATGATTACTTTTATATTATATAATTATGTTATATATAAATTCATATTATATAAATATATAATAAATTATAAAATGCAATAATCAAATTATTGCAAGTGTCAAAAGAGAATGCTGCTCTATCTTAGGGTACAACTCTTTCCCTTCTCATTGCAAGGAGATTTTTCAAGCATCAAATCCCCAAATCTTTATCCCTTTACTGACTGTCTTTCTTTACCCATATGAATATTCATCATTGGAACCCACTCTTACCTCCACCTTTTCCCTCATTTCACTCTTTCCCTCCTCCTCCTCATTCCTCTCTTTCTGAGATTGTAACATTCACATAGGACAAAAGATGGGTTAAGCTCAGATTTGCAGGGTGGGTGGCATTGCTCCTTCAGAATACATCATTCCATTCACTCCTCCTTTTTCTGTTGAAGGTTTTTTTCCTCATGGCTTGTAGAACTTGTTTCTAAATTGGATTATTAAATCTAACCACTATATATTGCAGCTTTGGGGAGTTTCAGTAGGTAATCTGTAAATTCTTTCAGTTGGTGTTCCATTTTCTATGTTTAGAAGTTCTGGGTAATTCTCCTCTATTATTTCCTTTATTATAGTGTCATAGTTTTTTGTCCTTTTGTATTTTTCTGGGAGAATTCTGATCTTTAGTTTGTCACTCTGCCATCCTGTCTTTGAGTTCATTATGCTTTGCTTGAATAGTGAGCATATTTTCTTTTAATGTTAATTGTTTTTTGCTTCTCCTCCAGGTTAACCTTCACTTCTATGTATTTATATTTCTAATCTATTTTTTGTTTCTTTGGTGAGGTATGCATTGCAAATTCTATTTTTTCTATTCTATAAATTCTGCTCTCATAATTTTCATTTCTCTTTTAAACTATTTAGTTTAAATAGCTCCCCCATTTTATAGTTTTATATTTCCAAATCCCACAGGTTCCTCTGTCTCAAAAAGTGTTAGATTATTTTCTTTTTTTTTAATTTAAATTAAGACTTATCTTCCATTTTAAAATCAATACTAAATATTGGTTCTAAAATAGGAATGCAGTAAGGGCTAGGCAAGTAGGGTTAAGTGTCTTGCCCAGGGTCACACAACTAGGAAGAGTCTGAGGCCAGATTTAAACCTATGACTGAGGTTTGGCTCTCAATCCACTGAGCAACCTAGTTGCCCTCATTTTCTTTTTATTTTACAGGATTTAGTCATAGAAGCTTGAACTTGTTTACTAGATCTAGAAGCCATATTTTCTCCTGTTTTTACTGTTTTTTTCCTATGATTTATCTGTTTATATTCAAGGTTTCTGAGTTTTCTCCTTCCTGAAATGTTTGGTACTTTTGGTTTCTCCCCATACCCCTTTATTTCCATTCTCATTCACTTCCTGACTCCCCTCCCTTGGATTGTGTTTTTTAAAAATTCTTAACATCTGTCTTAGAAGCACTATTAAGTGTTGGTTCCAAGAAAGAAGAGTGGTAAGAGCTAGGCAATTGGAATTAAGGGATTTGCCCAGGATCACACAAAAAGTGTAACCACCTAGTTGCCCCAGGCTGTGTTTTCTTAGAAGGCTAGATTTCACAGCAGTTTCCTTTCAACTGGGCAAATTATGGTTCATTAATGCTGGTCTCTGTCCCAGCTGACTTTTGAATGGTCAGAACTGTCCATGCTTGAATATTGTGCTCTTTCCTCAATTCTGGTAGAATGTTTCACCCTGCCCCCACACACATCCAGTGCCTTTTCCTGGTGACTTATTGTACTCCCCATATTCCCTGGTTCTCTAACCTGGAACAGGTCAACAGTTCAGTCTGTTTTCACTGGGTACTAGCAATTCAGAACTTTGCAGCACTGGTACTTCAGGGTTTTAGCTCCTTGTAGGCTCTTGGTCTTGATGGGTTGTGTCCAAGCTGACTGTCTATCCTTGAGAAAACTTCCACAGCATTGGAAAGAGGGAAGGAGAACCAGGGTGTGGGGATGGGTTTTGTTGTAAACCTGCGTTGTATCCTTGGATCTATTCATGTAGTCTTCTTGCTGGTAGTTGGGGAGGTGAGAGAGGGATGCTATGTGAGCTCAAGGTCAGTGAGCACCAATTTCTCTATTTTTTTTTAAACTTTCTTTTGTATTTTACATGTCCAAGACCATGAAGACAACTGAAGTTGCTTCATCTTTGATATATAATTTTTGTTTTGGAGAGACTTGGAAAGGTCATAGGGATTAGTGAAAATGTCTAGTCTACCATGTTGTTGCTCATGTGATCTGGAAGTCCTCCCCAGTACATTTTAATCTGTTTCATAGTAAGCCTCTGTATCTGACACGTCTGCTGTAGTGGATTTAGCCCTTAGGCCTGTCAAAAATTATGGGTTATAGCTATACGAATATCATATGTAGATATATATATATATTATATAAAATTATAGCTATTATATTTATTAATAATTGGAATTACCCCTATGAACTTCTGTTTTCTCTTTTGTTAAAATATATATTTTACTAATTACTTACCTGTCACAGTTGCAAAAAAAGTTCTTTCTATATCATAAAATGCTGTGTGAGAAATTATGAGTGGTTTCTCACTTTGTATAGCAGTAAAGATAACTTCCTATATAGTTATATATATATAGTTATCTGATTAATCATTTTTCATAAATAATAATTTAGGATGTGGGAAAATTGAAAACACTAATGCATTGCTGGTTGAGTTGTGAACTGATCCAACAATTCTGGAGAACAAAGGCTTTAAAACTATACATATGCTTTGATCCGACATACCACTACTAGGTTTATATCCTAAAGAGATTTTTTAAAAAGGTATAAAAATAAATATAATAAAAATAAAAATAACCTGTTTGTACAAAAATATTTATGGCAGCTCTTTTTTTTTTTGGCAGCTCTTTTTGTGATGGCAAAGAATTGGAAACTGAGGGGATGTTCATCAGTTTGGGAATGGCTAAACAAGTTATGGTGTATGATTGTGACAGAATATTACTGTGCTATAAGAAATGAAGAGAAGTATGATTTTGGAAAAATCTATATGAACTGATGCAAAGTGAAATGAGCAGAACCAGAACATTATACACAGTATTATATGATAAACATTTATCAATGACTTAGCAGCTCTTCTTAGCAATATAGTGATCCAAGACAGACTTCAAGGACTCATGAAAAGTACCATCTGCCTCCAGAGAAAGAACTGTTGGAGTCTGAATGCAGACCAAGACATACTGTATTTCACTTTATTTCTTTACTTTTATTTTTTTGAGTTCTCTTTCACAAAATTACTAATATGGACAGGTGTTTTACACTATTACACATAAAAAATCCATTTGGGATTGCTTGCTGTCTCAGAGAAAGGGAGGGAAGGAAGGAAGGGAGAATTTGTCTCAAACTTAAAAGGTTTTTTTTCATGTAACTGAGGAAAAAATAAAACTATTAATATAGACAAAAATAAATAGAGATTTCCCCCATATGTTGCCTACATGTTTACATGTTGCACACCATTTTGGGATTTTTTTTCCTATTCTCTGAATTTTAAAAAAATGAACATTTGTTTTTTAAATTCAGCAGGTCCTCAAAATAAGAGGATCTTTGCTTATTTTAGAATATATTGCAAAAAATAGATGCCTAAGGATGTTGGCCAGACTAATTTATAACGTAGATGTGAAAATATTCATGGTGGCATGTCAAAAGCCACATTCCCTGGACTACAATGATGAATTGATTCCCCTGCTGGTTTTTCTCCATAGATGTCAGAGAAGGGCAGCGAGCAAAGCAAATCATCTTTTGGAAGCTATTTTTCCTTTCGCTTGAGATCGCCAATAGATCGTAAATCTGTTCTTTGTTTTTAAAAAGGGCTTTCTGGAAATAGTCGGGCAATAACATGTTCCATAATAATTCTAAGGGTATGTGGACAGCAGAGCCAATTTAGAAACCTTCTGTAGGCTTTGAAAAAAAGCCAGCACTGTTTGAAGTAAATGATAGTAATCAGTATCAGTAAGCCGTTTTCTGTCCCCCAAGTACTTTGCAATAGAATCTCTTTCCAGATGAAATGTTCATTGCCTTAGAAAGGTCTGATGCTTCTGTTGGTTTCACATTCTACTGAGGATATACATTAATTAGTGTGCACATGTGCACACAAAAATAATTGCAAGAAGGTATTTCTGACTTTGCTTCTTGGAAAGGAAAACTCACCTTGTAGGAGTGGATAGTTGATTATCCTTTTAAATAGGGGAGGAAGAGTATAAAAAACCTACTTCCTTGCAGTGCTCCTTGACCTCTTACTGCCTATCTGATGCAGATTTCAGTGATTTTTAGCATTGACACCTTTTGGGAACAACAGATGACATTTAAATCTATTAGTCTGGTTAATTAATCATAGCTAATTTAAATCCTTTGAAAGATTTGCAAAAGTCAGGGCAATGTGTCTGAATCTGTACCACACACTCTCAGGGGCAAAGGAGATTGCAGGGGCCCATGTCTCTGAAATTCTAACTGTAATAGAACTGTAACTGAATGTAATAGAAATGTAACTGAAATTCTTCACTCTAATAGTGAATATGGCTTAGTTTGTAGTGAGCCCATGGAAACCTACTCCACTTTATAAATAGACCCGCAGACAAGCTCTAGAGGGCTGATAAAAATTTAGGCAAGTTCAGGAATTTCAAGAAAACTATTATGAGTCTTGATTTGCTGATTTATTTATTTTATTGAAACTAAAGCCATAGGAAGCCTCCAAACTATCCTAAACTCTTACAAGTTCATTCACTTTGTTGGCACTAGTTTTATATCTTAAAGTACTTCTGAGGGCAGTTCTTTAGGTCTATATTAGTAGTGGGGCAGATTTCTAACTAGCCTGGGTTATAGATTAATAGTGCTATGATCTAATGTGTCTGGATGAGAGAGATGAAAAAAATGGTTTACTATTGACTAAACTTTTAGATCTTAGATTTATAAATTACTTTGTCCCCCAACTGATTTTTCTTCTTATGTCATTGCCACTGCTCCAGTATATGTTGGTAATTTTCTCCTTTTCCCTCTCTTTTTTGATCTGAAGTATTTTCTATCAGATTTAAGGGTCTTTTGACAAATATTTGCTTCCCAGCTCTCATTAGTCAATCACCTAGCATTTATAGTTTGGAAGTGATCTGGAAATAAAAACTGCAAAAGCAATATAATTCCCACCTTCAAATAGTTTACTTTTTTTTTTAAACCCATACGTTCCATCTTAGAATCAATACTGTGTATTGGTTCCAAAGGAGAAAAGCAGTCAGGGCTGAGCAAATAAGGATTTAAGTGACTTGCCCAGGATTACACACCTAGGAAGAGTCTGAGGACGGATTTGTACCTGGGACCTCCCTTCGTTAGACCTGGCTCTCAATATGTTGAGCCACCTAGCTGCTCCCAAGTAGTTTATATTCTAATCTAAACTCATTAAGAAATATCATTCTTGTCTCTAAAGCTCTATTACATATATCAAATACCATTTAAAAACATTTTTAGTTACTGATTGATTTCCCATAACTAACTACCTTTCTGATTTCCTTATCTTTTATTTGGCAAGTGATATAGATCTTGGAGGCCCAGATAATGGCATTCAAAATTTAATGGCTAAGACTTATTACTAAGTGAACAAACTTGAAGGAATTACATCTACATGTAGTGAAAGAACTTGTTGGATCGTTGAGCTGCTATTCATTATCTTTGAAAAAATTATGGAGAGTAATTGAAGATGAACATTTTTTTAATTTGAAAATTTTTATTTAATTAATTAATTTAAAATATTTTTCTATGGTTACATACAAGATTCATGTTCTTTCCTTCTCCTTCTCCCATCTCCCTTCCATAGCCAACACTCAATTCCACATGTGTCATGGATCAAGACCTATTTCTATATTATTAATATTTGCTCAATAATGATTGTTTATAGCCTACATCCTCAGACATATCCTCATCAACCCAGGTAATCAAACAGTTGCTTTTCTTCTGTGTTTCTACACCCACAGTTCTTTCTCTGGATGTGGATAGCATTCTTTCTCATAAGCCCCTCAGAATTGTCCTGGATCATTGCATTGTTGCTGGTAGAGAGGTCCATTACATTTGATTGTACCACAGTGTATCTGTCTCTGTGTACAATGTTCTCCTGGCTCTGCTCCTTTCACTCTGCATCCTGGGGTTGTTCTAGTTCCCATGGAATTCCTCCACTTTATTATTCCTTTGAGCACAATAGTATTCCATCACCAACATATACCACAATTTGTTCAGCCATTCCCCAATTGAAGGGCATCCCCTCATTTTCCTCTTTTTTGGTCACCACAAAGAGCACAGCTATGAATATTCTTGTACAAGTCTTTTTCCTTATTATCTCTTTGGGGTACAGACCCAGCAGTGCTATGGCTGGATCAAAGGACAGGCAGTCTTTTAGCACCCTTTGGGTATAGTTCCATAGTTGCCCTCCAGAATGGTTGGATCAATTCACAACTCCATCAGTAATGCATTAATGTCCCAATTTTGCCACATCCCCTCCAGCATTCATTACTTTTCTTTGCTGAAATGAACAATTTCTTGTTAGATCTTTACCCTTCCTCTGTTCATGGCCCTTTATGATATAAGCACTTACTACATCTTTATTATCACTTGGTGTGGGTTCCACTATGGAAGAAAGGTGGATAGATTCCTCTAAGCCAGTTAGTTTTGTTTGTACTTACAAGATGAATGGACTATGAAGTTAAAGATTGTCTTCCCAAGCATGCACCCATACTTTCCCATCCTTCCTTCCCCATTCTGCTTTGTTTCTCTTAGGTATCAGCCAGATTAGGCCTTCTTTAAAGGGGTGAAAGGTACCACATTGTTTTACAAAACTGCAGTTCCCAGTCAATCAGTGTATTTTGCTTATCTATGTTATATAGTTTAGATTTCTTTTGCTTGACTTTTAGTTGTTT
Organism: Monodelphis domestica; assembly: GCF_027887165.1. NCBI lineage: Eukaryota > Metazoa > Chordata > Mammalia > Didelphimorphia > Didelphidae > Monodelphis > Monodelphis domestica. Next base: position 203,471,235 of record NC_077234.1, read on the forward strand.
TCCTGCAAAACATTACCAAGAGCCAGTATAGATTCCTCAAGAATGGGTCATGCTAGAATAACCTCAAACCTTTTAAAAATAGATTACAGTGGTGGATCAAAAGAATACCTAAGGCAGAGTATGCTTGGATTTTTAAAAGGCATTTGAAAATGTCTTTGAATGTCATTTGAAAACTCATGTTACTTTTGCAAACTAAATGGAGAGATGTGGGATGTAGGTGATGGTGTAGCTGGTGGATTTAGAACTCGTCTCTATGAAATTCCATGTTTGTCCTCATTTAGGTTAACATTTTTCTATACCTAATGAAGTTATAAATGGCAAGCCATTATCCTTACAATTATCCTATAAGGTAGGTAATGCATATTGTAAAATGGTAATTTAACCCTTAAACAAGATTTGTAGAGTAGCACTTTGCAATAATTGTTTCTCCTTGCTCTAAGGGCAATATGGTACCCCCGTAAGAGTTAAAATTTTGGGGAAACTGAGGCAGTAGAAATTAGTTTCTCTCTGCAAGGAGTATTATATTTTTAGAGGTTTATTGAAGGTGAAGGATTAAAGAAAATACAGAATAAGAAAGCACGTGTCTAGGCCCAGAGAGACCTAGACAACCTCACCTACATTATGAAAAGACCCATCTGCTTGCAGTGGGAACAGGAAGAAAAAAAAAAAGACCCCGCCATAGGCAGAGACCCTTTAAATAATAATTTGCTCTCGGCACAGGTGAGAATTCAGTGAGATTACAAAGTATTCTGGGGAAGTGGAGCAAGGACTTCTGGGGATTGAAGTCCTGGATTCAATAGTCTCCATTTTTACACCCCAGGCCTGAAGCTCTGAATACACAATCTGACTTTATTTCTTTAAACACAGTATATTTATTTAAGTTTGACAACAGGATTTGGGTAAGGATGGTGGGCTAGCAATTTCCCTAATCTTGTACTCTCTGTCTGTCCCAGAACCCTCTAACCTTGTAAAAGGTCTCTTCTGTCTTCAGCAAAGCTGAAACTACACTCTCTACCTCTCTGCCTAATTTCAACCCCCTCTGTCTGGCTACCTGGTCTAAGCCCACCAACAAAAGTCTTTGATGGAATATAGATCTTGTAGCTTGGCAGGATCTAGTGACCTGACTGATCAGATCACCAAAAAGTTCAGGTCCAGGTCAAAGGTTGCAGAGATATAGTAGCAGGTCAAATTGGGAAAGATAATAAATGTAGTCTTTTATAAGATTCAAAGATGTTTCTAGGAGGCAGATTTGTTGATTAGGAGTCCAACAAGAATAGCAGGAATAACAACAGTATCACTTTGGAGAGAAGAAAGCTGGACTAGAGTGAGAGCTCAATCCCACAGCTCTGTCAGGCTCACACCCCTGCTCTCTCCTCCCTCCTGGCAATTAACTGTTCCAGCCCCCCTGTTCCAACATTCCAAATTCTCCTTCAGCCCACTCTGCCTCTTGCCTTCCAAGCAAACCTGTTTTCCTCATTCTTCCACACGTCATTTCTTTCTGCATTTCATTATTTCATTCCTTCAGTCCTTCCCTTTCACATATGAAACCCACTGGTTACCCATTATGTGAATCTTAATACTTACCTTAATTATAATTCATTCCTTTTTCTATAATCTAATCCCCCCAAAACAATAAACCACCCCTATTCTTTCCATACTAATACTATTTATACCTATACCTATTCTCAGAATGTCCTCCAAGGAAAGATGGGTAAGGGTAGGGTTTGCAAAATTAATACAAAGTTTTAACATAACACAACATTTGCAAAGTTATAACAACACAGGACATCTGAATATATTCTATCACTTCTACAAAATGCAAAACAATACACAACTCTAACATTAGAATAACTATTTCTATATCAACTTTCTATCAAATTCTTATCATACTAAGCTAATACAATCAACAATTCTAATTATTTTTCCAACTCAAAATTAAACTTGCATAAAAGTAGAAAACCATAAAAATTTTTTTATAATAAATACGTTAGCCTCAGCTTTCACATCCAGTGCTCTATGAGCAAGAAAACCTTCTGCAAACTGCAATTAAAAAAAAAAACCAACTCATATCTGAACAATTCAAACACCATTATTCTGTTCTCTATGCTAACTCTTAACCCAATACCTAAACTGTTACATTAACTTGATACCTAAACTTCTTATCCTATTCTATGCATAGTCTTTTTACATATGATATATACTTGCAATAAATATGTACATAATTAAAGGATTCTTTTACAAATATGTATAAGTATTTACAGATATATTTACACATATGTGCTTATTATATTCATTGTTTTCAATTCTATCTATGCCTATATATTAATCAAATAGAAAAATCTACAGATATTTCTATTCATTTAATACCTTATAGATCTACTACTTTCTATTTACTTATCAATTTCTTCTCCACAAAAAAAAAAACCCTTCCATTTATCTACATGGGGTCTGCAAATACATACATCATTCTGTGGACCATGTACCCTATGCATGTGTTCTGTTGAGTGCACATACTTACTCTCTTCCCATGTTTCTCTTCTCAAGTTGACTGATGAAATCTCTTCTATCTTGCATATATGTTCATGTTGCATGCACTAAAATATGAATATGTTTATGTGTTTTGATGCACTTCATCTTACAACATGGCCTATTTCTTGTCATATTTACAAATTTTCACAGTCTTTGCAGTCTTTATTGTCTTTTCAGCTATACAGTCTTTTCCTACTATGTCTCCTCCTTCTGCTCAATCTCCTCTTCCTGCTTTTCATCTGGACTAGTCTTAATCTTCAGCTGCAAGGTTTCCTCATGTGCTTTTTGTCAGTTGTCTAGACTTGCCAGATGAAATTCTCAGCTTTCTGCTTCTTCTAAATCACTTTCAGATACTTCTATCACTCTGTCTCCTTCTCCTAAGGCTATTTCTGTCTGAATTCTTTCCTCACCATCATTCTTCTTCTTTTTTTTTAGCTTAAAAACAAAAAGAGATTTATTAATTTAGAAAGTAATGTTGAGAGTGGCCAGATGGATAGCAAGGTGGACAGTTCTTTGGGACGACAGCATGAAAGGTAAGGCTATTCCTCCATGGGGACAACCTGGATGGAGAGGCTGTTCCCCAGAACATCTCACCATCATTCTTATCACTGTCACTTAGCACTATTTCTAGTTGCTCACAGGTTTGTATACTAATTTTCTTGCACTGTTAACTCATTCTCCTTATTTCCCTTATTCCCATTTGCTATATCTCTTTTTAGCATTATATTGTCACTTTCTCTACTAGTATTTCCCTTTCCTTTATCCCTCCTGGCACGGCTTTTTATTCCTGCATCCCCTACATTATGGCTTCATAACTGAGCTCCTTGTTTACTCCTCCTGCTGCTATTGCAGAGTGCTTAGGTCCTTTACTCTCTTTTATAAACTGCTGCATTGATTAGAGGCTTGCATTCTAGAGTTTGTACACACAAGAGAACAACACTGCCCCTGATCCTGTCTGTTGCTATTGTAAGTTGTTCTATTGTCTTTCCAACCTCCCCTTGCACCTCTACTATTAGATAAGAATTTCCCCTGTTAATTATTTGGGCTTTCAATCTACAATCACTAATAAAATGCCCTGGCTGGTTGTACAGGAAACATTTTAATTGATTATTTCTTTGTACCCTCAGTGTATATTGCTCTCTAGAGATAAATTTGCAACGTTGCCATCATCTTCACCTGTTTTACTTCATTCTCACGTAACTTTCTATTAGCCTCTTTTAACTGAGTCCTTGATTCTTGTACTAATTCATCTATTTCTTCATTTTTTTTCCTATCTTTTCCCCTGAAAAAAATATACACAACATTTTTCCTTTATTCCTCCAAACCAAGAGTTTCCCATACCGGACACTATAGTCTAAAATAGTTCCTAGCCAGCAGACAGCTCCCTTTTACCAATAGTCTCCTTATGTGTTTTAAATTTTGCTCTGACAAATCTGTAAACCCCAATAAATTTTCTCTCATTTTTATTAATATATCAAGAAATGTGGAAGGATTTTTCTCTGGTTCTTGTTTTAATCTTTCAAATTTCCCCCAGATATCTGGTCTTACAGAGTGAATTTTCATGGCTTCCAAAATGGAATTCCTAGTCAGGCCTAAAAATCTGAGATTCTCAGTATTAGATAATTTTAGATGTTCAGTTGATTGGGGCCATGAGGTAAGATTTGGGTTGTTTGTTTATAAATTGTTCCTTTTCCCTCCATGTAAAAAGCTCCAAAAGCAAAAGGTCACTGTCTTCAAATGTCGGATCATACAATTGCCCTTTTAAATTCTTTTATGCATTGAGAGGATCATCAAAAAATTTAGGCATTCTCTTCTTTATATGGTCCAAATCTGCTGCACTAAAAGACTTATGAATTTTCATATTCACAATGCCTGCTTCCAGCTGTAGGCAAGTCAAATCATGCAATGGGAGCACTGGAAAAGCAGCAGCACCAGCTGGTTCAGTAATCCCTGCTGTTCATCAGCCTTGCACTGGTTATCATTATCTTTATTTTCTTTCTTAGTATTTTTCAGTGTTTCAGTTTCCCCAGTTAATGTCTTCTCCATCTTTTCCATGCCTTCCTTTAGTGACAGAATCTTTAGCTTCAAATCATTATCATCTTTTGCCACAGCCCTCTTTTTTAGTATCATGCCTAAAATCCTTTTTCCAGAATAATAGATTTGTAGCATAGTAAAGTACAACCCCAATAGTACTGGGGCATATGATAATGCCCTGTGCATCTCTAGCTTCAGCCACTTAACACTCCCATAGATATTCATTAGGAAGTAAATAAAATCAGGGATGGTAACAAATAATATGTTTTAACACAGGAGAATCAGTTGGTATATACTGGCTAACAGTCCCATGATCACAACCAGTTTGTGGAGCTTCATCTTGTTCACAAGCCTCAAACGGGAAAATTGTTCTTTAAAACTGGCCTTTAAAATTCCCCCCCCCCCCCTTCAGAATTGATGGTTTATTCTGATTGGTTCAGCCTGGTTGCTAGGAACATTTCAGCTCCCAGTCCTTAAGAAAAAATTTTCAATATGGCCACTTTTACTGTCATGGCTGGTCTAACTAGGCCCAAACTTCAACTCCCTGGAAAATGGCTTTTTTCAACAACTTTCTGTATTTTGTTATTTGTTCCTTCAATATATTATTGCTATCCTCATTTTCACTGATAGCTCACCTGAGGCTTAGAATTAATGATTTGTTGAAGTTCACCCAACTAATAAATATTGGAGCTGATACTTGAATTTAATTCTCTTGACTCCCAGTTGAGAATTCTTGCTATTACTTTACATCTTCTCTCAAACTTGATTACAGAATTAGGATCTAAAAGTGTTTGTCACAATGTAGAATGATGGAATGAATTTAAAATGGCAAAATTTAATAGGAACAATGTAAACTACAAAAGTATTAAAATAATTGTTTAAACAAAATACAGTAAATGTAGTTATGAACGTTTTTGTAAGGGAAAAAAACTTGGGTTTTAGCATATTGTAAGTACAATATTAACAAAATTGTCACATGACAGGCAAATAAAAAATTAATGTAGTTTTATTGGTTTGATCTTATTTTATGATTTCCTTGATGTGGGTGAAATCCTAGATGGATTCTCCTAACAATGCCTCCTAAATAATTCCTCTGTCATTTATACTTTTAAGAAATTCCCTGGGAGATGATTTGCCCAGGAAAAAAAAAGTGGGATTTTTCAAAGACAGAAATTGAATTCAGATCTTTTAAAAAGTCTATGTCCAGCCTTCTATTTCCCATATAAACTTTCTCCTTATGCCATCTTAGGCAATATTAATAGAAGCATATAATCTATTAAAAAAGGAGATTACAGCAGTAAGACATTTCTTCTTGGTTATTCCACATTTGGAATATATGTTCAATTCAAAGACAGTATTAATTAGTTGGAGCACAAACAGAAGAAAGCAACCAAGATATTGTGAGGATTCAATATCATTCTCTGAAAATTAGTTGGAGAAACTGGGAATTTTTATCCTCAGAAAGAGAAAACCATTAAGATCATATATGTGGAGTAGGAAAAGATCTGAAAAATTAAGTAGTTCAAACTCCTCATTTGATAGATGAAAAAATTCAGGGGGAATTTCAGAATGTTGAAATATAAGTTTATTGCAAAAAGATTGTTTTATTCTTTGTATTTGTATCTCCAGTGTCCAGCACAGTGCTAGACATAGGAGGTGTTTAATACATTCTTGCTTAATGAATAAATAACTGATTCCCAAGTATCTGAAGAACTGTTATGTAGAGGAAAAATTACATTTACTTTATATTAAGTAGAGGTTTTAGATTTTTATTATCGATCAATTTAAGGGACACTTCCTAACAATTGCCAATTTTCTAAATGCCTCAACAACTGATGAATTGGAAGACTCAGACATTCATTTGTAGAGGGACTTCCTTGTTTGGGTACAAGTCCATTGTTGTTCCTTTAAGAAGAATCTGACTCTCTGTGACTCCATTTGGGTTTTTCTTGGCAAAGATCCTGGAGTTAATTGCCATTTCCCTCTCCAGCTTATTTTACAGATAAAGGAACTGAGGCAAATAGGAATAAGTGACTTGCCCAGGGTCACAAAGCTAGGAAGTGCCTTTAACCTTAGGAAGATGAATCTGTGATTTCAGATCCAGTGCTCTATCCATTGTGCCACTTAGCTGAGATCTCTTCAAATTCTGAGATTTTGCCTATCACAAATTTTATTGGCCTACCACAAATTCTGTGAAACCCTCCGATGAATTTCTTTTGCTATTTGTTGTGAGTAATGCTTAAGAAACAAAATTTTAAAACTTGTGTCTGAGTAACTAGGCAAATCAACTCAGTTCTTTGGGCCTCAGTTTCCACACCTGTTCTTCTTAGTTCCCTTACATCTCAAAGTCTATGAAAATTGGATCTTATGGTTGGGGAAAAGGTTGGTGGTTTTTCATCTCATTAACTGGGGCAATTCATTTCAATATTTATTAAGCACCTATTATGTGCACAGGTCACTTTTCTTCTCTTGGGCTTTGTTTGCTTACCTCCAAAGTGAATCAGGCCAGATTGAATTGCCTGCCAGCACCAGGAAGAAGAAGAAAGGGAGGGAGATAAGATTGACCCTATAACACAGGAAAACTTGTGTGGAAATTTATTACATGTAATTGGTATGTGTATATATGTATATACATATATATATATGTATTATATAATTTTAAAAATTAAGTGAGTTGGAATGGATTAGGTGATGTTCAAGAATCCTTCGAGCTTGCAAACTGGTCAGTAGAGCCTTCCTGGGGACAGATTCTTCTAGTTGCTTCTTATGATTGTAAGCACTAAGAATTGATGAGTCTCTATTGGCTGCATCTCTCCTGGTTCCTCTTGCTACTTTTTGTGCTCCAAGTACCACTAGTGAACTAGATATGTGTTGGTGGAAGAGGGGGCACACAGTGAGAGGATGCCTCTGAGGTTGAGGCAACTGTGATTTGTCTTTTTTATGAAAGATAGTAAAGTCTCTTGGGGTTCTGTGGCCTTGCCATCAGGAAATCATGTCATACTGGACGATTGCTTCCTATCAGCAGGCAGCACACTGTCATCAGGTCTCTGAGGGTAGATAAGAAAGGGGGCAATTGGTTTCACTGCCACATGCTGTCCCCTTTCTTTTTAAAAGCTTTTTCTCTCTCTAATGAGAACTGGTCTTCAAATGAATAATCACCAGGACTTAGAGGAGAAAAAGGACCTTGGGAATAGTGTAGTTCTTGGTGAATTAACTTATATTAATGAGTCTTATAAGTAACGTGGAATCTAATTTGGTAGTGGAAATTATCTTTGTGTACTGGGGGTTAGGTAATAAAGTGGCCTGAAATGTACTTTTCAATTAAATGCCCTCAATAACCTTAGTCTCATTAAAATTAGACTCTCAGATATTACCTTTTAAAAGGATTGTTATCTTATTCATCATTTTATCCTGGAAAATTTCCTGAAGAGAGCAGAATGTCACCCTTTTTCTAAAATGTGTAGGACAAAGACAAGGGGAGGGTAAGATAGGAGTATACTAGATTTTTAGTGTATGTGTCTAGAATTATCCATTGAATCTTTTGTGCTAGGCCTCAAGGTAACCTCCCCAAACTTGAAGGATAGATCTCCTTGAATCTTTTATCCCTTGTTGTATGGCATGCCATCAAATTCATGGGGGAAGAAAAGAATGGACTAAGTAACCTGGTTGGAAAAGAACATGAAGTATATAAAAGGTAGTGTGATATAAGTCTAGAAAAGGAGGCAGGAACCAAATTATAGAGGACCCTATAAAATTACTTCAAGAAGTTTATGAACAAGAAATAATATTTGAGTTACACATGATGAAGGTTGCTATAAGACAGATTGGAGGAGAAAAACCTGGAGGCAAGAAGGCCAATTGGAAGATGGTTATCCAGGTAACAAAATAATAATTCATTTATATTGCAATTAATTCTTTTCTAAAGCCTTTTTATCATAATAGTTCTGGGAGGTAAATATGTGAAATGTAGATAATTATCCATGCTTTCTTTATAAGGACTTGAACTAGGAATGAAATTGATGGAATATTGTGGTAAAATATAGAATTTAGTAATTAATTGTTTGGGAATGAGAGAGACAAGAGCATTCAAAGATGAAAAATGACTATTTGAGCCTGAATGTAAGAATGTAACTGTAAGAATGAACCCTATTAACAGAAATAGGAAAGTAAGATGTGTATAGAAAGATGAGTTTCAGCTAATCAAGGAAGGAATATAGGCAATGTTAAGGCCAAAGAGAGAGCTTGACCTTTTGGATAATATGACCCCTGTTATTCCAGATTTGTGGACTTACTGGCTATTTCTTTACTTGGGGGTAGAGGTGAGGGGGTAGGGAATGCTGGAGGCAAGGGTCAAGGGTTATCTTGTGAATGACTGTGGATAGAAAGAGGCCTAGGGAAAGCTATAAGAGAGAAGAAAAAAGTATTTCCTGCAGCTAAGCATGGTGCCAAGAGAATATAGTGCCGAACAGACTACTTGTTCTTTTTAAACAGTAGCAGAATAGGACATCTTTCATTAAGGTCATTCTTAGGTAGAATGCTTGCTAGGATTAAAAACAAAACAAAACAAAACCTGGAGGAAGGAAGAGAACCTCCCATTGCCCATATGTTGCTTGTTGCTTTGCCTATATACCTTTCTGAATAAGTGGAGTGGAGCCATCACTCTTTCCTTGGAAAATCCATTGAAGTGGATTCACTTTGCTGTAGGTTTAATTTTTAGGGTTAGTTTTCATTTCAGAGAGGGAATAACACAAGTAATTGTACTTTTATTAATTATTTAAAAATTCTGAACTAATGTTTTACATTTCCATATACAAAGAGGAACAGAAAAAGAAGATTGTATATGAAACTGATGATCTCTGCATGTAGTTTGCTTTTCTTTATAAATATTTAATAAATTTTCCCTGTTACTTTCAATGCCTCCTTACTTTGTTTGTGCTTTGGAAGACAGGTGGTTTGAAACAAGGAAAATTCATGATGTGAAGGGAAAGGAATGGTTGCGTCCTTTGTTACAAAATTCTTCTTGCCAGGTAGTTTTATTTCAGATGATTTCAGACTAAGACTGTGCCCTGGCTACTGCTCAGGCCATCCCCCAAAGCAGCTGAAGAACTGAATTAATTTTCTGGAGATTCTGCTAACCAAAGGTAGCCCTGGGCCCAAGGCAGACTTCTTGATCTGTTCCAGCGTGGTGGCCAGACTAGGCCCTGGAGTTAAAGGAACAGTGGGTTTCCAGCCACTAGCAGCTGGGCCTTTGTTGTTGTTCATGATAAAAGCTTGGATTAAAATATAGAACAGTTGTGGAGTTCTGAGTAACGTTTTGCTTTGCCACAATTCCACCCTTGAAAATTATAATGTGAGCATTCTCTGTGGTATCTGTAAACTGGGTGTTCGCATTTAGCCAAATACCTGTTGTATCTTTATTTTTAGATGTGATGAAATTGAATCAACTTCTATAAAAATGCATCCTGCCTTTGCTGTACTGAAGAAAAACAATTTTCTGTAAGTATAATTAGTATGCAAATTACCATGGAATGATAACAAAAATACCCTTGATGGTATTGTTGTTGATTTGTTCAGGTTAGGAAAAGCTTTCAAGATTTTAGGGATGGAAATTGCCAAATTTTTCCTTACTTTAATTTAGCAGAGATTTATTGAGTACCTGTTGTGTGTCACAGACTGAGCTAAGGTCTGGGCCTGAGTGATAAAAAATTTAGGTAAAAAGATGGCCCTGCTGTGGATGGAGATTTACAGTCTAGCCGGGGAATAGGCCACATATGCACATCATCTTAATACAGAATAACATATCATAAAGGCATTAGAAAAGTAGAAATAGTATGCTATTTGAGGCCTAAAGGGAGACAGATCACAGTCTGGCTTGAGGGACTGTGGAAATTTCATTGTAGAAGTAGCCTTTGATTTGTGCTTTATAGATTAGAGAGGAATTCAATAGACTAAGGGAGAAAGAGAGTATTCTAGACAAAAATAATAGTCTGACTGAAGACACAGAAGTTAGAAAACATAGGACATGTTCAGGGAACAGTTAATAGTACAGAAATTTAGGTGACATAATGAAATTAGGAAGACCTAAGTTCAAAGTTGGCCTCAGACACTTACTTGTTGTGTGACTCTGGACACGTCCCCAGTTTGCTTCAATTTTCTTATTGCAAAATGGGGATAATAGCATCACCTACTTCCCCCACAGTTGTTCTGAGGATAAGACAAGATAATATTTGTAAAGCACTTTGCCATCCTTAATGTGCTATACACCTAATTATTATTATTATTGTTATTATTATCGGGTAAATAGAGCATAGAAGACATTTTACGATGAAATATGGACTTAGGTAAGAAAGATAGCATAGCAATAGATTGTGAATAGTCTTGAATTCTAGTCAAAGGGATCTGAACTTTAACCAAGAAACCATATGGAGCCACTGAAAATTTTTGAGCAGAGGAGATTGACATGACTGACTATCTCTCTCTCTCTCTTTAATCTAACAACAGTATGAATATTGGATAGGGGAAGAATGAAGGCAGGAAGACTAGCCCAGGGGAGTGGTAATGAAAGCTTATTTTAGGATGGTGGTATTAGGAGTAGGGGATAGATGTGGAAGAGATTATAGAGGTCTAGTTGAAAGATGTGGAGAGAGGAAAGTCAAGTAACAGATAATTCATGGGGTAATGATAAACTGAGTTTTGGACCTTGTTGAGTCTGCAGTGCCAATGAAACATGCAAGAGGTAAATATGACCTAGAAGCAATTGGTCCTCTTAGTCATCCCTTAGCTAATTAGAGAAAATAGATGTAGGCATTGAAATTGCCAAATTTTTGCTTAATTCAGTTCAGCAGAGATTTATTGCATACTTGCTATGTGTAGTATACTTTGGTAGGTGCTGAGAGTGAGTGATAAAAAATTTAGGTAAAAGATGGCCCCTGCTGTGGATGGAGATTTGCAGTCTAGTTTGGGGATGAAGTGAGAAGTTTCTAAAGTGATACAACCATTTAAAAAAATTATAGTTTTTCGACTAAAAGCATTAATTTTTTTTCTCCCTCCTACTTCCCTCCTATTGGAAAGAAAGAAAAGAAGAACAAAACCATTGTTATACATATTTATAATAAAGCAAGATATATTGCCCCAGTGGCCATATCCAAAGGTGCATGTCTCATTCTCCATCTTGAATGTATCTCCTCTTTGTCAGGAGGCTACATTATTATTGGTGTCCTGGAATCATGGTTGGTCATTCATTTTATTAATGAGAATTCTTAAGTCTTTCCAAATGGTTTGTTCAGCAATATGAAATACTAATACTGCGTCTATTCCAGAACGTAAGAGATCATTTGATTTTGTCACCACCAACTTCTAATGTGTAATTTAATAATATAGAGAGGGTGGAAACTTCAGCTGAGGACTGAAGATGAGGAGGTGATGGTATTGAACGTAGATAAGCTTTGTGGAAGAAATGTGTCGGTGCAGGGAAAAGAGGACATGAGAAAGTAGCTGATGAGGGTCAGAGGGTCAAGGAACAGCATCAGGAAGACTTGAACATGTTTGTAGGCATATGAGAAACCTTCGAAGAGGGAGAGTCATAGAAACATGAAAAAGTCCATGAGTTTTAGAGCATATGGTGAGTCTCTAAGAGATGAATTAACCTGAACAAAGAGTACAAAAAGCTTTCCTAAGATTAAAGAAGGAGAAAAAAATTGGGGACTGATGCAGACTTTTGAGGAAGGGAGCTCAAGCTCCTGCTAGATAACCTCAGTGTTCTAGCATGCTATGTGGTCTACTATAAATCTGGGACCTGTAGTTGGGAATTGGAGAAAAGTAGAAAAGTTTGGAGTGGTTACAATAGGAAATAAAGTTGAGAATCAGTAAAATGAGAGAAGAAATAGTGCTGTAAAGGATTATGGGCCTATTTGAAATTGTTCATCATTCATTTATAGTAGGTAAAATCAGTTCAGGTCATCTTCATGGTAGAATGGATGGCATGCCTGACCTGGAGATAGGAAGACTCATCTTCTTGAGCTCAGATCTTGTCTCAGACACTTATTTATTATGAGTGACCTGTGGCAAGTCACTTAACCTCGTTTGCCTCAGTTTTCTCGTCTGTAAAAAGAACTGGAGAAGGAAATGGCAAACCATTCCAGTATCTCTGCCAAGAAAATTCCCCAAAACAGGGCCATGAAGAGTTGTACATGACTGAAATGACTGAATAGCAACAACAAAATCAGTTCAGTTTTGTGACTCTCACCAGTAATATACAACCACCCTATACTAGATGCAAAGGATCAGATTATGGAAGTTACATAGGGATAAAAATGAACAAAGCCACAACTTATAGAAAATTGGGTTCGAGGATTTTTTAAAATAGCCAACTAGAAGATCAAGTCTAGTTATAGAGGAGATAGATTGAGAGAATATGGGTGACATAAAGAATAAAAAGTCACAAGGTAAGAGAATTTGTTAAGCATGAGTTTGAGAATAGGAGAGGTAGAAGGACAGGAAGTTGTGGTCTGGAGAACTGCATTTTAATGTTCCAGGTCATAGAATTGGGTAAAGTTCCATGAGGTGCTGAGGTGCAATCTTTCCCAATGTGACTGAAGTGGGAAAAGCTCTCTAACTGATTGATTTGAAATGAAGGGAAAGGACAGAGACACACAGAATAGTTTAGTTACACTCTGTTGAATTTAACATGTATCTACTTGGAAAACAAATTGTGCCTAAGAGAAGTTGACAGTTTTTTATCTGAGCTTCAATCTTTGTATATCAAAACTGTTTGTTGATTATCATTATTTTCACAATAGTAGAACTCAGTAAATCAATCAACAGATATTTAATAAGCACCTACTTAATGTACCAGAATCTGTACGAGGCACTGAGATTACAAGTACAAAGAATGAGATTACCCCTATTCACAATAAGTTTATATTTTAAAACTAAACATAAATATAAACAAAGTTGTTATATGGAAGTTAGTTTGCAAGGGAGGGCACTAGTATTTGGGGGGGGGATCAGGAAAGGTTTCATGAAGATTATGCCTGGGCTAAGTCTCAAGGGGAAAAAGGACTTTATGAGGTTGTGCCAAGGAAGGAGAATATTCCAGACATCATCTACAAAAGGCACAGACCTGAGAGAAGGTGTTTGGGAGGAACTGAAAGAAGGCCAATTTTGTTATATTCCAGAATATGGGAGGTAGAGTAATTGACAGTGAAGCTAGAAAGACAGGTTGGAGGCAGAGAGTATATAGGGCTTTATTTTTTAATTTTTTCCATAATTCTATGATTCATGTTCTTTTCCTTCCCTTTTCCCTCCCCCTCCCAGAGCTGACAAGCTCTGGGTTATACATATGTTAACACCCCAAACCTATTTCCATATTGTTCATTTTTGTAATAGAGTAATCTTTTAAAAGCCCAAACCCCAAATCTATACAGAAGAATTTATATTTGGTCCTAGAGGTAATTAGAAGGCACTGGAGTTGGTTGAAAAGAAGAATCACATGGCTAGAATTGTCCTTAGAGAAAATGCTTTGGCAGCCATGTGTAGAATGGTATCATGTTGTTATCCTGTCTGTAATCTTTAAATTTATGTTATTTATTCTTTCTTACCCAGGGCTGCTGCCATGCCTGGTGAATAGGGCTCAGGGACAGAACTTTCCTGGAAATAGTTGTGGGCAGACCCAGCAGGGAAGAGCACACCATTGCTCATGACACCATGACAGCAAGAGAACACAGCCCACGTCATGGCTCCAAGTCCCGTTCTGTACAGCGGGCCTCAACTATTGATGTTACCACGGACATGGTGGGACTCTCTCTGGCAGGTAAGGTCCACATTTCTCCCTGAGAAGAGTTAACTTTAAGACAGATGCAAACACCAAGCTAAATTGGAAGGGAAAGAAAATGGTGACTCACCCTTGGCCCATACCTCTTTGGATTGTCCCCAGGACTAAACTAGCCAACTAGGGTGCCCCCATCTAATAGTATGTTAAATTGGGCCATTTATGCATTGCAGAGAGAAAGAAAGCACACTCGCGCCTACATGCAAACACACACACACACACACACACAGTAAGAGATTTTATCCAGAGTTCCATATTCATAGTACCCCAGCTCTGCTGCTCTTTGAGAGGTTCTTTCTCATATCTCTATTTTGGAGTCAAGTTTGATCATTAAAATCATAGTATTCATTTTAAATTTTTTCTTCTTTTTTTTCCAGTTCCTTGTAAATGTGAATGTTTTCTTCATTTTGATGACTTTTCCATCATTTTATATATTTTCTCATGCTTTACCTATCCCCCATGTTCATGATTCTTTCTTACTTCCTTCTTCCCTCCCTTTCTTCCTTCCACCCTTCCTTCTTCCTTTCCTCCCTCCCTCCTGCCAGTTTAAATCTGACCTTGGAAATATATCTTCAGAGATTTTCTAACCTTGTGACCCTGGGCAAGTCACTTAACCACATTTTCCTAGCCCTTACCTGCCTTAGAACCAATACTTAGTATCAAGTTTAAGATAGAAGGAAAGAGTAAAAAAAAAAAAAGAATCAATAAGTTAAGTGATCCATATTTGAACTCAGGACCTCTTGCCTCCAGGCCTAGCACTCTTATCTATTAAGCCCCATATTCATAATTTCTTAGATCCTAGTAATATTATATTACCACAGCTTGTTTTGCCATTTCCATTGATGAGGCTCTACTTTATTTCCAGTATTTTCCCTTCTACAAAAGACACTGCTATAAATGTTTTGGTATACATGGGGCCTTTCTTATTGTTACTGACTTCTTTGGAATATAAGACCATGGACTCTCTGGGTCAGAGACAATGGATATTTTAGTCACTTTCCACATAATTCTGAATTGCTTTCCAATATAGTTCAACAAATTTGCTGCCCATCTTTCTTAAATTCCAGTTCTTTTAAAAAATCTTTTGAGTTTAATTTTTATTGATACATTTTGTTTCAATAAATATTAAACTCCATTATTTTCACAGTTTACATTCCCTAAAAAAGAGGTAAATGGCTTAAAGGAATTATTAGGGTCATTCATTTATGGACTTCTGTAGTTTTCCACTTGGTTGAAAGAAAGGATGGGTATATACTTTATAAGGAAATATCAGTATTGTCCAATGCTTTTGTTTAAATTTTATTGCCATTTAAATTTGTCTTTATGTAGTTGGAGTAAATGTGTGTCGTATTCTTTTGATTCTGTTTTTTTTTGTTTGTTTTTTTGCTCTGTCATTTCATACAGGTCTTATCATGTTCCTTGAATTATTTATTATCTTTGTTCTTTCTAGCACAATAATATTTTACTGAATTTACTTTCCACTGCAGGTTGTTCAGTCATTCTCAAATAATGTAGCACATGGTTTTGGATTACTTTTTTGAATTAAAAACAATGCTGTTATTCATATATTCTTACAATTAGGTGTTTTCTTTTTGGGGGAGCATAAGCCCAAGAGTGGAATTGTTGGGCTAGAGGGTATGAACAGTGTTGTAATTTTCCTTGCATGAATCCAAATTATTCTCTAAAACAGTGAGACCACTTCATAGCTTTACCCACAGTGAATTAGTGTGCTTGTTTTCTTGCCAGTTGATTATGTTCTACCATTTCTTTTCCTGTCTAGGAAACATCCAAGATCCAGATGAGCCCATATTAGAATTCAGCTTGGGTTGGTATCATTTTTTTAAATATTATTTTTAGAATATACGGATAGCACAAATTTAGTATCACTATCACCTCAAAATTCTCTGAGGATCTGGTGCTGTGGCTGAAATGTTTCTGTAGAATGTAAAGCTGTAGCAGGTGTGAATTTATTATCACACTGCTGTTAAAAGTCAGGACTGTGCCTGGGGCTTTGTATGCCCCTGAGCCAAGTGCCTTCTTTTCTGTTGTCTCAGCTTCTCTCTTCTCCCCAGCTAGAGTATAGTGATGACAGGGGAGGGAGAGAGGAGAAATGTTGTATCAGGAACAGTACTCCTTCCCATTCAGCCCATGCTCTTGTCCAGAAGACACCTTTCTTTTGTGAAATGATAGCTAAGGAGTATGAATGTTGCTGCTTCTGGTAATTTAAGGATTTCTCTCTTCTGGACTGATGCTCTTCAGTGTTCTTTCCTCTGTTCTTCCTGGGTAGTGGTAGCAGAGGTCAGAGACAGGCCACAGGTTGTAGTGGAAAGCACCCTGCACTAAGAGGCAAGGCACCTCAGTTTAGGGCTGTTCTGGCCAAGTGGTATGGCCTTACAACAAGAGCATTTTTCTAACTTCCTCACCCATAATAGGGCTGATATAGCTTGGCTCACAGGGTTATTGTGAAGATTATTATCCAATAAGCTAATGAAGTGCTTTGAGAGGTATAAAAAGTACTAATATATGATAGTATGTCAAAGAATATCTTCAGTATAGAAACTTGTGACGTAAGAAGTTGCCTAAGGCTCAGAGAAATTAAATGACTTTCCCACAACCACATAGGGAATGTGGTTCCATAGGCAGAATTTCGAATGGAGACTTCCTGATTTCAAATCTAGCATTATATCTAATGTGCATCTAAGGGTCTTGCCCAAGATCACACAGGTAATAAGCACCTAAACTAGGATGTATAAATGTAAGTTGTATTCAGCACAATTGACTACTACAGTAATATTATCATTAGTTACTACAGTTGCTGATGATTATTCACTGGTCAGAGTGGTGATTTCTTAAAATAAGACAAAAATGAACTTTGCCACATCAATTGACTCTTCCTATCACTTGAACATTGATGAGGTCATTCATTGTAGGATTATTCACTGGCCTGATGTCAATATTGTTGTGTCATGGGGTATAGAGAAACCCAAGGAGAGGGAGAGAGATTGATTGGTGAAGAGTTTGATTGGTGAAGCAGTCCGAATACATATAAGTACTTGTCATTAATTTTATGGGCACAGTTAATGGCACCCCAAAACAATTATAATAAGAATATCAGATATCACTGATTGCAGATCACTATAACAGATATAATAATAATTTAAAAGCTTCAAATCTTGTGAGAATTACTAAAATGGGACACAGAGATACTATGTGAGCACATGCTGTTGGAAAAAATGGTGCCATTTGACTTGCTTGATGCAATATTGCCACAAGCTGTTAATTTGTAAAATAAAGCAATATCTAGAAAGTGCAAGAAAGTAGAGTTCCAAAAAAAAAAAAAGATTTGCCTGTAGTTATGGAATGGTTACTTTCATGTACTGTACTAGGATTCATAAGATGTACAAAGAAATCCCTTCAAAGTTTAAGTACCACCTCTTTCACAGCCTTTTCCAGATTCCTGAATTGTTAATGTTTCCCCTCCCCAAATCACTATATTTATGCTGTATTCTGTAGGTGCTTTTCTGTGAGCATGTTTTCTCTCCCTAGTATAATTTAAACTCTTTGAGAACAAAGACTGCAATCATTTGCCTAGTAATGTGCCTGAATAGTTGCTTTTTAATAAATTTATCCAGTTACAGAACTTTAAAAAAGGAAAGGAACTATGGGCTAGATGCCAACTATTTTTAGCTGAATCCACAAGATAAAATGATATTTAGTTAGCATTTAGTTGGTTAGATGAGTTTAGTTAGCATTAAGTTTTATGTCTTTGTACAACATAAAAACTTAATGCTAAATATGTAAGAGTGTCTCCAAGAATTTCTGAATTGAATTGAATTGAATTGAACAACTACCTAGCACATTACCTGACACACAGTAGGTACTTAAATACTTGATGATTGACTGCTGTTTAGTTGGGGAGTCAAGACTCATACACAAGTCACAAATAACAATATACAATAGAAGAAATGTTAGAAGGGACAGAGAGATTGATGCATTGAACTGCTCAGGATTGACTTCTTGAATGAAAGTAGAACTTGTTAGGCTGTGAAAAAGGTTTAGACAAAATAGATGGAAGTGGAGGAAAAGGCATATATGAAGTAAAGAGGGAAGGATATTCGGGGAAAAACCTTTTGACCAGATTGAAAGATAGAGAAGTAGAAGATGCAGTTCATTTTAACACTTTTATTAAGTGTCAGCTACAGGGATGAGTTGGAGAAGATAGGTCAATAAGGATTTGGGCTGGAGGGTATTAAACACCAGACTGTGGATCATAGGATCATAGATTGAGAGATAAAAGGTTACTTAGAGGACCCCTAATCCAACCCTCTCATTTTCCAGTTGAGGAAATTGAGTCCAAGATAGGTTAAATGACTTTTCCAAGGTTTTATAGCCAATAAGCAGCAGTTTAAAGATTTGAACCCAGGTCTGTTGACATCCCATTCAGAACCCTTTTTATTATTTGTTCTTTATCTGTTACTATGAGCAATAAGAAGCCATCCTCTAAGTTTGAATAGAATTGTTTGTTATTTGCAATTTGTTTGATGTTTAAGAAGAAAATGAGGTGGTGTGGTATTTATGTATTGGTATTTAATTCTCCACACTCTCAATCATGTTTGAGGGAGTTAGAAAAATGTTATGTACTTCAAGTTGATTAAAGCTTTAAAATATGATTTGTTTCTCATTGATTTTCATGTCATATGTAGAATATTGAATCCAAGTTGATAATCTAAGGGTGTGGCACGCTTTTATGATGATGATACCAGTTTTAGACATCTTGTTGATTAAAGCACTTCAACATTTATTAACTTACTTCCTTAAGTTTGGTTTAAAAGTTATCTGACTTACCTTGTCTTAGCTGAAGTAAAACACTGCCTATTGAGACTTTTTTTCATCCAGGAGCTAGATCTCCCCTAATTTTTTTTTTTTTGGTCTGTCAATACTGTAGCAAATAGCTGACTTTCACTCCCAAAGCTATCATAAAGCCTTCCTTCTTTCTTTCCTCCCTTTCTCCCTCCATCTTTTCTTCCCTTCCTTCTTTCCTTCTTTCTTCTGTAGAAAACAACTTGCAAACTGCAATATATAAACAGGATATACACACAGGATTAATTAAAGGGAGGACACACACATTAAAGAGTACTGATTGAAGCTTCTAACAGAACGTAGGATTTTAATGGTGATTAAAGGAAACTAGGGAATCTAGGAGATGGAGGTAAGAAGGAAAAGAATTACAAGTATGAGGAATAGCCAGAGAAAATGCACAAAAGCAGTGTTTAGTCAAAGCAGTAGTAAGGAGGCCAGGGTCCTAGAACTCTGGAATATATAGAGTGGAGTAAAATATAAGATTAGAATAAGAGAGAGACATGTTATTAATTGCACATAGTTTTGTTCTTATTGGCTTGAGGGCCAATTGGTGGATAAGTAGTTGATTATTTATTTAGAGATGTTAAGAGAAACTGAATTTGATTCCTGACTCAACCTAATTTCTTTGGGCATCAGTTTTCCTCATTTATAAAATAAGAGGTCTGGACTAGATTGTACCTTTCAACCCTAATTCCCTAAATATATATAATTGGATTGATAATTCTGACACTTGACTTTCTATCTCTCAGGGATATTGTGAGGATCTCACTTTATGTAAAACATTAAATCACCTTAATTTAGAATGTGTCCTGTTTGTATAAAGTTAATGTTATTTTAGAGCTCTGTACTAATGCGGCCATGGTCAGAGATCTATCTCTGTATGGGCCAATTGTTTGGTTCTGTGCTTTATGTCTTTAACCTTATCCAGCTGTTTCCCTCAGAGGGAATGAAGAGATCAAATAAAGACAAGTTAGCTGAAGTCCATTTCCGCTCTTGGTGTAACTACAAGATTGTTTCTTCTTTATTTATGTGAATGGAAATAAAAAGTAACATAGTTGAACCATGTAGCCAAATTATCTGTTTTTATGTCATTCATATTCTGAGTTTTCTTGTAAAATATTTCCTTGTATTTTTTCAAAGAACAGAGAACTCAGAAGAGCATTATTCTGTCAGCTTAATTTTTATTTTAAAATTTTTCATTTTTGAAGCTTGCAGTGAGCTGCATACTCCATCGCTAGATCGAAAACCAAATAGTTTTGTAGCAGTGAGTGTAACAACACCTCCCCAGGCATTCTGGACAAAACATGCACAGACAGAGATCATAGAGGTAAGTACAACTCTGTGCCTTTTTCTACTAAAACATGGAATGCAGTATTTCTGCTGCTTTGTGTGATACATATTTTTTCTGAGCATTCATCACTGTGAACATTTCTGCGAATGTTGGTTATTTTACTTTTACTTTGGCCAGTTCTGATTATAGTCACTTCTTTGTGTGGCACTTATTTTTCAAATGTGTTTTAGTACTATTGACTGACTCATCACTTTAAACACTGCTCCTGCAAGTTCATTTAGCCTGTTTGAGTTGTGAGAATAACTCAACCTTGTTCTTTCAGGTTGATAATCATGTCTGAAAAGTTGTTTTGCTTCTTTGCTCATCAGTCCAGTTACAACAGGAAAGCCAACTCTTTATTGCAGCACTCTCCCACTGTAGAATTTTTAAAAATTCTAGTTCCTTATTAAGTGGTATGTGGCACACATTTATTTCTAAGATAAAGTGAAATTAAATGTCCTTCTTTTTTTAAAAAATAAATTTATTTCTTTTGACAAAGAAGGGGCTGCAAGATTTATGATTCCCTTGGTGATATACAGATACATAATAGATGTGCCATTAAACGGAGTGTTTTTTTAGGAATTGCTGGGCCTTGAAACTAAAAATTCTATTTTCTGCCCTGTCTATTGAAGACATTTTGAGTGCCCAAAGCAGTGTGCGTAACTCCTTTCAGGGGTATTGGCATTAGTGTGTCTCCTAGCAGCTGTTTCCAAAGAAACATGCATTTCTTTTCTGTCATCCACAAACTTTCACCTTAGGCAGATACTTAGCTGTCTTTCAGTTTTTTGGAAGCAAATATATTTCTGAGGCAAACCTGGATTGTTGACTCCTCCTGATATTTTATCATTAAATATTTCCCAAGTTAGATTGCAATTAAACTGAATTTCCAGAAGAAGAAAAAGATTGTGGGGATATTTTTATTTTCCAAATTGCAAAGAGGGTGTCTGTGATATAAGTTTGTGACAATATTTCAAAAAGAGGTGCCAGAAAGTTAGGACCCAGAATTGGTTAAACTCACCATACTTTTCTAGGAATAGTTCATTTCCTTTCTTGTCTGACCTGTTTATATTGTAAAATATTTCAGTTAGGAGCTGGTTTTAACTACCTGATATAGACCAGATATTTAAATCTGTAAGACTGAAAACATAAACATTCAATCTCTTATAATCTTACCAAAAATAACTTTGTTAGGTTGAAAGTTTTGTAATTTGAAGAACGTCTTCATGACCTTGATTATAGTGTTGGAAATATCTTGTGCAATGGTAACAATTTGTGGAATTTGAATGTGTAAGGGTCACTGGATTTATCTTTGTGTACATAATTGTTAGTTTGTTATCATTATCACAAACTAAGAACATTTCTTATTCTCAGCCTAAGAATTTCATTCTGTTTTTTTTTAAGTATCTATTAATCTTTTATGAAATAACGTTCTCTTTTTTGTTCCAGGGAACTAACAATCCTATATTTCTAAGCAGTATCGCCTTCTTTCAAGACTCCCTTATCAATCAGATGACACAAATCAAACTATCTGTTTATGATGTCAAAGATAGATCTCAGGGAACAGTTAAGTGATCTTTTTTATACTTTATCGAGTCATTTTCCTTTTCAGTAACATAATAAGTGAGATGGTATTATTTGGCATCAGTTTTGAGGCCTAGGTTGTTCAATATGTAGTCTTAGAAACAAAACAAAATACTTCAGAGGCATCTTTGGCAATTTCTTTCCCCATCTTCCCATTATGCTTCTTTATAAGAAAACTCATGGTATGCTTTACATGAGTTCTCTTGGACTCATGTAAAAAAAAAACCCAAAGAAGACATTAATAAAATTATTTATTAGTCATTTCTTTATTTGTTTCTTCTATCACTCCTCTCCTATCACTGCCAGCTTTACACCCTTGCACATAGCAAAGAAAAATGAGCAAAAAGAACATGTAGTTACCTTTTCTGAAAACATATGCAGTATTATATTCTTCATAGTTTCTCTGTCAAAAGGAGTACATTAAGGGGGCAGGTGGGTAGCTCAATGGATTGAGAGCCAGGCCTAGAGATGTGAAGTTCTGGGTTCAAATCTGGCCTCAGACACTTCCCAGCTGTGTGACCCTGGGCAATTCCTTGACCCCCATTGCCTAGCCCTTACCAGTCTTCTGCCTTGGAACCAATACACAGTATTGATTCCAAGCTGGAAGGTAAGGGTTTAAAAAAAAAAGGAGTACATTATATTTTATTGTCTGCTCTGATTATGACAATTAGATCATAGATTCAGAACTAGTAGAGACCTTGGTCATCATGTGGTCCAACCCTCTTATTTTACAGAAAAATAAATTAAGATCCCCAAAGGTTGTGAATTGCCCTAAGTTATATAAGTTGCAAATGGCAGAGCTGAGATTTGCATTCAGATCCTCTGACTCTAAATCCAACATTCTTTCCATTTTATCTATTTAGAGTCCAACTTCCTCATGTCCTTTTCATTCATATTGATGTGGCCATTGTGTATAGTCTTCTGGTTATTTTAATCTATAACAACTCATATAAATCATCTCACATTACTGTAATTTTAGAATTTTCATTTTTTGTTCCACAATAATATTACATTATATTCATATACTATGATTTGTTCAAAGGACACCCACATATTTCTAGTTTCTTAAATACCACAAAAAATACATTAGTGTACAGTAGAACTTTGACCGTCTTACGGTATATTCCCAGTAATGGAATCCTTATTTTTTTACCACACTTCTTTTTTAGGCCAAATTTTTCTCCATGTCTTTCAGCCAGAATATAAGAAAAAAAAACTTGTTCATTCACACTGTCTCTCTCTCTCCCACTCAGATGTATTTACTGGGTTCTGGGACGTTCATCGTCAAAGATCTGCTGCAGGAGAAATACCATAGGTTGCATTTAACACTAAGGTTGGTATCTAGCCTTGTTCTCCTTGAAAGAAAAAAGAAGTTCTCCTTCATTTTCTTCTTGTAGTCTCAAGCTTGCTTCTGGTTAGGGTATGGCATGTAGAAGGACAGAATATTTAGATCAGCTATGGAAACAAGACACATTAAAGGCAATTGTCTACCTCACAGAGCCCCAAGTCAGAAGCATTCTATTGGGGGAGGTGATTAAGTGGAAATAAATCCACTTTCTCGGGGCCCTTAGGGTAATCGCCATGTCATACCTTTAGAAAAGGCATTATTAGAGAATGAAGCCTTTTACCTTAAAAGCATTCATGTACTCCTCAAAAGTTACCCATTTTCTCTCTCCTCACAAGTAGAACCAGACCCATGATTACTGCTTTATAAGCTCAAATTCTAATGGATTCCTGCTGGAACTTGGCAGCAGAGAATAATGTAGTATTTTCCTCCCTGGTACCTGGCATAGAACACCGAGCCTTGCTCTCGTTCCAAGAATTGATCGCATCTTCAGCAGAAAAGGGGGGGCGTCATTAATGCGTCATATCTCCTGCATTTTAAGTCATTCCTATCAGAGGTGTGTCATCCCTGCAGATTGCACTATGAGGCAGGAGGCTCTCTAAACTGACACTGTCCTTAGGGCTGCTTTGAGTCCTGGGGGGAAGAGGAGGCCAGCAGTCTGATGAGCCCCTCGACATTCTTGCCAAGTTCATTGTAGTTCAGTCCAGAGGAATTCTTACGGGGCCCCGATAGACTTAGAGCTAACGAGAGCGGGGTTTGGGGGAAGGGAAGAGAATGGAGAGATAGAGGAGAGAGGAACCAGAACGGAGCTCAGGCTCCTGTCCCAGAGCTCTCTAAGGCTCGCAGCCTTACGCCGGAACGGAGAGAGCCCTCCCAGCCCCGCAGACGGCAGCAGTTGCTCAGCTCCTGCCCGCTCCCAGCGTTTCATTCTTCCCTAATATACCTGAAGACCGTCCGGGGTCTGTAGAGAGTGAGTCAGAGCTTCTCCCAGAGCACACACCTGCCCGGCCTGACGCCCGGAACAAACCAGGAAGCGAGCGTCCCTCTGATTGCCTTGTCTCTTACAGGTCTGCTGAAAATGATCGTGTAGGCAACATCACAGTCATAGGATGGCAAATGGAAGAGAAATCAGACCAGCGGCCCCCTGTAACGCGGTCACCTGATACAGTTAACGGGAGGGTGAGTAGGGCCCGGCACCAATGGCACTGGTCATCGGAATCTTCCTGGCCGTCATTTTCAGCAGGGATTGGCTTGATGCCGCGGGGAGCTCCTCCCTTCCGATCCCCAAAAGTCCTAAGTCCTCCCTGAGGCCCGAGGACAGTGCTCACCTGGCAGCGTCAGGACCTCGCCAGCCTTTGGGTCTTGTGTCGGGCTTCTGACTTTGACTTTGGTTTTAGACACTGAGGTTTTCAGGAAAGGTGCCCTAAAGAATGAACCGCCACCGTTGATGTGTGGTGGAGAGGACTGAGCCCTCCATGGAAGAGCCGGATAAAGGACGAGCCACCCCCACCGTGGCATTTGTGGCCTCCAGAGTTTCTCTCCACATTTGCCTGCTGCCTCTCTTGGAATGAGATGCATGAATATTTACTGAGGGCCAGCTGTCTGCCAGGCACTGTGCTAAATAGTGCAAGTCTGTAAAAATTAAAGAGGGGCCCATAGGTGGTTGGGAGGATATTATAAAATCTGTCTGCTTGGGAAGCAGTTGATAAAATGAGTCTAGAGAAGCTGGCAGGAGAGCTATCTAAGCCAGGCCTTTTTGAATGCATTTGTAAGATGAAACTTGCAGGTGATAGCAAACAAGAAATGGAACATTCTCCAGTATTTCTACAATCCATTCTCATTGGCTGTGATAATGAGACCAGCACCTTGGAACCCTGTTAATTCTGTCCTTGGTGTACCCTATGAAGAAGTCACAGGGGCACTCTGAACTCAAAACTGAGAAGTTTCAGGGTCTGAGCACACATGAACTGAAGAAATTTATTGGTGATGACAGCATTTTAGTTTAGTTATTGATTGATTTACACCCTTAACTTCCGTCTTAGTATATCAATGATAAGATCTAAAAGTGGCAAGGGCTAGACAACTGGGCTTAAGTGACTTGCCCAGGTTCACTTGCTCATTTTTTTTTTACCTTCTAACTTCAGATTTATTCCTCCACATTTAATAATTCCAATGAATTTTCCTTCTATCTGATCATTTTGATACACAAAAATTGTGGGTAAACCTCTGTCATGATAGTATTGAATAGAACTATTCACAATAGTCTTAACAAATTTGCTGTCTGGAAATTTCTTGCTAGAACACTCAGGTGCTGATTAATCTTTAAACAAATTGGGTGCTGTCTATTTCCATAGCTCTCATCTCTTCATCATCGAACTCATCTTTGGCTTCTTTTAACTAGGCAAGAGTTTTTTTCATATGGTTCAACCATTGCTTCTTTCTGTAAATGTAAAACCATTTCTTTGTTTTCATCCTTTGTTTCTTCATTTGGCAGAAGAATTCTAAAATCTCTTAATAATAATACCACTCATTGTCTTCATTTGGATCCAGCTAGGAAATGTCTTAAGGCCAGATTTGAATCTAGGTCCTCTCTGTCCACTGATTTACCAAGCTGCCCTGCCTGAGACAACACCATTTTAAAGGCATTTGGGGATCAATTTTTCACAATTCCTCTAAGACATGAAGACTGCAACAGAACAAATAAGATCACAGACAATGCTTTTTCCAAAATAAGAAGTACAAGATGTCAGCTATTACTGACACACTTGTTTTGTCATCTTTACAAAATGTTTACAAGCATGATCTATATACATAAAGGAAATCCAATATGAGAAAGTAACAAACAGGCTTTTGCAGACATTTTTCTATGGTTCTCCATATGGTCATAGTAACACAATCATCTGAGAGCTGAGGAAGAGCTCAAAGATTATAGAATCATAGATTAGATTTGGAAATTACCTAGTTCAGTCTCTCTTTTTATAGATGAAGAACCTTCAGAAGTCTAGTGATATGTCCAATCACATAGCTAGTAAGTAGCAGAACAGAGATTTAAAGGAAAGAGAAATGAAATTATCTTCTTAATCCCAAGATTGCTTTAGACCTTGACTCGTATTTATCTTTTTTTTCAGTTACATGTAAGAAACGTTTTTTGACATTTGACATATTCATATTTTCTCCCTCTCCTCCTCTTCCTTCCCTGAGGAAGTGAATAGTCTGATATAGGTTATACCCATACTTTTAAGTAAATACTATTTCCAGTGTCATCATGGAAGATACATGTCACACATACGATAGAAATCTCATGGAGGATACAGAGTGGAAGATGCCATGCTTTGATCTGCACTCAGATTCGTAGTTTCTTCTTTGGCTGTGAATAACATTTTTTTTCATGAATCCCTTGTGATTATCTTAGAGACTTGCTTTGCGGCTAATGTTTGAGTCCTTCACTGCTGATCATGGCATAATAGTCTGTTACTATATATACTATATATCTGTTATTATATATATTGTTCTCCTGATTCTGCTCACTTCACTTATGCATCAGTTCATATAAGCTTTTTCAGGTTTTTCTGAACTCATCCTGTTCATCATTCCTTATGATATGTATGGCACGTATCCTATTATAACCATATACCCAAAATTTTTTATCCATTCCCCAAGTGAAGGACAATCCCCCAATTACCAATTCTTTGCCACTACAAAAAGAGGTGCTAAAAATACTTTATCATTAGGTCCTTGCTCCTTATCTCTGATCTCTTTGGAATACAGACTCGGTAGTGGTAATAATATATCAAAGGGTATGTATAATTTTGTGACCCTTTGAGCCTGGTTCCATATTGCTCTCCAGAATGATTGTATCAGTTTACAGTTCCACCAGCAGTGTATTAGTGTCCCAATTTTCCTACATCCCCTCCAACATTTATCATTTTCCTTTTTGCTCTTGTTAGCCAATTTGGGCAGCGTGAGGTAGTATCTCAGAATTACTTTAATTTTCATTTCTTAAAGCCATTTGGAACATTTTTGCATATGACTATGCATAGTTTTAATCTCTTTCTCTGAGAACTATCTGTTCATATCTTTTTTACCATTTTTTAACTGAGGATTGCTTCATATTCTTATGAATTTGACTCAATTCTCTATGCATTTGAAAGATGAATCTTTTGTCAGAGATTGACTATAAAATGTTTTTCAAAATTTGTTGTTTCCCATCTAATCTAGGTTACATTGGTTTTATTTGTACAAAAACTTTTAAATTTAGTGTAATCAAAATTCTTTTTTATTTTTTGTAATATTTTTTTTTGTTCCAGAGGGCTTTCTTTTTTTTTTTTTAAATATATTTTATTTGATCATTTCCAAGCATTATTCGTTAAAGACATAGATCATTTTCTTTTCCTCCCCCCCACCCCCCATAGCCGACGCGTAAGTCCACTGGGCATTAGATGTTTTCTTGATTTGAACCCATTGCTTTGTTGATAGTATTTGCATTAGAGTGTTCATTTAAAGTCTATCCTCTGTCATGTCCCCTCAACCTCTGTATTCAGGCAGTTGCTTTTTCTCGGTGTTTCCACTCCCATAGTTTATCCTTTGCTTATGAATGGTGTTTTTTTTCTCCTGGATCCCTGAAAGTTGTTCAGGGACATTACACCGCCACTAATGGAGAAGTCCATTACGTTCGATTATACCACAGTGTATTAGTCTCTGTGTACAATGTTCTCCTGGTTCTGCTCCTCTCGCTCTGCATCACTTCCTGGAGGTTGTTCCAGTCTCCATGGAACTTCTCCACTTTATTATTCCTTTGAGCACAATAGTATTCCATCACCAACATATACCACAGTTTGTTCAGCCATTCCCCAATTGATGGGCATCCCCTCGTTTTCCAGTTTTGGGCCACCACAAAGAGCGCAGCTATGAATATTTTTGTACAAGTCTTTGTGTCCATTATCTCTTTGGGGTACAGACCCAGCAGTGCTATGGCTGGGTCAAAGGGTAGATATTCTTTTGTCGCCCTTTGGGCATAGTTCCAAATTGCCCTCCAGAATGGTTGGATCAGTTCACAACTCCACCAGCAATGAATTAATGTCCCTACTTTGCCACATCCCCTCCAGCATTCATTACTTTCCTTTGCTGTTATGTTAGCCAATCTGCTAGGTGTGAGGTGATACCTCAGAGTTGTTTTGATTTGCATCTCTCTGATTATAAGAGATGTAGAACACTTCTTCATGTGCTTGTTAATAGTTTTGATTTCTTTATCTGAGAACTGCCTATCCATGTCCCTTGCCCATTTATCAATTGGAGAATGGCTTGATTTTTTGTACAATTGATTTAGCTCATTATAAATATGAGTAATTAAACCTTTGTCAGAGGTTTCTATGAAGATTTTTTCCCAATTTGTTGTTTCCCTTCTGATTTTAGTTATATTGGTTTTGTTTGTACAAAAGCTTTTTAGTTTGATGTAGTCAAAATTATTTATTTTACATTTTGTGATTCTTTCTATATCTTGCTTGGTTTTAAAGCCTTTCCCCTCCCAAAGGTCTGACATGTATACTATTCTGTGTTTACCCAATTTACTTATGGTTTCCTTCTTTATGTTTAAGTCACTCACCCATTTTGAATTTATCTTGGTGTAGGGTGTGAGGTGTTGATCTATTCCTAGTCTCTCCCACACTGTCTTCCAATTTTCCCAGCAGTTTTTATCGAATAGTGGATTTTTGTCCCAAAAGCTGGGATCTTTGGGTTTATCGTATACTGTCTTGCTGAGGTCGTTTTCCCCCAGTCTATTCCACTGATCTTCCTTTCTGTTTCTTAGCCAGTACCAAATTGTTTTGATGACTGCTGCTTTGTAATATAGTTTGAGGTCTGGGACTGCAAGGCCCCCATCATATGTGTTTTTTTTTCATTATTTCCCTGGATATCCTTGATCTTTTGTTCTTCCAAATGAACTTTGTTATGGTTTTTTCTAAATCAGTGAAGAAGTATTTTGGTAGTTCAATGGGTATGGCACTAAATAGATAAATAAGTTTGGGTAGGATGGTCATTTTTATTATATTGGCTCGTCCTATCCATGAGCAGTTAATGTTTTTCCAATTGTTCAAGTCTAGTTTTAGTTGTGTGGCGAGTGTTTTGTAGTTGTGTTCATATAGTTCCTGTGTTTGTCTTGGGAGATAGATTCCTAGGTATTTTATTTTGTCTAAGGTGATTTTGAATGGGATTTCTCTTTCTAGTTCTTGCTGCTGAGCTGTGTTGGAGATATATAGAAAAGCTGATGATTTATGTGGGTTTATTTTGTATCCTGCAACTTTGCTAAAGTTGTTGATTATTTCAATTAGCTTTTTGGTTGAATCTCTAGGATTCTTTAAGTAGACCATCATGTCATCCGCAAAGAGTGATAACTTGGTCTCCTCCTTGCCTATTCTGATGCCTTCAATTTCTTTATCTTCTCTAATTGCTACTGCTAGTGTTTCTAGTACAATGTCAAATAGTAGAGGTGATAATGGGCATCCTTGTTTCACTCCTGATCTTATTGGGAATGCATCTAGTTTATCCCCATTGCAGATGATATTAGCTGTTGGTTTTAGATATATACTGTTTATTATTTTTAGGAATGACCCTTCTATTCCTATGCTTTCTAGTGTTTTTAATAGGAATGGGTGTTGTATTTTATCAAAGGCTTTTTCTGCATCTATTGAGATAATCATGTGGTTCTTGCTAGTTTGCTTGTTGATGTGGTCAATTATGTGGATGGTTTTCCTAATGTTGAACCAGCCCTGCATCCCTGGTATGAATCCTACTTGATCATGGTGAATGATCCTTCTGATCACTTGCTGGAGTCTTTTTGCTAGTATCCTATTTAAGATTTTTGCATCTATATTCATTAGGGAGATTGGCCTATAGTTTTCTTTCTCTGTTTTTGACCTGCCTGGTTTTGGAATCAGTACCATGTTTGTGTCGTAAAAGGAGTTTGGTAGAACTCCCTCTTTGCTTATTATGTCAAATAGTTTGTATAGTATTGGGGTTAACTGTTCTCTGAATGTTTGATAGAATTCACAGGTGAATCCATCAGGCCCTGGGGATTTTTTCTTAGGAAGTTCTTTGATGGCTTGATGGATTTCAATTTCTGATATGGGATTATTTAAGAATTCTATTTCCTCTTCTGTTAGTCTAGGCAGTTTGTATTTTTGTATATATTCATCCATTTCTCCTAAATTGGTGTATTTATTGCCATATAATTGGGCAAAGTAATTTCTAATGATTGCCTTAATTTCCTCCTCATTGGAGGTGCTGTCCCCCTTTTCATCTTTAATGCTGTGAATTTGCTTTTCTTCCTTCCTTTTTTTAATTAGATTGACCAGTACTTTGTCTATTTTGTTTGTTTTTTCAAAGTACCAGCTTCTTGTCTTATTTATTAAATCAATAGTTCTATCACTTTCGATTTTATTAATTTCTCCCTTAATTTTTAGGATTTCTAATTTGGTTTTCTGCTGGGGGTTTTTAATTTGATCGCTTTCGAGTTTTTTCAATTGCATTTCCAATTGATTGATCTCTGCTCTCCCTTGTTTGTTAATATGAGCTTTCAGGGATATGAATTTGCCTCTAATTACCGCTTTGGCTGCATCCCAAAAGGTTTGAAAGGATGTTTCGCCATTGTCATTTTCCTTGATGAAATTATTAATTGTTTCTATGATTTCTTCTTTAGCTAAACGGTTTTGGAGTATCATATTGTTTAATTTCCAATTGGTTTTAGATTTGGTTTTCCATGTACCATTACTAATCATTATTTTTATTGCCTTGTGATCTGAGAAGGCTGCATTCATTATTTCTGCTTTTTTGCATTTGTGTGCTATGTTTCTGTGACCTAATGTATGGTCAATTTTTGTGAATGTGCCATGTGGTGCTGAGAAGAAGGTGTATTCCTTTTTATCCCTATTTATTTTTCTCCATATGTCTATTAATTCTAATTTTTCTAAGATTTCATTCACTTCTTTTACCTCTTTCTTATTTATTTTTTGATTTGATTTATCTAAATTTGATAATGGTTGGTTTAAGTCTCCCACTAGTATGGTTTTATTGTCTATTTCTTCCTTCAATTCTCCTAGTTTCTCCATTAGAAATTTGGGTGCTATATTATTTGGTGCATACATGTTGATTAATGATATTTCCTCATTGTCTAGAGTCCCTTTTAACAAAATATAATTACCTTCCCTATCCCTTTTGATCAGGTCTATTTTTGCATTGGCTTTATCAGATATCATGATTACCACTCCTGCCTTCTTTCTATCAGTTGAGGCCCAGAAGGTCTTACTCCATCCTTTAATTCTGACCTTGTGGGTGTCAACCCGCCTCATGTGTGTTTCTTGAAGACAACATATGGTAGGGTTTTGGATTCTAATCCATTCAGCTATTCGTCTACGTTTTATGGGTGAGTTCATCCCATTCACGTTCAAAGTTATGATTGTCATTTGTGGACTCCCTGGCATTTTGATTGCCTTCCCTAATTCTAACCTTTTCTTCTTCGGCTCTACCTTTTAGTCCAGTGATTTACTTTGAATCAGTCCCCCTTGTCCCCTCCCTTGATGTTTCCCTTTTTTGTCCCTCCCTTTTTGTTTCCTCCCCCTCCCCCCTCTCTTTCCCTCCCTTTTTGTTCTCCCTCTCCCCCTCCCCCCCTTGGTTTTCCCTTCTCCTTACCCTTGTTGGGTAAGATAGAATTCAAAATCCCAATGGATCTGGATGTTTTTCCCTCTCAGAGTTGATTTCCCTGAGATTGAGGTTTAAGTAAACCCCCCCCCCTCTCTTCCTCTCCTTCTTATAGGAGTTTTCTTCCCCTCCCCTTCCCCTGTGAATCTTTGTGTGAGAACCATTATTCTATTTGGTCTTTCTTTACCCCCTATTTATACATTACATTTTCCCCACATATTAGTATACATAGGTTGATATAAATGTAGTCCTTATAGAAGAGAGTTTGAGTAAAAGAAGATAACATTTTTCCCCTTTCCTTAATATTTACCTTTTCAGGTATTCCTTGCTCTTTGATTTTCGGTATCAAACTTTCCACAGAGCTCTGGTCTTTTCTTTGCAAAAAGTTGGAAGTCTTCTATTTTGTTGAATGCCCATACTTTCCCTTGGAAGTATATAGTCAGTTTTGCTGGGTAGCTGATTCTTGGTTGGAGACCCAGCTCTCTTGCCTTTCTGAAGATCATGTTCCATGCCTTACGATCATTCAGAGTAGAACTTGCAAGGTCTTGTGTGACCCTGATTGGCATTCCTTTATATCTAAATTGTCTTTTTCTGGCTTCCTGTAGGATTTTTTCTTTTGTTTGATAGCTTTGGAATTTGGCAATTACATTCCTGGGAGTTGTCTTTTGGGGGTTTAGTGTAGAAGGTGTTCTGTGAGCTCTGTCAGTGGCTGTATTGCCCCCTTGTTCTAGAATCTCTGGGCAATTTTCTTTGATTATATCTTGTATCACCATGTCCAGTTTGGTGTTTATTTCTGGCTTTTCTGGGAGTCCAATTATTCTTAAATTTTCTCTTCTCCCCCTGTTTTCCAGATCTATCACCTTGTCGGTGAGATATTTTATGTTCTCTTCTAATTTCTTGGTGTTTTGGCTTTGCTTTATTAGTTCTTGCTTTAAAGCCTGGTTTTCTTTTACAGTTTGGTCAAACTGGTTTTGTAGATGCGTGAATTTCTTTTGCATCATTTCCCACTTTTCCTCCCAGAGGGCTTCCATCTTTTTGGTCCTTTCTGATTCAAATTCTTCATGTGTTTGTGGAGAGTTTCTATTTCCTTTGGAAGATTTTGGAGAATTTTCTTGTATATCTTCTTCTATCTGCTCTGTATTTTGTATTTTGGCTCCATAGAATGTGTCCAGAGTCGCCCCTTTCTTCTTATTTTTCTTGGTATTTTGGGGCTTCTGTGCTTCTGTGGAGTTTGTCATCTCTGAACGTGGAGGATTGGCTTTTCTTGTCTTTGTCTGGTGATCAGAGGCTTTAGTCCTGGGCAGATGTTGGTTCTATGAGCGTTCCCTGGGTTAAACTGAATATGCCTCACTGGAACTGGAATGGAAGGGTCGGACCACGAGGCCACACTCTCCCCCTGGCTCGATTTCCGGAAGTTGCCTTCAGAATCCCTGGCCGTGAGGCTGTTTCGTTGGCCTGCGGGGGGATGGGCTGCCGCTTCCCCAAGCTCCGAGAGCACAGACTTTCACTGAGACTTGGATAGCAGGATCCAGCCCGTGAGGCTGTCTTGCCCGCCCTGAGGGTTGCTGTTGTTTTGACCAGCTCTCTGCAGCGGAGGCCCCAGGCAGTAACTTTCACCCGGACTGACCAGCTCTTTGCAGAGGAGGCCCCAGGCAGTAACTTTCACCCGGACCGACCAGCTCTCTGCAGCGGAAGCCCCAGGCAGTAACTTTCACCCGGACTGGGACTTGGGTAGAAGACCCTGAGGGTTGTTGTTCCTCAGACCCTGCTCTCTGAGCCCGGAGCGGCTGCAGCTTCCGGGAGCCTTGGACTCTGCGCTCCTACCCCTGAGGTCCGAGGGATCTCGGGTTCTGGCTTTTAAGGAGAGCCGTACCTTTTGAACCGGGTCCAGGTCCAGGAGGAGGGTTCCCAGGGTCTGTGCTGTTGATCGTTTTGAATTTCGGCGCCTTAGGAGCTTCTAGTTTGAGATCGGTCGGGAAGGGTTTTCCGGAGATCTGAACTTCAGCTTTCTCTAAGCCGCCATCTTAACCGGAAGTCCTCTGTAATATTTTTTATCTTATTGGGTCATACATTTTTCCCTTATTAAGTCTAATAGATATTCTTTTCTCTGTTTCTCTAGTTTGTTTATGGTGTCACTCTTTATTTCTAGATTGGGTATCCATTTGGAATGTATCTTGATGTATAGTGTGAGGTGTTGGTTCATGCCTAATTTCTATCATACTTCTCTCTAGTTTTCCCACAAGTTTTTGCCAGATAGTGAGTTCTTTCCCTAAGAGCTTGAATCTTTGGATTTATTGAACATTAAGTTGCTATGGACATTAACTGCCATCTAATCTATTCCATCGATCCACCACTCTGTTTCTTAGCTAATGCCAGATCATTTTAATGATTATTGCTTTATACTATATTTTGACATTTGATATAGCCAGGCCCCTTTCCTTCATTTTTTTTGTTGATTCCTTATATATTATTGATCTTTTGTTCTTCTAGGTGAACTCTGTCATTTTTTTGGTCATTTTAGAACTATGAAATACTTTTTGGATAATTTTATTGGTATGGCACTGAATAGGTAAATTAATTTAGGTTGGGATTATCATTTTTACTATATTGGTTTGGCCTACAATTAATGTTTTTCCATATTTTCAGGTCTGACTTTTATTTGTGTGAATTGTTTTATAATTGTGTTCATATAGTTGCTGGGTTTATTTTGGTAGGTATACCCCAAGGTATTTTATATTTATTGTTTAGAGTGATTTTGAATGTAGTTTTCTATCTCTTGCTGTTGGGTTTTGTTAGTGATAAATGGACATGCTAATGATTTACATGGCTTATTTTGTATTCTATGACTTTGCTGAAGTTATTTCCATTAGTTTTTTGGTTGCCTTGACTAGTATTTAGATTTATCCAGAATTATTCAGATATTGTTAACCAAAAATACCTGTTCTAAGTTAACTCCAATTATATGCCTCTCATCTTTTTGTTCCAAATAATATATATATTAGGTCAGGTTGGGAATTGAAATGGAAAAGTTGTTCATTTAGTGATATTGGATTGTAAAGTCAAAGTCCATTATTATTGAGAAAAATACTGAGTTATATCTGGCATTAGACTCTTTCCTGTGCAGAGATATTATGTTCCCTTGTTTCATTCATTATCTAGTCTTCAACCTCCTCATATTACAGAGAAGGAAATTCAGAGCTTGAGAGCTTAAAATACTTAGCCAGATAGAGATATAGAGGCTAAAAAAGTTGCTTGTAAAATGATTTTTACCAAGTAGATTATACTCTTAATGTTCTAAGTGGTGAACTAAATTATCTTGTGATTCAATAAATTCATTATACAGATTGAGCACTGATATCAAGAGTGTTGATCCAGAGTTTCTAAGCCATGATTTCTTTCATTCATACATTCATTCATTCATTCATTCATTCATTCATTCATTCATTCAGTGGTGATGAGTTGGTGCTGTATTTCACACTCATTTGTATCCTTTAGACTGTTCTGCCAGTGGATGAAAGCTTGACAGAGTCATTAGGAATCCGATCCAAATATGCTTCCTTGCGGAAAGATTCATTACTTAAATCAGGTAAGTAGTTCTCTGGATCGATATCAATGCCCTGCTTGTAAGCTCGAGCATCTGAACATAAAACTAGAGAGAAAATGAATATTCGCTTATGGTTATTACAGTAGTCTGAGTCAGTTTCATTTGTCTCCTTTATAAACAGAAATGTTTTTGCCAGATGTTCATAGCATTAGTCATACATTGAGCAGGAGATATGTTGCAAGTTTTTTGCTTCCTTTTGATTTCATGCACCAAAACTACTTTTGGTGGTTAGCAACAATATTGCTTCTTTTCCCCGCTTTATCCCTAAAACTGCACTACCAGTTCTGATGAGTAATTGCTATGCTTTTCAATAAGAAGATTGGATACAGCTTGTGGAGAAGTGTGTTTGGAATAGATCCTTTGGACATTTTTTCTTAGAAATATTGTCATGCACTTAAGTGATGGAGAGGTGTGTGTGTGTGTGTGTGTGTGTGTGTGTGTGTGTGTGTGTGTGTGTGTGTGTGTGTGTGTGTAAATGCATTTGTAGTTATAAGTTTGTCCAAGACCTAAAGCTGAATGTGACTGAGCTAGGAGGAAGGAAAGTAGAGTGACTTTCTCTCATCCTCTTTGCCCTTATCCTTTGCATTTCAGTGTTTGGTGGTGCCATCTGTAGAATGTACCGTTTCCCCACAACTGAAGGGAATCACCTAAGGATCTTGGAGCAGATGGCTGAAAGTGTCCTCTCCTTACATGTTCCTAGACAGTTTGTAAAACTCCTTCTAGAAGAAGATGCAGCAAGGTAAGGAAAGCCGGCTTGCTTCGCTCTTGTTAAAAATGGATTAGACTAACAACACTAACATCTCATAAGACTAGAGGGAATTGGAGAGGTCCCTTATCTTCCCTACCCCATTGATTCCCATTTAAAGTTATACAAATAAATGAAAAAGTGTGCCATATTTTAATATACCTGCAGAAGGGATTTTCTGGCTTTTCTAGGAATGCTTTCCATTAATTTCTAAATTTTCTTCTTTATAATTTGCTTGAATTTCTCATTTGCCATATGCATATCTCTTCCCATCAGCCTTTGTTTGAGATAAAGAATAGTTGGTTGTCAGCTATTATATGATGGCTCCTAAACATTTTACCTAGAAGAAAATTTTTTTGTCTCTCTTGTTTTTGTGTGTTTGAAAAATCATGACTTTCATTTATCGTCTGCCTTCATTTTGTGTGTTGTCATAGTAACATGGAATTTTAGAACTGGAAGGAATCTTACAGTCATCTAATCCAGGGGTTCTTCGCCATTTTTACGTCATAGACACCGTTTACAATCTTGTGAAGACTCTGGACCCATTCCCAGAATTATATTTTTAAATGCATGAAATCCAATACATAGGATTTGCTAAAGAAATAAATTATAGAGGGTATCTAAAGCAGACTTAAAATTGCACTAAGACTTTTGGGGCACCTTCTATTGAAATATTTATGTAAATGTTTAAAAAAGTTTATAATATACTCTTGGTTAAAAACCACTTGATTGGAGCATACAGTGCATGAAAAAAGAGAAGCTAGAGATAGGAGGCTAGCATCAGATTGGTGGAGTGCCTGGGGTACTGGACTGACAAGTTTGAACTTTAGCAATTAAGTAGTTACTAAGAAATCTGATAATTAAAAAAAATTATAACTAGTCCTTTGAGTAAAATAGGAATAATAGTTAATGTATAACTTAACTTCACTTTCGTGTTATGATAGTCAAATCAAATAATAGATACAAACGTATTTTGAAATTCTGAAAACTTTTATAGATTTTAAGGTAATGGCCACACTGCTGATAATGGTTTCTTTCTTTGATTGTGCCCAGATATTTGTAAGAGAACTAGAGACTTTTGTTGGTATAAAGTTTCCCATTAGGAGGAAGGAAAATTATAGAAACTCTTAAGACTAGTTTTTTACTAGGCAGTTTTCGCCTCAGTGACTGCTTTTGATTATATAACCTTACCACATAATTAGCACATGGTTGATTTTGTCATTTGCTTATTAGCTTTCTTAAAGTAATATTGATTTGTAAAATGATTACTGAATATGCCTTTATTTTCTTTTCCTTGGACAAGCCAGTCCCTGTTGAGGCTTGCTAGAGAGGCTTCCCTTTGTCTCTTAGTTGTTACAATGCTCTTCAAGGCAAGAATTAAATCTATGCTGGGGCTCTCTTTCTATTGATTAGTGTGATATTGGACCTAAGTGGTAAGACATGATTTCTCAAAAGTAGTTAAGTGGAAAGCTGAGGTCAAACCATCTCTGAGAGACTATATTGTTATTTTCGAAAAATCTCCTTTTTATAATACTATTAGCCTATGTTTATAGGGAGTCTGAATGACCACTCTCATCTCTCAAGAATAATCATATAGTAGGGAAAGCCCATTTAGGAAATAAGCTCTGTTTTCTAAAATGGTTACACTTAGAAACTTTATAGAGGTAGTATGTTATAAGAGAAAAATGCACTGGCATTGGAATCAAAAGATCTTGGTTCAAATTCAATCCCTACCACTTTCTATTTGTTAGACGTTTAACAAATCTGTTAATTTCTAGGCCTCAATTTCTTCATCATTAAAATGAAGGAGTTGAACTGGATTGCTTCCAGTGGATAGCTATAAATCTTTGGTCCTGTGATCTTTGTTTTAAATTTTTGACTAGAACTATTATCTGAGTAGCATGTTTTTGTGTCAGCTAAAAATGCAATTTTATTTATTTAATTCAAAATATTATTTTTCATTGAGTTTATTCTACCAGTCAGAACTGGAGAATTCAGAATACCTTAGTTCAGTGTTCAGAAACCAATTTTGAGAAGATAGCAGATTAGAGGCAGCAACTTAGCTGAACTTTCCCAAAATTCATCTCCAAACAACTTTAAAAAAATGCCTTAAATCAAATTTCAGAGCAGTAAAGCCTACAGAAAGGGTAAGAATGAGAATTTTTTTACAGCCTACAACTTAGGTCAGTGGCCCTAGTGTAGGGACTGGCAGGGAATGCATAAGGTGGTAGTGGCAGCATTGGGCTTTGAAGGTAAGCTACAAAAGCTTCATGAATTCTCAATCCAGAGACAGGAAGAGGACTATAAAATGATCAGAAAAAGATTGTAGGCTACCCTTTTCAGCAGCTATTGCCCATATGCAGTTCTGGGACATAGTTTGTAGGCAGAGAGGAGCATTTACATGGGACCCTTTGACAGAGGCTTTGATATTCTTTAAGATGTGAGTCACTACCAAGAACACAACATAGACTTGGGGTATGATTTGCCAGAGGTAATTGACATCTAGATAATTCATTGGCAACTGAGTCCCTCCCATAGTCCTATTGGTTAATGTCACCAGAACATTGTCAACCATCCCTGCCACTGTACTATAAGTGATATAGTAGCCCCCCAAATGGCAATTATTCCTACCCCAGAAGACCACAGTATTAGTTGTTACATGTTTCCCATTAGATCTTTTCTAGGCCCTAACTGTCAGGAGTTAACAGTTAGAAAATGGTTGTTGTCCCCACAACCTTTGCTTCTAGCTAGATAGAATCCAAGATGGCTAGCCTGTAAAATGATAGCCCTACTCCAGCCTCCCTTTTACAATAGACTCTCTCCCTCAGTATTGTAACTGACCAGAGTGGCAGTTGGTAACTGACTTGTTCCCCCCCCCCCCCCCAAGGAATCAAGATGTTTTTGATCCTGTGTGGAAACTGCTAGCCAGAGTCAGTGACAAAGGCTCAGGAGTTGTAATTGACAACAACTTCACAACTATTATTGTACCATTTGGTAGTGTATCATCTGGATCTGAATCTGACTCTCAGTCACTGATTCCTGTACTCTCTAGGTCTTTCATTAGCTTTCATTCAGTGACCTTCAATTGGAAAGTGTTGGGGGGAAATATTTTATCCACCTTCTCTCTTCGGCTTCTCAAGACCGAGAGACCTTCACTGGTCTCCCAGCCAAAGTCTCCTCCTCCGGATTCCACTCCTGGCACCCCTCCCCTTTTGAGGTGATCAATTTCACATACTCTTCAGCCTGGCACTTTTTCTCTAGTGCCAGCCTCTGTCACAACCCTTCCTGGGTAAGAGCCAAAGCACCAATCAGAAGAACAGTGACTACACCTTTTCCTGGATCAAAATAAATTAGAAATACTAAAAACTTGTCGACTCCCCAAACTCTCTCTGAAAATAGCAACACAAAAAAAACTGAATGTTAGGATAGTGCCTTTCCACCCCCAAGTGAATAGAGCCCAACTTTAGTAATAAGTTTAAAATCAAGAAATAGACTGAGAAAATGATCAAACAATAAAAAAAATAACTTGACTATGGTGGCAGAAAATAACAAGATACAAACTCAGAAGAAGTGAAACCAGCTTCAACCAATGCCTCAAAAAAAAATTGTCAGTTGGACACAAGCCAACAAATATTCCTGGAAGTTTAGGAGATGAGTGATAGAGGAAAAAGAAAATTAGTAGTAGGAAAAGAAATGAGAGTGATACAAGAAAATTATGAAAAGAGACTTAACAACTTAGTAAAAAGAGGCACAAAAGTACTTGAAGAAAATAATATCTTAAAAAATAAAATTGGCCTAATTCCCTGAAGAAAATAACTTCTTAAAAAACTAAACTGACCAAATCAAAAAAGAGATACTAAAATTATTGAAGAAAATAATTCTTTAAAAATTAGATTGAGGTTAGTAGAAGCTAATGAGTCCATGAGATATCAAGAAACAATAAAACAGTCAGAAAAAATGAAAAAAAAATTAGAATAAAAGATGAACTATCCCAATGTAGAAACAGCTGACCTTGAAAGTTGAGGAGAGATCTTTTAAGAATTATTGGTCAAGGGGGCAGCTGGGTAGCTCAGTGGATTGAGAGCCAGGCCTAGAGATGGGAGGTCCTAGGTTCAAATCTGACTTCCCAGCTATGTGACCCTGGGCAAGTCACTAAACCCCCATTGCCTAACCCTTATCGCTCTTCTGCCTTGGAACCAATACACAGTATTGATTCCAAGATGGGAAGGTAAGGGTTAAAAAAAAAAAAGAATTATTGGACTACTAGAAAGCCATGATCAAAAAAGGAACCTATACATCATATTTCAAGAAATTATATGAGAAAACTTCTAGAAATAAAATCTTCAACCTTGCTTTTTACTTTAGTTTTCACCTGAAACTGTTCTCTCAAAATTGTCAATAACCTCTTTAGTTGCCAAATGTCTCCTTATCTATATAACTACTTCTAAGATGACTTTGCTCATTCATCATCTGTGTCATGCCTACTAACTTTAGGTCTATTCCCAAGTCTGTATATTGGGCCCTCAGCTTTCTTCTTTTTTTTAGGGAAAAATAGGTAACACTTATGAATTATTAGTGACCTAGTGAATTAGTCCAACCATTCTGGAGAGCCAATTTGAAACTTATACCCAAAGGGCTATAAAACTATGACCCTTTGGCCTAGCAATACCACTACTAGGACCATATCACAGAGATAAAAGAAAAGGAAAAAGACCCATAGGTACAAAAATATTTGTAATAGTTTTTTTGTTTGTGGAGGCAGAGAACTGGAAATTGGGGGGATCTCATCCACTGTGGAATAGAATAAGGTGTGGCACATCATTGGGATGGAGTACTTTGGGAAATAATGAGGGGATGGTTTCAGAACAATATGTTGAGACTTGTGTGAACTGATGTAAAATGAAGTGAGAAGAACTAGGAGATTACTGTGCACAGTAATAGCAATATTGTAATTATGATTAATTATAAAAGACTTGCCTGCTCTCATTAATACAGTATCCAAGACAGTTCCAAAGGACTTAATGATGAAAAATGCTATATCTACCTCCAGAAAGAGAATTGATGCTGAGTGAAAATTAGACTATAATTTTCTTTATTTTTTTGTAATATGGATATATTTTGCATGATTTAATGTGTATAATTGATAAAATATTAAATCATATATATAATTGCTTTCTAGATAGGTGAGAGGGAGAGAGAGAATTTTGAACTCAAAAAATTTAAATATAAGAATGTTAAATAAAAAAAATACTATTTTAATACTTAAAAAAAAGAACTCATTTGGTCATAGAATATTTTTAGAGTTGAAATATGTGTTGCAGGAGTTGGAATATGCTTAGAATAAAGGGAAGTTAAGAATATTATGAAACAAAGGAGGAAGAAATGTTTTTATATCCACCCACCCCACCCCTTGCAAAAAATAAAAGTAAAAAATAATTGTGACCATATATAATTAGTATTTTCCAACACCACCATTGAAATAAAGAAATTATAAAATAATCCTTAGTATATAGATCCCTCTTCTCTTTCTGGCATAGTGGTAGAGAAGGATGAAGAAGTTACTAAGAGTTTTGGGACCAGCTATCAATGCTAACTTAAAAAAATGGTATATTTGCTTTGATCCAGTGATGCTATTACTAGACTCATATCCCAGAAGGTCAAGGGGATCAAAGACTTAGCATGGAGTAAGATATAGAGTTCTATAATAAGAGTTAGGAAGACCTACTTTCAAATCCCATTTTAGATGTCTGTTACATGACTGAAGAAGTCACTTAAGCTCTGGGCCTCAATTTCTTCATCTCTAAAATTAGGACATTGGACATAATTAATTCTCTTTTCACTTCTAGCTCTAAATTTGTGATAACCACAGAGGGAAAGGTTCTGTGTGTATGGAAGTGTTTGTAGCAATATTTTTTGTTGTAGCAAAGTACTGGGTACAGAAAACATAGCCATCATATGGGAAATGATTGTATAAGAATGTAATGGAATATTATTATATCATAAAAATAGTAAAGATGAAAAATTCAGACTTGTGATGGCCTCAAAACCATGAGTGGCTTCCATGCATAGACTGTC
Organism: Monodelphis domestica; assembly: GCF_027887165.1. Classification (NCBI taxonomy): domain Eukaryota; kingdom Metazoa; phylum Chordata; class Mammalia; order Didelphimorphia; family Didelphidae; genus Monodelphis; species Monodelphis domestica. The sequence continues at coordinate 203,513,858 of NC_077234.1, forward strand.
TATGCTGCAGCTTGGGGGAATCTTTCATGATAGTCTCAAGACCACCAGGCCCAATCTGGTAACAAAAGTCCTATCTAAAATCCCCTCTTTTACTGGAAGCCTTCCCCAATTCTTCTTAATTCTCATGCTTCCCTCTGTGTATTATTGCTTACTTTTCCTATATATAGCTTGACTTGTTCATATTGGTTTGCATGTGGACTTCCCAATTAGATTGTAAGCTCCTTGAGGGTTGGGACTGTCTTTTTGTATCCCTGCTGCTTAGTATAGTGCCTAGTACATAGTAGTTGCTTAATAAATATTGATTGATTGATTGAGAAATTGAGGTCAAGGACATATATAAAATAGCTACACCTGGCAAAGAGAAGAACCATCTCTTTGTCAGAGACTAGAGGAGAGGAGCAAATAGGAGATGACGACAAGGGATTTGGTGGGGGGTGCTTATGAGAAGAGGGGGGGCTCTTGATAAATGGCCTGAGTTTTTCTTGGTTAAGAATGAGCTTAAGGACTGCTGCATAGAAGGTAGTGAAAGTTAAACACATACAGATGATAAGAAGATCGAGGGTGTGAGTCTTTGTGTCTAGCTGAGATGGAGAGGAGGAATTGGCCATGGGGTCAGGAGTAAATCCATTTGAATAGATTTAGGAATTGTAAGATCAGAGTATGTCAGGGAACATAAACATTTTTTTGAAACCCTCCAAAATAGTGGGCAAAGTTGGAATGGAGAGGAGGGCACCTATGATCCAGGCACTGAACTCATTGAGAAAGAAATAATATTTTGGGGAATATAATAGCTTCCAAATTCTGGAATAGGTGATAAATTTAGAAAACTATACCTTATGTGTAACATCTATTTTAGAGGAAGAAGTTAGTAATATTCTATAAAGAACTTAATGAAACCCTCAAAATTAAATCAACATTTATTTTCATAAGGCATGCATAATCAATTCTACTACTTTCAAAGCTGTCCTGCTTGCCTGTGTTTCTTTTTGATTTTCCTTCTTTTTTCTTCTATGCATTTATAAAAAACATTCCTCTGACTCTCTTGCATCACTTGCCTAAATTTGTTTCTAAAAAGCCCTCCACTTTAACTTCAAAACAAAACATAGTCCTTGTAAGAAGTAAGGATAATCAATTCCAAAAAATCCACACATTTACTATGTGTAAAATTTATGTCTTATTTTGCACCTTGGGCCCACCAACCAGCTATTAGGTGTGGAGAACATGCTTTATTTGTCATCCTCTACAGTTATGACATTGATCAAAGTTCTTAAATTTTTCAAAGTTGTTTGTCTTTATGATATTGTTAGTAATGGTGTATAAATAATTCTCTTCTGTTTATTTCACTCTGCATTAGTTCATTCAAGTCTTCTCAGGTTTCTCTGAAACAGTTTCTTCCGTCGTTTCTTTTAGCACAATTCTTGAGTTGTTTCAATTGACCCCATTTGGGGTTTTGACAAAGATATTGGAAAAAGGATATTTTACAGATGAGGAAACTGAAGCCAACAGGGTTAAGTGACTAGTCCAGGGTCAAGTGACTAGCCCAGGGTCCCACAGCTAATATGTGAGGATGCATTTGAACTTGGGAAGATGAATCTTCCTGACTTCAGGTGTTCAGTCCTCTGATGATTACCATTCATTACAAATAAAGAAATTGTTTGTTTACCAAAAGTATTTGCCACTTAAAATTTTGGAAAATATGTCCAAAAATGTTGTTACCATAATTGGGAAAATAAAATAAGTATTTGCCACTGTCACAGAGGAGAGCCAAAGCAGAATCCAGATGAAAGATGGTGAAATTCTGTAGTTGCTCATAGTTATAAATGGTATTGTTTTTATTGTTTCAAACTCTAGAACCTGGTAGAACCTTCTAAAATGAGAGCTAGAATATACCCGAGTTGCTTAATGTTTAGATTTCTAAATATCCTTTTAGGTGTGAGTGAAGAATGGTCCACACTAGGATAGATAGTAAAGTAGACTCCCTGCATGGAGCAGGTCTTGGGTAGAGAAGAACTGAATAGGAAGAAAATATCTGAATTTCTTTTGGAGAATTGACACATGCTTCTAATGACTGAGCTTCTGGCTAGTACAGAGGCTTATCTTCATCTTAGTATTCTTCTCATGGTGTTGTGAAACTGTGAATCATGGAGTACCATAATCTCTGAAGAATTAAAGTTGTAGCCATCCAAAGAACTGTGCAGAGAGGTATATTGTGAGTGTAGGTAGGCAGGAATATAGTATCAGGAAAGAAATGCTCGGAATAAATAGTATAAAGAATTTCCTCAGATGGGAATATGATGGGGAAAAAGATAAAAAATAGTCTGTGGACTCCACTGGTATCCATGCAGTGTTCTATGATCTGTAGAAAGGCACATTGGGTGGATCTGACCCCTTGTGGAGGATTTATGGAAAGACATGGATGGACTAAAGTCTTAAAGGATTAATTGGATTAAAAGGATTAATATGCACCATTGAAGGGAGTATCCATTTATATATGAGATCATAGATTTCATCAAAGTATATGAAATTTCATATTTTAGATGTAAATATTATCATTAGCATTGAAAGTTTGTTTGGATAAATATGGAGAATAAAGGAAAGTGACACAAAATGATGTAAGTAGAAATAGTATACATGGTGACTCCAACAAAATAATGGAAATGACAACAATGGACAAAATGTAAAGGACAACAATAACAAGTGAAAGCAAATGCTCTGCACATAAAACAACCAAGCTTGACCCAAAGAAGAAAGATAAATCTTTAATTTTATATTAATTATACATTTATGTTATACTTATATAATATGCACATATTATATATACTAATTACAAATAAAAATGTGACTACACCCCCTCCCTTCTGTGAAGAGATGAGGCCCTGTTGTCTGAAACATTGCCTGTACTATTGAACTTGAATGATGTATTGGTAGTTTTTGCCTAGCTGCTTTTTCTCTTCCTCTTTTTTTAAAATAAGGGATGGCTTAAGAGAGTGTGTATGTGTGTGTGTGTGGGGAATATTCTGGAAAATTAAAGTGAAATATAAATTTAAAAGTTCGGAAAGAATAAAATAAAATTTCAGAATAGCATATCAAATAGTTTGCCACAGAACCTCTGATTCATTTTCACAGAATACTGGTATTCCATGAACACAGTTTAAGTTGAATATGCCAGTCAGACATAGAGTTGGATCTGCATTATCTATTTTTGTCCCTATCTTTGCAGGGTTTGTGAATTGGAAGAATTGGGAGACCTCTCTCCCTGCTGGGAAAGTCTACGTCGACAAATTGCTACTCAGTACCAAACTATAATACTAACTTACCAGGAAAACCTAACTAATTTACATCAGTACAAAGGTTAGTGGAATTTACCCTTACTCAAACAGGTGCCTTTATATTTTTCCTCTTCAGAAATATGCCATCTGGATTAGGATAGTTCTAATGACTTTATTGATCAATTAAAAGGGATTTTCATAGATTCTCATGTAAAAATTCCTCTAAATATGAGCTGCTCAGAAGATTTCCTTTTAAAAGGTAAGCCTTTAGTAGTTGCCCTAACAATTCTCTAGCTATATAGGGTATTCATCTTTGTCCAGAGTGAATGCAATTTCATTGAAGAATCCAAATTACTTGTTATGAGAACACTAGTCTTCTAAATTCTTTTCTTTTGAATGATAGTTGAAATGAAAATGAAGATTGTATAAGTTTGCACTCTACCTTTTAAAAAATTAAATGTGAAGCTAAAAAAATACCTTACTATTTCTCTTTGTAAGAGAACAGTGGATAATTTTAGCATAGACTCAAAAGAGTGGTATTCTTCAGACCCTCTCTGTCTTTGATTCCAAATTGAATAGGTTTTAGTTTTTAAATATTATTTTTTATTACTTCTCAATTTGTGACTAAATAGTCTCTTTTTTTGGACTACCTTCCTTCATTTCCACTATGCAGAAAGGTCTTAAGTATTGAATATAATTTCTCTACTAAGCATTTAAAATTGACATGAAGAACAAACCTCTGGCTGCCATCTTGGGCTCACACCTCTAGAGCTGGAAGGGACCTTGGTGGCTTTCACATTCTTGAGTGAGAAGCCAAATATTATAATGGAGTTACATGGCCTAGTTAGCTTTTTGAAGAAACTGGGAGAAATGAGTGAAAATATTAAGAATAAGTTATCCAATGAGGAAATCATTTGTCTATAGGTAGATTACAAAGGCATTTAACTGTGGTACTACCAGCTGAAGAATACATTTACTTGATGGTTTTTTCTTCTTTTTCTCCTAACAAAATTAAAAGCCATTAACTTATGACAATTCTATTTCCTTATAATCTATTTTGTGTTTTTGGAGGGGGAAGCAGAGAGGAAAGGGGGAGATGTTGGATTTGTGGTTTACTGGTATTGGAAACTTCCTATAAGGAAACATCCCTAGCCCCTTACTCCATTTGTGACTTTGTGGAAATCACTGAATTTCCTTGGGTCTCAGTTTCTTTATTCATCTAGTACTTTTAAAAATGATGATTACTTCCTCAAGATAGATCAGGAACTGTTTTCCAACTTATACTCTTAGAGAGTTCCTGGAACACTCAAAGGATAGGTGAATTGTCCAGAATCACCCATCTATTCTGTGTCAAAGACAGTGCTTGAACCTAATCACTGTCATGCTGCCTCTAGAACAGGGAACATACCTGGGGTGTATGAACTTGTTTTATTAAATCTTTTGAAAAATGCATTTCAGTATAAATTATTGGTTTCCTTCGTATTATATTTTATGCACTTAAAATCATTTTTCTAAGACGGGGTTTATAGGATTCACTAGACATCCTTTACCCCCCAAAATGCCGAGAACTCCTGCTTTAGAATAAGTTTTTTTTTCATTTAGAGTGAGATTTCCCCCCCAAATCTTTCAAATGAATTTTTTCTTAAGAAAATGGTGATGTGATTTTCAGTCTTGAAATGGACCTATATATATATATATATGTATGTATGTATATGTATGTATATATATATATATATAATAAATACTGTGATATACTCATTTGCTATAAATGTTGAAGATTTTCAAGGTCCTTTGATTTTTTTCATTGCTTTACTCCCCTCACTTATACAGAGTGCCATTATTTGGAAGATAATCTCCCAAAGTACATTAATGTGACATTGGGCAAGTCATTTAACCCCCATTGCCTATCCCTTGCTGCTCATCTTCTGCCTTGGAACCAATACACAATATTGATTCTAAGATGGAAGATAAGATTTTTTTTAATACATTTAAAAAAATCTTATCACCTTGCAGCCAGTAGACTGGTTCTCAAGTTCTGTCTTTGAAGGTTTTCTAGCTTAGTAGAGTCTTTTAGAATTTGTACCCTCTGAGAACCTTAGGTGACCACTAGGCTATGCTATGGCATTGGAGTAGGACTTGAACGAAGGATGGATAACCAAAAAACTTCTAAGGGATTTATTACAAAACTTTTCTAGTCTGTTTATTTTTTTTTAATTTTTCCAAAAATTTTATTTATTTTTTTAGAATATTTTCCCATGGTTACATGATTCATGTTGTTTCCCTCCCTTCCTCCTCCCTCCTAGAGCCAAGGAGCAATTCCATCCAGTCTGTTTATATTGACTAGTTTGTATGTAAAGACGTGTGTGTATGTGTGTGTGTGTGTGTATGCACATACACACACATACATGCATATAAATATAGTTGTTGCTGAATTTGAAAGAGTGATGTAGGAAAATGTAGCACTTTTTTTTGATGCAGCATGAGCCAGTTTCTTTTCCCTGTTCAAGATGGATAGGTGATATTCTAGTTGAGCTGATAGCTTTAATTTTTTACCTTAAAGTATCTCTGTAATTGGAATTAAATAATTTCTGGCATAGCTGTGTGGCAATAGAATATGTCATATCCACCCACATTGCTTTGCATAACTCCGTGACTCCCTGTGTGCATGCCACAGTATTTAGCCAGATCCTCCAAATGGTGTATTGCTGTTTCCATAGAGCTCTGATGACTTTCCTCACCCTTACTAACATCATGTTCCACCCAAACATCCTGGAACTAGTCTGCTGGCCAGCAAATTGCCCTTTCTTCCAGTGTTTACACCCACCTACCATCTGCAAGCTAACATGTTCTTGTAGGCAACTCGAAATCTTCAAGCCACCACCCCAGCATACCTGGCTATATTCAGAAATTTGCTGATACCTTTTTTTCCTGCCATTTGCACATAGAGAATAGCATGTGTATGATATTTCTCTTCTCTTGTTTTAGGCCCCTCATTTAAGGCAAGCAGTTTGAAAGCTGATAAAAAATTGGAATTTGTACCCACAAATTTGCACATACAGAGAATGCGAGTCCAAGATGATGGAGCATCAGGTACTTCTTTCTCTTAACCTTTTCGTTAAGCCCTGGATGGGCTTATCTTGTCGCTAGATAACTATGATCTTAGACAAGCAGGTCCTGGCCTTTTTCATGTGATCATTTGCGGGGGAACTCAAGAGGTATGAGATAGAGATAGGTGAATTTCATATAAATAATATTTTTTTAAAATAAAGGCCAACATTTCCTTCTCTTTATACTTTCATCCCCTGGCCATTTCTAAATCACCAATAATGGTCCATGAATAAGGAAAAGTAGGAGGAAATTGCCTGAATCATTTCCTTAATCCTGTCTACCATCCTCTTGGGTGGCACTAAATAATTATTATCTGAGATAAGAAGGTCCTAATCCTTTTCATGTGATCATTTGCTGGAACTCAAGAGATGTGAGATAGAAACAAAAGAATTTCACATATATATATTTTTAAATTAAAGTGAATTTCATATATATAAGTATATGAAATTCACTTTAAATTTTTTTTAATTAAAGGCCAACATTTCCTTCTCTTTATCATCTCCTGGCCATTTCTTTTTTTTTTTAACTTTTAAAACTTTATTATTCTTGTTATTTTGGTCTGCATTTTCTTTTACAGAATGGTTAATATGGAAATGCTTATTACACATGTATAATCTAGATCAAATTGCTTGTCTTCTCAAGGAAAGGGTTGAGGATAGCAGGAGGGAGAGAATTTATAACTTAAAAATTTTTTAAATGAATGCCCAAAATATTTATTTACTTGTAACTGAGGAAAAAAAACATTATAATAAAGTTGCTCTCTACTCAATAATTATACAAACATGTTCTTTTGCCTACAGCTACCTATTCCTTCACAAAAGCATTCTGATGTGGGCTTAGACAGTTGGCTATATTTTTAAGCTGTTTTAGTCTCTGCTATTAAAAATAAAAACATTTAATTATTGAAAATGAAATATTACATTCCTTTGAAAATGATGACTATTAATTGTAAGTCATTCAATACACAGAAGAAGAGTATTGACTTTGTAGTCATAAGATCAGGGTTCAAATCTTGTCCCTTCTATTTATGATTAGTGTCGCATTGGGCAACAGGATTAATTTCTCCGGTCCTCCCTCAGTTTCCTCATCTGTAAATGAGAGGATTTGGACTAGATGACTTTTGCGGACCTTTCACTCTCTAAATCCTATAATTTCCTAGCAACAGGGATAGCGTACAGCCACAGGGATAAGTAGATCCTAAATTCATGTGATGCTAGACTGTCCAAGAGGTGACTGTGAAGTTCCTTAATGTTTTCTGAGGCTATTTCTTTTTTTTTTTTTAATTTTTTAAGTTTTTAAACACTATTTTATTTAGTCAATTTCAAATATTATTCCTTGGATACAAAAATCATTTACTTTTCCTCCCTCCCTCCTGGTCCATGAAGAAGGAAAAGTAGGAGGAGAATGCCTGATCTATTATTCTCTTGGGTGACTCTGGTACTCATCTCTTGATTTGTAAGATCTATCGAGTACTAAGTTAGGATTTTTTTTCATTGGTTAGACTGTACCCCCTCCTTTTCTTTTTCTTTCCTTCTTTCATTTTTTTTGAACCTGTTATTAGGAAAGTGTGTAAGTTTGCAGAGAGAAGTGGCATGAGACCAGCAGGAAGATTCAGGAAATTTGAAGGAAGGGTTAGGCTGGGACTAAGGCTGCTAGCTGTCTCTCTGGAGAATATCTGGAGGTGGTGGCTGCAAATTTCTTTGGTGACTTATCCTGTCCTTTCCTGCTTGCTGTATTTCATCAAGGCAGTTCCTGGTGAACCTGAACCATCTGCAGTGATTGTGAGAACGGGTCTGGATCTTTTTGGATCTAAGGCCTTCCCTGGCCCTAGCAAAAGTTGACACAGACCCTTCCTTAATTCCAGTTAGGGAGGGTTTAGTTGTAAGTTTAGTTAAGATCAGGGACTGGGGATTTAGGCAATTAGGGAGGATTAAAGTAGGAAATTCACTCAGAAGAAATCTCTGTGATGAGATATTTAGATCTGGTGGGTTTAGATACGGAATATCCTAAATCCCTTTTTCACCTTCCCTTGTTTATTAAATACAACAATCGATCCCTGTTATATAGTGGTCTGTGTTTGTTATCTCAGGACAGGCTCAACCTGGACTGGGCCTGTCAGCCATAGAGAGCCTTCCCACAGTTTGTTCTTCTGATAGTGGCCCTACATTGTAGCATCTAATCCCATCCCCCAAACCCTACCATTATTTCCAACAGGACCTCCGATTTCATTGGTATAGGAAACCACCTCTGTCAGTTCCTGGTGCTCCCTGCTCTACAGCGTACATTTTAGAGAGGCTCCGTGGCGTGCCTAGTGTCGCCCCGCCAGATGGTGCCAGAGGTGGCATTTCCCACCCCATCGGCCGTGCCGTTAGTGTTTAGTAGCAGGCCCTAAAGGCTAGCATTCTCATTTCACTGCCACGAAAAGTTTGCTTTCGGGGCTCCCTGGGCTTCCGATACATCTGCAGACAAGAAGCCGGAGTAACTGGGGCCTTTCTTTCCTTCAGATCAGAACTATGATATCATAACCATAGGAGCAGCCGCGGCCCACTGCCAAGGCTTCAAGTCAGGGGGTCTTCGGAAACGACTGCACAAATTTGAAGAGACCAAGAAACAGTACGTATCTTTGGAGCGTCCTTATCTTCATATCAGCTGGGTGTTCTTCAGGCTGGGGTGGGGAACTCTGCCCAAGAAAGAGCCGCTGTGTAGACTTGGTACCGTGCAGCGTATTTGCATCAAGGAGTTGGCTGGGCGATGGAGGGTGTCAGATGCCTCTTTTCATTCCCTTTCCTTTAAAATTTGAGGATAAATTCCTTTTTAAAAAATGGATCTAACGTTGAAAATCCTATACCAAACAGTTCTTTTTAACTCCTGAACCTGAAATACATGATGTATAACCCTCGAATAACAATCACAGCTAGCATTTCTGTCACGCTTAAAGGTTTTGCAGAGGACTTTTCGTAGATGATCTCATTTAAAAGAATAGCTTTTTGCAACTCTGATGTGGTCAGATTTAATAAGTGTGTCCTCAGAACAAAAATTATCCCCAGTTTCTAGGGCTAACAAGATGGTGGGTGGGGAGGGTCCACCCCGTTTGGTTTTGCTGAATCGCCATCCAAGTAGATGCCGAGGATCCGCTCTTAGAGTCTTAGTTACGTTTCCTCTGTGAAGCCATCCACAAAGAACGGCTCTGCAGTTTGTTCTCTGAGGGCCCTAGAACGTGGGATGCACAGGAAGGGTCATGAAGCCAGTCGAGCAATTACAGAAGTGAATAGGCAGTGACGTCAGGGTGCCAGAGCATTGCGCTGGAACTCCGGCTCGACACTGGTCTTTCCCTTGGCGGCGGAAGGAAGAGACTTTAGGGCAGCTGCTGCCGTGTCTGAGCCCATGGGGATCCGGCCGTAAGCTTGGGCGGCAGGCGTGTCCCGAAGAACCTTGGAAGAGGCAAAGGAAAGGGAACAAAGTTGCCAGTACAGGAAAGTTGGGCCAATGAGGAGCAGCTGAAAGATCCTGAAATGCTTGTTTGTGAAGAAGAGGAATATGAGAGATGCCTTTCGTAGTTCAGTCATCAAGCATATTCTAATGTGGATTGAGTCCCCGATGTGGCCCCTGTGGCGTTCATCCGTGGGGGCACCACGAAAGGCTAAAGCACAGGCCCTGCCCTCATGGAGCCTACATTGTCCTGCGGGACACCACACGCCACGTACTGGGTCTGCACCGAACATAAAGAGAATGTGGAAGGTAGTCTCAGTAGGAGAGGCAGCGGCATCGAGCGGGGGGCAGGGAGAAGCCTTCTTCGGGAGGTGGGATTTGAGGTGAATCTTGTAGGACGGGAAGAAAGCTAAGAGGCAGAGGTGTGGGATACAGTTAGGGCGAAGGCTAAGAATCAGGAGGGGAAATATTTAAGGAACTGCAAGGAGGCCATTATTCGGGATTTCGTGGCGTTAGTGGAGGGTGGTCAAATGTAAGAAAACTGCAATGGTAGGAAGAGGCCAGGATTGAGAAAGGCTTTCAATGGCCAAACAGAGATTTTATATTTGGCCCTGGAAGTAATAGAGAGGCACCGGAGTTTATGGAGGTAGGGAGTAGAATGTGACTCAGACCTCTATTCTAGGAAAATCACTTCCATCAAATAAATGAAAAGGCGCATGGAGGTTGTTGACTATTAACAACAAAATGGGAAGACACGTCTAGGAAAATTCATATGTGCCCCTGCTAGGGTTCAAGGGCTAGACCAGAACGTGATGTCCCAGTAGCTTGCTTTCGATGCTGAGTCAATGCTCTCAAGAATGCTTCCTAAATATAGACAGGTTGAAAAACTAGTCTAGCTGTATAGCTCAGCCATTCCACCTGTACTTGGGAAAACATGATTTATTGTGCTTCCCAGCGAGGGAAGCTTGACCCCAGCCCATACCAGCCTATCCGAAAACATGGGCTTCCATTCCCTCCTTGCATGTGGCTCTGCAATAAGCATTTGAATGAATTTTTTGCTCATTGTGGTGGGTTGTGTGGGACTCATTCACCCTGAGTTAGATGCCCTGAAGAGAAAACTTCTGCTTATACTGTATGAGCAAATAAATTATTCCATAGCATTGCTGCTCTGCCTTCTTGGGGAAATAGGAGAAGTAGGAGAACGAGAGACCTAGGATGAATAATGTTAATGAATTAATGAAAAACACTTCCCTATTGCCTGGTGTTAAAGAGATGCTGAACAATGTGTTCATGAATTTTCCCAAGTGCCCATTCTGTGCACAGTAGAAACAGTGGGTCTTTTTTCACCCCTCCCTGATCTCCCAACACTAATATAAAAACCACTCATAGGCCTTTAGTTTTGCTTTGAAAATTTCTATTGAGAACAAATATATCTATTTTGTGGATGACATGCCCCCCCGCCCCCAACTTTAAGCATGAAGCGACTAGTATACCCTGACTCAATATACATTTGTAGTACAAATTTCATCATTTATACACTCAGGGTTGTTGTTGTTGTTTTTTTTTTTAAGAAATATTTTCAAGAAATCACTTGGCTTATTTTTGCATTTGTTTTTTTTTTCTTTCTCTAACAATCTGCTAACTTTAATTTTGATTCTTTTCTTTAGCAGTTATGAGGAATGTTGGTGAGTTTTCTGTTTGTGGAGACAGTTTTTGTTGGGGGTCTTGTTCTTTCAAAGAAAAGTAATATTGTACTGTTATTTCTAAATGTACAGCGCTTTTTAAATGTTGTGTATCATGGCATCATTGTCTGTGTTGGTTTTAAGTGAAAGTAGTCCTAAATGTTGTAGGAATTTTTAAATTTTCCTTTTCCAACTGCAATTTTCTTTAATAATGAATAGCTAATTCTCAACTTATTACTTTCTTTCAAAACTTTTTAGCTTGAATGTGAAGCATGACAATTGACTCTAAAAGAATAAGCTTCTATTTCCCTTTAATATGAAGAAAAATTAAGAAAGCAATATGTTTGTGTTTCTGCTTTTTCCCTTGTCAGATACTTTTGTCTTAATTTGGAATTATTTTCAAATAATTTTCTTTTACAATCATATCATCATCTTGTCCCCTTCCCCACTGAACCATTAGTACAGAATATAGTATATCTTCCTCCTAGAATGAAGTGATTAAATAAGTAGCAATGTCCAGGGTAGGCATCCTAAATTATTTTTGTCATGAATTTCTATTGCAATGTATTGGACACCAATGGACCTCTTCTTAGAATAATATTTGTTGCTTAGATTCATAATTTAAGGAAATGCCAAAGTTCAGTTAGAGGTTAGTGAAAATAAAGATATAATTTTCCCCCATTTCCAAAATCATTCCCCAGATCCCATTTTAAGAACCCCTGATTTTGAGAGTCCTCTCTGGATTTTTTAATTCGACTTTAACAAATCACATTAATAACATCAAGGTATTTATTGCAGCATGGCTTCCCTTCTTAATATAGTCCTTTCTAATATAGTCATAATTATTTTTTAAAAAAGTAAATAGAATTCACACATACCTTACACCACTTCAATTTGCACAAAGAACCTACCAAATAGAAGCTCCAAAATTTCCCTTTTCTCACTTCTCCCATATCCTCTTTATGGTGAATGTTGCAAATTAAGACAATGAAAACATAGGTGAAAATGCTAGGAATAAAATATTATGTTATTCTTCACCAAATGTGGAAGGACAGTGAAGTAAAGGCTTTTAAAATGCATTTTGAAATTATGAATATAATAGTAAATTAGTTCTAAATGGACTGCTATTCATTTGAAAAAAGTAATTGCAGATTGGAAAGTGGGTGTTTGTGAATCTCATGCTGTGAAATGAAATTCTTGTCCTGGAACAGAGATCTGAGCTCAGTCTGCTGCATGGGCTTCTGGCAAATCCTTTGTTTTGCATGTTCGCCCGATTGTGGGGATGAGAGATGATTATCCATCCCTATGTAGATAGTCTAATTTATGAGGCAGTAAAGGCTGTTTGACCATGGGCATCTATAATGGAAATGTAGAATGAGTGAGATGAATGCCACCTTTTGCTCTTACGTGGCTATCTCATCCTTCCGTTGGTCCATACCCAGAGAAAACCAAAGTGCATCCTTGGAGAGATAATTAAATTTCCCCTCCTCCTGGAAGAACATGTACCTTTTTAGACATGGTCCCTGATCTTTCAGTTGTATGCACTATGAATTCTAAGCTTTTCTTGTTTTCTCTAATTCTTGCTCTCACAGCTTTTTTTTTTCAAAATAGGAAATATATTTATAGCTTTGGAGTCTTGGCTGAAAAGACTTGTGTCTTTCATTTAGTTTTTTTCCAGCTAGCAGCCAGACCTCAAGTCCCTAACCCTTAAGAAGAAGTTGTTTTTTTTCCTTACAGAGACAGCATTCCAAACCAGGCCACTCATTTTTACTGAAATTCATGTTCTGGCTGTGCCCACAGAATACCTTATGCTTAACCAGTTTGGATAATGGTCTTTGTTTGCCTAGTAGTGACTAAGTGGACTGAGGGAGGAGGAGGGTCACAGATTTGACCTATTATTGAAGAGTTTAATATCTCTTAGATCCTCTTAATTTGAGAATTCCTTCTCCACAACAACTGATAAATCAAGATAGAAAAATTCAGAATAGAAAAGGCCTGGTCCTTTGAAGTACCAGGGGAAAAAAAAAAGATACAGTTTACTCATGGATTGGAAAGATTAGAGATGAACAGAATAAAAGAAGATAAAAATGCTAGTTGGCCAAATAAAAGGAACCCCCCAAAAAGTTTTGTTAGCAAAATTCACCACTAAAATTGTCTGTTCCCCTTCAATGTACCTTATTACTACTTTCAGTGGGCATAAACAGCCACTAATTATGCGGTTGATTAAATTTTTTGAGAGAGAACTCCATGTAGGTGAAAGACAAAGAAGCTTGGGATAATTATTCTTAGTTACTTAGGGAGAGATGATTGGGTTCAGCAGGGGGAAAATACTCTGAGTTACTAGACTATTCTGAGTATCATTTTAATACCTTTCTTTTTTCAGTACCTCGCCCAGCTGCCAATCAATAATATACGCACCACAGGATATCATCAGAGCAAAGGAGATTATTGCCCAGATCAACACCTTAAAAACCCAAGTCAGTTACTATGCTGAGCGGCTCTCTAGGGCAGCCAAGGACAGATCAGCTAATGGCCTTGAAAGAACGCTTGCCATCTTAGCAGATAAGGTATGGGGATGACAGCTTATATTTTAAAAGGAGGGCATTTGTCATAGATGATAAGAGCCTATATCAGTATCCTTTTTACACTGAGAGAATGGGAAAATGTTAGATCTGGAAGATACTTTAGTAATCCTCCTCTCATTTCTAGAAGAAGAAATGAAGACCTAGTGAGACCAAGTGGCTTCCTTAGGATGTGATGAAATATTATTTCAGGATCATTGTGTCATAGTATTATCACTAATTCCTCATAATTGAATGAAAGAATTGATTGTTATCAGAAATAGAAACTTGAAACCAAACTGAAATAGGCAAGTATGGCATAGTGGAGAGGCCATTGGCCAGAAGGATTTGGTTTTAAAATCTACCCTAAATGCTAATTGTGTGACTCTGAACAAGTCTCTTAATTTCTTAGGTTCTTTATCAGCAAATTGAGAGAAAGAGTTGGACTCAGAGGTCCTTTCCAACTCTTATGTCCATGTTCATTTGAGCTTCATTGATTATTTCTTAAGTCAGATGATGTAAATTTATATTGAAAAGAATCAGATATATTTTGAAGAATAATCTGTGTGTCCACCTCCAGAGAAAGACCTTTTTTAGAAAAATAAAGAAGCAAGATATGGTTTTACATATTTTTTTTTGTCAAATTATGCCTTTTCTACTGTGGGGAAGGGAAGAAAAAGGAGGCAAAGAGATACCTGGGAATTTTAATGTAACAAAGAAATAAATTTAAAAATTAAAGAAAAGAAAGAAAAGAACCACTGCTTTGTCCCACAAGGATTTATTAAGTATTTTTTATACTGTGCTGGGTAATAGAGATACAAAGATAAAAACAAAGCTCTTGCCCTGATGAAGCTTATATTACTCTACTGATTTTAGGAGAATTCCTCAGTGTCAGAGATAACATTTCCCAGCAATGAAGCTTATCTAAATGTTACTCAAAAGTCTTTGAAAGGAAATTGTGCCATACTGACAAAGAGCATTGGATTTGGAGGTAGAAATCTAGTTGATTATTTTCCAAATCAAATTATGTCAATTTATTTTGAAACTCAATATAATTTAAGACCTGGGCTTAATTGCCACTGGGGTGCATTAAGGGGAGTAGTACTTCCCTTTTGACCCATCTCAGATTGTTCCTTTAATCCCTTCCTGTCATTTTAGCTCCTCTTTCTGCCACAAAAGATATAGTAAAAATTTCAAAATGTGATGACATTGATTTTAGACATTTCAACTCTGCAGATTTCTGGTTCCTTATCTATAAAATGAAGGGGCTGGATTATGCTCAGTGGTCTCTGAGGGCCCTTCCATCTCTTTAATACTAAGACCTTGTGCATAGACTAGTGGGAAAAGCACCAGATTCCTAGTTAGCCTGCCTGTGTTACTACCTTAGTTTCCTCATCTGTCAAATGTAGTAATATCTACAGCTGAATCAGAGGCAGGGTTAAAGCTCAAATCAGATAATGTGAATCAGATTAAAATATAATTGAGGATTGTTTAACTAAAATACAAATAGAGGGGACAGCTGGGTGGTTCAGTGGATAAGTTAAGAACACCTAGATGAGATGATTCTAAATTGGAAGGTAAGGGCATAAAAATAAAATAAAATACAAATATACTACAAATGGATAATATTCGTCTGTGGTTTTCAAAGTCATAGGATCCTGTTTCTATTGGAGTTTGACCCTACTTTTGTCTACAAACACCATGTGCTAGATAGTAGCAACTATTGTTACTTTTAAAAAACTCTTACTTTCCATCTTAGAATCAATATTAAGCATTGGTTCCAAGACAGAAGAGTGGTAAAGACTAGGCAGTGGGGGTTAAGAGACTTGCCCAGGGTCACACAGCTAGGAAATGTTTGAGGCCAAATTTGAACCCTGGGCCTGCCTCTCAATCCACTGAGCCTCATAGCCACCCCCTTGAGTTAATTCTTAAAGAAAAGTTTGATTCCAGGAATCAGAACTTCATTGGAAAATTATGAGATAGTTACTACAGTTATTATTATCTCCATTTTAAAAATGAGGAAATTAAGGCTTAAAGAAATGGTATGATTTGTCCTTGATCACATAGCTGGTATGTATAAGGGACAGGATTTAAATCCATTGGTTCATCACTTAAGAGCTAGAAGGGAGCATCACATCCAGGTGTTCTTAGCTTAGGGTCCATGAACAGATTTTTAAAGGAATTTGTAGAGGGGGAAAAATGACCTCTAACTAGAATTTAGCATTTCCTTCAATTATTATTCAATTCAATTCAATTATTTAAAAACTCCATCAGCTATATTTTTCTTTTTTTCTTTAAGGCAGGAGGGAATAAGGTAGTAATGTTTTACCTTAGGAAAAAATTTATTCTCAAAAGAAAACAGAAGACTGGCTGAAAAACAGCTCGATTGAAAGGTTTAGCAATAACCGGTGTTTCTTTTTTCTCAGACAAGACAACTGATTACTGTCTGTGACTGTAAATTGCTGGCTAATTCGATACATGGACTAAATGCTGCTAGACCTGATTACATTGCCTCAAAAGCATCTCCCACCTCAACTGAGGAGGAGCAGGTGATGCTCAGGAATGATCAAGACACTCTTGTGGCAAAGTATACAGGAAGAAATAGTCGATCTCTCCATGCAGACTGGCATGAGGCAGAATGGGTAAGTGGATGGATTGTGGCTAAATAGCTCAATGTCAAAAAGACCCGGGTTCAAACGTGGCCTCAGGCATTCACTAGTTTGTGATCTCTTTTTGCTTAATCCACTGGAGAAAGAAATGGCAAACCACTGAGGTATCTTTTCTGAGAAAACCCCATGGATAGTATTGGGGTGCTCTGTGGTCTCTGGGGTCATGAAGAGTTAGACACAACTGAACCACAACAGTACTAGATTGAAAAATGAAAATGTATTCCCATGTTTCTACTCCTGGGAGTCTCCATTTTGGGACACTACCATTTCAAGAAGGTCATGGTTCCACTTTCTCTGCATGGTGCTTTCCAAGCCACCATGTTTCACCTTGGACGTGGCCCTTCCCTTTAGGCCCCACCGAGTGTCAGTCAGGTTCTTTTGGCCAAATGGGGAAGGAAAATCATGGAGGATGTAAAGCCATCTTGGAAGGCTTCATAATTTCTCTTTCTGAGTTCCTCTATTCTCCCTTGATTCACTGAAGTACCTTCACTGTCCCTTAAGATCATTAGATGGCCTGGAGTAGTATACTTATGCCTGGGAAAGTCACTTATTTTTGAGAATTATTCTTGAATTTCTACCCTTTTGAAAATAAATGCATTTATTGATGCTTAAAAAAACCCCAATATTATAGTCATTTCCCATTGACTTAGAACTTAAACACTTAGAACAGAAACAGTTAAGCAAAAGAAAGTGAGCCTCATGCCAGGTATAGCCCATCACCTTCTTGCTCTTCAGTTCAGGAACTTTGTTCTTCTTGTACCCTTTTTTATTTCATTTACCTCATCAGAGGAAAGAAAGAAAGATCTTCCCTGTTAACCCATCTCAGATCGGTCTTTTAATCCCTCCTTGTTGTTTTAGTTCCTCTTTCTGCCACAACTGATATGTCAGACAACAAAATGTCATGACATTGATTTTTGACAAGTCATTTCAGCTCTATTTTGGTTCCTTATCTATAAAATGAAGGGGCTGGATTAGGCTCCGTGGCCTAAAGATCCGTAAAGAAATGGATCTTATCTATGATTTAATATGAATAATATCTATTGATTTCCAATCACTTAATATTCCCTTTCTTAGGAAATAAATAATTACATTTACATTTTACATTTTAGGTTACCATGCCTTTACATTTTAGGTTACCATGCCTTGATAGCATCATTCTTTAAGTAGAGAGTAGTACCAAATCCCCTAGTTTAGTTGGATGCATTTGGCAATCATCATGTCACTATATTGGGGAAAGTTTTAAACAGGAAGTGAAGTGCTTTCTATTGCCTTGGAAAATGGTACATAGAGGAACATTTGTTTGCTAAAAGTAACAATTTTATTTTCTAAGAGAACAATGCAACTTTATAGCCTTTTAAAATTTGTTTATTGAGGAAATCATTTAGAAACATTATTTTGGGATCATAGAGATCATAGCTGGAAGAAATCCTGTGGGCCATCTAGTTCAGTGCCTTCATTTTACAGACAAGGAGACCGAGGCCCAGAGTTTAGTGGATTTTCCCAACATTACACAAATAATGAGTGGCAAGGTCCTCTGATTAAAAACCCAGCACATTTTTCCATAGTACTTTTCTCTGGGATGGCATTAAAATGAAAAGCAGTGAATTATTGGATTTTCCAAGTCTTCTTATTTGGGATTTCTAACTAGGACAATTAGGTAGCATGGTGAATATAGAGAGCACCAGGAACTGGATTCAAATATGGCCTCAGACACTTGTGGCTGTGCAACCCTGGGGAAGTCACCTAACCCCAATTGACTAGCCCTTGCCACTCTTTCTTAGAATTGATATTAAAACTGAAGATAGGAGTTTTAAAAACTAAAAAACAAAAACAAAAACCCACCTGCTGATAAACAGCTAGGCACCCTCAGTGTAATTATAGTAGATATTAACAGCTGAGGGCAGGGGATTGGAAGAATAAAACCCTCATGGATAAAAGAAGATAATCCACTGTGTTCATCCTGGCCCAGTAGCCCTTGTTTTCCCACTATTATTCATTCATAATACTTTGCTGTTTCCTGAGATCTCTGGGAAAATTCCCCATAGCAAGCTTGGGAAATGCTCTAATGGAGTTTATTTTGTTTTGGGAAAAAAAAAACAGATAAAATTTTAACAAAAATGTGAGTCCATCATTGTCATAAGCCTCAGTGCATCCTGAAGGCTCAAACTTTTATTCTGGATAAATTTGTGGGACTTAGGAACTCCGTCAAGGAGTGCTTGTTTTAGAAAAAGTAATAAGGGAGGCATTTTTTTCTTTTAAGGAAAAAGTTTGGTTGAATGTCGACAAAAGCCTAGAGTGCATCATCCAGAGAGTTGACAAACTTCTCCAGAAAGAGCGATTGCATAGCGAGAGCTGTGAGGATGTTTTCCAGTGTGATGTCAGCGGGCCGAGTAAGAAAGGTAATCGGGATAATCGAGCCTATTGGATAAA
The DNA here is from genome assembly GCF_027887165.1 of Monodelphis domestica. Taxonomy (NCBI): domain Eukaryota; kingdom Metazoa; phylum Chordata; class Mammalia; order Didelphimorphia; family Didelphidae; genus Monodelphis; species Monodelphis domestica. Next base: position 203,533,006 of record NC_077234.1, read on the forward strand.
ACCGGAATCCTCACATGACATCTCATCATGCTCCCTCTCCATGCCATCTGCTGCCTTCCATTCTCATTGGAGCACAAGTGCGTATGAGCCATGCTTCTCGCCTTCTGTTGCTTTTTTTTCCCATTGCTGCATCATTGGTCTTTTTCATTTGTCTTTCCAAACCTCTTGAAGCACACCTTTTATTCAGAGTGCAAGGATTGTTGTCACAAATGAGCAGGATATTTCAGCTTAAGCCTCTTTTCTGCTAGGGAGTATATCCTGAGGGCCAAATTTCATGTTAACTTTTAAAAATCAAAATCCTATGTATGAAAGGCGATCGCTGGCCATTTCTAAATCCTAGGGAAGGGCCGTGGCATTTGCTTATTTTAGAAAGCCTACTGTGCTTTCCAAGTTTTTCCTAGGCCTTTTTAAAACCAAAGTTGATATCTGAAGGTGACTGTTAGTAAACTTGTCATTTAGTGAAGAATGGAAGGAGTCAGATAGGGGAAGAAGAAGGTAGACTTACAGAGACCAAATGCTTGTTGCATTTTTTTAAAGGCTTAATTATAAGACTAGCAGTTTTAATTCTTTCTCTTTTCCCAGACAAGCGTGCTAAAATGTGACATATCTAGACATTGATCTTGACTATAAAACTCAAAGACTTTGATGGAATTATTTATGACCATGCTTTAAAGATAAAACTCCAATTAAATTTCCTCTCTTTTAATACCATCTCTGCGTGTGTTCTAAGTAGGGGAGGAAGCTCAAAATAGCAGCCTATAAGATAATTGCTGTCTTCTTGAAATGGATGCAAAAAAGGTCATGTGTGCATGGTATAGCAGCTGGATTATTACCTAAAAACAACCATAGCAACAATTTCTGTCCTCTCTTTAGCCCTTCTATGGTAGTTTTTAGGCAGTATGAATTTATGTAGTCCAGTCAGGATGTTTCAGATAAAAAAATTGAAGTCCTTTGGTTGTTAATAGGAAGAATTTAACTCATTATACTTAAATCCTGCTTGTGAATCAGGAATTATTGTAAATAAATTAGTATTGGTAAATAAAAAAATGAAGTCCTTCATTTATAAGGTTTTCTTCATTTGAACATGTCCTACTCAATATGAAGTGCAAAGGCAGCATTTTGTTTGAGCCTTAGTTTGGTTTTTTAAAAAACCTTCTTCCATCTTAGACTTAATACTGTATATTGGTTTCTAGTCAGAAGAGTGGCAAGAGCTAGGCAATGGGAGTTAAGTGACTTGCTCAGTCACACAGCTGGGAAATGTTTACGGTCAGATTTGAACCCAGTTTGACCTTCCATTTCCAGGCCTGGCTGTTTATCCACTGAATCACCTAGCTGCCCCTGAGCTTTACTTTTAACTGTATTCATATCCTTCACTTGTTTCATCCACAAGGAAATATTTGTACTTGCTGAACATATAATTAGTACACATATTTGTTTTGCATTTCTCTTTGTGTAGTGTTTATTTTTATCACAATAAGTATTTATTGGTTCATGCTCATTCAACTTTAATTCGGATTTTGTCATTTTAAAAATCATGTCTCAAAAATGTTAAATAACTGTGACTACTTAAATAGATAAAATATATGTTTAATCAACTGTATTTCATATACATCTGTAATTTCAATGTTATCTGCAGGCATAGTTAGGTACTGTAAATAGACTGACATAAATTTGTTAAGTAGATATGTAAACAAGTGTTTATTTTTGGTCTGTAGACATAGACTTTTATAAGTTTGTATACTATGAAAATTAGTTTGCCTATAATCGTTTGTCTTAAATGTGTGTTTCAAATGATTTTTATTTGCTGATCCAAACACAAGAAGATGTATGAAACCATATGCCATTAACACAAATGACATCCAAATTCTTAGTTTTAGAATTTGCTATTTATCAGGAAAAGTCCCCCAAGCACTAAGTGATATGAAATATTAGAACTGAAGAAGCACTTGTGTATCTTCTTTTAGGCCACGATAGACATTTAAAAAGTAGACCCAAACCATTTTAGCAAATGTTGGAGAAGTAGCTTATTGGTATATTTTGTTTTACCTTCTCTATTCCAACATTCCTAGAAAAACACCTTTTAACATCAATTTTAAAAGAGGAAAAAGTTAAGCAAGACTAAACAATGTATCAAAAAAGTCTTTAAGTTGTCTGCTGTGTTCCAAAACTCTGGTTTACCTACCACCTTTGCAAAGAAAGGAGGTGCAGTCTTATAACTCTTCTTTGGAGCTAAGCACGGTCATTATAATTTCACAGGATTAAATTTCTGCTATTTTTTTAACAAAACCTTTTGTACCATATTCAATAATTATAGCAGTTGTTTTGGCTTAATGAGTAGAGCTTATTCTACATAAAATAGCTTCATTAAATAACTTCTCTTCCTTCCCTTCCTTCCTTTTTTTTTTAAAGTGGAGTCAGCACCTTAAGGCTTCATTTTCCATTTTTGTCCTTGGTCTTTATTTTCACCTTTTAATGAGAAATGAAGTAGAAACCTGGCATGCTTTTGTGCTGAGCATTAATTAGGGTTTGTTCAGCAAAAACAAGTTGTAGGGCTGCCAGAAAACATAGGACCTAGCTGTGTGAGGAGGCTGTATATCAGTGGAAAATAAAGGCAAAGTTTCAATACAGGTTAAACAAAAATATGCCCCCCATAGATATGTGGATATGCAGAATTTGGGAAAATGGCCTTTTTCTACAGTGCTTCAGAACTTCAGGTATCTTAAGCCATTTTCTTATCTTTCCCCCCAAAGTACTCAAACAACAACACATTACTATTTATTCTCCAGTGCTTAAGTTACTAATACTATCGCTATACCCTCTGGGTTTATGGCTTTGATGAAACGTTCTAAATTTAGATTAGTATTATCCCATTCTCCAATGGATTGAGATTTTAATTGATTGAGATTGAGAAATTAAATTTGTGTTTAGACATCAGTGTCACTTCTTATGCTTTGTTTTTTATGTTCCTTCCTCTCTGGAAAGCTCCAAGCATGTTAAAACTTCAGATTATGAGACCATTATTTTTTTCTTTCTTTTCCCCATTTCTAAAAATTATCTTTGGGATTACTAGGCATAGATTATCTCTTATCTACATGCCACTTTTTATAATATGTAGTGAATGAAGGCCTCTTCCTACCTAACATCAGGAGTGTACCAAAGAGAAGCAATATTACTAAGTTTAGGACAGAGGATATAGCCCTTTTCTCCTTGATTGTGTCATTCATCCAAAAAAAATCAATCTTTTTTCAGCCCACTCAGCATGCTTAGAAGATTCCTTAACAGCTTCTCAGAAATTGGTTTCTAAATAGTTAATTCCTCTATAAGAAACTAGTATATTTTTGGTGATTAAGTATATAGAAGTAAATATGCCATGGGGCAGAGAATCAGCTCTCCTGTCATTTGTTTTTTACTGAAAGCTTTGGTTCCAAGGAGGCAAAATTCAAAATGGAGACCTCTCTACAACATAACTTTTCAAATGTGATATCTTTATGGTGTTAGATTCAATTGAAGAGTACAGCTAGAAGATTCATTAAGGAAATGAAATTGAAATGAGCCCTACTACTAGGAAGGTTGAGGAGGGTGGATTACTTGAGCAATAGTAGGACTAAATCTAATCAGGTGTTCACACTAAAGAGGCCACCAACCAAGCTGCCAAAAGAAGAATTAAGTTGCCTAGTTTGTTAATGGAACAAGTTAAAGCTTCTGTCCTAATCAAGCCTAGGAAATATAAGAAAACCCAGCCTCAAAAAATAAAGAACTAAATAAATAAACAAACAAACAAATAAATAAACAAATAAACAAATAAATAAATAAATAAATGGCTTCTAAGGTGAGATACAGTGTGTGTTGGTAAAATATCTATAACTCCCCTGCCCAGGCCCAAAGTATAGAAATTTTTGCTGATAGATATTCTACACACTAGAAAATGAAGTAGTCAATTTTGGGCATAATGGTTTCATTACTGAACCTTATTGTGTTTGAATCTTAAACTTCCTTCTCCCAAAGTAAGAGAGAAGGGACATCATGCCAGGTAACTGATTTTGAATTTCCTTCATTGTTAATTAGTCCATAAATCTCTACTGGTCTTTCGATGCATATTTGCTTGCAAATAGAGGTTTTCCATTTACAATGTTTCAGCTATAAGCTTTCCAAAGGGAAATGTCACATTGTAACATTAATTCCAGTGTTCTATCATATATTTTGTGTTGAAGAACTAATTAAGAATACGAATAGTGTATGTTTCTGTACAAAAAAAAATATTCTAATTCATATTAGCAGTCCAATCACATGAATGTTACTCTCTGTTAAGTGGTCAATCAATCAGTAAGCATAAATGCCTACTAAGTGCCAGGTGCTGTGCTAAGCCCTGGTCAGGTCCAGCAAATTGATGACCCGTCTTCTGCTGTTTGTTCAGCTGCTTTACTGAAAGCTGTTTATGCCCTTGCCCTGAGCATTTGAGTTGCTTATGTTTAGACTGTTTTGCTGCTACTTAATCATGCATGTTGCACCTCCATTTCTGTGCAGATAGCAGCCCCCCTCCTGAAGAATCCAGCCCAGGTATGTGTGTTTTCCATTCATGGCTTCTGCAGATTTGCAATTTCTGTTGATATTTTATTGTTATTAAATTAAGTGTTAGTATTTAATTAGGGTAACATCTGTAGAAAAATGAGCAAAAATTTCTTTAGGTACTTTTGTAGAGAGACAACTTGTCATGGGGGATAGGGAGCTGAACTTTGAGTCAGGGAACTCTGGGGTTCAGATAGCACCTCAGATGTTTGCAAGCATTGTGGCCCTGGACAAGCCACTTCTCTCCAGGCTTCACACTTCCTCATTTCTACAATGAAAGGGTTGGACTGAGTCCTGTAAGTTCCCTTCCAGTTCTAAAACTATGATCCTATAATACTAACTAGTAAAAGTATTTTAATAGCTACTTTAAAAAAATCATTCAACAAATTTTGCTCAAAGTTAGATGCTCAATAAAAATACTGTACTAGGCACTGATGGAGATATAAAAATGAATTTACAACATGGTCCTTACCCTCAAAGAGCTTATATTCTAGATGGGTTTACAACAGAAAAGCATTAAGCCTCATTAGACGCTGATTGTAATTCTGTCCTATGTTGCCTTGAGTTCAGATGAGAGAGAGCTTACTATTAGTGTAGGAATCAGAAAAGGCTTTCTAAAAGCTACAGAATGGGACCTGGATCCAGAATTTCAGCAATTGGAAATGCAGGAGGAGGGTTCTGATTGTAGAAGCTGGTGCCACTAAAGATATAGAAGCAGAAGAATATGATATTTTCATTTTGGGTTGTCTTTGTGTGTTTTGTTTTTCTAGATAAGGGAAACCTGAGTGGGGTTTTGTTTTGCTTTTAAGAACTTAAGAGACTTTTTGGAGGGGGGTGAGAGTGGAGCAGAGAAAAAGACAGAAAATAAATATTATAATTTTTAAAAAAATTGTTGAAAGAGTAAGAAACCCAAATTCTTCCTCAGAAATCAAAGGAAAGGAAGTTAAGTGAAAACAGGTTATTTTTTAAAGTGAAAAATATGGGAATTAGGAAAGCTTCCATTATAGGATCATAGACTTAGAAATAGAAGGGACTTGAACCTTGTCCAGGCCCTCATTTTACAAAGAAGAAAATAGATCCAAAGAAATTAAATGACTTACTCAAAATCATAAAAATGGTATGTGCTAAAAGCAAAATTTGAACCGAGGTCATGTTTTCAAATCCAGCATTTTCCCAGTGTACTACATTATCTTCCACTTAAACTTGATGTTCTTAAGAAAGTAGAAAGTGAGGCTGCCTGCTGAGAATAGGGGCAGTAGGAGTAGGGTTGAGGACTTAAAAAAGAAAGTAGAAAGCTTGAAACAGAACTGTGGGGAATGGTAGTATTAAATGATGGCAAAACAGTTACAGTAAGAGAATTATAGAATACAGTACAACCACTGAAATTTCTTTAGTCATCTTATCCTGAGCTCTTTTGATTGATATCCCTAAGTGTGAAAGTCTCACTTTAGTGATTAACCAATTTACAAAAGAATAATTTATATTGGCCTTGTGATATCATTTTTTTGGGTGGTTTTTGTGCATTGAAGGAGTTTTGATAGAAAAAAATGATTATTTTTAAAATTTTTGGTATTTTGTATCCACATTTTAAAGAAATTGTGATCTCTTCCATGTTTGATTTCCTTCTGCCAAGCCACATCACAGTCTTTCAATGCTATAGTAAATGGTCTTTGTGAATCACTATAGACAAAAAAAATTTAATCTCTAAGATGGCTACCCTTCTAGTAATAAATCCTCATAAGCTTATAGCTAGATTAGATTACCAGCTGGCCTATAGTCAAAGCCTTTTCAGCTTGGTTTCTGTTGGCATTCTTTAAGACCTCAGGGTTAACTCCATTCCACAGTGAAGCATCAAAGTCCTTTGGTGAATTCTTTAGTTAAAGAGCAAAATAAGGAGCAAAAACAGTTCATTCATTCCACCTAAATATGATTACAGGACAAGATAGTTTCCATTTTCCTTTGAGGATTACTGCTAGAGACATCTTAGAAACAACTGTCTAGTTAGATGGTTTTTGAATGGGAGGGAAGAACATGGAGAATTGCTAGATGTGTAATTTCATTGGTGTTAGTTTCCTTTGGGGGAGTCCTCCCTTACAATGAAGTTGACTAGCTATTTTTTTTAAAAAATTTACTGTTTTAGCAAACTAACCAGTTTTAGAGGTTACTGTGAGGAAGTCCTCGATTGGTCTAATCTAGAGTATCTCTAGATCTACTCTTAAAATGGTCACTTTTGTAATGTGTCCTCCTTATTTTAGATGTGCTGTTCTTGGAGATTTTAAATTTATATTTAAAGTTGTATAAAATCTTGTCTCTGAAACCTATTGGCTATGTGACCTGGTACAAATCATTTAACTTCTTAGTACTCTAGGCAGCCATCTCAAGCTCTTAAGTTTCAGAGAAGGTGCCAACATAATTTGTAGATGGAGTTTCCTATCCAGAACATCTGTCCCTTTGCCAGTGAAATCACAGGTCCAGTTGCTATCCCTTTCTTTTTTTATTTACATAAATTGTATTTATGTAAAGTTTTGTTATTGCTGGAATAAAATCAACGCACAAAGGCTAAGTAGTGAAATCACTGGGTAACCAGTCTTTATAGCTTGGCATGAATTAGTTGACTTTTAATTTTTGTGGGGGTTAAGTTTTTAAATTATATTTTAATTTATAGTTGTATATGAAATATTTATTATATAAAAAGATCTTTTTATTTCTGCCCTTCAAACAGTTAGTTAGCCACTTTGGATATTAAAATGTGCTTCAAAAATTCCTCTGCCATCCATCTCCATTGGAATTGTTTGTTGTCTTTAGTATATTGAGAGTATGCAGAGCATTTTAAAAAAATGCTACAGAACTTAGCTACATTAATTTATAGAATCTTAGATTTGGAAGAGCCTTTAGCAGTCATCTATTTCAACTTCTTATTCCATCTTAGATTCTTTTTTACAAAGCTCCTGATGGCAAGAGAGTTCATTACTCTATATGACAGCTTCTTCTAACGCATCAGTTTATTAGAGTTTCCCATTACATTGAGCCCAAATAAGCTTTGAGTCCTTTTGAGCTATTATGTGGTCTATTCATTTTCTAGACAGCTTTTAATATAATCAAAGATAGATACATGACTCCTACTCTAAAACATTGGAGGAATGTTCTGAATTCCCTTCTCTGCCTCTCTTAAATGTGGCATCCAATATTGAACACAATTAATTCATCATGACTCTAACTTTGCTAATATAAAACAAATTTCTATCAAGACAGAGGTTCACTTTCACTTTAGTCTTCTCACAGAGACAAACCTATGTAGAATTCACAAATTTGCCTCTCCAAATCTGAGAATCTATGGTAATCTCTTTTCAAATTAGAAAAATAAATTTATTTGTGTATATATAAGCTTATCCAAAGGGGAGAAAGAAAAAGCAATTTAAAACTGACAGCCATACGGAAAATAGAGTAAAAGAGAATCCTAATTCCTATCAACCTCCAAAGTAATTAATTCTCAAAAGAAAATTGTCATTTATAGTTCAGAAAGAATAGCTATATGATATTGACATCAATAGATAAAATCTTTGGGAGGAGAAAAAAAATCTGAAAAAAAATGATAGTCATACTGTCAGGAATTTGAAGTTGAGAGGAACTTTAGAGAGCACCTACTCCTTCCCATCCCAATATGCTTAAAAAACAAAAACAAAAAAACAACTTACCTTCTGTCTTAGAATTTATACCATGTATAAATTCATTGCTAAGGGAAAAAAGCAATGGGGTTGCCTAGGGTTACATAGCGAGGAGGTGTCAGGTCAGATTTGAACCCAGGATCTCCTGTTTCCAGGCCTGGATCTCTATACACTGAGCCAGATATCTGTATCCCCAAACCCCCTCCTCCCCAATACACTTTTTATATATGAGGAAAAATCTCAGAATGGTGAAGGGGGGGCACAAGTTTCCTGACTTCCAGTTCAATGCTTTTTTGTCATAATTGAATTACCAATTTTTCATTCTAGATTTTAAATTTAGACCTGCCTCTTAGTACTTATGTATACATGTGCTTTTTAAAAACCTGTTTATAGAATTAGAGTATTTTAAAATTTTGAACTTCCTTTTCAGTATGAAAATGTATATCAACCAAGAATTAAGGATTTAAAATTTTATTTATTTTTTGACTGCCCCCCTCCAGTACTCTAGTGGAAATGCCATCTCACTGATGTGTGTATTGCCTACATCAGTGCAGATCACAACTCATTCATGCCTGGTTGTCTTGTTTTACTCTTGTCCATATCCAGAGTTGTTCAGGACCCCTGAAAAAAAAAAGAGAGAATTTGGATAAATTTGTTTTTTAGTTTAGTTCTGTGAATTATGTTTAGTAATTTAACAGAAGCAAACTGTGGTCATTTCTTTCACATCCCTTTCTTAGACTGTCTTATAGGAAGCAAAAAGTTGCTTTCTCTCTTGGTGAATAATTACAATCACTTTTATAGTCAAGAGAGAAATTAGTCCATTAAGTTTTTGTTGTTTTCATACCTTCCAAATTCAATGAATATCCTTTATTCAAGGCACTAGATTCCCTGATCTATGATGATTAGACTCTTACTATTCAACATCTGGTTTGATACAATCTATTCACCCAGTATTTATAATAAAACTTGCACTTCTGGAATGGAGTCCCTTTTAAATATATATATATCTAGTTTTTAAAAATATCTTTTGAAATATCTTGAAAATAGAAAGAGGAAAAAACAAAAAGCTAAACCTTCCTTCTAATTCTGTACATTTTCCCCTGAGGTGTTATTTTTAAAAAGTTGTTTTGGCACAACATCAGGATTATGTCTTAATCTTCCTATGAGAAAACCAGGACAAAAATATATGTTTGAATGTTGATGTGGCAATGGAAATTAGGGAACATAACAGGAAAAAAATATGAGAATTCAAAAAAAGGATGTGTGAAAAAGACTTCCTTTAAGATTTGAAAAGTGAGACTGGAAGGAGCATTTAGAAAATGCTTTTTGTTCATGAGAGGAAGGGCTGAACAACAGGGACAAAGGTTACCCTGTTTTTCAGAAAACCTCAATTTTGAACAGCTGAATTATAGAACTATATAACTACTATAGAACTTTTAATTCTTCCTTGCTCTTATACATTGAGTCCAATTGGATAGCGGTTAGACCATGAGTAGCTATTTTCTACAGTCTTGGCAGTTACCCTAAATCTTTTTTTTACTCCCAAAATGTGTTTAGGATTGATTTCTCTTGGCACCAGAAATGCCATATTTACTGGGAATATATCACCTATATAAGAATGCAGTGTATCCACCCAAGTTTCTAGGAATGTCACTGGGCTAGGAGTTAGGAAACCTGAGTGATTCTCATCTAATTTCTGAAATGTAATTATTTGTGTCCCTCAGGTTGTATTGGGAAGAGAAGAAGATGGATGGGGTTGGGGGAGAAGAGAGTTAAGGACAGTCAGTCATTGGGTAAACTGAATTAATTTTGCTCTCTTTCAGAGCCTGAATTTTAACATGCTCTCTCTCTCTTTTTTTCTTTCACAAAACTCCCACTCCCTGACACACTTAGGTGAATGGAGTGAGGCCCTTTACCCCTTGCTGACGACACTCACAGATTGCGTAGCCATGATGAGTGACAAGGCCAAGAAAGCAATGGTTTTCCTGTTAATGCAGGACAGCGCTCCAACAATAGCTATGTACCTGAAGCTCCAGTATCGCAGGGATGTTGTCTTCTGCCAAACTGTAAGCCAAAGGATAATGTAACAGAATAACTGTTAGATGAGCAGCTCCCTAGCCTAACAGCCTCTTGTAAAACCAACTGACTACCCATGAATCTTCCCTCCTTCTCTACCATCTTGGGGACCACCATTCAGTCATAACTGATTACCCCAATTTATGTCAAATCTGCTTCATAGCAAAATGGAGATTCCTAAACTTATTGGAACTCAAGACAAAAAGTTCATGATGTGACACCATTTTCGCCCTCAAATTTAGCATTGGCTTCTTATTTACTTCACCCCAGCTAACAGAATATGCCCACTTGCTGGCTTGATATCAAGTGTTTAGTGGAAGTTGTATAAGTCAAGCAAGCTTTCCCCCAGCATTGGAACAGAATCACCATTGATTATATTGGCACATACTTATAATCCCTTCTATGGATGATTGAGTTCAGGAGAATTGGGCCACAATAAGGGAAAAGCCAATCGAGAGTTCACACCACGTCACCAAGACAAGCTCCCAAGGGTGGGAAGTCTCCAGGCTACGGGAGGAGAGACTGACTGCCCCAAGTTGGAAATAAAGTAGTGGGATTGGGTTCATGAGTGGATGTCTAGGCAAGATAGAGAGGACCAATCCCTCCAAAAAAACCCAAAACAGAAAGAACAGAATGATCCAAAGACTTTCTTTCAAATCCATTTCCTCCTTCATCATGCTACATTAACCCAATGGCTTGCCTAGAGTCTTTATTTTAATTATCTTTTTGGCCCAACAGCCAAAGGAAGAATTTAAATTAAAGTATTAATTGCTACCATTGTGGAAAGACCAGTGGGTCTTTAAGTAAGGAGTCCTTTCTTTCTCATCAGCCCCATGAGAATTCTCACATTGAGTAGAATGGAACAAAGTGAACACATTTCTAGTCCAGAACTCACTTCCCTATCCTAGGTCACTTCATGGAAATCAATAAGGCTTATATTGTAGTTCAGCTCTCATTCAGCTCTCTGAAGGTTGTTTAAACTGGATCCTCAGAGTGACTTCAGAATTCATTCAGGTTTCTTAAAGACTTCAGATAAAGAATATCCTTTGCCTGAGATACAACTGTCAAGGCTTGAATTTAACTGGCCTCTTGGGTTGAAGAACCAGGGTTCAGGGAGATCAGCTGGCCACCCCATTTATTACGTTCATCATCCCATGTCCTCCTGCACCTCTTAGCTGTCTGATAATATCCCACAAATTAAGACATTTTCTTCCTACTAACCTTCCTAGGAGGTCCTGAGGCTTAATGACTTTATGTCTATAAACTGCTTTGAATAATGAAGACATTGGAACTTACTACCTAAAGGCAGAGCCATGTATCCTTTTGTATTGTTGCCTTAGTGTGGAAATGTTTCTCTTTACCCATTTCATGTTCCTTCCTCCCCTCCTCCTCCATTTCTATTACAGCTGACTGCACTAATTTGTGGGTTCATCCTCAAGCTAAGGAACTGCCTCCATGATGATGGTTTCCTGCGGCAACTCTACACCATTGGCTTATTAGCCCAATTTGAAAGTCTCCTCAGCACCTATGGTGAGAACAGCTCCCTTTGGATCTAAGGGGCTGGAGTCTTTTTTTTTTTTGCCAAAATACTGAGTTTGAGAGAATCCTGGGTGATACTATGGATTGCACAGTAGATCCAGAGTCAGACCTGAATTAAGATTCTGTCTGGGGCATTTATTAGCTTTGTAACCCTGGACAAGGCAACTTAACTCCTGCCTGCCCTAGTTTCTTGATTTATAAAATTGGTATAAATAATATCTTCTACCTCCCAGGATTATTTTGAGGATTTTACTTTTAAAGTACTTAGTAAGTAATAAAGTCCTATATAAATGCCAGCTATGATCTTCATTTTCATTATGAATTGCAAGATAAATATAATGTTTGGAGCTTCTTAAAGTTGGTGCAGTTATCTTCTGGAATTTCAGATATAAGTGTCTCTAAAAAAAATCTCATTAGATAATTAAGGGCAATTAAATGTTTGAGTTCCTGCATATCCTTTTTAAAGGAGAAAAGGAAGATAATAAAGGAAGCATTTTGATGGGAATTGGTTCCTAAGAAAAATGGGCTAAAGATCCAAATATACATATGACATTATCTGAGGATAGTCATATTTTTTCTCAATGCTCTTGAAATTAAGGATCTCTAGTTTCCACCACTTTTGGGCTACATTGGTCTTAATATCATTTATTTCATTGCAGTTTTTTTAATAGACTTCAGGTAATTTTTGGAAGCCTAGCCCATGTTTCTCCTGATTAGTCTTGAAATTTAGGATAGGATTTACCAGTAGAATTTATCCACGGAAGAAGAAAATCCAGACATGAAGATGGTACAGAGAGAGCTTAATAAATGCTTATAGATGCACTTTTTTATTAACAAAAATTAAGAATGTTACTGATTTGCTTTCTTCTCAGAGCTCACTTCAGTTATAGTGTGTTTGTTGTGGAACTAGAAACCACAGAAATATGTAAAAAGGTAAATGATTTTCTCTTGAAGGGGAAATATGGAAACTAAATACCTGGTGTTTAAAATCTGTGGTTCCTTTTCTTTTTTATAGGTGAGGAGTTGGCCATGTTGGAGGACATGAGTCTGGGGATTATGGACTTGAGGAATGTAACCTTTAAAGTAACGCAGGCCACATCAAATTCATCAACAGACATGCTCCCTGTAATCACAGGAAATCGGTAAAAAAAAAAAGGCAATGTAATATGCATTTAAATTTTAAGAGCTAAAAGGCATATCTGTTTTCTTATATTTAAGTGTAAATTTATCCATTGCCCCTTTACCCCTTTTCTTTCTCTCCTGGAAGACATATTAATATCCCCCATTTTGTTTTTGTTTTTTAAGTGATGGATTTAATGTGAGGATTCCATTGCCAGGCACACTCTTTGATGTGCTCCCCCGGGAGATTCAGAGTGGCATGCTTCTAAGAGTTCAACCTGTCCTGTTCAATGTGGGGATTAATGAGCAACAAACTTTGGCAGAGAGGTAGGTGCCCAACTAAATAAGTCCTGCTTTTAAATGACTGCAATAGGTTTTCGATTGGATTAAATATGAAGGAGGTTAAATCCACTGTAAGGAAAATGTGTTGTTGTTTTTGAAATTTTTATTTAATTAGTCAATTTAGAACATTTTTCCTTTGTTAAAAGAATCATATTGTTTCCCTCCCCTCCCCCCACCCCTTCCCGTAACTTATGCACAATTCCACTGGGTTTTACATGTGTCCTTGATCGAAACCTATTTCCATGTTGTTGATGTTTGTATTAGGATGTTCATTTAGAGTCTACTTTCCCAACCATATCCCCTCGACCCATGTGATCAAGCAGTTGTTTTTCTTCGGTGTTTTTACTCCCACAGTTTTTCCTCTGAATGTGGATAGTGTTCTTTCTCCTAGATCCCTTCGGGTTATTCAGGATCACTGCATTGCCACTAATGGAGAAGCCCATTACATTTGATTGTACCAAAGTGTATCAGTCTCTGTGTACAATGTTCTCCTGGTTCTGCTCCTCTCGCTCTGCATCACTTCCTGGAGGTCGTTCCAGTCTCCATGGAATTCCTCCACTTTATTATTCCTTTGAGCACAATAGTATTCCATCACCAGCATATTCCACAATTTATTCAGCCATTTCCCAATTGGAGGGCATCTCCTCATTAGGAAAAATATGATTTTTAATGTTCATTAAACATGTATATGTATATAATTTTGTCTAGGTATTGGGAGAAATACAAGGATAAGTAACAGGTTCTGCCATCAAGATCCTTAGAATGGGAAAGATAAACTGGGTACAGAAATAACTAGTACAAAGCTTCATGCATTCATGATGAGAAAAAGACGTTATATGGCCTAAAGCAGATGTTAAATAACAATATTTGACATTTGTCTGAGCTCTTAGTACTTGTAGTACCTTGTCAGACACATGAAAGAAACCCAGCCATATTTTTATGGATCATATGAGGCATTTAACAAACAACCCATATGAATTCATGCCATGTTCAAGTGCAGAAGCAACAGGACAAAATCACAAGTTCCAGATGCCATTTTTTCCCATCTTTCTGAAGTGTCAGACTATGACAAACCCATTAAAAGAGAAGTCAGCAATGGTTCTCCTTCCATTCTATTCCTCATACCCTCGCCCTCAAGTCATTAATTCATAGACATTAGCCTTTCTTAAAAATCTAAGTCTTTTTGAAAACAAGGAAAAAATATTAAAATTCTCCTTTTCTTGAGTTGCTTTGATAGTGTTTATTATAATATCTTAGTCTTATTTCCTTTTGTCCAGAAACTGTTGATTTGGAACCACTGTGCTTGCATTACAGTGCTAGGCTTTCCAGGGTGTTCTAAAATGAATAACATGCTCTCTGCCCTCAAGGATCTAGTAACAGCACTCTTTGAAGTAGTTAGTGGACATGTGTAAAAGAAGATGCTTTTAAATTCCAAGGAAGAAAATGCCTTTTGGATTTAAAGTACTTGTACTCAAGACATCTAGGTGGCATGGTGGATAAGAGTGCCAGACTTGGAGTCCAGAAGATTCATCTTCCTGAGTTCAGATCTGGCCTCAAACACTAACTAGCTCTTGTCATCCTGGGCAAGTTTCCTCCTCCATGAAATGAATTGTAGAAGAAAATGGCAAACCACTCTAGTACCTTTGCCAAGAAAATTCCAAACAAGATCAAGAAGAGTCAGATACAACTGAAACAACCATTTCCATTTACTCAGAGCCCTGTTAGATGGTGATAAATTTGATGATTATTTCATAGATGAGAAAGTGGAGGGGATAAAATAATTTAAACAGCATGGCTACTAATCAGAGAATGCCAAGGCAATAGGATCCTTCAACCTCCAAGTTTGGACAGACCTTATTTGGAGATTTATAATACAGTAGATGTTATATATAATCAAAAGTTATACACTAAGAAATGTATAAGATGACACGGAGGAAACTTGGAATACTGGACAGAGAATTGGCATCAGGAGACCTGGGTTCATGTCCTTCCTATACCTATTATGTGACCCTAGGCAAGATATAACCTCTTATTGCCGAAGGCAGTTCTCTAAGTGGCAGAGAAGATGATCAGTGAAGTTCCTCCCTAGGACTGCTGTATACCTATGAAATTAGAGGCTTAAAAAACTCATTAATATGGGAAAAAAAGGATACACTTGTGCTTTGAAGGAAAAGGGTATAAAATATTAGTATTCCTTTGGGGGAGATCAAATGCAAAGAGAAAAGCACCACTAACAGACTAATATTTCCTTTCAAACCTCCATAGGTTTGGAGACACATCTTTGCAAGAAATTATAAATGTGGAGAGTTTGGTGAGATTAAATTCTTACTTTGAGCAGTTCAAGGAAGTTTTACCTGATGATTGTGAGTATTTCTTTTTTATTATAGATACTGGCACCCCCCTCCCCCCACATTAAATGTACTGAATTTTTGTTTGAAATTATGACAAAATGGAAAAATACTCTGATATAAATACTCTAAATGTCAACTAAATGCTTTTGTGAAGAAAATGGGTGATTTTTGTTCATCTCACCCAAGAAACCACAAATTGTTTATCCAGTGGAGTCATGACCCATTTTAATTCAATAAATATTAAGTGCCTGGTATCACTTAGATATATCCTTTTTTTCCTTATTCTTACAATTAAGACCACTACCAGATATATTTTTCTAAAATACTTTTTTCATATTGCCACTCCCCAGTTTATTAAACTAAAATGGCTTCTTATTGCCTTCCCTAACACATTCTAGCTTACAAAACCTTTCATAATCTGGACCCACCATATTTATCTGTTCTTATTTCCTACTACTAAAATGTTTGCTTCCTTTTATTCCTTCTATTGAAATACTACCCAGCTCAAGTATTAATATTACTCTCAGGAAGTCTTCCCTTACCATCTCAGCCACCATGGATCTAATCTTCTTTGTTACTTATCTGTTCCACTGGACTTAGCACTTTATTATCTACCATCTTGTTTAATTTATTTACTATATATATGTCTCGTGTTGGGGTTTTTTATTAATAGAATAGATATACCTTGTGAGCTGGAACCTCATATTCTTCTTCTGTATCCTACAAAGAGCTTAGCAGAGTGCTTGGCACAGTGTAGATGCTCAATGAATACTCATTGCTTGAGGAATTCTTTAGGAATAAGGCAGATACCCATCTGTCTATACTTTTATGGGTCCAGAAATAGAGAGATGGATTCAGTCAGTAATTTTAAACTTTTGCTACACAGGTATTCTCCATGTTAAGTGGAAATATCCTTGCTCTTGCATAAGATTCCAGGTGTTTAGTAAATGTTAAACAAATGAGGAATGCCACACTATTATTTTACAGTTCCCAGTGTTTCAAGCAAGAGAGTTAAGTAGCAATATTTGACTCCCATCTTTTGAATTCCATTTCTCATCCAGAGCTTTAGTAAGAAGCTGGAGAATGGCTCAAGAAGTTTTATGGAAGCTTAGAGAGCAGCCTATAAACAGACTTTGTATTTCTCTTGGGTTTAATGGTTCTCTGAAGTCTTAATAGTCAGGGAAAATACTCAGCGAAAGTTAATAATCTGTAAGACTGAAAAGGTTAAGACCAATGGACTTAATTATTTATTAGCCTAATCAGTTAATTGCTTTTTGAGCATCTTTTATATACCAAAACTCTATTAAGGGTTGAGGGAATACTAAAGAAGAAATAAGACAGTCTTTGGCTTCATGGAGCTCACAGGCTTTTTGAAACAATTATAGGTCAAAAATGGTGTAATAATGTATATAAATGTATTAGGAGTTCAGAGAAGGAATAGGAAGTCTATTTCTTCCAGATCTTTCATTGACCTGTGTTTATTCTTGCTTGATTGTTAGAGGATAAAGTTAGTCATTAAAAAGCTCCCTAATACAGGTCCAAACAGCCTTTACTTGAAGTTCAACTAGGTTTTCTCAATCTCCTATTGGAATGATCTGTCTGATATATGAAAAACCTCAGTAATAAAAGGAGGGATGAGATCTCTTAAATGCAAGAGTACAAAAAGATTGTATGCTAATGGTGGAAATAGAAGAGATCAATTAGAATTAATAGGAAATAGAGATTTTTCATTCTATTTAAATCATCCAGAAAATCTAAATGGATTCCTTTAAGTATACTGTCAGCTACAGGAAAATTATGTGACTGACTGATGGGCATGAAAATTGAAATAAAAATAGAAAAAACCAGAAGACCACATAGCAATCCTGAGTTGACCCCTGGTTTGCAACTGCAACCTCCATCCTTAAGCTTTTCTTCCCCACCCCATACACCTTTTAAATTAAAACTTTTGTTTCCAACAGTCAAAAATACAGCTTCCTCTTATCTCTTTCTGAGTATTATTACTGTTTTTATAGGCCATCCCTGAAACCACATCCCTAAAATGAAATCTCTTCAAAATGAAAACAATGTAACTACAGTCTTAAAAGAAATTTACTGTGAGAAGTTTTATTTTTACAGATCTTTCAATTAAATAAAGATATTTTGTTGTTTTATCCTCATTGTATTCTTTACCTTCATCTTTATTTCCTTTCTCAAAAAGCATCATTATCCTGGGCACTCAGCCTTTTTTTATGCCCGATTGTTCTGGAAAGTGCAGACTAGGTTCAGACAGTATGTTTGATGAGAGAAAGAGACATACAAAATGAGTGGAAATAGCCCTTGACTGTGCAGGGTTTGTTCTTTTTCAGGTCTACCTCGATCTCGTAGTCAAACGTGCCTGCCTGAGCTGTTGCGGTTCCTGGGACAGAATGTACATGCCAGGAAGAATAAGAATGTGGATATTCTCTGGCAAGCAGCTGAGGTATTGATTGGTTGGACTAGAAGTGCCATTGCTTTATCCTTCTGCCTCTTTAAGGCAGAGGGCCCAAAAGTGTCCCCCCAAGTGCTAGGAAAGTATTCTCAATTATTCCCTCATCTAATGAAGTCAGGACTGTCAGAGGCCTGCCAAGTTTGTACCTTGGAGAGCTGAAAACAGAGCTAATGATGGAAACAGAATCTATAATGAACTGCAAAGGGTTGGGGAAAGGGCCACATTTAAGGAGATATCATTTAACAAGAGGAAATGCAACATCTCACACTTAAAAAATCACAAGGGGCAGGTAGGTGACTCAGCAAAATGCTAATCCTTGAGATGAGAGCTACTGGGTTCAAATCTGGCCTCAGACACTTCCTAGGTTTGTGACCCTTAACTTAATTAACCTTAACTTAACCCTGATTGCCTAGCTCGTCGCTCTTCTGTCCTAGAATTAACACGAAGATGGTAAAGTTCAAGAAAAATGAACAGGATCAGTGGCTGTGAGACAGACAAAGGTTAAGTGTAGAGAAGGTGGGGGAAGAGGAGGTCTGGGTTCAGTTTAAGAGCTTGTGGTCGTAAGTCCCAACTGTAAGTCATACCAGTAGGAAAATTTAATGCCATATTAAATTTATTACTGTCCCAGGAGAAGGGAGATAATCATCTTGCTGTTGTAATAATTAAAATAAGTTTGACACATATAAGAATTTTTAAAATTGTGGTCACCGTTTATAATAATTAAATATTAAGTTATGAAACTGTGAGTAGCCTTATTGTAGCAAAATAGTGATAGTGAGAGAGGGAAATATAGGAAGGAGGTAGAAAATATTGCCTTGCTAAAAATACCCTAAGTCTTGGGGGGGGGGGACAGCTGGGTGGCTCAGAGGATTGAGAACCAGCCTAGAGACGGGAGGTCCTGGGTTCAAATCTGACCTCAGACACTTCCTAGCTGTGTGACCCTGGGCAAGTCACTTGACCCCCATTGCCTAGCCGTTACCGCTCTTCTAC
The DNA here is from genome assembly GCF_027887165.1 of Monodelphis domestica. Classification (NCBI taxonomy): domain Eukaryota; kingdom Metazoa; phylum Chordata; class Mammalia; order Didelphimorphia; family Didelphidae; genus Monodelphis; species Monodelphis domestica. Next base: position 203,552,124 of record NC_077234.1, read on the forward strand.
CTTGGAGCCAATACACAGGATTGACTCCAAGACGGAGGGTAAGGGTCAAAAAAAAAATACCCTAAGTCTGGGTCCCAGTGCCTCCAGACCATGAATGTGAATCCGAATGCGAATCTCACCAGTCCAGCCAGGCATTTCAACAACCAAAGACCAGTGCCAAAGAGGCTCAGGAGCAAAGGGCTCCTGACGGGGAGGCAAGTCTCACCCAAGTAAGCATCCCTCTTCAGCCTGAGTTTCCAATGCAGAAAGCCGAATCTTCACCGGAATCCAAAGTTTGAATCAGGAAGCCGAGCTCCTAAACTGCAAAAGAAGCTCACCAGAGCTCCCACCCCGGAGGCAGAAGACGGCCAAAGAGCCGGGCCCCAGAGGCTCCCCCTTACATGCAGTCTCCCAGTTTGCCCGGCAGGGCCTTTGGCTTTTTCGGGGATGGACTTCCTTTTCTAGTAAAAGGTTCTCGCCAAGCGCTGGATGTGAAGGGCAGCGGGCGGGCTCCACGCTCCTGAGTAATTAACTTAGAACAGACGCCGGGAGGTTAAGTTCTGCTGCCCAGACACAACTGAAGAATGGCTTGTTTTGGACGCAGCATTTTAGATGAGACGCTGAGAATGTGACCAGGGCGAGCAGAAAAGGAAGCGGATTAGAAAGGGCCATGCACAAACTGATAGACGGAATGTAGGCCGTTTGTTCTGGAAAAGAGAAGGCCCGGATGGGGAGGAGGAAAGACGGGCTCCAGATCAACATGCTGGAGAGCTTTGACAGGAATCCGTCATAGAAAAGGAGAGTGTCAGAAGGCCTAGCTTAAGGTTCTGACTCCAATAGGCTTGTAAAAGCTCGTCAAACAAGTCGTTTTGACCTTTTGAACTTCAATTCCCTCATTTCTTTTTTTTTAAACCCTTACTTTCTGTCTTGGGATCAAGGAGCAGATTTAGGCTTGACGTAAAACGAAAAACCTCCCTATAGTCAAACTGAGCCCATTTGCTATGGGTTACATTGGGAAGGAATCGATCCCCATCATCGTAGGTCTTGAGGGAGACTGAAAGTCTTTTGTTTAAGGAAGTTGTAGTGAATTCTTCTTTAAGACTGGATGACTTTCGAGGGCCCTTCCAGTTTTCAGATTCTGTGTCACCGTCAGCAGATAGCTGTGTATCTATGGAAACTAGTTGCCCAAGTGAGATTTTTAACAGGTTCAATGAGAAATCTTTCCAGTCCTCATCCACAGCTCCCTGAAATAGCCTCCTTACACACTTCGATTTTTATTAACATTTAAAATTGCCTTCATTCCTGCCTATGATTTTTCAGTTAGTTAATTTGGATTCGTATTTTTTATTTATTTATTTTATTTATTTATTCGGTTTTTGGTTTTCTAAGATTACTAACAGAAATGAACACTATGGCGATATGTTTTGCATGATAATACATGTGTAATCCAGATCACCTACCAGCACCAGGAGGAGGAAAGGAAGGCAGGAAGAGAGATAAGTTCGATCATATAACTTGTGGAAGTTTGTTATGACCTATAATTGGTAAAAAAAAAAAAAGATAGCTTTCATTCCATTCCCCCTTATTATGAGGAGTCATTCCATTACTTCGAGGTAGGGAGCAGGCCTCTTGAATAGTTCGATTTACCAAGAGAAGAGCCGTACCGCCATCTTGGAATTTGCCCTTCCCTTGGAAGCGGAAACTGATGATAGAGGGGATTCATTTATCTACTCATTGTAAATAAAGCCAACGCCAGCAGAGGGCAGCACAAGTCCTGCCTGGATTCTAAATGGTCGCTGCTCCTCATGGCTGATAGGTGGAGATTAGATGGGTGTGGCTAGGGGAAACGGACCTAAAGAAAGCCCCAGATCTGCGCCTTGTCACTGCTCTTAGATGTAGGGGGTTTTGACCAGATCCCTTGATAGGTCCTAGAGGGACAGTTGAGACTATAGAAAGTATCAGGACTAAGGGCAGATAAAAGTGAAAGCGAAATAATAAAAACAACCAAATAAGCCATAAAGCCTGTGCCCCAAACTCAGTGAAATTAAATGAAAGATAGCGTCAGAGAAAGGGCACGGGGATTGTCTAGTGAGGTTTGTGGGGGAGGGGCCTTGATTGTTTACACTGTGGAGTCCTAGGAAAGATTTCATCCTCACTCCCCCTAACTCCCTACTCCACATAGTAGTACCTCTGCGCAGATGTTCTAGCTGGTTTTTGTTTGTTTTTTTAACCCTTACCTTCTAGAATCAATACTGTGTGTTGGTTCCAAGGCAGAAGAGTGGTAAGGGCTGGGCATTTGGGGTTCAATGACTTGCCCAGGGTCACACAGCTGGGAAATGTCTGAGGCCATATTTGAACCCAGAACCTCTCATCTCCATCCACTGAGACATCTAGCTGCCCTAGAACTCACTTCTTTTTTTTTCTCTCCAAATATTTACAAATCCAAACAAAACAAACATTTCCATACATAAAGAAAAAGAAGATATTACACAAAACCAATTTCCCACACATTTAACATACTTTTCTTCATATCTAACACGACAGGTCCCATCCACTAGTGTCCCAATCCCTCCCCATTGTCACTGCATCACATAGGATATCATCATGGACACCAATATGTTCATATCAATTATATCTTTCATGGATAACCTTTCTATTCATATTCTAGAGGTAAATTCTCAGTTTATTCTTCTAGTATTAGTGCTGTGGCTGTATATAATGTTCTCTGGTTCTACTAATTTCACTGTTCATTAAAAATCATTTTGTTCAGCTTTTTTTATGGCAAAGTAGCATTACATCACCATCATATACCACAATTTGTTTAGCTATTCTTCAATTGATGAACGTCCCTTCAGTTTACAGTTCTTTGCTACCACAAGGAGAGTGGCTATAAATGTTTTGGAATATATAAGTTCTTTTCCTCTTTCCCCAATGTCCCCAGGAAACAAACTCAATAGTGAGGTTGCTGGGTTTAAGGGTATACATTGTTTTATGACTCTCTAACTATCATTCCAGATTGCTCTCCAGAGTAGTTGGATCAGTTCACAACTCAACCAACATTAGATTAGTGTCCTCATTTTTCCACATCCCTTCTAGCATTTGTCACTTTACCCGTCTCTTATTGCCTCATTAACTTCTCTACTCTCCATAAATCTTATTCTTTTAAAAATGTTTTGATAACTATTTCAATATCATTCATTTCCATTGTAATCCTATGCATTTTATCTTACCCTTTTAAAAGTATTATTCTGAGGAGGAATTAATAGGTACCACCTGATTACCAGAGGGGTCCATGACACACAAAAAAGGTGAATCTTCATTGGGGGACTCGAAACTGACAGTCCCCAGTTCTTTAGTGATCACTAAATGATTCCCTCCTTTTTAGAGAAAGAGATTCCAGAATCTGTTTCAGTGACTCATTCAAGTGTTTGACCAGCAGCATCATGATTAATGTAAGGTGTCCTTTATATCAAATTAGATCCTTTTAATAAAGTGCTTATAAACACAGCCCTGGTACACATAGAAGGTATTTTAATAAATCGTATTTTTCTTCCCTTTATATGCTTTGAAAGCTACTTTGGAGGATGTAATTCTAAAAATCTAATTTTAGACCTAATCTTGTTAAGAGCTATTGTTTTAATTTGATCATCTTTATGTCCTCCTGAAACTCTACCTCCCATTTACTGGTATATGTACATTCCCAACTTTTATGTTTATCCACTTTGTTTTCCCTCCTTAACTACAATAGATTGTGCTTTTATTGTCTGAGCTTCATTTTCATAAGAAATGGGTCTAAAACTTCTTCAAACAGAGATGCCAAAGTGTATGTGTGTATGTGTACATATATATATATGTGTGTGTATATATATGTACATATACACATATGTATATGTATATTTGTATACAGACACACACATATTTATATTCTTTTCTTCTGTCTTAGAATCAATACTGTGTATTGGTTCCAAGGTAGAGGAGTGGTAAGGGCTAGGCAATGGGGGTTAAGTGACTTGTGTAAACCTTAAAATTTCTTAGACTTATGAATGTTGGAAATTTCACCATTGGGAAATTTCATACTTGGAAAAAATTTCCTACTGATAGTAAGAACTCTATTGGAATGTGAAACCCCTTGGCATGGGAGGATCCTTCTCCTCCCTACTTAAGACTACTTTAGTACAGAAACCTTTTGCTAAATAATGGAAAGGACTTTGACCTATGCTTAAGCATAGAACAGGAAGTTCTTTGAGTCATGATTGATTTTAGAATTGATACAATAGAGATACTTGGAATGACAGAACCAGGTCTTGGAAACTACAATCTCCACCCTACTCAGAGTAACAGGATTTAGGAAGGGCTGCAGCAAAGATCAAGATTTAATTATTTGAGAATATGACCTACAAGAGACATGTGCAAAGGAAACAGACCTCTGGGCGGTCCTGGGTTAAGCTAGAGCCACCATTGGCACAGGGGAGACATCGACAGTGATTGGTAGATGTGAGAACTGAGGGGAGGGGACTTAGATGGTTTCCTTAAAGATAGCGGGATCTGATGAGAGAAGGAGGAGGTTTTGCTCTGAGCGAGGTGGCTCTGAAGGAGGACTGAGGAAGTTGCTCTGTTGGAGGACCAGGAGAGAAGGCTGGCTCTGAAGGAGGAGAATTCTCTGGAAACATTTCTTGAAAGGAGGCTCTCTTGAAGGTGGAGCCTGAGGTTGGCATGAGAAGCCTTAACTAGAGAGATCTTGGTGAGTGATAAAACCAACTAACTGATTTATTCATTCTTATTCCTTTCTTACTTTCTCTCTTTTTCTATTGATTAATCAGTGTATTATAAATTAAATTTCTCTGTAAAACCCAGTTGGCTTGGATATATTCATAAATTGGGAATATATACCCTGGCGACCATCTTATATTTATATAAAACCAAGACACAGTAGAAAACATATTTGAGGGGTCATAATTGATATATATATTTCCCTTGCTCCCACTCTCTTATCTACAACTATTTAACACTCAAAACTATTTTAAATCTAACACTTGCCCAGGGTCATACAGCTAGGAAGTGTCTGAGGCTAGATTTGAACCCAGGACCTCCCATGTCTAAGTCTGACTCTCAGTCCACTGAAACACCCAACTGCCCCTCGAAGCTACTTAACACCAATTGCCTAGACCTTGTCCTCCATCTTAGAGTTAATAGAACAGAAAGTGAAGGTTTAAAAAAAGAAAGAAAGAATGAAAAGAAAAAGAAATGCACTTTTGGAGTCCTTAATAGGGACTGAACCAGTGATTTTTTTTATCTGTTGTAACTTTATTCTTTTTTTTAATTTTATAGTATTTTATTTGATCATTTCCATGCATTATTCATTAAAGACAAAGATCATTTTCTTTTCCTCCCCCCTACCCCCCATAGCCAACACGTGATTCCTCTAGGTATCATATGTGTTCTTGATTCGAACCCATTGCCATGTTGATAATATTTGCATTAGAGTGTTCATTTAGAGTCTCTCCTCTGTCATGTCCCCTCAACCGCTGTATTCAGGCAGTTGCTTTTCCTCGGTGTTTCTACTCCCACAGTTTATCCTTTGCTTATGGATGTTTTTTCTCCTAGATCCCTGCAGATTGTTCAGGGACATTACACCGCCACTAATGGAGAAGTCCATTATGTTCGATTATACCACAGTGTATTTGTCTCTGTGTTCAATTGAACCAGTGATTTTATTGGTATAAGGAGCTAAGGTGAAGAAACTCCCTCTATTTAATGCAGGCTGGCACCTTCTCTGCAACTTCTACTCAGAGAGAGTTGCCTTAGAGCACTGGGAAGTTAAGAGACTTGCTCAAGGTCACACTATTAGTATGCCAGAGGCTCAGATCTTGAACCAGCTCTTCCTGGTTTCAAGACCAGTTCTCTGTCCATTTTGCCATCTTGCCTCTGTGGTTGCCCTTAGTTATATCTTTAAAAGTTACTATAAGAGGTGGACAGTTCAAGAATGGTCCTCCCCATTTTATAGATGACGATCCTGAGAACTCCAGAAATGAAGGGATTACTCCTTAGTCTTTGCCAACATTAGAACCCAGAGCTGTTGACTTCTCGGCCAAACAAAAATTAAGAAATACTTCCATTTTAACAAATAGATTATTTCAGTTTTGCTTGCATAAGCATTTAGTAAACATCTCATTCCTGATAGATTCTGTTAGCTTGTTTGTTTATAGAAGTCAAACCCATTGGTGTACAACTGGAGACTTTCTTCTTTCACCTTCCTAATGGACAGCCATGGAGTAACTGTTTCTCATGTTTGTAGTGATTGTTTATATATTTTGTCCAAAAGTTCCTCAATCTAAACCTTAAATGTCTTGGTGATTTTTCTGTAGGTAATTGGTCCCTTAATTTTTTAATTTTATTTATTTTTTCAGTTACACATAGAAACACTTTCTGACAGTTGTTTTCTGACATTTTAGGATTCAGATTTTCTCTCTCCCTCCCTTCTCCCCCTTCCCAGAGGTAGGTGGTATATAGTCTGTAGACAGCATTTTTCATCTTGGGTCCCTTGTGGATATCTTGGGAACCTGAATAATAGTTTAGTCCATCACAGTTGATTATTGTGCCATATTTCTGTTACTGTACACAGTGTTTCTCCTAGTCCTGCTCACTTCACTTTGTATCAGTTCATAAAAGTCTTTTCAGATTTTTCTGAATTCAAACTGTTCATCATTTCTTATGTGGTACAATAATATTCCACTATAATCATATGCTACAACTTGTTCAGTCATTCTCCAAATGATGGACAATCCCTAGTTTTCAATTCTTTGCCATTACAAAAAGAATTGCTAAAAATATTTTGGTACAAGTCAGTCCTCTTTCCTTATCTCTGATCTCTTTGGTATATGGACCCCGTAGTGTATTGCTGGATCAAAGGTGAGTTTTATGTCTCTTTGTGTGTGGTTCCGTATTGTTCTCCAGAATGATTGTATCAGTTTACAGTTCTATCAAGTGTCCCAATTTTCTCACATTTCCCCCAACATGTATCATTTTCCTTTTTAGTCTGATAAGTTCAAGATGATATCTTGGAATTGTTTTAATTCACATTTCTCTGATCAAAAGTTGTTTGGAGCATTTTTCATATAAATATAAAGATTTTTAATTTCTTCTTTTGAAAATTGCCTGATCATATTCTTTGACAGTTTTTTCAATTGGAAAATGCTTTGTATTCTTATAAATTTGATTCCGTTCTCTCTATATTTGAGAAATAAAGCTTTTGTCAGAGAATCTTGCTATGAAAATTTCTTTCCAAATTTTGTTTCCCTTCTACCGTTGGTTGCATTGGTTTTGTTTGTACAAATATTTAATGTAATCAAAATTATCCATTTCATTTTTTGTAATGTTCTCTGTGTCTTGTTTGGTCATAAATTCTTCCCTCATCGATAAGTCTGACCGACCATGTTCCCCTAATTTGTTCATGGTCATCCTTTATTCTAGATCAAATATCAGTTTTCTTGGTACTTAATTTAGAGTATCCCCTGCCTTCACAGGCTTATAGTTGGAAGTGATCCAGTCCTACACGGGAATCTTTTCTACAATAGGCCCACCATTAGTCTTTATTCAAAGGCTCTAGTGACTCATTATCTCCCAAGACAGCCCATTCTGCTTTGAGGCAATGCTAGGAAATTTTTATTATTATAAGCTTAAATCTGTCTTTCTGCAGCTTTCTGCAGCTACTCTGCCCATTCTGTCCTCTGAGACTGTGCAGAACTAGTCTCACGTTCTCCATGTTTATCACTCATCTTCTTTTCCTTTCTTCTTTCTTCCACCCCTCCCAGAGCCAATAAGCAATTCCACTGAGATAAATCCCATTTCTGCCCACCTATTTGGTTGTGAGACCTTGAGCAAGCTAATTAGCCTTCACTTCTCTTGGCTTCTTTTTCTTCATCTATAAAACAGGGATTAGGTTAGATTATCCTGATATTAGGTGAGATTATGTTAGGTTATATTGTAAGCTCCTTAAGGCCCGGGACTATCTTTTACCACTTTGTATTTCCCCAGCACTTAGCAGAATTGGTGCTTAATTAATTAATTAATTAATTAATTAATTAATTAATTAATTGACCAATTGATAATAATGCCTACATTTTACAGTGTTGTTTTGAAGCAAAGTTTTACAAGCCAAAGAATGTGCTCCTTAAATGTCAGTAGTTATTATTGTGGTTCTAATATTCCACCACCAAAGAAAGCCCTTCTCTGTTGCTTTATTGGGGAATGGAAGTGAATTCTAATTTCTCAAAGAGTCAGTGGAATGCCCTTCTAGCATTCTAGTGGGCCATACTGAAATAAATAAGCTTTGCATATGGCTGGTCACAGAGTGTGGGTTTGTCCTATGAAGATCACCCTAGCTTAAAAAAAAAGAAAAGAAAGTCATGGCCAGAAAGACAGAAAAGCTTTGCAATGATTTTTTTTTTTTTTTTAGCCATAGCAACTCACAAAGACAGACTTATGCCAGGGAGGTATTTTGGAGTACCTTCACTGATGTAAAGAACCCATACTTAAAGTTTTCATTATTATTTTAAACTCTTATTTCATTATTTTAATTATTTAATTAAATTGTTTTGAATTTTATTGTTTTTTATTTTAAATTATTGCTTGTATTAAATATAGCACTTTTTTATTCATTCATTCATTTGTTTGTTTATTTTTAAGCCCTTAACTAATGTCTTAGAATCAATACTGTGTGTTGGTTTCCAGGCAGAAGAGTGGTAAGGGTAGGCAATGAGGGTGAAGTGACTTGCCCAGGGTCATACAGCTGAGATGTGTCTGAGACCAGATTTGAACCTAGGACCTCCCATCTCTAGGCCTGGCTCTAAATCCACTGAGCCACTCAGCTGCCCCCTAATATTTCTTATATTACATATATCATTGTGGGAGGGGAAAAAAGTGCATTTGGAAAGTAGAATATAAAGAAAAAAGAGTTGGTACAGGGAAAAGAACCTTGGATATGGAGTCAGGAGACCTGGGATAACATCCTGGCTTCTCAGAGCCTCATTTTCTCATCTCTAAAATGGGGCAGAGGGACTAAATGACCTCTAATGTCTCTTCTATTTCTGAATTTATGATCTAATTAGTTTTGCCACTTTTTTGCTTTTCTTTCTTTTGTTCTTAATTAGGTTGGTTTTCTAGCCAAAATATCTTTCAAACGGTAACAAGTACTTCCTGCGCATTCAAAAAAACATCCATCTTCTCATTCCTAGGTGTGCCGAAGACTCAATGGAGTCCGATTTACCAGCTGCAAGAGTGCCAAGGACAGGACGGCTATGTCCGTGACTCTGGAGCAATGCCTGATCCTGCAGCATGAACACGGGATGGCCCCCCAGGTCTTCACCCAGGCTCTGGACTGCATGAGGAGGTTAGTCTCAGTGCCCTCTGGTCCTTGACTCCTAATTCAGGATCTGTGTAAACTGCAGATAAGCGGTTGTCTTTTTATAAGCCCATCATTGCTTTTTAGAAAACAAGTAGATGTCGGGGAGATTTTGCTTTTTTTCATGATTTTTTTGGATCTAGGCTTCCTTAAATAGCCTCAGGGAATCCCAACTCTGTCATCTTTACCTCGTCATCACCAGCACTCCCCTCCTATAAAATATGCCGATCTCCAGAGCAGAGGTGTCAATCAGTAAATGTTTGTGAAGCGCCTCCTGCGTGCCAGGCCGTGGAATCAGGCCGGCTGTCCTCATCCAGCCTCAGATACTTAGGAGTTGTGTGACCCTGGGCAAGTCCCTTAACCCGTTTGCCTCGTTTTCCTCTTTTGTAAACGAGCCAGAGAAGAAAGCAGCAGACCACTCCAGTATCTTTGCCAAGAAAGCCCCCAGTGGGTTCACAAAGAGCCAGATGCCACTGAAATGACTCAATTAAGTACATGTGCCAGGCACTGTGCTTGAGCACCCGGGCCCCTCGAGCTGGGTGCTGCTGAACCAGATTAAAGCGCAATCGGGGAAAACAACAAATTAAAACACAGTACCACGTAGTGTAAACAGGTGGCCTTCTCAGTTAATGAGCACCCCGCGGGGTCCCCCAGACTGTGTGCGTGTAGAACATGCACAGCGAATCCCCTCTCTAGTGTAGGAGCCCTTCTTTCCCTGCTCTGGGCCGTGGGGGAGCGGAAGGGCCTGCGTTCCCAACGGAGGCCACCTCGCTTTAGGCCTGGCCCTGAGCGAATCCCTTCCTTTTTCTTGGCCTCAGTTTCCTCACCTGTAAAATGAGCGAGCAGACGGTTCTAGTGGTACTCCCAGCTCTGGATCCTAGGATTCTTTGAAGAGAAATAGTCACAGTACCACGTCTGAACAGATTTAAAAAGTCCTTGTACGGTCTCCGGGTGCAGAGTTAAACTCCTGAGTTTTTGCTCTAGTTGATGAGATGAAAAGCCAAGGAGAGGCAGAGAAGCGCAGCACCCCGGGCCAGCTCCCAGCTGCCACAGCTGCCCCTGCTCTGGGGCCGCGGGCTTCGGCCCGGGTGGCAGGGGTTACGGTCTTATGAAGGCTCCCTATCTGCAGCTTGCATTGGTCGGCTACGCTTCCCCCGTCACGTTCGACACGGTTTGCTGTCTTGGGCAAAGTGTCCGAATGAGTGTTTCCTCACAGCGATCCATCCCAACCTGTCAGTGTGCCGTTGTCGCATCCACTTAGCAGCGTTCTGTATTCTGAAGCAGCAGATGTGTCTGACAGACGGACTCCTGTATTTTATCAGATGTGTTTACTGTCGTTCGATGCCTTGTTTCAAGCACTGCTGGAAAGCTCCTTATTTCACATACCAAAAGAAAGGATAAGAAATGAGTTTTTAGTCTCTTATTCAATGTAGTTTAACAATGCTGTTTGAGTCCTGTTTCCAACATTCACTCCTATTGAATGTACTGTATTGTTTGTCTTCTCACCAAATTCTCTAAAGTGTCCAATTCTCTTATCCTTTCTGTATGTTTCTGCTATTTGACCCTTTCACAATATTCAGATGCATAAAGAAGATGTATGAGCTGCTGCCTCTTACTATTAGCCCCTTTTCTTCATTATTTTATTCTTAGAATGAATTGGAATAGAATTCATGTTAGTCTTCACTTGTCCTTTCACCTCTTCCCTCTTTCCTTACATACTCTGTTGTCCTCCTCCTTCTCCTCTTTCTTCTCTTTCTCTCCTCCCCTTCTCCTTTTTCTGTTTTTCTTCTTCTTTTCCCCTTCTTCTCTTCCTCTTCTCCTTCTCCTCTTTCTCTTTCTTCTTTCCCCTTCTTCTCTTCCTCATCTCCTTCTCCTCCTCCTTTTTCTCCTCCTCCGCATCCACTTCCTCTTTTTCTCTCTGATTCTTTTTTCCTCTTAATCTAGTTCTTTTCCCCTCCTCCCTTCCTCTAAGTATTTCCTACATGGATCAAAGCCCTGTGAGTAATGAGATGTAAGGGGTCTAGAGAGAAAGGTTAAGTATGAACATCATAAAAGTATAAGTTTATTTCCAGAATTGTTTCCAGAATCCGACTACCCCAAATTCAGGATACTGTGAAATTATAGCACCATAGTTAATAAAAGAACGGCCCATGCCCATGAGTGTTACATTATTTCAATGGCAGATACCTTCTAAACCAGCAAACCCTCTTCCATCTAGCCCCTCATCTAGAAAACAACTCATTATAACAGAGCATCTTATTTTTGGAATGAAACCGTAGAACATTGTCTCTAGTTTCCTAAAATGTGTACATGACCCTGTCTCAAGTTTGGCCCGTTTTTCCAGTATTCCAGGATCAAGACCAAGGTATGAACACAGGGTTGCAATAAAAGACACTTGAATCAACCCCAACCCTCCTACTCTGTTTCCCCATCACCAGGCACCTTTGACAAGAGCTGATCACTTTACTGTCTTCACTTTAAACATTAGAGAATCAAGACCGTGGGTGGCTTAAGCCTCTAACCGGAATATAAGTTCTGTTCTTTTGTTCAGCTCCCAGTCAAGATTGCTTACTTAGAGTTTCATCCTCATTTAATTAACCAGAATGAAGACCAGGAGCTTCACTTGCTCCTCAGTGCATGGAGTGCAAGTTCTCTCTTTCCTGATCTGTTTGTATGAGTTGCTGAGGCTTGATTAGCCAGAGAGAATAGGTGCTGTTATGGCCAAGGCTTTGGGCTCTGTCGAGCTGTTTAGAATCCAACAAACTCAACAAACAGCTCCCTACATGGGAGAATGAGGTCTCTGGTAAGAAGGGACATGAATGAGGCTATATACTTTGCTTCTTTTTAATGAAAAATAGGACCATTGCACTCTGTTAATACCGACTAGTAATATGTTATGTATTTTAGACAGTGAGAAAGCTATAAAAGAAAAGAGGGGAAATTTGGGTACTTTTTGTTTGCCTAATCCTTGACTTTAGGCAACAGAACAGGCTTTGAGTGAATTGCATTATTGACAGATAGAACCATAACTAAGTTAGATTTGTTGAAATCCTGAAAGAATTCCATTAAAATATCAGTTTGACCAAGCTGTCAACAAGCAATTCTTTTCAGTGGTGAAATATGAAAAATACCTCAATTGGGATAAAATGCAAACCTTGTTACAAAGTACCACTCTGTGCCCCTCAGGCAAATCGGAGAGACCCACTCTAGTGTGCATTATTTTTGCCACATGACCAAAACACAGATATATATGTACACATCTGTGCACTCTTGTGCGCACGTGCGCACACACACACCCCCTTTGTCTTGCTGTGAATTTCTTAAGACTTAAAGGCTTCCAAAGTCTAATAGTAAAATTTCATTATAGCCACAACATATTAAATTAGAGGGTTTTCTTTTTCAAAGGAAGCCTATCTTCACTTCTTGGCGTTCAGTCCTATTATGATTGTGGTATTCTTTACTAGTACTTAAAATTTCAGGGCTACAGTATTAAGTCACTTAAGGTCATACATGATTTCAACTCCTGTGTTCAAATTCACATGGTAGAAATTTTTGTTATAAAAAATTCATTATAAAGATGATTCAAATTGTATTCCTATACAAATCAAACTGAGTAACCTCTGAGGTCCTTTCCCACTCTTGAAATTCTGTGAATTTACTCTTGTAAAGTTATGCAGTAGATTGTATCTATTCCTTAAAATCACAGAAATCTATCTGCTGAGTCAGGCATGAGGGTGATGAAGTGGAGCTGCCATGGGCATGAGTCTGTCTGTAACTTTCTGGCCTCAGTAGTGGCTAGAGGAGGAGAGTCAAGAGATAAAGACTTGGTAGCCACAGCCTGCAGTAACTGGCAGCTCATTTTGGCTAAGAACACAAATTTGATATGATTTTAAGGTCGTATATTGTGTATTTGCACATTATATTTTTAAACATCATATATATTATACAGTATGTAATACTGCACACATACACATATATGTTCTTTGGATTTATCTCTTGCATCTTCATGTTGGGAGAAAGAAGAAAAAAGCCTCCTTAATGGATTTTTATTCACACATGTTCTTAGAATGCCAAAAGGTTCTTTCAATTCTGAAACTGAGATTCTTCTTTCTGTGGTGTAAAACACTCAGCATGAAGCCCAAGTGTGGCCAGAACTATTTTAAAAATAAAATGAGGAAATATTTAATAAAAATAGAAAAAAAAACATAGATAACATTTCATTATAAAACTAAGTCAATATGCAGTCTGCAAGGATCCTTATGTATGGATGAGCATTTTCCCGCTCCCCTACCTACTCCCTTTATATTTGATTTTGACACCACAGTGTTTCTGATGGAAACAAGGGGCAGAACTAGGTAGAAACTGGAACTAATACAGCTTCCACAAGGTCTCCAGGAGAAATATAGGAGAAGTCATTGAAAGGAGGCAGGTTTTAAAACAGAGCAACCAAATCAGAATTGTCTTTCTTTCCAAGAGCTAGACGGTCAGTTCTGTAACTTCCAGGTTACACCTGGAAAATAGGAAGTGTCCTTTTTCTTCCTAAGCACCAGGTAGTCCTGTTTAATGAGGAAGAGGAGTCGCCAAGAAAAATCCAGGCTTCTCTAAGTTTCAGACTGGCCTTGGGAGGACCTGTGAGGACCAGGACTGTGCCCCATCACCTAGGCGTAGTCGATTGGAGCTCTGACTTCCAGCTGAGCTCCAAGTGACTGAAACCCAACCCAGAACATAGAACTCTCTCTGTCTATGGGATGCCTCAGAAGAGCTCTCTCCTACCTTTTTCCCCTCTAGAACAACACCAGCAGCAAGGGAGTACTCCTTCCCCCTCTCTGTTGTGGGCCCACACACTAGGGCTAGGATTGCATCCAGACCAGCAGATCCCTAATGCAGATGCCCTAAAGGGGGCCTCTATGGATTCTGTATGGTCAACATTCCATATGAGGCCTTTGAGCCAAGGGTTCATGAAGATCTATTTTGTTCAAGAGGCCTCAGACATGGTTTGAAGTTCCCAAGAATGTCTCTGGCCCCAGCTTAGGAGCCTTGCAGATGAGCCATCCTCAGACTTGGCTAATCAGCCTGCCTAGGCACCTTTACTATGCAGTAGGCTTCAAGAATTCATTCTTTTTTTGAGATCATGGGGCCAGAAGCTACAGAAGGTGATCCTAGTGGGCCTCCAAACACACCAAGACTCTGGTGTAGCTCTTTTAGCGTTCAAACGAGGCAATGATCCAAACTGAAGAAGTTCACAGAATTTCTGAGTCTGATGGAATCTTAAACAGTGTCACCCAGAGCTCTTTACCTTTTGTTTGTATCTTGAACTCCTTTAGAAGCCTGTTGATCTTTTCTTGGAATGAGATTTTTTAATCTACAAAATAAAATTTTAAGCTACAAAATAAAATACATAGGCTTAAAAGGGAAATTAATTATATCAATATAACTATCAAAATGTTTCAAGTTCACAGACCCCTAGTTAAGAACACCCTGATCTAACCCATACCTGAAAAACTTAGATAATTTTCCCAGCATCTAAGCATTGGAAGAGATGCCAGAGATGGTTGAGTCCAGCCCAGCTCAGCCATATTTCTTTGTGGAGAACTTCTAGGGGAAGGCCCTGGGCAGTGGAAGCAGACTCATGGCCCGTGTACTCCCTGTGGCTTCACACAGCCATTTCCCCTCCACCCTGAATGCATAATCCATGCATTTGGTTCAATGTGTATAGCCTGTGAGGTAAATTAACCCTGCAATGAAAGCGTCATCCTCCACAGTGAGTCGAGGCAGTGTTAGCTAATCAAATGCACCTCCCCATGCTGACGTCTATGTGAGAGGGTCAAATGCGACAATGGTTATTCATGTTCAGATTACTGTTCAGAGCTCCATTTTTTGCAGCATGTGGAAGCATGGCAGGACAGCATGGAATTTTGCTTGGCCAATTAAGACAGTGAACATGGAAAACCATTCTTATTCAACCTACATGTGTTTATTTTCAGTAGACTACAGTACTTTTTCTTATTTTTCTCTTTATTCTCTTTCTCTTTCCTATTTTTCTTGTAATTGTGCTGGTTTTGTTTTGGCCTTTTTTTTTTACACTTCCTTCCCCATGTACCACCTTTCCTTTCTGTTGTGGTTTCTTTAATATTTTTTCCACCTCATTTTTTGGTTCTCCTATATTTTATACATTCATTGCATGATTTTTTCCTCTCCTTTCTCCCTGTTTCCTCCATCCCCCCTTTTTGTTTTTTCTTTTCCATTTTTCTTTTTTTCCTTCTTCCAAACTCTTTCCTTTTCACAGCATTGGAACACGGGAGGTAGTCACCCAGAAGAACTTGAGTGGTTTGGTGCCCATCCGAGATTTCAGACTAGATCCCAGCCTCCTCTACTCCATTCCTTTATTAGCTCTGAGCCCCAATTTACTGATTGTGTGGCTGTTTCTGAGCATTGCATACCTGGTGGCCAAATTCCGTTGCAAATGAAGACCAGTTTAAAAAAATAATAATTCAGTTATAAAGAAAAAAAGTCCTACAATATGTATCACCACCTTATTAACTAGCTGGACAGAAGGAATGTGTCAAAGCGTTTTCTGCCAAGAAATATATTATGCCTTACAGTTTGACATTTTTATTGTACTGAACTGTAAATACCCATCAAATTATTTTATTCAGAGGATCTGTATTGAAATTTTTAAATTGATTATTCTGCTTTCAGTGCTTGTAACATTCTTACAGTGCCCTGTTGCCTCGTCATGTAGCCGGCCTGAAGATCAGTTACGCTTACCAAATATTTCTCTTACCTTCAGATTTAAACGTATTTGTCATCTATATGCTTCGTGTTCCCTGTTTCATGTATTCCAGAGAAAGGAACTCTTGTCTGAAAAGAATTTGTATCTTTTATATACTCTTTAAGTGTATGCTGGCCTTTCCTTTCCTTTCGAAGAGGATTGATAAGAAAAAGAAAAATAGACAGGTTTATAATTGTTTGTTTAGAGATGCCTATCTAATAGGATGTATATTCTCTGCTTTCATTTCAAAGCATAGTCCCCAAGTTAAAGTAGCAAACAGTTTGCAGAGCCATAACTTTTTTCCTTGTGCATGTCTAAATTTTTCTGACTTAGCTTATCATGGAGTTGTGATTATGACAGTATTCTGTATCACACCAAACACATGAAAATTTGGTGTCACTGCTTACATATGACTTTTTGTTCTTTTTAACCATTCTTAAGAATTCATCAGAGGGATTACAGGAATTTGAGTATATAGTAGCTGAGCATATTAATTTTTTAAGATCTCTTTGTCCCCAAAATAGCATTCTTTTATTAAATATTGCATCTTTGATTCCATATTAAAGTCAGAAGCCTTGTTTTCTCAAAACCAAATATGATTACATTTGGAAATCCAGGAAAGTTTGTCCCAGTTCATTCTTGCTTCCTGAATTCTATGAATCTTTAACAAACAAATGCCAGCCACAGAAATATACTCGGGTTTGGTTTTGTTCTTAATTTATTATCCTTAGTTTTAACATATACAGTATCCATAAATTGCTTTTTACCTTATTATTCACTTGTTGCAGAAGATTTATTATATCTTTGTTATTGTAAAGTGCAAATAAACAAAACACTAACAATAAAAAGGGACTGCTTGGGAGGGGGAAACTAAAGTCATCCATACTGAAAATGTTCTGGTTTGTGTTGTAATGATTTTTTTAAAACCAACATTTCAATGGTTTCCCTCCCCAGAACCAGTGAATTTGTAGAATTTCTTTACTAAGACCATGCAGGGGTATTACTCTCAGACTCTGTTTGGTTAATCAATCAATAAGGCATTTCATCAAATTGGTTCTTCACCAGTTTTGAAAATTTGGAATGAATTGAGAAAAAATAAATTAAAACAAATAAGGGAAACTTGCTTCCTCCTGACATTTAAGGTTTTCAGAATTTGCTCATGGGCTTCTCTGATTGGATATTATATCCTGGCCTCAAATTTTTTATGGTTCATATAATCAACAGTACTTAAAGGCAAGCCCAAGGGCAGACACTCTGGAAGGAATACCTCTGCCACATACCCAAGGACTTGTACCTTCGTTTTTAATCCCTTCTTTCCCTGCCCCCCCAAATTCCTGGAACTCTGTATCTACAATCTCCAGTTAGAAGTTTTCAGCTTCTCCAAAAATGGCATCACACATGCAATGCTTTGCAGTCTTTTTTCAATAATTGGGATTTGAGATCTAAATATAGTCCACTGAATAAGCTGACCATATTGGAAGATGCTGTGTATAACTTTTTTTTTTTACAGAAAAATAGTTAGTTTTTTTAATAGTAAATGGAAAAGAATGTGAAGAATTAACAAATCATGCATCTTCCTTTGAATCTTAAATTTAGAGGAATGTAAGTAAGCCTGTTCTCCAGCTTTCAGGCAGAACTTGAACCATTAGCTCAACCATTCTAGACAGATCTTTTTGAAGAGGGCACAGAAGGATTGATTCTTCATCCTCACCCAGTAATCTCTACTATAGACAGATGCTTTCTTGTGGCTAACCAAGTCCCATATGCTACAGCTGGTTGCCAGGTTCCTGGCTAAATGCACTTTTTCTCCTTCAACTAAATATATTGAATACTTACGACATGCAATAATAGAAGAATGTCATATGTATGAATGTATATGAACTAAAAAAAGAAATGTTCTGTATTCAAAGATGGCCCCATGGACAGTGTTATGTACTGCATTGGACCTGCATCATCAGTAGGCCTTAATGTTTGATCCATGAATACTGATGGCAGTTCATTTGCACAATTCTCCCCTTCCCCTGCCCCCAGGTAATCTGCTGCCTGGCCCACTGGTACCCCAGATGAGGCCAGTATGGGTGGAGGTGGAAGTTGTTTGTCATGTGACCTGCAGAGAAGCTGTATATTTCTTTGTGTCCCTCATGTTCTGAGCATATTCTCATGGAACCAATCATCCATGTCTGTGTGTGTGTGATGGACGAGCTTTCATGGGGACTGGGTCACAGGAGAATGAAGGTTTTCCTCTGAAACTCAGGACACAGAATACATTTCTGAGGATATCATTTAAAAGAACTGTAGATATGGAAAGGACCTCATGAGACTATATATAATGCTCCTTTGTATTACAAGTGTACAGCAATGAAACATAAAAGAATTGTATCTCTTTTCTTTGAATTATCCAATAAAGTAGCTGCAACCTCCCTTGATGTTAGAAAGTTCTTCCTAATATATACCCAAATGAGATAATGTATGTTAAGCACTTTGCAAACTTTAAGTCACTATACAAATGTCTTATTTCTTATTGTCCTTACTATGGTCATGGAAAAAGGCTTCAACAAGCTAAAGATAGATTGAGAGAGAGACAGACAGAAAGAGAAAGAGAGAGGATTATAGAAGAAAAGAGGGAGTTAATAATTTTGCATTCGTCTTTTATATTGACTTTAAAATATAATAATGTCAGGGACAAGATTAAAGGAAATTTTTGTCATTCATGTTTATTTCTCTGTTTCTCAGGGAACTCAACAAGGTTTAGAAGGGAAATCTTTTTCTTCAATAATGACACAAAATGGTTTCCCACTCATTCTTTTTACAAATTAGTTAGCAACTTTATATCCCCTGCCCTTGTCCAAATGAAGATATGTATTCCATTTTCTCTTTTCTCTAAACAAAACCTCTACTCCCTGAAAAAGACTTTTAATTCCTTCTTTGACACATAATGCATTATTCTGAGCTATCTGCAATAATAAAATTGATCTGGATGAATTCTGGACTGATAGGTTCCATTAATTTTAATTTTCACTTTGCAATCTTTTGCATGTATAGCCAATTATCTTCCTTAAATTGAGTTGATATCTTTGTGTTTATATCCTGATTTCTCCTTTTTAAATGGACAGACTTGAAAGGAGACAAAGGGGAAAAAATCTATCATTCTGTTTTATTGATATAGAAGAAGATCTTTTGGCTTGGGAGTAGTTCAAATTGTTCTTGACTCCATACATTCAGGGCCTTTTACATGTGTGTGAGAGGGAAGCACACTCATTGCCCCTTAAAAATTCAACACCTTGGATTAAACTCCTTAGATACATTTTGCTGAAGGACAAAATATTAACTACTGTGATAGAAGGGCACCATAATTAGCAGATTCGTGGATTATCCTTCAGTTCCAAAGGTTGAATTGTATAATAATTTATTTGATATTATATGATAAGTTGAATGTAGGCTAAGATATATGAGGTCCAAACACATTTCATAGAATCATAGAATTACAAGATAATAATAGTGGCTAACATTTATATAGTACTTTAAGGACTTCATATGTTATCTCATTTGATCCCCACAACAACCGTATGCTCTAGGCATTATTCTCATCCCCATTTAACAGGATAGGAAGAGACCGCAGAATTCATCTAGCCCAGCCCCAGACTGAAGCCTGAACACCTCCACTAAGGGCTCCTATATGGCCTTCATTTAAAGACTGTCAAGGAATTCATTGCTCATTAATGTAACCCTTTTTTCTTGTTTGAAAGCTCTTCTTGCTGGTTAATTCTTCCTAGCAGGGAGCCAAAATTTGCCTCTGTAATTTCTACCCCTCCAGCTTAGTTCTGTCTTTCTGTGACCAAGAACCAGCTCCCTGCTCAAACCTGGCAGTCCATTACATATTCGAAGATGATGATCGCGTCCTCCTCCTCCCCCTCCTCTCCTCAAGGCCAGGGCAGATCTCTCCAGTTCCTTTGGCTTACCACCGTAGTTTTAAAACCCTGCACTACCTGTTTGCCTTCTTTTGAGACACCCTTTAACTTATCAGCATTCTTTTTGAACTATATTGATCCAAACTGGACATACTGCTCCAAATGGACTAGTGGCATCTGAAGTCATAGAACCTGGATTTACTGCCCACCTCTGTATGGCCTTGGACAAGACAGAGTAGTTTCTTTCTTTCTTCTTCCTTTTCTTTTTTTGTAAAACATTGGCTGTTCAATTAGATGGCTTCTGAGGATCCTTCCAGTCTAGGTATATTATCCTGAGAAATAGCTGGGGTAAAATACAGTGGGACTTAAAACTCTCCCTTATTCTTTTCTATACTTCTAGAAATTGAATATTACCACAGTTTAAATTCACATTTTTAATGTATTAAATCGTAATGAAATTAAATTTTGAATTTTAAATTACATCAGAAAATATCTAGTGAGCTAAGCAATTGGTATAATGGGGAAAAAAACAACACTTGGGAGTTAGAGGACTTTTAGTATTCAATATAAACTTTACTAATTCTTTGTGACCTTGAGTAAGTCACTTAATGTGAAGTTTAATTTCCTATTTGTAAAATGCAGGGCTTTAGACTAGGTTATTTCAAAGGTCTAAATTTTAGGGGGGGAAAACCCCCAAATGGGTATGCAGTTTTATAGCCCTTTGGGCATAGATCCAAATTGCTCTCCAGAGTAGTTGAATCAGATTTACAACTCCACCTACAATCAAAAGAGTTTTTTGAATGTTCAAAAAATTGTTTTTCCATATAATTGGGAAAAAGCCAAAGGTCTAAATCTAGAATCTTGCTCATTCTACTTCCCTGATAATATAATTTGAAATGTAGTTCTGACATTTTTTGAGATAGTTACCTGTTTGGAATATACTTCTGCATATGTTCATGTTTAGATATTTTGCCTATTAAAAGAAAATTCCCAAAGATTAAAGAAGTCTAATCACAATATATAATCAGTAGTGTTATGTTAAATGCAAGTATATTTTTGCTAATTATAAGATAGAGCAGAAAATAGGCAATTCTTTCTAGAGAGTCTTTGACTATATTGTTGAGGCCTTGGGGCCCTTTTCACTTCAATAGATACCTGTTAAGTGCAAAGCACTGATAAGAAATAGCATATCTTAACTATTTTAAATAGTATTAAGCAAGTAGCAAATATTAAAAATATTTCCTGACTTTTGAATAAAATACTATAATTCTGCCAGAAATATTTTGCATTTGGCTGTTTCATATAATAGGAATGATTTCTATTCTGAGCTTTTCCAGTTTACATTTTGAACTATTACCATAATCATTCTTTAAAAAAAAAAACTTAAGAAAGGAGGAAAAGACATAATAACATTTTAGAAAGCTATTTACTTTGCTTAAAATCTTTGAAGAATCCTATTTTCTTGATAACTACAAATTTTACATATCATCAAGGGCAATTTTGTAATGATTTGATAACTAGCTGATTTAATATCTAACTTAGGGTAGTATGAAAACAAAGCTGTGCTGTACATGAGGACAGTATGCTGGGGAAATTATATTTCTATTTTGAACAGCTTTTACCTCTTTTTGTACATGTCTACATAGGAAAATTTCCCCAGAAATTCCTAGAATTATCTCAGTTTTCGTAGAAGAATTGCTGGCCTAATAGATAAGGCTCCTCCTCAGTATTTGCTAAGACAGTATGTATTACAGTGTGGCATCTCTCCAAGAACCAGTGCTGGAGAGGAAGTAAAAGGGCCACGTCTCTGGGAAGGGTATGGTGTGACTCTTTCTCCATGTTTTGCCCCCACTCACTTGCTTGTTGAAAGAGCTTGCCATGAACTACTTCTTGGGGAATCTCTATTCTTGCTAGCCATGTAGACACAACTGTAATAATGCTTGGGAACACTTGGATCACTTTGCACTCCAAGCAACTGTTTCCACAGTCAAAATAACTGACATTAATATTGTCAGTTGATTTTTTTTCCAATTGTATCATTTTGATGCATGTCAGATTCATTTGAGGGAATAGTATCATTTTCTGTTATACATAACCAACAAAGATAGTTATTGCTAAAATAGAGGGAACAATAACATTCTTTTGAACCTTTTATTCTAAAATAAGCCATTAATCATTTTAGCTTAGCAGAACAGCTTTCAAGCTATTTCTTAGAAGACTATGCAGGAGACCATCAAAGTATCTTAGCCAATAAATCCTGAAATACATGAAACCATCTTTTAAAAAAAATCCAAACTTTCTTCCACTTAGATACACTGCTGCTTTTTGCATCCATTTATGTGCTTTGTAATTCCATTGTTCAAATATTTAATATTTAGAGTTGCAAATGATCCAAGCATCCATTTAAAATAACTAGTTCTTCTTTTAATGCTATGAAAATAACCAGTTCATTTCATCTTAGTTTAAGTCTCTTTTTTTTTTCCTTTTTTACTGCTGTCATTTTTTGTGCTTGTTTTTTTTTTCCCTAGTGAGGGTTGTCGGCGAGAAAATACAATGAAGAATGTTGGATGTCGCAAGTATGCATTTAATTCCCTGCAGCTGAAGGCTTTCCCAAGGCATTACAGGCCTCCAGAAGGAACATATGGAAAAGTTGAAACATAAATATACTGTGTCCTCTAATTAGCTGTTACACAATATATGTGGGTACACTCTAGTTGAATTCTTCATGAAGATCAGAATTTTTTTTGGAACATTTCACCCTAGATTCTATTGAGCATGTTATCTTATTGCATTGGAATCAGTAGGAAAGAATGTTTTGGCACAGTAGTTTATGTAGTGATGACTGCCCCTTTAAATAGCCTTCAGTCCCATGTGAGCCACACAAATACCCACGAGATCATTCCCTGTATTCAACAGCTAGATATATTCAGGATGCTGAAAGATTTTTATACATGGCCACTTAGGTAGCTGTTTCACATAACAACCTTTACTATTGAGTTGATTTAGGATTGAGTTTTTCATCATACTGTATTTTTTAAAATTAGAAAACAAATAATAAAGTAATTGGAACTGGGGCAACATACATATTGACAGAATTGGACAAAATCAATTGTAACTTCAGGAAAATAAACTCACCTGAACACCTAACTGTGAAGCAAAAGGAAATAGCCAGGATGATTTGGCCTTTGTGTAATGCTGCCTGTAAAACATAAAGTTGCTCTCTCATTATACTAGCCTTGCTAGGTTTCAAAAACACTCAAGATTTTTCCAGATATTCTTAAGTGAGTGCACTTTATTGGAAGGTAACAACTGCCACAGAACTGAAATTCCAAAGTCTATTTCAACAGCTGTGTGTCTTGATGAGTCTTTTTTTAATCAGCCTTGCAAATTAAAAAAACAACATCAAATATGAAATAGTTCTCCTCTTTTCCATCCTTGAACTCATTGCTTGTACTCATTGTTAGAATTCCACCTTCTGCAGTGTACCCCAAACTCCATTGGACTCGATTAAAATTCTGTGCATCCACAGACAAAAAGAGGCATTTTTACATAGCTGCCAAACCAACATTCTGAAGTGTGCATATCTACAATTTCATGAAGCAAATGCTATCAATATTTGAATGAAAGTTAAATATTTCTGGAGCTCCCCTTTCAAGGGTTTGCTTATTCTTTTACCCCTTTACTAGATTTATTCTTTTTAAAGGCATAAACTCGGACCATATTGCAAAGTCTTTGAAATGCCTTTTATCCAATTCATGAGAATTCTTAATGTATTTTCTTCCTTTGCTTGTTATATGTTAAATGAGGTTTCCAGCAACTATTGAGCCAGTTGGGTCTATCTGCATCCGATCTTCTGATTTTTCTTTCCTCAAAGATTTGGGAATTGAAATAATTTATCCTCAAATCATAGTAAAACATTTCAGGACCTTTTTAAAAGCATGAAACGTTCCCAACTCATTATTTCAAGGCAGGTTGAAACTTGGAAGCTAAAGAACTGACTGTTTATTTCCTGTAAGGAAATAACGAATATGACGTATTTCATAGAGGTTTGTTCTTGTTTCATTTTTGTAGGAATGCTTGTGTGTGTGTGTTTCATCAGTTCTGTTAATCACGGTTGTCTTAGAGATGTTCTTTGGGTAAATTGTTCTTAAGATTATATTGAAACTTGGCCCATTCTTAACATTGCCTAAATTTGGTGTATATAAATCATTCTTGTTACTTCAAAGGATATTAAGATGTCCATGTATATTTTACTGGAGCCTTTTAACATAACTATAGAAGGAAAACTATGAAAAAGGTCATTGATTTGAAATTACTCCTGTCTAAAATCTTAGGAAATATATTTCCACCTTTTGCCTTTCATTTCTCCAGAAATTACTCTTTGAAATATATGGCTATGTTGCATATATATTGTATGTTTATTTACAAAATAAAGGCAATAGAATGATCATACGTATATGTATACAAATGTATGTATACCAGAATTAAAAATCTGGCAGAATCGTTTGACTCCTGCTAGCAACGGGTATCCAGACAGCCACCAGTATCGAAGAGGGGGCCTTTGAGCTGTGCTGCAGAAATGCTTCTCCATCTCAGCAGTGGTGAAGACAAAAGAAGAAAAACTTCCGGTGTGGTCTCTTTCCTGTGACGCCACACCCACAGCCAGGTCAGCATGAAGTTCCGGGAATGTTGCCAGCATTTTGTGCTGCTTACGCGGGAGCTGTCCAAATCCTGACGAGATTTCTGCAGGCTTTTCCCTTTTCACCCTGTATCCCTCCATGACGCGTTTTGAGTATTTTATCCACAGTGTACAATTTTAACCTTTTCTTTCTTCTCCTTAGATCCTCTCCCCCAGGTTTTTGTTATGTACTTCCATAATAATTTTGCCATTTTAAGGGATCTTGTGTGTATTCTTTCAAAACATTTTTGTGTGTCTGAAGATGTTTTCACCGTGGAGTCTCTCACACACATAAGTGTGCGTGGAGCTCTTGGGGCGCGCTCCCTCAGCGAGCCTTCGAGCGTGGCTCAGGTTTCAGCGTTCTGTCCGGAGAGCGCCTGGCTTCCGCTGTTTCTCACACGTGACCCAGCATCCCGCGCGCATTCGCAGGTCTGGGGAGAGGTCGTGCGGAACAAGAAAGGTCACGTGTTCATCCATTAAAAATGTTTTAATCTCCAGATTCCCCATGAAGTACTTTTGAGTTGCACGAAGGAGGCTATTTTAGTGTATTGCAAAACGGGAGTCCTGTCTGGTGTGCTTTTCAAGGACACTTTTTTAATGTCACGAAACATACGGAGGGATTAAAATGGTTGCCAGGTGCGGTATGTGTATGTTCTATGAAAGCACCTACAGCACAGTTGCCTTTTGTTTCACTTCTAAATGTAAAAATATTGTATAATATAACCGTTTGTCCCTACACAATTGTACTTGCCAAGCTTTGTGCATTGAAATATTTTTATTTATTTGTTTTGGGCAGTATTAATATATTATAAACCTATGGTTACTGTTTTATATATTCTTAGATCATCCAAGCCATGTATGCTGTAAATGTGCTAGTCTTTAGAATGAGAAATATTAATAAAGAACTGACAGTACTCAATTGTGGCTTGTTTCTTTAAATTTGTGAGCATGGCTGGGAGAAGGGAGCTGCCGGGACGTACCAAGCCTGGCTCGCTCACGGGCATCGTCTGGTGGGTAAGTCTAAGACATGGTTAGTCTAGACAGAATTGAGTAAGGTGATCTCAAAGGTCTCTTCTAGCCCCAACATCTATCATTCAGGGATTTGACCATCAACATTTGAGAGGCTCATACAGTTGAATGGGAACATCTTTGGGATTGTTCTCCCTCCCCTCCCCCGCAAATGCCAGCATGTGGGCATTGCCAGTAAGCTTGAATTACAGAAACTTTTCTCTTTTACATCCCCTCTCCCCCAATTAAAAAAAAAAAACACCTTCCTTTCTGTTTTAGTAGCAACTCTAGGACCAAAGGGAAGAGCTAGGTAAAGGAGATCAAGGGATCACACAGCTAGGACATGCCTGAGGTCAGATTTGAACCCAGGACCTCTCTGTGTCAGGCCTGGCTCTATCCCTTGTGCCACCTCGCTGCCCCTTGCATTCCCTTTCATGCCATGCCCTGGAAATGGGCAAGTTCATCTTTTTGAGGGTAGATGAACTAAATTCTCTTCCAAGATCTTTGGATCCACTTTGCATTTGGGGGAAAGGACATTTTATTTGGGGGTACATGGATGACAAAAGGGGTCCATTTCCTTTTGCCATGGAGAAAAGCACCATCAAATCACCAGCAAATGAAAAAGGTATTCTTGCCTGTGTAGAAATGGTAGAGATGGAATAGTGTTTAATCTTTACAATGATTTTTTAAAAAACCTTCAAATAAAATTACTTTTTGTTATTTTTTTAGTCATGTCTCTTTGTGACCCCATTTGGGTTGTTTTGTTTTTTTAACAAAGAATGGTTTGCCATTTCTCTGACTCATTTGACAGATAAGAAAACTGAGGCAGAGTTGTGACTCATTCAAGGTCACAACTAGAGCCTGAGACCAGGCTCTAGTTGAATTTGGGAAGAGGAATCCTCCTGATTCTTTAGTCCAGTGCTATGTCCACTTTACCAAACTAGCTGCCCTGCTTTCTGGATGTAAGAATGGGCAAATAAAGAGGAATTACAGAAAAAAGCATGGTTGTGGATTCCAGATGCACATGCTAATAATTATGGTGTGCATGTAGACTTTGTGAATGGTTGAAGGTATCACAAAGATGTTTTGGCAAAATAGGGATTGATGGGGGCTGGATAGAAGAAGTTTGAAGAATGGGATAGTCTTGATATTTGGGGCTTCTGTGGAGAAGAGAGAAATTACAAGAAAATGCATGCAAAGGACAGAAGCTGGAGATGGGTCATCTGTCACTGAAATGAAGATTCCATTTGGAATGTGACTGGGAAACAGTTGGAGGCAAGAGCCAACTGCTGGACTTTTTCTGGGTCTTTGGCTTTCTAGCTGATGTGAAGGAAGAAGCTGGGTTTATCTCTGGGACTTGGGATAATCAAGTTAGAGGTGACCTGGCTCATTTGAAGGCAGAAGAAAAGAAGGACAATAGTTCTTATATCTCTCTGACAGGTTCTGTTTCATGCTAGTGACTGAATTGCCATTTCTCTCAATGTCCTCCAAACTAACACTCACTGTAGAGAATAGGGATATCCCACCCCTCTTACTTTATCCTCCACCCTTGTCCTGTCTTCCCCAAATAAACCCCTTGTTTGACAAAGAAGATTAAGAACTATTTCATTGAAACCTCACAGCTCACACTGAGCGACTTGAAGGAGACTGAAGAAGTGGGGAGGGGAAGCTGAAAGGCTTCTGAAGAGGGAGGCACAAAAGGGAGGACATTAGGCAAAAAGAAGATAACTACCTGATCCATTAGTTATCTAGTATCCATCAAAATATACCCTCAGAATATCATCTATTACACTTCCTCCCTAATATTGATATAAGAGAACCTTAAGCTACTTGTTTTTCCAACTAACAGGGATATATCAAGACCCTTGCCAATGGAAACAACCTAGACTGTAGAGTTCCCAGTGATAACGGTTTCTTTATTTGATACTGGATTCCACAGACAGAAGAAACCTTTCCAGAGGTGTATAGAAAAAGGAGAGAGAAAATATCTTTCTCCAGCAACTGATGGGGATGTGTACAACTCCCACTGGGCTAAAAGATATAGGAAAAGTCCTGTGTAAATACAGTGGATTCAGACCCCACTTCAAAAAACGTCATCATCAGAATAGTGGGACTCTAATTCCAACATGACTTTCTGTGAGAGCTAAGAAATGGAA
Organism: Monodelphis domestica; assembly: GCF_027887165.1. NCBI lineage: Eukaryota > Metazoa > Chordata > Mammalia > Didelphimorphia > Didelphidae > Monodelphis > Monodelphis domestica. The sequence continues at coordinate 203,580,025 of NC_077234.1, forward strand.
ACAAAGTAGATGGCCATCAGTTGGGGGAAAGCCAAACAAATTGTTGTACATGGATCTAATGTCTATCTAACCAGGATAGCTGTAGCTCCCAGGTGTGCATGCAAATAATTGTGGTGTGCATGTTGGAGTTGAAAACAGTTGAAGGTATCAAAAGATGATTTGACAAAAGTAGGGATTGATGGGAGTTGGATGGAAGAAACTTGAAAAATGGGATATTCTCAATATTTGGAACTTTTTCCCCAACAAGGAGGAGACATCATCATCAGAAGCTAGGTTAGCCTCGGATCCTTAAGAGAATTCTGAGAACACGTAGACAAACCAGTCTGGGGAACATCACATTTGAAATGGAAAAATCATTGGGACCCATGATGAAAAATGCAACCTGCTTCCTCAAAGGGGACTGGTGGGCTCTAAGGGCAGCATAATTATTTTTAAATCATTTTTCTTGCTTTTTTTCTGCAACATGACTAATGTGGAAATGTTTTATGTGATTTCACAGATAAAATATTTCCTGCATGCTTAATGGATGGGAAAATGGTTAGGGAAGGGAAGGAGAGAATTTAGAACTGAAAAGAAAAATTTTAAAATTTAATTGCTAGGAAAGGATTGCAAAGAACCCTAAAGATATCACCCAATGTATCTACCAAAAAAAAAGGATAAAAGATAAAAGAAAAACAGAAAAACTGTGGGGAAAGCCACAGAAATTTTTTTAATTGATTTTTTTCACCTTGGGAACAGGTAAGATGGCACAAGGGTGCTTGTATCCAGGGGCAAATAATAAGAAAGTAAAATGGGCTAAAGCAGGAGAATAATCCTTATTTACAAAGTACTTTGCCTAAAAAATATAGAATCTTTTTCTTTCAAGTACATTTAATTATACTCCAACTTGCACTATAATGATTAGCAGGTTTCTCTCCCCACCATACTCATGCAAACAGTTAATTGTAAGCTTCTTAAAGACAAGAGCATCTTTATATCCCCAGTGCCTTAAACACAATATTTAAATTGAATTAAAAAAAATAAGTTTTGTATTGATATCTTGTTTCTTACATCATCATATCTATCTCAAGCATCCCTCCTCTTAATCCTCCCAGAGATCCCTCCTATTTAACAAATAGTATTTTTTAGAAAGGAGGAAAAATCAGTACAACTGATCAATACATAGAAAATGTCCCAAAACACATGCAATGTGTAATGCCTGAGGACCTTCCACCTCCACAAAGGGGTAGGTTGAGAATTCCTTTCCTAGCTCTTCATTTGAAACCTGGTTTATCTTTATAATTTTGTTACATTTACTTCTCATCCTTTTGGAGTATCATTCTTCCATTTATATTGTTGCAGCTATTGTGTATATTGTTTTCTTGGTTCTTACTTTACTCTGTATCAGTTCATATAGATCTTCCCATGCTTCTCTGTATTCATCACATATTTTTATAACAGTAATATTCTATCATTATTAAACATTTAAGTTATTTCTAATTTCTCGGTGTTATAAAGAGAATTGACATGCATCTGTTATGTTTCCTCTTCCTGTTCCTTCCCTCTCACTCCTCCTTTAGAGGATATTTCCCCATAAAGAAAGGGGCATTTTGCAGAAGTGATAAGAAATCTGGGTTGGTGTCAGAAAGACAGGGTTAAAATCTAACTTCAAACATAATGGTCGTATGACCTTAAATTAATCATTTAAACTCTGATTGAATAAATAAACCTAAAAAGTAAAATAAAGTCCCATTGCTCCAGGCACCTCTTAAACAGCCTGAACAATTAAAATGGAGTCAGGAAATAGCAAAATAAATATACAATAAAAAATAGATTACATTACACTTTAAAATAAGTCCATATGTGGTAGGAATCCTTATGTGTGGATAGTGGCCCCCATTTCTATTTGAATCATACTCCAGGCAACTTTCTAAGACAGTAAGTTGATTTTCCTCAATAGAAAACACCACACCAATGAATTTGAAATTTTAGACCAAGAGAAAATATTTCCCCCAAATAGGGAAAGCAAATTGGATCTTCACTGGCTTCATAGCTTTCATCGCATTACAGGATTGCTCTCCAGAAAGCATATTGATAGTTCTGTGCCCCATAAACACTTATTTTTAAAAGTAATTATTTAATTTCTTTTTAAACCCCTATCTCCTGTCTTAGTATCAATTCTAAGGCAGAAGAGCAGTAAGGACTAAGCAATTGGGGCTAAATGACTTGCCCAGGGTCTCACTGCTAGAAACCCCATATGCAGTCTTTTCTGAAAATACGATTACAGCTAGTATAAGTTTTGTTGAATGTTAAATTAGTTTCTGATGTTGAATTTTTTTAAAGGAATTTGATTGGCATTATAATGTGTATGAGCACCACTAAAAAGTGTAATCTTGTAAACCCCATGTAGGATGTTGTATACCTGATCTTGTCAGTTTTTACCCAGAAATCGAAACGGTAATTAAATAGCATTCATAAGGCCGTTTGGCTTTTCCGAGTCTATGGTCAAACTCCCTTGGCAATGGGCGAAACTTGATCTGCAAACAGATTTTGTGAAACTGCAGAAATCAAAGCTGTCACCCTAAATAGTATTGCGAAGTGCGTGGGCTTTACTCCATTCCACAGCTATCCAAAATAGGGAATTAGTTTGATCTGTTAAACACCAATATTCTTCCTACCTTGATCAAAATTGATCATTGATGAGCACCAGATATGTGTATTTATATTTGTAATCTTGATCAGAGTCTTTTTGGACTTTTGTGTCCATAGTTTTTGAATTGCTATGTTTTTTGAACCCAGGATGTATATAAAGGTCATCGCTGTCATCTGGTAAAATGTAACTCAGAAGCATCAATTTTGCCTTCTGGCTGAAAAAAAACTGGACAGCCCTGCAAGTTCAACGTGAAAGTAAATAGATTTATACAGTCTATCAAACTTGTAATGCCATTGAATAAAAAGTATAGGACAGAAGCATTGTCGTCAAAATGTATAAAAATGTCGATACCACTGTTCATCGTTTCCCAGCAACAATATCTAACAAAGATATACATTAAAACAGATTTTGATATTCTGAAGTAAGAGAACTATGACTTATTATGTTACTATAGATTCAAATTAGGAAATAAACCAAAATAAGAGAGGAAATATTATTGCAATAAATCATACCCCTTTATCCCACTTCTCCAACATCTCTCCCCAAAATGTGCTTTGGTGTAGACACCCAGAGCTACAACAAATATATCTTGTGACATTGGCATCTTTCATTAAAGATAGAATATTATTTCAAACTATCTGTCAGAAGTGCCTTGACTTTTTCTACATTACACTCCATCATGACTGAAACTTTGTTTTTCTTCTTAAGCCTATCATTGGTATCCAAAACCATCATGCCTCGAGTGTGGAAGCCAGCCAATTCCACAGCAGCACAGTGAATTGCTTTAGTGATGAAGTCCTCATCAATGGCAGCTGCTACAGCAAAGCAATCAGAAGGCAGATAGGCCTGTGTACCAAACAGTGTGGTGGACTCTTCCATGGGTCCTTCTTTAAAATGGCCACAGTCTAAGCGTTGGTTTCTTTTTAAAACTTCGCTTTTGTTGCTATTTTGTGAAATCCATTGCTCATAAAATTCCTTGAGGACAAGAAGAGAAGATGCTACATGTATGTGTGTGTGTGTTATATCTATCTAAACATATGTATGTGTTTGCACAATTTATCTTCATTTAAGAAGTGCAATATTTGTTCCAAACATTTGTAGGTATTAGTTTCAGAGCTATAAATTAGTGTTTGTAAAGTTGCATTTTTTAAAACCTTTCTGATATTCATTTCTTATATTCCTTTTCTCTGCTTAGACGAGTGCCACAATGGCTTAATTTAATCTGAAATCAAAGAACCCCGATATCAAACTCTGCCCCCCCAAAAGCAAGCAAACAAAAACCCGAGCTCCTCTGTAGGATTCTGCTGCCATTTAAGAATGACATCTCATCGCACGTGAAGTCCTAGACCCAAAGCACAGGTCTGAAAATGTTCTATTTAGGATAGGAGGATGGCAATTAGAGCAACAAAGAGTAAGTTTTTCTAGGGGAAAACTCTGTGTGTTCCCTTAGTAGATAATAAATAAGAGAAGTGACCAGAAATAAAATCAGGCAAGGGGGAAAAGTGAAGTAAGTTTAAACGTTTTTTAAAAATCGAACAAAAATAAAGACGCGTTAGGACAAGAATTTATTTAGGCTATTCTATTCTGTCTAGTCAGAAGCAAGGGCTTCAGCTCAGAAAAAGGTTTGTGCTGTTGAGCTGTCTCCTTGAGGGGAGGACAAAGCTAATTTGCTGTGGATCCCTTAAGGACGAGGCATAAAAGGAGTCTGACTTGGCTCCTGTTTCCTCTGACCGTTAAGGAGGACTGGGCTCTCTGGACTTTGATAGTTGATGGCAGTTGAAGAGAAAGAAAAAACATTGAAGGTGGAGAAAGAAGATTTAGTGTGTTGAACCAATTTTCTTTGAGAACTGAGATATACATGAAAAGTTGGGGAGAGCATGGGCCACAGAGGGGGCTCAGTGAAAACCAGGCACAGGCAGAGCGAGAGAGAGTTTCAACCTTTTTATGAAGATTTATATATATATATTTAAGGATTAAGAAGATTTATAAATTAGAGTAAGGTAGATAAGATAGAATTTAATATTTCAAGATAGTGAATACAGTTTGTCAGGCCTGTTTCCAGCAAGAAGAAGTCCTGTGAAGGACCATTGGTTCCTGCGTTGGTTATTTAGTTAAGCATGACTGCTAGGAATATAAGAGAGCTCCTATTTAGTTGTCTATTTCCTCCTTTTACTCTCCCTACTCTAAAAGAAAATAAATAGTGTTGTGTTAGTCTGCCTCCAGCCAGGTTCATCCACCACCTACACCAGTTTGACCTGTAAAGCGCCAGTTTACCAACAACAGTTCATCCATCTCTGTCTGTCTATCTATCTGTCTTTCTATCTATCTATCTATCTATCTATCTATCTATCTATCTATCTATCTATCTATCTATCCATCTATCTATCCGTCTATCTGTCTGTCTGTCTATCCATCCATCCATCCATCCATCCATCCATCCATCCATCCATCCATCCATCCATCCATTTATCTATCTATCTATCTATCTATCTATCTATCTATCTATCTATCTATCTATCTGTCTGTCTGTCTTTATATATATATATATATATATGCCAGTTTTTATTTATTTTAATACATTTAACAAAACAGGATTTTAATTATTTTATTGCAGACAGAAGGGAAGGGATTCTGAGAAGAGAGAGAAAAATAGAAATAAAAAAGGAATTTAGGGTTTTTCCATGTCTTTTTCCTTCACTAAGCTTACACTTAACCACATCTCTTCTTTTACCTCCAGTGACTTGCTACAGAGATCAATCCATTAGACATTTTTTTAAAGTAGCATCTTACCCAAGGCAACACATGCATGCATACAATTTCTTAAGTTGTAATGTAAGTAAGGCAAATGTACTCATTTAAGACAATGTAAGCTGCTTCTGGATCTGCTGCAAAGTTGAATTCTGAACAGGTATCCATGTTTCCTCTGGCTAAAATAAAAAAGAAAATATACAGTATAAATTCTTATTTTTATAATTTCCTAATAATTCTAGACTGAAAAAAAGCACATCATCTACATCATTGTCCTCAGCGTTTAAAATGCAATCTGTTAACTCAATGTATTTTGCAAACTACAGAATAGAAGAGTGAGAAATCTTTAAAAATCCAGTTAGGTAAATGTGTGGTAGATTCATTTTTCTTTCATTCCCTAATCCCACTGCTTTTCTGGGGTATGAATATGAACATGTTGGCACCTTTAGAAACCTCAAGATATCTTTAAAAGTCTTTGGGGGCAGCTGTTGGTTCAATGGAATGAGAGCCAGACCTAGAGAGGGAGATCCTCTGTTCAAATTTGGCTTCCGACACTTCCTAGCTGTGTGACCCTGGGCAAGTCACTTAACCCCCATTGCCTGGCCCTTACCACTGTTCTGGTTTGGAACAAATGCATAGTATAAATTCTAAGATGGAAGGGAAGGGTTTAAAGAAAATAGAAATCTTTGTCCATTGCTATGATGGACAGCAATAGGATGAGGACTCCAGGAATATTTATTGGCATTTCAAAAACTTAATTCACAGTCCATTTCCTCTCTAGGAGGTTCTCATTTAATCCCACCCATTCTACACATGTCAATGAGATTCCTGACTGAAACTCTTCTTTCCTAATGATTTATATAATTTGTTTGTTTGGAAATATGTCTAGATTTATTGCATTTGTGTTATGTCTTCCTTGTTCAACACCATTGTAGTAAAGTAATATTATTTAGTAATAAAACCAGCTAGCATTTCTATATACAGGGAAGTTTGGTGATGCAGTGGGTAAAGCACCAGCCTGGGAGACAGAAATCCTGAGTTCAAATCCAGCCTTAGACATTTACTAGCAGTATGTCCCTGGTAAGACACTGTACCTCCATTTTCTTATCTGTAAAATGAGCTGGAGAAGAAAATGGTAAACCACTCTAGTATCTTTGCTAAGTAAACTCCAAATGGGGCCATCAAGAGGCAGATACTACTAAAAACAATTGAAAAACAAAACAAACAAAAAAAGAATCTACATAGCATTTAGCATAGTGCCAGCACTGTGCTAAATGTTAAAATACTCGTTGAATGACTAATAAAGTACTTTAAATTTTGCAAAACACTTTACAAAATGTTGTTTTAATCATAACTACTCTGGGAAGTAGGTGCTGTTATTATCCCCATTTTACACATGAGAATACTGAGCCTAAAAGACATTAAGTGACTTAATCACACATCTAAGAGTCAGAGACTAGATTTTAATTCAAACTGAGTTTTAAAATTTAATTTAATTCCATGTGATTCAATTTAATTCAAATTTAGTCTTCCTGACTCAATACCTGCCCCTGGAATATATGCACTTCAGTACCTGTTACTTTACTATATACTCTTTGTGTGTTTCATAAATAACTATCAACAGCTAGAAGACAATAATACTTTAATTTCTTACAATTCATATTTCCTCCCATTATGAATAGATTCTTTTTAAACCCTTACCTACCTTCTGTCTTAGAATCACTACTGTGCATTGGTTCTAAGGCAGAAGAGTGATAAGGGCTAGGCAATGGGGGTCAAGTGACTTGCCCAGGATCACATATATAGGAAGGGTCTGAGGTCAGATTTGAACCCAGGACCTCCCATCTTTGGGCCTGGCTTTAAATCCACTTAGCCACCCAGCTGCCCCCTAAATTTTTAATTTTCATAGGAAAGCCTGGGTTCATTTTCACCACCAGGGCTATATTGGCCAAAGGGGCAGTGGCTGCTAAAGTTACCTATAAAAAAACCTATATGATTAAAAAGAAAAAGAGCAAAGAAATAGACAAATAAGCCAATGTAGCCAATTATGATTTGAGGTGTGGTTGTTTTTGATTAAAATTTTAACTAAAGACAAAAATCTCTTTAAAGATCAAGGCAGTGATTACCTCCTCTGATGATTATGTTGTTATTGTTATTGTCAGTCGTTTGATCCTCTCTTACTCTTCATGACCCCATTCGGGGTTTGCGTGGTTTGTCATTTCCTTCTCCAGCTCATTCAACAGAGGAGAAAACAGGCAAACATGTTAAGTGACTCGCCCTGGCTCGCACAACTGGGAAATGTCTGGAGTCAGCTTTAAACTCAGAAAGATTCTTCCTAACTCCAGACCAAGGATATGACAATGGCAGAGGGGCAAAAAGTCACATACATGATCCAAGACAGTGAGGGATAGATAGAAGAAGAGCAACGACACCATCTAGGGTGACCTGACCACGTGGCCAGGTAGTTGACTAACCATTCAGATCATCGCAGGCACTGCATGTTCTTGGAGTTGGTCCAGTCCTGGAGCATCTGTGTCAGAAACATCTAAGCCATCTTTCCCAAAAAATGAATCACTTTTCACATTATTAAGGAATGGGGGGAAAATCCTTGACAAACTGGAATCTAAAATTAATGAAAAGAATACAATAATGATAATAAAAATAAGATAGTGGTCACAATCCCCAAACTGTTAATAACAAATAAAAGTCACATGTATTATCATATTTCCCTTATAACTTCTAACTTGAGTCTGAGCTCAGATCTCAGCTTTATCAAATTCTAATTTAGCTTATCTTAGACCCCTTAATAGAGGATTAATTCCTTCAAGGAAAGGGCAGCTGTGCCCAATTCATCGTTCTAACCCACAGAACACGGTACAGTGCTCTGCCTTGTGTGAAGAGCTGGCACTTCTAGACATCTTGCACCAGGTCCTTTAGAGTTGTAGTGGGTTGCTTAAACTGGATATGAGCTAACAGAATAGATAAGCCACTTGTTTCAATACTGCTTCCATCTCCACTCCTGAATCCGTTCATTTATAGGCACAAAAAGGGGAAATGGGCTATGAGAGAATAAGCTATGAATCTTAATTCAGCAAATGGATAACTAACACCTAGATCATCTAAAGCTGATTTGGGTTTTTTAATTGTTCACAGAGCCTAATGTGAACCTAAACTCTTAAGCATTTTTAGAGACCATCTAAATAAACAAAAGATCTCTGATGAAGTGTCATTTGGGATGGAAACAGTCAATGCTGGAATGAGCATGTTTGTAGGAAGTCAGATGCACTAATACACTGGTGGTAGAGCTACGAATTGGTCCAATCCTTCTGAGAAACAAATTGGAATTACGTGAGAAAACTCACTAAATTGAATTTCCTTTACCTATGATGCTACCATTCTTGGGCGAATATCAGGGAATATCCGTCCATAAGGAGGTCAAAGATAGAAAAGTACCATCAAAGAGACATAATGGCTCTATATAAACCAAAAAACAAAATAATACCAAAAACTGTAAACAAACAAACAAAAAATGACAACAAGAAGGTATCCATTTAATTGAAGAAGGGAAGTGGCTAAGTAAATTGTGGCATATAAATGAAATGGACTATTATGTTCCAGCAAATAATTTCAGAAATGACAAGAATTCAGAAAAACAGAGAAAGGTTTTATGACCTGATGAAGAGGGAAATAGAACAATATATACCATTATTACAAAAACAAAGAAATGCACAAAGGAACCTAAAGGCTTAAGTAACTGTAATGTACTCAGAAAATATACTTGGTAAACAGATAATGAAACATGCATGCCTAACTCCTCTCAACAGAGAGATGGGAAACTGGCACAGAATGCTGCACAGACTATAAGATGTGGCCACTGGATTGGCCCGTAGGGCTTGAATATCTTGCTTTGTTACAAGGAAAAGTTTAATGCTGGAGGTGCTGGTAGGATGGAGGTAGGAGGAGGTTATGTCCATACATGATTCTGTTGTAAAAACAAGAGGCACCAAATAAACTTACTTCTAATAAAGTCATTTTGGCTTATGATTTGCCAATTATATTTAGCTTTCTTTTAAATTAAAAAAAATTTGTCTTCAGTTTCAAATTCTCTCCCTACCTCAACCCATTTGAGAAGGCAAGAGGTATTAATACCCATTACACATTTCTTCATTAACCATACTCAAAAAGAAAAATGAAGAAAAGAAAGTGTATACTTCAATATTTATTTGGGTCCATTGGTTCTCTGTCTGGAGGTGAAGAGTTTTTTATACCATGAGTCATTTCAAGTTGGGGTGGATCATTGTACTGAACAGAGTTCCTAAGATTCTCATAGTTGTTTGTCTTTCCAGTATTGCTGTTCCCATGGAGATTGCTCTAGATCTACTCACCTCATTTTGCATCAGTTCATATAAAGTCTTCCTAGGTTTTTCTGAAACCATCCCTTCATCATTTCTTATAGAACAATAGTATTCTATCACATTGATACCATAACTGAATGACAAGCATCTGCTCAGCTTCCAATTTTTGTCATCACAAAAAGAGCAGTTATGAATATTTTTGTACATATAAGTCCTTTTCATTTTTCTTTGATCTCCTTGGATTATAGACCTAATAGTGGCATTGCCGGGCCACAGGGTATGCACAGTTTTATAGACTTTGGGCATAGTTCAAAATTGTTCTCCAGAATCAACTAATTCATAGTCTCAATAGTGCATGAGGGTACCTATATTTCCCCACATCTCCAGCATTTGTCATTTTCCTTTTCTGTCAGCTTAGATAATCTCATAGGTGAAAGAGATGGTACCTCAAAATTATTTTAATGACATTTCTCTAATTATTAGTGATTTAGAGGATTTTAAAATATGACTACTAATAGCTTTGATTTCTTCCAAAAACTGCCTATTTGTGTCCTTTGATGTATATTTACCTTTCTAAAAAGATTTTTCATCTCTGTATAGAGATGCCAGAACATAACAGCTACAGAAAACTGAAGGTGGTGAAGAAGTCCAGTAAATTGTCTAAAATTCAGTGGGATTTCTGATAATTACACATTTTTTAATTCTGCATTTTTAATCCAAGTTTACTAAAACACAGAATTTTGTTTTGTGTTACTCTGGCATTGGTGACCTGCCATTTCAGAAAAGTAGGGGAGATAGTAGCACCTCTCCCAACTATGCAAAAAAGAATTGCATTGGGACTACTTCTAGTAGATTTTATCTATGACCCATGTAGAGTAGCTAGATGGTGCAGTGGATAGAGTACTAGGCCTAGAGTCAGGAAGATTCATCTTCCTGAGTTCAAATATGGCCTCAGATACTTACTAGTTGTGTGAACCAGGGTAAGTCACTTAATCCAGTTTGCCTCAGTTTCTTCATCTGTAAAATGAGCTGAAGAAGGACATGGCGAAAACCATTCTATTATCTTTGCCAAGAAAACCCCAAATGGGGTCTTGAAGAATCAACAGAACTAATTGACTAAACATTGTCTATGTAAAGATTTCTCAGATCTTTGCCTGAGTCCAGAATCATCTTTTTTGTCCTTATGTGTTGTCTAACAAACAGGTGTTAAGCCATTGGATGTCACTTGTCGAGCTCTAACTAATCAGTAAGATGTAGAACTCAATTTCAAATAAAAAGTGTTTCGCTAGCCTCGTTCAGGATCAGATCCATGACTCTGGGAGCTCCCCACCCAGCTGACCTGCTCTCCTGTGAGAAACTTAACCTCTCACTCATCCTTTCTATTAGTTTAATAAAATGATTTTTCCTGCTAGATCGTGACTCTTATCACCATCGTGTTGTATGTTTCCCTTCAGTGATCCTTGAACCTAGATCCTCTTCTGTCCCTTACTAAACAGAACTTTTCTCCAAAAAGGTAAGCAGTTGAGTGGAGAGATGGGTCAGAACTGGGGAAATATGATCACTGAAGTATGCCCAAAACAGCAAGTGTCCCCCAGGACATCTACATTAGGAGCTTCCAGAGCCATCATTAGCGTGATGGCATTATCTATACAGCATCCACATCAATCACCAGTGATTTCTTTGCCATTGCTGACATTTCTACCAAAACAAAAAATGGAGACAGAGAATAAATGTAAGTGCAATGAAATCATTACATTTCATGAAGAAAATCTCAGTTTGATGCTTTAGTGACATATTATTTAAGTTTTAATGGAGAAATACATTTTTTAAATTCAATTTAACTCCTTGACTCAGTCAGGAAGCCTGATGCTGAATCTCATTTCAGACACTGCATGGTCCAGGCTAAATCATTTCTCCTCTCAGGGTCTCAGTTTTCTCACGTGTAAAGTAAGGATAATAATACTTGCACTGCTCACCGTATAAAGCTACTGTTAGGAAAGAGCTTTTGAAGCCTTAAAAATATACAATATACACACAGATAAAATTATTATTGTTATTTCTTTTTTTAAAAATCCTTTATCTTCCATCTTAAAATCAGTACTGTGCATTGATACCAAGGGAGAAGATGAGTGGTAAGGAATAGGCAATGGGAGTTAAGTGACTTGCCCAGGGTCTCACAGCTAGGAAGTATCTAAGGCTAAATTTTAACCTAGAACCTTTAGGTCTGGTTCTCAATCCACTGAACCATCTAGCTGCTCTCTATTTTGTTCTACTTATCTTCTTTCATAAAGTTCAAATGACAGTGCTCTAAAAACAAGTAGCTAGCTTGCTATTATTCTTTTATATCTCATAATTTTAATGCTGTTGTGTATGTGAATAAGATCATGGGATGTTTTTGTAATTAAAAAAATAAGTATGTTTGCCTCCTTCAGACTCACTGCAAGCATCTTCAGGATAATTCAGGAATTCTTATATTATTATTATTGCTACAAGGAGTAAATGCAGATTGAAACTCAGCCATGGCCTCTTTATCTTGGCCATATCTTTCCAAAAGTCTGATAAAGGGAGCAATCAACACACTGGAAGCTCTCCTCATTTGTTTCTGACATTAAAAAAAAATAGATTTTTATTGTCATGCAAAACATCCTCTCATTTTGGTCATTGTTGTAAGAGAAAAGTCATACATAACCACCCCCCCCCCAAATAAAACCATAAATACAGTGATGTGAAAGAGGACTCCAACAGTTCTTTCTCTGGAGGTGAAGAGCATTCCCATCATTGCATTGCTGAGAGTAGCCAAGTTTTCACAGATAATCATTATCCAATATTTTTGTTATTGTGTACAATGTTCTCCTGGTTCTGCTTATTTCACTCTGCATCAGCTCCTGCAGATCTTTCCTTCTTAACTTAGTATCAATTCTCATAAGCCTTCCTATGCTTCTCTGTTTTGGGTGTTTCAGAACTGGGAAAGATTTCATTACAGTCAAAGTTTCACAACTTATTTTGCCATTCCTCATTTATAGGCATCTACTTTGTTTCCAATACTTTCCACTACAAAATGTGCTGCTGAAAATATTTTGATGTAAATGGTGCCTTTCTTGCTCTCCTTGAATGAATTCCAGCATTTTACAGATAAGGTATCTATGGGGCTCAATGTCAGGAAGAGCCGAGTTTAAATTCAGTTTTAGCCTATTACTAGCTATGTGACCCTAGGCGAGTCACAACATCAGTTTCCCCATCTGGAAAATGCACCTACCTTACCAGATGGAGCAAGGATAAAATGAGATAATTGTAAAGCATTTAGCACATTACACTGCACACAGTAAGTGCTAAATAAATGTTGACTATTATAATGATGATATTATTTTCATTTGAGACTCACAACATTCCCAGGAAGGAGGCAGCAACAGAACAGCAGTGGTTAACATAATATTTTATATATATATATATATATATATATATATATTACTGAATTGAAGCTTCATAGATCAATGAGGCTTAAGGTGGGTTAAAGAGGATGGGCACTAGGATAGAAAGAAGTTTTTTGCTGATACTACTTCACTGAGTAATAGAAAGATGGATAACAGGTACATATCATTCAATTTCTTAAATATAAAGGAAAATAGAGTTCATCCTGAGGGCAGCTAGATAGCCCAGTGAATAGAGGACCTGGCCTGGAGTTAGGATGATCATTTAGAGTCTACATCCCCAATCATATCCCCATCGACACATGTGATCAAGCAGTTATTTTTCTTCTGCATTTGTACTCCCACAGTTCTTTCTCTGGATGTGGATAGTGTTTTTTCTCATAAGTCCTTCAGAATTGTCCTGGATCATTGCATTGCTGCTAGTAGAGAAGTCTATCATATTCGATTGTACTACAGTGTATCAGTCTCTTTGTTCAATGTTCTCCTGATTCTGTTCTTCTCACTCTGTATCAGTTCCTGGAGGTCATTCCAGTTCACATGGAATTCCTCCAAGTTATTATTCCTTTCAGCACAATAGTATTCCATCACCAACATATACCACAATTTGTTCAGCCATTCCCCAATTGATGGGCATCCCCTCGTTTTCCATTTTTTGGCAACCACAAAGAGCGCAGCTATGAATATTTTTGTACAAGTCTTGAAAAAGCATTTATTAATCTCTTACAATGTGGCAGGCACTATATTAAGTATAAAGATACAAAAAAAAAGGCAAGAATACAGAATTCACAGTCCAGTAAAGGAGACAATATGAAAAGAGCTGTATGTGTAACCTGGTGTTCAGTCCTGGGTATTTGCATAGAGCTCTCCTCACCAGTGAAGAAAATAAATTTTTTTTATCCACTGTTTTTTTATTATTTTTTTTAATTTTAAACATTATTTTATTTGGTCATTTCCAAACATTATTCACTGGAAACAAAGATCATTTTCTTTTCCTCCCTGCCCCCCCTCCCACCACCTTCCTTCTCCCATAGCCGACACATGATTCCACTGGTTATCACATGTGTTCTTGACTCGAACCCATTTCCCTGTTGTTGGTATTTGCATTAGAGTGTTCATTTAGAGTCTCTCCTCAGTCATATCCCCTCAACCCCTGTAGTCAAGCAGTTGCTTTTCATCGGTGTTTTTACTCCCACAGTTTATCCTCTGCTTGTGGATAGTAATTTTTAGATCCCTGCAGATTGTTCTGGGACATTGCATTGACACTAATGGAGAAGTCCATCACCTTCGATTGTACCACAATGTATCAGTCGCTGTGTACAATGTTTTCCTGGTTCTGTTCCTTTCGCTCTGCATCACTTCCTGGAGGTTGTTCCAGTCGCCATGGAATTCCTCCACTTTATTATTCCTTTTAACACAATAGTATTTCATCACCAACATATACCACAATTTGTTCAGCCATTCCCCAATTGATGGGCATCCCCTCGTTTTCCATTTTTTGGCCACCACAAAGAGTGCAGCTATGAATATTCTTGTACAAGTCTTTTTCCTTATTATCTCTTTGGGGTACAAACCCAGCAGCTGGATCAAAGGGCAGACAGTCTTTTATCACCCTCTGGGCATAGTTCCAAATTGCCCTCCAGAATGGCTGGATCAATTCACAACTCCACCAGCAATGAATTAGTGTCCCCACTTTGCCACATCCCCTCCAGCATTCATTACTTTCCATAGCTGTCATGTTAGCCAATCTGCTAGGTGTGAGGTGATACCTCAGAGTTGTTTTCATTTGCATCTCTCTGATTATAAGAGATGTAGAACACTTTTTCATGTGCTTATTAATAGTTTTGATTTCTTTGGCTGAGAACTGCCTGTTCATGTCCCTTGCCCATTTGTCAATTGGAGAATGGCTTGATTTTTTGTACAATTGATTTAGTTCTTTGTAAATTTGAGTAATTAAACCTTTGTCAGAGGTTTTTATGAAGATTGTTTCCCAATTTGTTGCTACCCTTCTGATTTTGGTTACATTGGTTTTGTTTGTACAAAAACTTTTTAATTTGATGTATTCCAGATTATTTATTTTGCATTTTATAACTCTTTCTAATTCTTGCTTGGTTTTGAAGTCTTTCCCTTCCCAAAGGTCTTACATGTATACTATTCTGTGTTTGCCTGATTTTCTTATACTTTACTTCTTTATGTTCAAGTCATTCACCCATTTTGAATTTATTTTGGTGTAGGGTGTGAGGTATTGATCTAAACCTAATCTTTCCCACACTGTCCTCCAATTTTCCCAGCAGTTTTTATGAAATAGTGGATTTTTGTCCCAAAAGCTGGGATCTTTGGGTTTGTCATATACTGTCTTGCTGAGGTTGCTTGCCCCCAGTCTATACCACTGATCCTCCTTTCTGTCTTTTAGCCAGTACCAAATTGTTTTGATGACCACTGCTTTATAATATAGTCTGAGATATGGGACTGCAAGACCCCCTTCCTTTGTATTTTTATTTTCATTATTTCCCGGGATATCCTTGATCTTTTGTTCTTCCAAATGAACTTTGTTATGGTTTTTTCTAAATCAGTAAAAAAATTTTTTGAGAGTTCCATGGGTATGGCACTAAATAGATAGATGAGTTTGGGTAGGATGGTCATTTTTATTATATTGGCTCGTCCTACCCATGAGCAGTTAATGTTCTTCCAATTGTTCAAGTCTAGTTTTAGTTGTGTGGAAAGTGTTTTGTAGTTGTGTTCATATAGATCCTGTGTTTGTCTCGGGAGATAGATTCCTAAGTATTTTATTTTTGTCTAAGGTAATTTTGAATGGGATTTCTCTTTCTAGTTCTTGCTGCTGAGCTGTATTGGAATTATATAGAAATGCTGATGACTTATGTGGGTTTATTTTGTATCCTGCAACTTTGCTAAAGTTGTTGATTATTTCGATTAGCTTTTTGGTTGAATCTCTAGGATTCTTTAAGTAGACCATCATGTCATCTGCAAAGATCGATAATTTGGTCTCCTCCTTGCCTATTTTAATGACTTCAATTTCTTTTTCTTCTCTAATTGCTACTGCTAGTGTTTCTAGTACAATGTCAAATAATAGAGGTGATAATGGGCATCCTTGTTTCACTCCTGATCTTAATGGGAATGGATTTAGTTTATCCCCATTGCAGATGATATTAGTTGATGGTTTTAGATATATACTGTTTATTATTTTTAGGAACGACCCTTCTATTCCTATGCTTTCTAGTGTTTTTAGTAGGAATGGGTGTTGTATTTTATCAAAGGCTTTTTCTGCATCTATTGAGATAATCATGTGGTTCTTGTTGGTTTGCTTGTTGATGTGGTCAATTATGTGGATAGTTTTTCTAATATTGAACCAGCCCTGCATTCCTGGTATAAATCCTACTTGATCATGGTGGATGACTCTTCTGATCACTTGCTGGAGTCTTTTTGCTAGTATCCTATTTAAGATTTTTGCATCTATATTCATTAGGGAGATTGGTCTATAATTTTCTTTCTCTGTTTTTGGCCTGCCTGGTTTTGGAATTAGTACCATGTTTGTGTTATAAAAGGAGTTTGGTAGAACTCCCTCTTTGCTTATTATGTCAAATAGTTTGTATAGTATTGGGGTTAGTTGTTCGTTGAATGTTTGATAGAATTCACTGGTGAATCCGTCAGGCCCTGGGGATTTTTTCTTAGGAAGTTCTTTGATGGCCTGTTGGATTTCTTTTTCTGATATGGGATTATTTAAGAAATCTATTTCTTCTTCTGTTAGTCTAGGCAATTTGTATTTTTGTAAATATTCATCCATATCACCTAGGTTGGTATATTTATTGCCATATAGTTGGGCAAAGTAGTTTTTAATGATTGCCTTAATTTCCTCTTCATTGGAGGTGAGATCCCCCTTTTCATCCTTGATGCTGTTAATTTGCCTTTCTTCTTTCCTTTTTTAAATTAGATTAACCAGTACTTTGTCTATTTTGTCTGTTTTCTCAAAGTACCAGCTTCTAGTCTTATTTATTAGGTCAATAGTTCTGTCACTTTCGATTTTATTAATTTCTCCCTTAATTTTTAGGATCTCTAGTTTGGTTTTCTTCTGGGGGTTTTTAATTTGTTCGTTCTCAAGTTTTTTAATTTGCATTTCCAATTCCTTGATCTCTGTCCTCCCTAATTTGTTAATATATGCACTCAGGGATATGAATTTTCCTCTAAGTACTGCCTTGGCTGCATCCCATAAGGTTTGAAAGGATGTCTCGCCGTTGTCATTTTCTTCAATGAAATTATTAATTGTTTCTATGATTTCTTCTCTAACTATCCGATTTTGGAGTATCATATTATTTAATTTCCAATTAATTTTTAATTTGGCGCTCCATGTACCCTTACTGATTAATATTTTTATTGCCTTGTGATCTGAAAAGGCTGCATTTATTATTTCTGCTTTTCTGCATTTGAGTGCCATGTTTCTGTGACCTAGTGTATGATCTATTTTTGTGAATGTGCCATGTGGTGCTGAAAAGAAAGTGTATTCCATTTTGTCCCTATTTATTTTTCTCCATATGTCTATTAACTCTAATTTTTCTAAAATTTCATTCACCTCTTTTACCTCTTTCTTGTTTATTTTTTGGTTTGATTTATCTAAATTTGATAGTGGTTGGTTCAAGTCTCCCACTAATATGGTTTTACTGTCTATATCCTCCTTCAATTCTCCTAGTTTCTCTATTAAAAATTTGGATGCTATACTATTTGGTGCATACATGTTGATTAGTGATATTTCCTCATTGTCTATACTCCCTTTTAACAGAATATATTTACCTTCCCTATCCCTTTTGATCAGGTCTATTTGTGCTTTGGCTTTGTCAGATATCATGATTGCAACTCCTGCCTTCTTTCTATCAGTTGAGGCCCAAAAGGTCTTACTCCAACCTCTAATTCTAACCTTGTGAGTGTCAACCTGCCTCATATGTGTTTCTTGAAGACAACAAATGGTAGGGTTTGGGGTTCTAATCCAATCTGCTATTTGTCTACATTTTATGGGTGAGTTCATCCCATTCACGTTCAAAGTTATGATTGTCATTTGTGGATTTGCTGGCATTTTGATACCTTCCTCTATTTCTGACCTTTCTTCTTTAGCTATCTCTTTTGAACCAGTGATTTGCTTTAGGTCAGTCCCCCTAGTTCCCTCCCTTGAGATGCTTCCCTTTCTAGCCCCTCTCTTTTTGTGCTCCCTTCCCCTCCCCCTCCTCTTCCCTACCTTTTTATGCTCCCTCCCTCCTCCTCTTCCCTCCCTTTTTATGCTCCCCCCCTTAATTTTCCTTTCTTTCTTGCCCTAATGGATAAGATAGAATTCAGGATCCCACTGGGTCTAGATGTTCTTCCCTCTCAGATTTAATTTCACTGAGAGTAAGGTTTAAGTAATTCCACTTCACGCTCTCTTCCTCTCCTTCTCATATGAGAGTTCTTCCCCTCCCCTTCCCATGTGTATCTTTATATGGGAAAGATTATTCTATTAAGTCCCCCCCTATTTATTGAAGTAAGTCTTAGTATTATCGATGGTTCCCCCCTCCCTTTTCCTTTCTTTGCCCCCAGTTTCCCCAAATCTTCTTAATGCCCCAATCTTTCCCTATGCATGTTTCTTCTAACGACTCTTATGATGCTACAATTTTTGAGAGTTACACAAAACATTTTCCCCACATATTAATATATATAATTTGATGTAAATGTAGTCCTTATAGAAGATAGTTTGACTTAAAGAAAAAGATAAGATTTATCTCCTTTTCCCTTTCTTTCATATTTACCTTTTCATGTTTCTCTTGCTTTCTGTGCTTGGATATCGAACTTTCCACAGAGCTCTGGTCTTTTCTTAGCAAATGCTTGGAAATCTTCTATTTTGTTGAATGCCCATACTTTCCCCTGGAAGTATATAGTCAGTTTTGCTGGGTAGTTGATTCTTGGTTGGAGACCCAGCTCTCTTGCCTTTCTAAATATCGTGTTCCATGCTTTGCGGTTTCTTAGTGTGTTAGCCGCTAAGTCGTGTGTGATCCTTATGGGAGCCCCCTTATATCTGAAGCTCCTCTTCTTGGCTTCTTGTAGGATTTTCTCCTTTTCTTGGAAGCTCTTGAATTTGGCAATTACATTCCTAGGGGTTGTCTTTTGGGGATTTAGTATAGAAGGTGTTCTATGAACCCTTTCTATTTCTATTTTGCCCCCTTGCTCCAGAACGTGGGGGCAATTTTCTTTTATAATCTCCTGTTGAATAATATTGAGTTTATTGTTTATCTCTGGTTTTTCTGGGAGACCGATAATTCGGAGGTTGTCTCTTCTCCCTCTGTTTTCCAGATCGGTGACCTTCTCAGTGAGATATTTTATGTTTTCTTCTAATTCATTAATTTTTTGGGTTTGCTTTATTTATTCTTGCTGTTTTATGATCTCGCTTTCTTCGAGTTGCTTGATTCTGGTCGTTAGGGACTGGTTTTGCTTTTCAGCTTTGTCTGCCCTTCTATTGGATGCTTCGAGCTCTTTTTCCAATTGAGCAGT
This sequence comes from Monodelphis domestica, assembly GCF_027887165.1. NCBI lineage: Eukaryota > Metazoa > Chordata > Mammalia > Didelphimorphia > Didelphidae > Monodelphis > Monodelphis domestica. The sequence goes on from NC_077234.1 coordinate 203,599,710, forward strand.
CTTATCTGTCAGACTGCTGATCTCTTTCTCCCATTTTTCTTTCCAGGTTTCCATCTTTTGGGTAAGTTCCAGTTTGAGATCTTCCAGAGCTTGTTGATAGTTTCCATTTTGGGAGGCATGTTCTGATTTTTTTTGGATTTCCTCCTCATTCTCTTCTTTTCTTTGGGTACTTCCACCATAAAAGTTTTCAATAGTCACCTTTTTCCCTTTCTTCCTGGAGGCTTGATTTTGAGCCATGTGAGCCATTCCTTTGGTGGTTTTATTCCTCTTTCCTTTTTGGTCTGGGGTCTGGGTGATATGGGCAGGTTTTCTGTGAATTTAGGTTGCCTCCAACTAGTTCTTCCCAGTCTCCAAGGTTTCTTAGAGCGCTGGGTCCCTGATCACAGCCACACTGCCCAGGTGTTCAGCTCCGCCCAGATAATCAGCACCTGGTCCGCCCCTGGTGTTTAGCTCCGCGGAGATGTTCAGCGCAGCCGCCCCAAGTACAGCTCCGCTGACCCCCTGTGTTCAGCGCCGGATTCTCCAGTGAAAACGCCTTGAGACGTTTTTTCCTGGCATTCCCCAGATCCCAAGGACCCTGGAGTGCCCCCCCAGACAGAGACATTCCCCACTCACTCGTTGTCCCAGTGAGCACTCAGGTAGCTCACTCTGGTTTGGTGGGGGAGGTGGGGGGGGGGAAGGGCGGCTCAGTTCACGTTTCTGTGCAAGCTTTTCCTCCTTATTATAGTGTGGAAATGTTCAAACCCCATGTACCTTCGCCTCTGTGGAGTACTGGGGAGTACTGGGGTGTCCTTCTGTTCCTCCAAAGGTGATTTTTATGCTCCTTTGATGTAGTCTGTTTCGTTCGGTGCCGGGGAGAGGAAGCGTGTGGCATCTAGATTGCAGCCATGATTACCCGGAAGTGGGGGCATATCTTTTAGTTGAATCCAGCAGGAGGATTCCTTGGCTCTGTCCTGTTGTTAGATTTGGTTTTCAGTCCCCTATGAGCATTTTGTTTTTAATCAATGAGGAAGGGTTTTCAGAGGTCTGAACTTTCGCTGCCTCTATGCTGCTGTCTTGACTCCACCTACCAAATATTTTTTTTTTCTTTAAAAAAAGTTTAAACCCTTGACTTCTGTTTTAGTATCAATTCAAAGACAGACAGGGTCACACAGCCAGGAAGTGTCAGAGATCAGTCTTTAACCCAGGTCCTCCTGACTCCAGGCCTGGTACTCCATTCACTGATCCACCCAGCTGCCCCTGAAAAGATTTTTCTAACCCTTCATTTCTCCGTTTATGAGTTGTCTATGTTTGGACACTAATATCTTAGACCCCTAGTGTGTAGAATGAAGAAACAGAAAGGGATTCAACAAAATAAAGATGGACTAAACAAGCATACACAAAAATCTCTTTTAGAGGAAGCATAATTTTGCAGGTTTCAAGGTATTGGTTCTCCTTCAAATAGCTAATATTGGAGAGAATACCAGCCATTTAGGAAAAAAAATTAAAATCTTACTAGCAAAAACAATGACCAAGAAAACATCAATAATTATTGACCCATATGTCCCCAACATTTTAAAGAAGATAACACGTGTCTCTAGGGTATCCTCGATTAAAGTATAAGAACAGTATTGGACAGCAATCACATCTTAACAGTCACAGAACTGACTGAAAGGTGCAGAGAATACAAGACGTCCCTGTAGATATTTTAGCTTTAAAAACTATTTGATTGATAAATGTGCTCTAGCAAGAGACCTCTCATGCATTTGTTAAAATAAGACAAGATTCATTGAAAAAAATTAACAACATAAATTACTTTTTCAATAATAAAATTAATGACAAATGAAAAGAAATGATATGTTCTAAAATATTTCTAGCAGCCCTTTTTGCGTTGGCAAAGAACTGGAAACCAAAGGGATGTCCATCAACGGGGAATGGCTGGACAAGTTGTGGTATAGGATTGTAATGGAACACTATTGTGCCATAAGAAATAATGAAGATGATCACAAAAAACCTGAAAAGACTTACGTGAAGTGATGCAAAGGGAAGTGAACAGAACCAGGAGACACAGTAAAAACAATAAGCTATGATGATCAACTGTGAATGACAACTATTATCAACAAGATAAGGATCAGCACATTGGTTGATGGGGTTATGACTGGGAAAGTAGACTCTAAACGAGGGTGGAAATGGGTCTTGATCAATGACACGTGTGAAACCCAGTGGAATTGAGTGTCAGATATGGGGGAGGGGAGAGAAAGAACACGAGTCTTGTAACCATGGAAAAATATTCTAAATCATCTAATTAAATACAATTTAAAAAAAATTTTAAAAAGGACCAGGTAAGAAGGGACTCATGATGAAAAAGGAGATCCACCACCCCAGAAGGAACTGATGGAGTTATTGAAACATATGGTTCTTCATTTCATGATTTCTGTGAATTTTTGTCTAGCGTAAGCATGATGTGTTTTGTTTTACAACATAACACATATTATGCAGTAATATTTGTACAACCTACATCATATTACTTGCCTTCTGGGAAAGGGGAGAGTTGTGGGAAGGAGGGAGGAAAAAGAATGAGCCATACTATTTTGGATAACTAATGTTTTTTTAAAGATATTTATGACAAATCATATGTATTATCTTACATATTATATTTTGTTATATATGAAAATATTTTACATGCCCATAACAATTTTACATTTTCTATATCTATAACAAATCATACGTATTATGTTATGTTACATGTTATATTTTGTCATATATGAAAACAAAGATAAATAGTAACTCAAAAAATGCATAAGGCAAAGAAATATGGCTCAAGCAGAAGTGTTTGCTACTCTTATGGAGAATGCCCAGCACAGTATCAAATTGGAAGAAGGATGAGACAATGAGTTTCTCAAGCTCCTCCTGTAGGTGATATTTTTCTCATTGCATCAAGCCTCGAACATTAATCTTCTGTAGAGTATCTATAATCACTCCACAGAGTTTAGCCTAAGTATGCATGCAGGAAAAACAAAGAGGGAGAAAAATACTTATTATCCAGACTAAGATACACAGTTAAGTGAACAATCCACTGAGCTAACTTATCTCTGTGTGTGTGTGTGTGTGTGTGTGTGTGTGTGTGTGTGTGTGTGTGTGTGTGTGAAGATAGACAATGAACTGGGCTCATAACTAAATATGAGAAGGGAAGTGGATTAAATTGCCTCTGGATAATAGCACAACAATTATAATAATCTCAACCACTTCCCCAAAACAGACGGATTTTTTTTCCTACTTACTCTACTCTTTAAATATTTTGCAATTAATTTTTTTTCAATTACAAAGCCTTTATTTTTACTCCTTTGTGTTCCCTTCACTCACCACAGAAAAAGAAAAAAAGAAAAACAAAACTCTTGTAACAAATACACATACTTAAGCAAAACAAATTCTCAGGATAGTAGTGTCCAAAAATGTATCTCATTCTGCTAACTTAGTCCATGATCTCTCTGTTAGGAGCTGGTAGCCTTCTTTGTCATCAGCTTTGGGATCATGATTGATTACTGCATTTTTCAGAGCAATTGAACATTTAAAAAATGTTTTTTTTTACAGCTTTACTGATGTAGTATAAATTGCTCTCACTGTTCTGCTCACTTCACTCTATATCAATCCAAATGATTTTCCCCAAGTTTCTCTAAAATATCTTTATTTCCTACAGAACAATAGTATTTCATTATATTCATATGCCATAATTTGCTCAGCCATTCCCCAATTGGTGGACGCCTCCTTACTTTCCAATTCTTCATCACCACAAAGAAGCTCTATAAATACTTTTGTGCATAGAACTTTTGCTTTTCCTTTCATCTCTTTGGAGGTACAGCATGAACATAAGTCATGGAAAACCATAGTCTCTGAGGCTTTCTTAAAGTCAATCTGATGCCAGTGAGTAAGCTAGAATATTTTGTGAAGAACTCTATCACTCAACAGGGAGATGGGTTGGCCATTTATCATGAATGAAGGATAATAAATGGGCGGCTCGTGCTCCATTTACATCCAAATAATATCAAGTGATGCAGGGGAAAAACACATTATTTTGGCTGGACCCTGCCATGAACAATTTCTGGAAAGACATGGGTAAGAGTTATCTGGGATGAGGAGATGTGGATGGTTCTGTTCCACTGGAAGGTCTATGCACATCAATGGATGGATCTATCCATGAAAGTATTATTCAGGAGTGTCACAGAATGTGCCCCAAGTCATGTTGCATCCTTGCTGGCTACCCAACTTGCTGTAATGTTAAAAATAGAGATCAGCTGAAGAGCAACAGAGGGCAGAGAGAGAGAAGCTCCAACTGCCAATGGTCTTCCAGCCTGGGAGGTGCAGGAGGAGAGGAGGTTTTACTGGAAGCTGACAAAGAGCCCATCCGTATGGGACCTGTTATTCCTTGTGGGACCCAAAATACCTCCAGTAGGACCCTTCAAGAACAGCTACCAGAATTCTCAAGGGGGTTTTGGATTTGGACTCACGCTGGCCAGATCTTTCCCTGAGATGTCTCTCTCCCCAACCTGTTCCTGGACTCCTGAATTAAGAGCTAGTTAGCTGAGGAACAGGGATCAACCAGCAGCTGGCCAGAAGAGGGTTCAAGATGCTCTGCCTTGAACCCCGAGAACTCTGGGGGGGGCTGCGGAGGGGGGGGCAGCCTGCCAGAGGGGACCACTGTTAGAGTTTCCTACTCCCCACTTTCCTTGTCTGACACCCCTATCTTGTGTGAATTCAAATAGTTTACTACTTTAGAATTAGGTCTGGTTGATTTTGGATGCCCCTCTGTCAGGGGGACAAGACTCGGCTCCCTCTCTCCCAGAAAAAGAGAGGGGAAGAAGAATCTTCCCTCTCCCTCTCTCTCCATTTCCCTCTCTCCTTCCATTCTCCCTCTCAATTATCCC